>NC_139021.1:154204956-154803337 GCF_964662115.1 Mustela nivalis
ATGGATTCTACTCCCATCAATCCTTACATGCGTGGTACAGGGACACCGATGTGGAATATCTAGAAATAGCCAGAACACCTCAGACACTCAGAACGCCTCACTTAATCCTTTCCAGTAGCTCCCAGCGTCCTGTAATCTATCAGTGGAACAAAGCAACGCAATTGTTCACTAACCAAACAGATATCCCTAACATGGAGGACGTCTATGCCGTCAAGCACTTCTCGGTGAAAGGTGACGTGTACATTTGCTTGACAAGATTCATTGGTGATTCCAAAGTAATGAAATGGGGAGGTTCCTCCTTTCAGGACATTCAGAGGATGCCATCACGAGGGTCCATGGTGTTCCAGCCTCTTCAGATAAATAACTACCAATATGCAATTCTTGGAAGTGATTATTCCTTTACGCAAGTGTATAACTGGGATGCAGAGAAAGCCAAATTTGTGAAATTTCAGGAATTAAATGTTCAAGCACCAAGATCATTCACGCATGTGTCCATTAATAAGCGTAATTTTCTTTTTGCTTCCAGTTTTAAGGGAAATACACAGATTTACAAACATGTCATAGTTGACTTAAGCGCATGACACCAAATTCTGTGGCTGCCACCAGAAACTTTCTACAGTACATGATCCGGATGAACTCAATGCATGATGACTCTTCTTATCACACTTGCAAATGAATGCCTTTCAAACATTGAGACTGCTAGAACCAAGCACTACCAGTATCTCCATCCTTAACTGTCCAGTCCAGTGGTGTGGGAAGTGACCTTTTATAAGACAAAATTGAATTGTGTGACTGTTCTTTGCAGTGAAGATGTGTAAATAAGTGTTTAATGGTATCTGTTACTCCAAAAAGAAATATTAATATGTACTTTTCCATTTATTTATTCATGTGTTCAGAAACTGCCAAATAAAATGTTTACATTTTCTTTCATATCCCAAAGGTAATTATTTACAGTTGTTTTAGTCTCGGTGACGGTACATTGAGGAAATAGGTTATACAATAGGGTTATGTTTAGATCGAGATCTTATGGTACGAAATAAGGAGTGAAAACGAAACACTGATATTCATTACCCAAGATTTATGAACAGGTTTATCAGCTGTTTGGATTTGGAACATTCAAGGGTGTTTCCAAAGGTCACGGCTTTTAAGAACATTTTGTGGTGAAAGGGTGACAAATTTAAAGTGAGGTAGAGAAATTTGCTTATTACAAGTAGCCTGATTTGACATAAAGAATAGTGAGATCCATCCTTTTCCTATCTGATAGCTTTAGCTAAAAAAATTCTTCAAAAAACTTAGAGACAAAGAGAAAGTCAAGTTTTTAAATTTTAAAAATGCTATTTAAGGACTTTCTAAGTGTCTGACCCTAGAATTATCTGAGAGCTGATTGAGGTAATTAGAGTACATGCCTCAAATTCACTCCATATGTGGGCCTCTTAATCTTATCAAGGAAGCCTCACTTCTAGACATCAGTTTGGATGTTACTGACATGCTGCAGAGTGTGCAGGAGGCTCATGTTTGATTTTCCAAATTTCTACACCCGGTTAACATGGTTTGTTAGCACCTAGCATAGTGCCTATAGGGTAGGCTCTCAAAATTGCATTCGAAGACGCATCTGTGTCCTCCTGTTATAATGTAATAATAAACTTCACAAGTCCCTTTGATCTAGTCAGTCCTATTTATTGAGTACCTATTAAGAATGGGGTATTGTTTCTATGGTGTTGGGGAACAGAATTCAGGAGAAATAGGGCATGGCCCCAGGGCATGGACCCTTGTCCTCTGGGGCCTTAGACTAATTGGAGGGTTAGGATAGAGAAACCTACAGAGTAAGTTGTAAATGCCAATCATCATCTTAACATTCTGATTATAAAGGTCCCAGGAGTACCAAAAATGAGTTCCTGGAGGAAGTGGTCCTTGTTTGAACTTAAAGGGGAGATATGGTTTCAAAAGGGGATTGTGGCAGAGAAGATATGCCTGGCATGAATTGGTTCTGTGTGAATCAGAGCTTCCTACAGCTTTTATTGCACCCTGTATTCCTTTGCCAAATGAATGGGTAGGGGGAGGAGGGCAGACATTAACACCTCTGCCAGCACCTATCTGGTAAACTAGAGGCACCAAAGGTACACAGAGTATTTACACCATCTCCAAGAAGCAATGCCTTGGGAAGTTATGCATAGGAGCCAGATTTCTTTACCACGTGGGAAGATATGAACTGACAATAGAGTTATGGGGGGGCAGGAAGCCTTACCCACTGCTGATCTTGCACACAGGAAGAACTGGCCTTTGAATTTCTTTTTTTTTTTTTCAGTCCCCCTTTTCTATAAGCAGCACATATGCTGTTGAAGAACACCTGCTTTGTACAGACTGGGTTTAAATCCAGCCTTGCCATGTACTGACTTTGTCCACAGGCAAGTTACTTAAGTTGTGTCTGAGCCTCAGTTTCTTTATCTGCAAAGGGAAACTATGCCTACTCCAAGGACAGTGGAAGGATTAAATGAGATAAAATGCACTCGATGGATTGAATTTTCCAAATATGGCCACAATATTTCTCATCCCATGTGTTCTATGAGAACCTTGCTTCCACCCCATCAACAGGTGGTGCCCAATTCTGTTGTCTTTAAGTGTGGGCAGGCTTATAATCAATAGAATGTGGTGGGAATGATGCAGTTTGACTTTGAGCCTAGATCATAAAAACAATGAAGCTTCTACCTTGTGAACTGGGACAATCGTTTTTGGAACCCTGAATGGCCACCCACAAAGTCCCATGAGGCTGAGGCCACCATCTTGAGGAGGTCCACCCAGCTGAAGTCCCATCTAACAGTCACATCAAGCACCAGCCCTGTGAGTGAAGATGCCTCGGGTAATTCCAGCCCTGAGCTGTCGGACCTACCCCCACTGAGGCTCTGGATGACAAGATATCCCCACAGTACCTGGTCCAAATTCTCGACCCACAGAATCTATGAGCATCATAAAATGGTCAATTCAAGCATCTAAGTTTTGGGGGTGACTTGTTACACTGCAGCAGTAATTGGAAATGCACACAAGGTACTTAACACCAACCTGACACAAATCAGCACGCATGGAGTGTGCCGACTCCACACCCAGAATATTGCATGCTTCAGGGTCATGTTCTACATTTATTACCTTAATGAAATTCACAGCCGTTTCATTTGTAAAGGATCTCTCTTGTTGTCAATATGCTGCTGGTGTTCTAACTCTGTGCCAGGCCCTCTGCTGAATTCAGGGATGCAGAGATGAAAGGCTTGGATTCTTCTCTGTTTGTTTTCACAGAAACAGTGACTATTTAAATTAGCAAACCAACTCTCTAATTCACCTGAAACCTGAGAGCCAGAGATGTGAAGCGAGCAGAGGGAGGTAGCTCCAATCCAGGCCTCTGGACACTCAATCCAGACTCATCTTTATCACATAGTACTACCCTTTGACAGCTCAGGCTCCAGTCCGAACCTGGGACTGTAGATGGGGAAGAGGTGAGGAGTGAGTAGGCTGACAGAAATTCAAGAAAACCTGAGGAGGAGGACATGTGGTGGGATCTACTTTCTTAGGAACTGGCCAGTCCTCCCTGAGACCTGCCCCCCTTTTTCCCTGTACCCTTCTTCTGCCCTATACTGTAAAAGTCTGCCTCCTCTCTAGTCGCAGATGATTGGACCTGGAGTGACCAGTGGGTTGGGCTCTGCCTGAACTGATCCAGTTCTTTCTTCTGGATATTTCTAATTAGGACAGCAGAGGCTGGGTCATTTAGCCACAGGCACCAGATTTGTAAAGTGACTATCTTAAATCAGGTTCCCTCAGAGCAGTGGTATTTATTGAGAGAGTGCTCTCTTGGTACACCTGTAAGGGACTGAGACTAGGACAGGGGAAGGTGTTACACAGAGATGTCCTTTCAGGAGAAATTGGCATGGATTGGTTCTGTGTGAATCAGAGCTTCCTACAGCTTTTATTGCTTTTATTCAGACTGACTCCACGGGGAACTCCAGAGTGTGAATTGTACCACACAGTGTGTCCTGCCTCAAGGCAAGGAGGATAGACGTTTATACCCCCTCCCCCATCTGGTAGTCATCAACCCAAGAATATGGGGCATAACCTCTCAGACATCACCAGTGATGAAGGCTCCCGTTGGCTAAGGACAATCCGCTAGAGAGGTATGCAAATGTGGGCTATTATAAACCAACACCCATGGCAGCTGCAGGATGGGTACTTCAACCCAGTAAGGAGCCTCCGGTTGGGAACCAATGGCATATGCTACAGGGACAGTGAGCAGCTGCAAGAGCAGAGGAAGCTGGTCTGAAAGGTGAGAAGAGAATGAGGTAGAAGGTCAGAGAAAAGGGGAGGTGAGAAACTACATGGTCTGAGAGGGAAGGGGAGGAAGAGCAAAGAGAAAGAGGTAAGGAGAGAGAGAAAGGGGAAGAAAAGGAAGGAGGAGGGAGGTGTGGTGGCTCCGGCAAGGTTGCCTGAGAACCAGACTCTGTCAGGCTAACGTACATACATTTATTAGGTAGTACCCTTGAAATGCGACCTGGAAGGGAGGAGAAGAAAGGAGAATTTGGCAGAGAGCAGCTGAGCCATGATGCAGTTCCAATAAAAGCATCTCTGTAGGGAGCTGAGATGCTCCTTCTCAGGCATCCCAAGTTGGAGCGAGGGGACCCACCAGAACTTTCCAGCTTCATGGGGATTAGTCACTAGATGTGAGCTGGAAGAAACTATGGCCTGAGGTGAGGCTGTGTGTCAGCCACAATCCCCACAGGCTAGCAAGGGCAGCCAAGGCTGTTTCTGGGAGTCCTCCCAGAAGCTGGGAAAGTAAGTCTTTTATTCCTGAAGGAGGATCTGGGCAGTGTAACACAGCATCTCTCACAGGGGGAAAGAGAGAGAAGAGAGGGGGAGATCCCTAGGGGCTATCCATTTCCCGCTCATCCCTCATTACAGCCAATGGCACTCCCTGTCCCTGAGTTCCTTGAAGTACCTCTGGAGCCTTCTAATAACAACCCTGCCCCACCATGACCACACATACATGTCTGGCTTTGTTCTGTGTTAGTTTGAGTGGATTTCTGTAATTGCCACACAATTATCTTTACCTAAGAATGTTTAGGCATAGTTACCTCAATTTGGGTACAATGCTGAGTACTGAGATATTTCCATCTCCTTCTCCTCTGCTAGTCAAACTGTGGGATTTCTATTGATCTATCTTCAAGTTCACGGACTCTCTTCTCTGTCATCTCTCACTTCAAATTTCTTTAAAAAGTAATATTATATTACTTCAACTAGATCAGAGCTGCTCTACTTTTAAAAAGTTTTCTAATGTTTAAAAAAAAAAGCTTCAACTATGGAAATTTTTAAAAATCTCCAATGTATTTTTGGCCACTGTCTTTCCATTGTGTTGTGGACCAATATTTTTTGAAATTAGAATAAAAATTAATTACCAGGAAAATGTCCACATGCTTCGTTACTGTGGCAATGCCAAATTGCTGTGCAAGTTTCTCAACGTTTCCTCTCAAGTCCTGTACTCATTCCATCCCAGGCTGATTCCAAACTCCTCCTCGCCTGGCACTGGTCCTAGGACCACATCTGTAGGTATACTGCTAGTCGGTAAGGGCTCAACCCACTCAACACAGTTCTTACATGTTGATCTTCATGTGGGATGTAGATGCATTTTAACATGATTGCTACCAAGGATACAGGGCATGCAGGACCACCCAGGCCTAGGAAGACCTTCAAGTGGCTCTATAAAGTCCTAAAGGTGGAACTCAAAATCTGTCCAACTTCTCCTTCCACTCCACCATCATCCATTTCACCCATGCTCCCTTCATGCTCACAATGTGCCAAATTATTCATCTGTGCATGTACTTGCTTCTGTGCCCAGGCCACCCCAACCATCAATAATTCCCTTTCCCTACTCTTCTACCTTTGGACATCTTAGTCCACATCTAACCAGCTGGATGTGGTTTCTCCTTTCTCCATCTTCCTCAGCCCATGGCTTTTACCATAAACAAGGCTCATAATTTATTCTGCCTTGTGTTATGGTTGGTTGTTGACCTACCCATCTCTTCTACCAGCCTACCTATCCCTGCTGGTCAGGACTTGACCTTAGGGGTCTGTGATTCTTTTATCCTGTCCCACCCTCTATCCCTTGGAATAGTCTTACTTCACAGAAAATCCATAAAGCTGGTGGAAATGAAATAGCTTTAAGCTCACCAGCTTCACCCCTCTTGTTCACGTATCTGAGAAGCAGCTTCCCCCCCATAGCCAATTTCCAGCCTCATAAAGAATCCTGGCCATGGGTTACCCCCAAAAAATAGACCTACCAAGCCTTCCTGCTTCCCAGGTATAACTGGGTGGTCTGGAAATAAAAGAGACACAATTTATTTCCTGAGTAAATCCTTATTCAAACACATGTGGCAAATCTACCTAAAACTTGATCCACAAAAATGAAGGGTGAGAACTAATTTAATTAATCCATGGAGACCCAAAGAATAAGAAGTGGGATACTAACACTTTCAGAAGTCTATACCTTTGAAATTTCTATTCTCAAGAGGGATCCCCACCCATTGTCAGCACTACTCAGAGATGCCCCCAAAGGGAGCATCTTCCCTAGCTGAAGCTTTTAACAATAATTCTCAGCAAAACTGTGTCCCAGGAACCAGTCCTCCCAACAGGGCTAGATCCCAGGACAACTGTTTTTTGTCCTTCATTCCCTTAACCCTGTCTATCTACACATATTTAATAATTTAAAAAAAACCTTTAGGAATTTTAATATTTTAATTAATATTATAATTTATATTTTAACATTTTAATTTCATTATAATAATAGTGACACTTCTTAAGCACTTACTATGAGTTGGGCACTATACTAAGTGCTTTAACTGTATTATCATTCCATCCTCTATGATTCTGTAATAAGAGCACTGTTTTACAAGTGAGAAAACTTAGGCTTAGAAAGCTAAGTAATTTGCCCAGTCATATATAGCCAGTTAAGAAGCAAAGTCAAGATTCATTTTGGATAGTATCCATCAGTGGCACCATGCTATGAAGTGCTTAAAAACAAAATAAATACCAAAAATTCAGGACTCTGAATTCTTCTGCAGCTGGCTGGCACAGTTGACTGAGTGCCCAACCCTTGGTTTCAGTTCAGGTCAGGGTCTCAGGGTTGTGAGATAGAGCCCAGCATTGGGCTCTGTGCTCAGCACAAAGTCTGCTTGAGATTTTCCCTTCCTCTCCCTCTGCCCCTCAAGCCCTCTCGTTCTCTCAAATAAATAAATAAATCTTAAAAAAGAAAAATTCAGTACTTTTGTAAACTGCTGGATAGACACCCTAATCAAGAACCTGGAGTATTCTAAGTACCCTAGGGCTACTGATTGGTTTTTACACCAACGGACACAGCAAGCTCAATTGTATTAAAAACTTTTCTTGAACATCTTCTATAGCCAAAGTGCTTGGAAGATGGTATGAAGAAAACAAAGTGTGCAAGAAGTTGTCCCTGCTCTTAAAGGATTTACATACCTCTGGGGTTTATTTCTAAAAGGCAGCATGCAGACACAACAAAGGGGGAAAACTAATTTCTATAGGGATCTAAAGGAGAAGTGAAACATGACCAGTGTTTTCTTGCCTTTTGCCTGTAGACCTATCCTGTTGGTGGCCACAATATTTCTCTCTTTAGAGCAGTGGACATAATGAGTAACAACAGGTTTTCAACTCAGGTGGCTCTGGGTTTGCATTTTACTGTGGCTACTCACAACGCTAGAGAGTTAGGCAAGTTAATCATTAATCATTTCTCCACCCAGGTTCTGATCCCTGAGGATACAGGGTGGTTAGGATTCTTTTGGTTATAAGTTGCTGAAATCCCAACTCAACTAGTTTAAATATAAAAACACATAGCTTCAGAAATACCTGGACCAGATACTCAGATGATATTTTCTTTTTTTTTTTTTTTTAAGATTTTATTTATTTATTTGACACAGAGAGAGAGATCACAAGTAGGCAGAGAGGCAGGCAGAGAGGGAGAGAGGAGGAAGCAGGCTCCCTGCCGAGCAGAGAGCCCGATGTGAGGCTTGATCCCAGGACCCCGGGATCATGACCTGAGCCGAAGGCAGAGGCTTAACCCACGGGGCCAACCAGGCGCCCCATCAGATGATATTTTCATACATCTGTTTTTCTCTGACTCGATTATTGACTACTTTCTAAGTCAGTCTCTCCTTTCATGGTGGAGAGATATCCATCAGCAGCTCCAATAGGACACCCTGACAGCTCAGCTGTGCCTAACGGAAAAACGGTACTCCTTTTCCAGTAGTTCCAGCTAAAGTTGGGGGCTGATGCTCACTGGCCCAGTGCCCATCCCCAAAGCAATTGTTCTGGCTAAGGACAGAAGGGTCTGATTGGCCAAGCACGGGTCATATGCCCACCCCTAGAACCCATGGGCGATAACCACGTGCAATGAGAGTGAGGCAAGAGTATTTCCCTAAAGTGAAATTGTAGTGCTATTAAAAAGAAAGAAAGGATGTTGAACAGGCAAAACAACAAGTCGTCAGCCAGAGGTGTGGTCTCTGTGGAGAATCTCCATTTAGAGAGCTGGAGTTACTAGGGAAGAGGCCACACCCTTAGATGTGTCTAGAATCCCTTTGCTAAAAGGTTTCAAAGAGTCCTTCCAGCTCTTATTTTGCAAAACGTGACAAAATACAATCTCCCATCTTTGTCTATTATTCATGATGATTCACTGTTACGATTTCTATATACATCTTTAAATGGTGTTCTCTCAAACATTCTGTTTTAAAATATTTAAACTGATATCCTCTGTTTCAAAATGATGTTTTCCCAAGTGAAGTCAAACTGTCAATTCTGATTCCGTGGCCTCCTATCCCTGGGAAATGCGAGCAAGCATTCCTAGATCACATTTTGTTCTCCTGGATGTGTTTCGGCTTCAGATCAATCTTTATCTGGCAAGGGCAGCTTTCTCCTTGCTCTAATCACCTTGAGCTTGGCTTGAAGATTAAAATCTTAGAGGCTCTTTCCTGGCCCAGGACTTTTCCTGACTTAGCTTTTCCACAGGTGTCTAGTCATCAGCTGGAAATTATCATAGATCAATCTTAGCAGAGAAGAGAAGAACATAAAACACTGACTTCTGTTAATAATGGTTCCCAGAACTGGTTTTGCAGCCCCCACCCCCAAGAAACCCCTAGAAAGCAAACTATCTACACAGGTTCCTGGGACCCCACCTCAGGGCCACTGAAACTGAATCCTCAAAGAACAGGACCTAGGAGTTTTTATTTTTAAACATTCTTTAAGTGATTGTGATGTTACTAGCCCATCACCAGTCCGCTTGCTGGGCCTCTACTCTAAATAACCACATTGTGGGGCACCTGGGTGGCTCAGTAGGTTGAGTGACTGCCTTTGGCTCAGGTCATGATCCTGGAGTCCCAGGGTCAAGTCCCACATCGGGCTCCCTGCTTAGTGGTGATTCTGCTTCTTCTCTGACCTCTCCTCTCGTTCTCTGTCTCACTCTCTCTCTCTCAAATAAATAAATAAAAATCTTTAAATACATACATACATACATACATACATACATACATACATACATACATAAATGTTGAACCAAGCAGGGGTATGTCAGGAGCACAAAGCCTGTGGTTACAAAAGTTGGCCAAAGCTTTGGGACATGTTAGCTTTAAGGATCACCTCAAACAAGACATTGAGTTCCTTTTAGCCTTAGTTTTTTCTATATTAGAACTAGATCAGGTCAAAAATCTGTAACTGTTACAATGGAGGAAAACGTGGCTTGGAAATTTGGAGCTTTTGGCCCAATTCAACCACCTTTGTAGTTTTGTGACCTTAAGAAGTCACTTTCACTCCCTGGCTCACAAATTCTTCTCTTTAAAAATTAGTTAACTGGAGTACATGACTTACAATTCTAAGATAGCTGTAAGATCACAAGCCTTAGATAATTCTCCAAACTAATCTGTCAAGATGTACAGTATGAACAAGCTGTTGATCATGATTTCCTGTTGACTTGGGTTTGCTGGGTTGAGAATCTGCAAGAAGCATTTGGTATGTTGGTGTTTAATGGATATGACATTTCACTACACCAAATGGGAATGGAATATTTTTAGCACAGAATTCTCTAAGTTTTAGTAAAGAGGGCTTGTTCTGTGAATGGAGTGTGAAGAAGCAGAGATACTATTTTAAAAGACCAAATATAACCCCCTCCCCATCACAAAATAGTCATATGTGTACATATTTTCACCACAAAGCTTGAAGAGCTTACCCCTTTTTATATCTCCGAAAAGGCAGTATTCCATCTACTTTAATAACTCTACTGGCTCATACACATTCCTCTTGTCTTTATATGGCCTATTTATGATCAATAGGCTAAAATATTGCTAATGATTGAAAGCAATAATAATAGTCATTGAGACTCCTGGATGGCTCAGTTAAGCGTCTACCTTCAGCTCTGACCATGATCTCGGAGTCCTGGGATCAAGTCCCACATCGGGCTCCTTGCTCAGCAGGGAACCTGCTTCTCCCTCTGCCTGCTGCTCCTTCTGCTTATGCTTGCACAGGCTCTCTCTCTCTCTCTCTATCTGACAAATAAATGAATAAAATCTTTTTAAAACATAATCATAGCTACCATTTATTGAGCACTTACCATGTGCTGAACATGTGCTGAATATTTTATATGTATTTAGTCATTCAACCCCTGCAACGATGCTATTATTATCATTTTTTTCTAAAGCAAAAATGGAAGTTCAGAGAGGTGGAGAAGTCTACCTTAAGGCATGCCACTAACACAGCAGAACCAGGATTCAAATCAGGTCTCTCTGCAACCAGAGCCCTAGAGATTGACTTACACTCATATACTTAACTCTGATTGTTATCTGTCAGGATAAACTGAGTTATTTGGTAATACTTTGGTAACACTGAAATCTTATTGGCTTAAAATAATAAAGACATTTCTTATGTATGTTACTAAGAGCACTGTTTTAAGTCATCATAATCTGCATACATTGATACACTCATTGATGGAATAGCCACTATCTGGGAAGTTACTAAGTAACAATATCAGAGGGAAAAAGAGCCAGGGCAAAGTATGCACGACTGCTACTACTGCTTTGATTGGAATTCTTTATCTGATTCTTTAAAAACTGCCTTCTTTTCTTCTCTTTTCATAACCACGCCCAACTGGCTTACTTTATTGGAGAAGGGTACGTGGAGTTAAGGTGAAAAGAGTTGGGACCCGAGGTCGGGGAGAACACCCTCCCCTCTCGATACATGCCCACTGCCTCAAAAAATAAATAAATAAATAAAATAACCAACTATGGAAGAGCAGAGGAGACAGCAACTGAGGATGGGGAACACGGAACCCCGGGGCAGCAGAAGAGACCATGCATGTGCTGGGAGGTCTCGAGGCAGTGGCAGTACGAGTAACGTGAGTGGGACTCTTCCACATAGATCTATGTAAATCTAGAAAGAGAAGTTGTTCGCTTTACCTTGCTCTCCCCTCTGCTCTGAGCTCCTTGCTACAGCTCCAGCTCCTGTTTCCACACGAGGGCCAAAGGAAGAACATGGTGAGCAAGTCATCACCCAATGTGATCAGACCCATGCTTCCATAAGCTTCTGAATATTCAGTGCTGTTACAGGACCATTTACGTTTTCACTGTGTGCCTAAGGGTCCTTCTGCATCTGTTCCAGGATAAGCCGCATGACCGGGTCACTCGTTATCTGCTGCACCTGCAGGCTCTCAGGTGGGTTGTGCTAGGACATCATACAGTGTTGGTAACCGTCTGCCTCCTTAACTGTTGGAGTGCAGATCTAAGGCCTTAAGTGTTTCTAACTTAACGACATCCCTGGCATTCGTATAGTCTTTCGTGTCCTCTAGCGCAGCTGCTTGCCGAGTGTAAGCAGCAGAAGAGGTTGGTTCCAGATGGATGCGTTCCTCACAGTCCTTGAGCACCAGCCGAAACTCCAGGAGTTTGGTGTATCAGGCAGCTTGAGTGCTGTACGATTTGGCATCTCTTGGGTTCTGTTTGATGGCTTCTGTGTAATACTTCATGGCCTGGGGAGAGTCCCCTTTCTGAAAACATTTATTCCCTTTGTTCTTCTCCTCCAAGGCCAGGTCAGGGTTTACTTAAGCCAGCCACTCTTGGTCCTTGAGAATTTTCTCCACCTTTTGGCATTTTTTTTTTTTAAAGATTTAATTTATTTGAGAGAGAGAGAGATCACAAGTAGGCAGAGAGGCAGGCAGAGAGAGAGGTGGAAGCAGGTTTCCCGTTGAGCCTAGAGCCCAATACGGGACTCGATCCCAGGACCCTGAGACCGTGACCTGGGCCGAAGGCAGAGTCTTAACCTACTGAGCCACCCAGGCACCCCCCTTTTGGCATTTCTTCAGCACATCTGGGGTTCAGGGCTCTGCCAAAGATTTGTTATAGAAATAGATGGAATCTTTGCCCTTTTCTTCTTTGAAGTAGGAGTTGCCATCTCTGGCCACACCACCCTGAACTTGCCCATTCTCGTCTAAAGTAGGAGTTGTCGATTTGAGCATAAGCTTTGGCAGTCTGTCGACAGTCTTCTCGGTTTTCACGCCCCACCTTGATGGCTTTCTCAAAAAGCTCCTGGCATTTACTGTAGTCGCTCTTCTCGAAGTACACAGCTGCTTGACTGGTCATGTGTGGGTCATACTGGTGGGATCCAGGTCCTTGGCTCTGTCATAGCGCTTCAAGGCTGTGTCAAAGTCTTGTCTTTGGCCTCACTCCCCAACTCTTTTTCTTTCAGTGCCTGCTTCTCCTTCGCTGCAGGATCTTCTTCTACTGGCGCGGGCTGGGTACCCTTTTTGGGAGGAGGTGATGATGGCGCTGTTGCAACTCCTTCCTCCTCATCCGTGCTGCCCAGATCAACTCCCAGGAGGACACTGAGAGTAGTCATGATCCAGGATCTTACAGATTGGCATCCAGGTCAGACGGCTTGTTTCATAGTTGTTCTCTCAGTTGCTGGTAGGTAGGATCAGTGAGCAGCGTCCTTGTCCTGGGATCACCCACTGACTTCTGGTACAGACTGGACATGTTGAAAGGATTCATGAAATTCCTCTCTGCACAACCGGGCCTCCATATTCTGCAAGCCCCCTTTGAACTGAGCATTATTTGCTTCATGTTTTCAAAATTCTTTGTAGGTTCCCTTGGCTTCTTCAGATCAGTGTTAAGAATTCAAAAGCTGCTGCTTTTTTGCGAATAGCCCTTGCCCCAGTCAGGCTTTAAGTCAATAGTTTTGCAACCATCCTCATAAGCCTTCTAGTAGTCAACTTTCTTGATGTAGGCTGCCCAGCAATTGCTGTAGAGCATGTGGTTCTGGGGATCTAACTTGCCTCAGAGGAGAACTATAGCATCGATGTAGTCATCGATGTTGCCAGCACTCAGGACCTATGACCCTTCTCTTTTAGCTCATTGACCTACTCCATAGTCTGGCCCAGAACCCAGTTGAATCAATTCTATCCACTCCATGTTCTCAACTCTTAAAAATTATTTTAATTTCATACTTTGATAACTTTTTTCAAGGGAAGTTTCCCCCAAAGTAGAGAGATTAAAAGGGCCTAAGCCCTTGGAGTTGTAACTGTTAGTTTGATGAAGATTCTACTGTCTTGTCCTCCTAATCTGAGGCCAATATGCTGTATCGTTGTCAGTGACATGAGCCCGATGGCCATATTTGTAATATTTACACTGGAATGGGGCAAAGTGCAGACCACTGATATATACACACATCTGCTAAAAGGCTCCTCCAAGACAAAGAAGAAAGGTTACATGGTAGGTGGATTCTCCTAGAAGTACAGTATAAGCATGGCACTACCAGCCTACATTGGTGTGCTAAGAAGGCCTAGAGGGGCCAGTGCAAGACTCTGAGGAGGTCTACAATGTACAATAAATTTTGGTAGGTATTACTGGTCCCTGATGACCCAGCACATTGGGCCATCTCAACCTAGTCTCCCTTATCTTCAGGATACCTCATTTCACCTCTATTAGCATCTTTCCAACCTTCTCCCCTTCACTTTCAGTTGAAAGGGTCAACTTGATGCTGACACTTGAGATTTCTGCAATGCTCAGCTACTGCCTCATGGATGCTATAGTGGATGAATCATAACAATAACAATTATTATTATGCTATAGAAAGAGGTTTCCTCTTTAGAGGCTACCAAATAGAAACTATCATAATATGTGGGGATGAGGTCAAGAGATATCACCGTCTGATAACAGACTGAATGAGTCAGGGCATAGTTGATGAGCTCAGACATTTCCTGGACATATTTCAGGGCCCTTCCCAGAAATAACCCATTATCCATTGTGATGGGTGCCAGAATCATTCTCCCAGGCACGTTAGATAAACTCTACGTGGAAGCTGCTGGCTCCATGCCAGCCTCCTTTATAATGAGAGGGTTTAGTATATCTTTAATAATAAGAGGGATTGCAGAGGAAGAAGGGTTGGAGGATAAGAATTGCAGCCTCTTGGGGCGCCTGGGTGGCTGAGTGGGTTAAAGCCTCTGCCTTCAGCTCAGGTCATGATCCCAGGGTCCTGGGATCGAGCCCCACATCAGGCTCTCTGCTCAGTGGGGAGCCTGCTTCCTCTTCTCTCTCTGCCTGCCTCTCTGTCTACTTGTGATCTCTGTCTGTTAAATAAATAAATAAAATCTTCAAAAAAAAAAAAAAAAAAGAATTGCAGCCTCTTGGGGAGAGGGACAGGACCCTTTGGTTAACAAGAGGAATATGCCCACTGTGGCCAGTAGAGGGCAGCAGAACCAGACTACTCCAGCAGGTTGCCCCTGTGACCCTATGATCCTGCGGCAACTGCTGTGAACATCAGTGCTCCGGGAGACCAGGACCACAAAGGGTAGTCCCTAAAAAGGATACAGCTAAAGTGGAAAAGGAAGTTTGGGGAAAGAGATTTCCTTCCCAGTGATGATATTCTTCCCTAAAATCAATCCATGGTCCAGCCTTCTGGAAAATGAATCTTCCAAAGCCTGGCCATTCCAAGAGGACAGTCAGAATAGAGATTTTGATCATGCAAAGCTGAAGACTAGAACATAAACTCCTAATGTCTCCATCAAGATAGAAACAATTCATTAAATTCAGCCTGAAACAGTCACTCATGCTTCCCTATATATGCCCCAACAGATTTACCCTCGTATTGCCTGTGCCACCAATGTCCACCACCTCCACTATAAAGAGCGATAATATAAAAACCTTGCTCTCATCTTCCCAACAGAGGTCCTGTCTTCCATCTTCTTTTCCAGAAGGTCAGTGTTCTTACTCAGAGGGTGGTGAGTATAGGCAATATGCTCAGAAAGGGTCTGCTTCATTGCCTCCTGTTCTTCTTCGGTTAAGCCAGAGATGACTGAGTATAGTTGAATTTTACTGCCCTTGAAAAATAGCAAGACTCCTTACACTTGCAGAGATAGGATCAAGGACAGCATACCACTAAAAATTACTGCTAATGAGATGACTGTCCCAGAGGGTTGGGGCAGATGCTCAGATGCTTAAAGGAAATTGTGGCTAGTTTTGCTATCAAAAAATGTAAGTCTATCGAGGCAAAAATATTGATGTCAATGTAGTTCCAGTCCTTCCCCTAGCCCTGGAAACTAAAGAAGGTTCTGCCTTTTTCTTTTCAGTTTCTTCCTTTCTCACGGTCCTCCCAGCAGGCTCCTGTTTTAGGGTCTCTCGTGAGGCAGAATTGGGAGGAGAATAACTCAGAGAAACTCACAGATCAGTCTGAAGGAGGATGTCCAAATCTGTGTTTTAGAAGAGAGAGGCCCAGAAGCAGCTGTGGAAGGGGAGTGGGTGGGTGAGGACATGGGGATTCTAAGAAGTGTTTCTGTGAGTTACAGCCTTTCCTGACATGAAAAAAAAGAAATGGTGCTCGACTGTGTTCATTTGGTGCAAGTCCTCTTTGAGAATGAAGACCCTATGAATCATAATTCCAATAGAATTATGGAAGACACTAACATAATTCTGTCTCTTCCTTTGAACAATGATTTGCATAATTTGAGTAGGTTATCCTGTAGCTCATGAGGAGTGTGGAAAATTACCTAACTCACAGAATCTCAGCATACCAAAAACCAAGCAAATCAAAAGCCAAAAATACTTATCAAAACCCTCTCATTTCTGATCTTCATTTCCATGTTGTTGCACCTAAAGCTTTTAAGAATCATCTTTGCTGCTTGAAAACTATTGGAGATATTTCCACTCCATCGCTCTTGGAAAGTTCTTTTTTCTAGGGACCGTTAGCTTTACTATCTCTTTACACAGCTTGAGGCTGTCCTCTAAAAGCTCTCGCTATGACCCAGACTGACCAGGCTGATGCCTTCTTATAATGATGCCTCCCCCACATGACAGCCAGTGATCTTGGTTTGGTGACTTTTTTTGTCCTTTTCACTTCCATAATTGAAGGCATTTAAAGAAGAATACAGTTGCTGGGTGTTATTACAGATCCAAGGCCCAAAGGCACTTAATCAATTAAATGTTACATGTGGATTTAGGGTGACACCTGAGTAACAGGCATGGCGACAAGAGTGGCTTTTCCTTCTTAAAAAAGGAAAACAAACAGAAGAGGTAACATTACCTAGAGAAAATCTCCTGGTTACAGATAGAATTTTGATATCTGAGCAGCTGGGATTTCCTCTCTCTCTCCCAGATTTTTTTTTTTCACTGGAGGAAGATGAGGGCAGAGATAACTGAGAGGAGCTGGAATTCACTGGGGAAATTATCTCAGAAACCAGCTATGGATGAAGGCACCACAGAAGCAGGTCCCCATGTAACCATGGTGACAAGCAGAGGAAGGAAGTGGTGGGAAGAGGAGGGAGCAAAGAGCCAGTGCAGTTGGAGGGCAGGAGGGAAGGTTGGGAGGGGAGGGGACACCCAGGTCAACATGGTGAGTGACAGGAGCTTTTAAGCTAAATTCAGGGTGTTGTTGTTGTTGTTGTTGTTGTTGTTTTAAAGATTTTATTTATTTGAGAGAGAATGAGTGAGAGAGAGCATGAGAGAGAAGGTCAGAGGGAGAAGCAGATTCCCCAAGGAGCTGGGAGCCTGATGTGGGAGGAGATCCTGGAAGTCTGGGATCATGACCTGAGCTGAAGGCAGTCACTCAACCAACTGAGCCACGCAGGCGCCCCTAAATTCAGGTTTTTAAAAGAAGAAAGAATTTGTGACTGCAATTAACTAGGAAGGCAGGATGTGTGTTACATTATGGATTCCTTTTACATTTAGAAAATGCTTTAAATGTTTCTAGAGTTTAGCTATTTTAACAAAGCGAGATTAGGAGGGAACAGTGGAAAGTTGTGGTTGGGTTGGGGTGGGGTTGGGGAGGATTGGAGGAGAAAGGAGTGCACACTCAGAACTACCCAGAAGCCCAGAGACTGCGGGCATCTAGAGTCAACACAGCACCCGGCTGCCTCCTGGTGGCAGCTGTCTTCCAAGAGATTCCCTTACCGAGGCTGAAGTGGAAAAACCAACCCCGGAAGTACAGGATGCCCACAAGCAGCAAATGTAAATACAGGATGTCTGTTAATTTTGCATGCAGCAAATAGTATCTTAGTAGGCTTATGTTCCGTGGCAACCCACTAATTAAATGTCTTCTTGTTCTCTCATCCCCAGTATGTTTAAAAAAGAAAGGAGAAAGACAAGGAGGGCGAAAAGGAAGGGAGGGAGGGAGAGAGGATCTGAACATGCCATGATTCTTTTCTATTTACTGACACACACTCCATTCCTGCTCGCTCCTCTCTCTCTCTCACCATCACAGAACTTCCCCTAACTATTTCCTACTCAGTGTCTTCAAGCAATCCCATCAGAGCAAAACCACACACAATCAAACCAAACCTCTCTGATTCCTACAAGCTCAGGCTGTCTTTTCCTGGCGACTACCCATGTGTGACGACCTCGCCTCCTGCCTCACCTGGAGCCTTCACACTGACCTCACTAAGCGTTCTTGCAGCTGCCAGTTGCTCCTGCGGGATCCATACCCGTACCAGTTGACCCCACCTCCGAGCTCCCTGAGGGCACTTTTCTCAGGTCTTTTTTTTTTTTTTTTTTTTTTAAGATTTTATTTACTTATTTGACGGACAGAGATCACAAGTAGGCAGAGAGGCAGGCAAAGAGAGGGGGAAGCAGGCTCCCTGCCGAGCAGAGAGCCCGATGTGGGGCTCGATGTGGGGCTCGATCCCGGGACCTTGGGACCATGACCCAAGCCAAAGTCAGAGGCTTTAACCCACTGAGCCACCCAGGCGCCCCAACTTTTCTCAGCTCTTTGTCCATGATTAATGCACAACTCTTAAAGCGCCCACCAATTAAGTGGCAGATATCAATAGATTCCATCACAGCAATATTTCAAAGAAGTGTTTTACAAAACAGATTGATTCTATGGCTCAGCAGTGGTACTGATGTTCTCTGATGGACTTTTCTCACTCATGCCTCCTCAGCTCTGGCCCTAACCAAGCACCACTACAGAAAAAAAAAAAAAAAAACCCACAAGAAAAGAAATGGGTTCACACATCATTTGGGTTACGGTGCTAAAAGCATCCTGTATTATTTGAGGATTTGTGTGTTTTACTGTATGGATGTCACAACTCAGTGAAAGATAAAATATTAAGTGGGCCGCCCACAGTAATTTATAACCACATCATCCCTTTTTATTCCTTCCTAACAATGATCAGAATCTAGTGTTTATGTTGATTCATTTACTGCCTGTCTTCCCCCTCGATCAGAGTTGGCAAAATGATGACCCATTGTCCAAATTCAGCCACCATCTGTTTTTGTAAATTAAGTTTTATTGGAACTCAGCCATGTCTGTTCATTGACTATTGTCTGTGGTTGCTTTTGGGCTACAACAGCAGAGCTGAGTAGTTATGACAGAGATTTCGTGGCCCCACAAAACCTAAAATGCTTACTATCCAAGCAAAATTTGACAACCCCTGACATTTGACAACTGTAAGTTTCATGAGGGTAAGAACTGTGTTGGTCTTGCTCGTCTTTATCTTCAGGGTCCAAACAGTGCCTGGCCCAAACTCAGCAACCCTTCAATAAATGTTGGCTCCCCATTATGCCTTCTGCCAACTTACCCCTACTGCAGTCTCCTAGTTGCTCATCAGAGCCTGGATCCTGGCCAGGTGCCTACAAACTAGAGGTTCTTGCCATCTGCCATCCCTTCCTAGCCCTGCCTTCTTACTCTGTACCTCCAACTGGTGCTCCTGAAAAGTGATCTGATCACAACCCACAAGCCCACACCACAAATCTTCCTCTTGTTTGTGGCCATCAGAACCATGTTTTGTAATCAACAGTTACATGGCCAATCCATTCTTTATAATCATGAAGGCATTCCTATTTAAAATTTCATTCTTTTATGATTCAGCTTCTTGACAACATACTTATTTAGGTCTTTTTCTATTCTAAAAATGATATACAAGTGTAACATAAAATTTTGGAAATACAGAAAATAAAAGGAAACATCACCAAAATACAACCACTTTCATCATTTTGATGTAGTTTCTTTCCATTCTTCTATCTTCCTGAGTTTCTTTCTTTTTGTTGTTGTTGTTGTTTTTTGTTTTTTGGGGCTTTTGGGGGGTTCTTTTTTTTTTTAAAGCACACTTGTTTAAAACAACAAAAAATGTCTGAAGGCAATTTTTTTCTCTTGCATTATAAAAGCATTTTTATATGCACATTCTTTGTAAATTATTATTTTTAGTACCTGCACAATATTACATTGAATGAGTATACTTATGAAATGTTTCCCTATTGTCAAAAAACACATTTTTTTTAGATTTTATTTATTAATTTGACAAGGAGGCAGAGAGGCAGGCAGAGAGAGAGGGGGAAGCAGGCTCCCCACTGAGCAGAGAGCCCTATGTGGGGCTCGATCCCAGGACCCTGAGATCATGACCTGAGTTGAAGGCAGATGCTTTAACCCACTGAGCCACCCAGGAGCCCCGTCAAAAAATATTTTTAATATATCCAGATTTTTATAACCCCCCCAAAAATTATGAACATCTTTATCCATGTAGCTTTCTTTCCCCTACCTTTTGGATTAACTCCTCAAGTCAGATATCCAGAAGCAGAATTACTAGATCAAAGGATTTTGTTTTTTTGTTTGTTTGTTTTGATACGCATTGTCATCATCACTTTTTAAAAGGCATAAAAATCTCTGGATAAAGTTCTCAAAGTAAATATACTCATAATCTTCTTTCCTGTACCCCAAATCCATAAGAATGAGATAATATATTAAGATATATATTTATACACTACTCTCAAAACCCAAGAGAAATATCTCAGTGGCTCAAAACAGAGAGTAAAACTTAAACAATAAGGAAAGTGTTAAGTCACAGGAACTGAAGATGGAACTGGAGCCAGGCAGGCAGGAGTGGGGTTAAATACCTCCTAGAAAAAGCTAGAATGCACCTTCTGTAACAAGAACCTGAGCTGGGCTTCCCACCCAAGAAAGGTGGGTGATATCACTCCATCCATGCATCTAGAATTGTTGCAGTAACACACTACTTACTCAGGGCCAGTGTCCATAGCAGAGTCCCCTTCTGGTCTATACCATGTGAATAGTAGAGAATTGTCTCTCCAGAAATGGGGAGTGCTGAGCTGAACTACAAATATATGACATTGTTTGAATCGGGTCAACCTATAAGACCAAGGCTAAGGCAGCTAAGAAATTACCTCACAGACAAGGCAGGTATAGAAGAAAATTCCCACACAATATGGGATTTCCAGGAAAAGTTTAAAAACACGTTTAGGGGGCGCCTGGGTGGCTCAGTGGCTAAAGCCTCTGCCTTTGGCTCAGGTCATGATTCTAGGGTCCTGGGATCAAGCCCGCACCAGGCTCTTCGCTCAGTGAAGAGCCTGCTTCTCCCATTCTCTCTGCCTGCCTCTCTGCCTACTTGTGATCTCTCTGTCTGTCAAATAAATAAATAAAATCTTTAAAAAAATAAAAATAAATAAAAACACACTTAGTACAATAAAAGTAGTCACAAAAGAGAGATTTATATCCTGAGGTGACAGAGATACAAGAATCTGAAAAGAAGTTTGAAATGAAGCTGTCTGAAACCTTCAGAGAAAAAAACAAGATAACATTAATAAAATAAATAGGATATTCTAAAACTGGAATAGGTAAATAATGAAAAGAATATTAAAAAAAAACTCATCCACCTCCCCAACCCGCACTTAAAAACCACACCAGTCCTTAAAGGAACTGTACTTCACTACATTGACAGAAGAGGGTGATCTTGAACAAGCAATGGCAAATTACTTTATATCCCATGACAAGAAATTAAGCACCATAAATTCACACAAAGCTACTGGGGGGCGGGGGGGAGAAAACAACTAAGATAAAAAATAGCTCAGCTGAAGAAAATGTTTACCAAAAATCAACCACAGAGTAATCACAAAACACAAAATTCCAAATGGAATTAATATCCTTAAATAAACCTCTGAAAATATGAAAAATTACCTTAAATCAGAAATTCAAAATCCAAGAACAGAAATGGACAAAGTGATAGATGATAGATAGATAGATAGATAGATAGATAGACAGATTGATCAAAGTTAGGTAAGAAAAGACAAAATCATCTTAGGAATGAAAGCTCTATTACAAGTACCCAATGGAGAAGAGACTCAAATGAAATTTTAATAGAGTATTGAGGAGTGGCAGGAAGATAAACAAGAAAATGAAATACAATAAAGAAAGAAGTAAAAAGATTCAGAGAGAAAGTGGTTGAAATGGAAGACAAAAAATTAAGGATATAGATCATCCTAACCCCTGAAGAAGACAAGAAACACTGGAATAAAACTTGTATTTAAACCTACAATCCAGGGGCACCTGGGTGGCTCAGCCGTTAAGCATCTGCCTTTGGCTCAGGTCATGATCCCAGGATTCTGGGATCCAGCCCCACATCGGGTACCCTGTGAGGCGGGAAGCTTGCTTCTCCCTCTCCCATTCCCCCTGTTTGTGTTCCTTCTCTCTCTGTGTCTTTCTCTGTCAAATAAATAAGTAAAATCTTTAAAATAAATAAATAAGTAAACCTACAATCCAAAATGGAGCCATATACCATGTTCAGGTACTGGAAGATTCAACATTATTAAGATGTCAGTGTTCCTCAGACTGGACTATAGACTTGTCTATGAAAAACTCTTTGTTTCTCCTTTCTTCTCATACTTAAATTCAGTGTTGGGTATTAGAAGTGTGGCTCTGTTCCAACACCCACTAACTCTCCAATACCAGCTGAGTGTCCTATAGCTCAACTCAGTTCTGTACTACCTGCAGTTAGTTAGCATTAGATCCACAAATTAAGAGCTCAGTACCACAAGATTGTCCCCACTTCCGATGCCTATTTAAGTACCAGATTATCTCTTATACTTCTGACCAACAACCTGCTATCAGGGTTCCTGTAACTCCTTCCTCAGGTATGATAACTTGCTGGAACAGGTCACAGATATCAGGGAAATACTTACGATATTTAGTATATAACAAAAGACATGATCAAAGACACAGAGGAACATCCAGGTAAAGAGATGCATGGGGCAAAGTCTGGAAGTTTCCCATATGTAGGGAGCCCCTGTCTCTGTGGAGTTGGAGTATACCACCCTCCCAGTACATGGATGTGTTCGCCAACCCAGAAACTCTCCAAACCCTATACTTTTGGGATTTTTATGGAGGTTGTATTGTGTAGACATGATTGATCATTAATTTAATCTCTAGCTCCTTCCACTTTCTCAAAGAAAGGTGGGCAGGGCTGGAAGTTCAAATCTTCTAATTGCGGTTACATCTTTCTGGTGACCAGCATGCACCCTGAAGCCATCCAGGAACCCACAAAGAGTCACCTCACAAAAATACATTCCTATTGGGGCACCTGGGTGGCTCGGTCAGTTAAGCAGTTAAGTGTCTGTCTTTAGTTCAGGTTATGATCATGGAGTTCTGGGATCAAGCCACATTAAGCTCCATGCTCAGCTAGGAGACTGCTTCTCCCTCTCCCTCTGCTCCTCCCCTGGCTCATGCTCTCTCTCTCTCTCTCTAAAGCTCTCTATCAAATAAATAAATAAAACCTTTAAAAAACAAAACAAAACAAAAAAACATTTCTACCACCCAGGAAATACCAAGAGATTTAGGGGATTTATGTTAGAAACCAAGATCAAAGACTAAATGTTATAGCAGAATATGCTACTTGTGCTCTCAACACTTAAGAAATTGCAAGGGCTTTAGGATCTCTGTGCCAGGAACGAGGGACAGAAATATATATATATATATGTATATATATATATTTTTTCCTATTATTTTACAAGACTCAGTATTGTTAAGATATCAGTTCTCCCCAAATTGAAATATGACTCAATCCCAATCCAAATCTCCATAAACTTTACTGTAGGACTTGATAAGCTTATTTCTAAAACTCATACAGAAATGTAAAAACCTAGAAAAGCCAAAACAAAAGAAAAGAACAAAGTTGGAGGACTTACAATACTTGATTTTGAGCCATAAGCAAGAAGAGTGGCATTCAATAGGATATCACCTCATATCTGTTAGAATGGCCATCATCAAAAAGATAGGAGATAACACATGCTGGCATGCATGTGAAGAAAAGGAAACCCTTGTGCACTATTGATGGGAATGTAAATTGGTGCAGCCAGTTTGGGAAAACAGTACGAAGGTCCTCCAATAATAATAATAATAATAATAATAATAATAATAATAATAATAATGGAGAGAGAGAGAACTACCATATGATCCAGCAATTTCACTCCTCAGAATATATCAAAAGGAAACAAAAACACTAACTTGAAAATATATCTGCACCTCCATGTTCATACCAGCATTATTCACGATAACCAAGACATGAAAACAGCCTAAGTGTCCACTGATGGATGACCGGATAAAGTCGTGGTATATATACCCATACAATGGAATATTATGTAACCTTAAAAAAAGAGGACATTCTATCATTTATGACAACATGGATGGACTTAGCATTACCCCAAGTGAAATAAGTCAGACAGACAAATAAATACTGTAAGATCTCACTTATATTTGGAATCTGAAAAAACAACCAAACTTACAGAAAAAGAGATCAGATTTGTGGTTACCAGAGGTGGGGAAGGGAAAAGGAGGGTTTGAAGGAAGATTGTCAAAAGGTACAAACTTTCAGTCATAAGATAAATAAATACTAGAGATATCACTACAACACAATGGCTATAGTCAGCACTGCTAGATGATGTATAGAAAAGCAGTTAAGAAAAGTAGTGTTGGGTCGGCGGTTCCGGGAATGCAGGAGGAACAAGAGAAATGACCGCTGGGGCTGCCATCTTCCAGTCCCCTTCCACCCCCCTTCCTTAACCTTAGACTCTCCCGCCAAAAGGGTGTACACCCAGGTCACATCTCCATAGGTAACCCGATACCAATGCAGGAAACAGGAGTATCAGGAGCCCTCACCCCATACCTTCTGATCACCAAATATGGATGTGAGCCCATGCCCTACCTTGGCCCGAGTCCACCCCCCCCCAACTTCCTCCCAGTGTGACTTCCCCCACTCCCCTTTCCAGAGTCGAGGAACCTCGCCTGAGGGTGCCCACCCCTTCCCAGCGTGACTTTCCTGGCTCCCCTTCTCCTGAGCCCTGAAACTTCACCAGAGGATGCCTTTAATAAATCTTGCCTTGCGCCTACCTCACCTAGTGTTGTGTTTACATCGCCTGCAAAACCTTACAAGTAGAGCCTAAGAGTTCTCATCAGGGAGATAAATCTTTTTCCTTTCTTTTTATTGTATCTATGAGATGATGGATGTTAACTAAGCTACCGTGGTAATCATTTCATGATATATGTAAATCAACCATTATACTGCATACTTAAACTTCATGCAGTGATGTATGTCAATTATTTCCTAATGAAACTGGGGGGGCACCTGGGTGGCTCAGTGGGTTAAAGCCTCTGCCTTCATCTCAGATCATGATCTCAGGGTCCTGGGATTGAGCCCTGCATCGGGCTCTCTGCTCAGCAAGGAGTCTGTTTCCTCCTCTTTCTTTGCCTGCCTCTCTGCCTACTTGTGATCTCTGTCTGTCAAATAAATAAATAAAATCTTAACCAAAAAAAGGTATACTTAGGTTGATCTAAAAAAAAAATAAATAAAACTGGGGGTGGGGGAACTGCTTCAAAAAAAAGGAAAGAAACAGTGGTACTGGCATAAGACTTGACAAATAGATAAGTGGAGAAGAATAGAAGATCTTAAAATAGACCCACACATATATGGTCAATTGATTTTTTATTAAGGTATTAAGGGAAAGAATTATCTTTTCAATAAATGGCGCTAGAAATACTGAAAATCCATGTGAAAAAAATAAACCTCAACTATTACTTTATATCATGCATAAAAATTTAAGATGAATCATAAATCTAAATATAATATTTAAAAATATAGGGCACCTGGGTGGCTCAGAAGGCTAAAGCCTCTGCCTTCAGCTCGGGTCATGGTCCCAGGGTCCTGGGATCGAGGCCCACATTGGGCTCTCTGCTCAGCGGGGAGCCTGCTTCCTCCTCTCTGTCTCTGCCTGCCTCTCTGCCTACTTGTGATCTCTCTTTCTGTCAAATAAATAAATAAAATCTTTTTAAAAAATAAAATAAAATAAAAATATAAACCTGGTAAAAAAAATATAGTAGAAAATATTTGTGACCCTGCGGTAAGCAAAGATTTCTTAGATTGGGCACAAAAAGCACAAAATATAAAAGGAAATTGATAAATCAGGCTTCATTAAAATTATAAACTTTTGCTCTTTCAAATACACCATTGGAAAAGAAATAGATAAGTCATGTGATAGGATAAAATATTGATATACATATATAGGACCAAAGAATTATATCCAGAATATATAAATAATTCTTTTAACTCAGTAATGAGAAGATAAATTACTTCATTTTAAAAACTGGAAAGGAATGAAGATTGGAAAGGAAGAGTCTTGGGCAAGCTGATGTGGAGTCAAGCCAAAGTCAGGGTCCTCTTGATAGAATGGGCTCAACTAAGTCCCTCTGCCAGGTTCAGTCATTGGAGGGAGCAGCCCTGGGAAGCAGGTCCCAACACAATGGAGGCAGTAGAAGCAGAAAGGCAGAGGTTGTGGCCAGCTAGGGAATTTTTCTCTTCACAGTAGAAAATACAGGTGGTATATTTTCATAGCCACCCTATCCTCTTTCTCTACTTTCTAGTCTTCTTGGCCTTTGATCTCCCAAGCATCATTTTTCTCTGAGCTTCTTATTCCTCCTCTATAAAATCAAAAAGATGGTACCAAACCTTATGCATTTTCCTACCATCTGACAAAGATGAGGAACCCCAGCTCTCCAAGAGGCCCCTTTGAAATTTTACAGCAGAAAAATACTATTGTCACTATTGTTAGGGCCCATCCCTTTTCTCTAGCCCCAGAGCTCCTAGCATGGTGTGTACCCATCCATCTCAGGGAATTCTGTCCCTTACATTCCTAATAAGCTGCTAGAATGCAGAAAATCCCACATTATACCATCAGCAAATTCCATGTGTGTGTTTCGCTCACAGTTTTAAGCAGCTTTTAAATGTTTTAAGCAGCTTCCTTCCTTCCTTCCTTTCTTTCTTCTTCCTTTTTTTGGAAGACTTGGCAATTCTATCATAAACAATTTTCTGAAGATTCCTGTGGCCTACATGTGCTGTTAACCTTTGAAGTTGCTATAGGAACCAGTGTTTTTAAAATAAATTATTTATGTAAAGGAAAAAGAGACTTTGATACCTGTCTCAAAGAAAAACGAATGAGGCATTGGAAGGTATTTTTAAAAAATTAAAAACCTGAACACAGTAGTAACAAGAAGAGCTTTTCATTCTGCACTTAAATTGTACTAATGGAAAGCTTGCAGAAATTCTACTACATGAGGAATCAGAGCCCTTACTTCTATGAACAAAGTAAATTAGTACTAGATGGATGGATGAATGGATGGATGGATGGATGGATGGATGGATGAATAATGGGATACAAGGTAACCATGAGACAGTGTTGGATAAACTGATCATGCTTTACTCCTCATTTGGGTTATGGGAATTAGAGGGGTTCTTTACCCGATGATTAACTACTGATCCCAGATTTCCATCAGTTCTCTTCCTTAAACCTTGAGAGATTTCACTATGAATCACACATTCAAATTTCAGAAACCTATTTCTGAGCTGTAGGAGTTTAAAAGTCATACTATGTCATACTATGAACCAGCTCAAGAAAGCCAATGATAATATATGACTATAGGCCAGAGGCTTCTTGCCAAACAAATTTTTTTCACCCACTATAACCAGGTATTACTATCTCTCAAGTATAATACAAGATCACATTAATTTTTAATGTCCACATTTGAATGACTGGAACCACTGAGATCATTGCTAGATCTCAAGAGTTTGTAGCGGACACAGGAATGGTGAATCCCAGGTCATCCTTCAGGGAAGGATTTTTTTGGCTGCTAGGACTGTTGTTAGCAAGGAAACTTCAGTTGTCAGCTCCTTCAGGGTCAGCTTCAGCAACAGAGGCCACAGCTTTCCTAGGACAGCTTATACCCCATGATGGATGGAAGCAGGGATAGAAAGTCCCAGTCATTTCAGCCCGATGTGAGACAACTTGGATGCTTTTGGTTGCCTGTAGGTTTGTTTGAGGCCATTGGGCCTACATCTCAGTTCACCTTCTTTCTCAACCCAGTACAGCTTTCTTTTCCCCTTCTGAGTGTGTTGATCTCAAAGGCACTTCCTAGTAAAAGTTCTGCACACTAAACTCCATCTCAGTTTTCTGCCTGACAGAGGAACCAATCTACAACAGTTCCTAACCCCTGCCAATTTTATTGCCAAATAAAATTCTGCCCAGTGAAATGTCAATTTCAGATAAGCAATGGATAATTTTTTTTAGTATAAGTATGTCCCAAATATTTTTATGGCTCTACTCCCTTGAATGCCTAGTATAGTATTCGGCTTAAGTTAATACATGTTAAATGAATGAGAGTGTTAGGATCCTGTCTTAAAACAGAGTGCCCTGTCACACAAGGAAGAAGTCAGAGGTGGGCAATAGTCCCCTACTATCCATTATGCAAGTGTTTCTCAAAATGCCCACAGGTAAACAACATCCCAATGACCTGGAGGTGCTGGTTACAAATACAGATTCCCAGGCCTCACCTGATTAACTGAACAAGGCTCTCTGTGGTTGATCCCTAGAAATCCTCATTTGTAGCAAGCTACCCAGGTGATTCTTCTGCCTCCTGGAGTTTGAGAACCTTCTACATTGAGAATGGTGACATTGAACTAGAAAGACCAGTTTCATCTAAATTGAGAAGGTCTCTCCCTTTGGTCACCAAAGAACTGGAGAGAGAAGGGGATCACCCTTCTCTCTTTCCCACTTGTCTACTTGCTTTCCCTTTCCTCAAATCTCCTTTAAATGGAAAGGAAGTTCTCGGATAAGGCTGATCATAAACTCTGGGAGAAGTGGCTTATAAGGATACTGATTTTATTTATTCAACATAGTATTAGAAGTCCTAGCCACAGCAGTCAGACAAAAAGAAAGAAAGAAAAGGCATCCCATTGGTAAGGAAGAAGTAAAATGTTCACTATTTGCAGATGACATGATACTACTTTTTGAAAACCCTAAAGACTCCACTAAAAGCTACCAGAACTGATAGCATGAAGTCAGTAAAACCACAGGATATGAAATTAATACAGAAGTCTGTTGCATATCTATACACTAATAATGTAGTAGCAGAAAGAGAAATTTACAAAACCATCCCATTTATAATTGTACCAAAAATAATAAAATACTTAGGAATAAACTTAAGCAATGAAGTAATAGACCTGTACTCCAAGAACTATTTTTTTTTAAAATACTGATATACTAAATCAGAGACTCTGAGAGTAATATGCTAAGCACAGCAGGGCCTCAGAAAAGCCTAAAAAATAGGCGTTAGGGAAGAGAGGGCTTTGAATGGTGGGCAGTGTTTACATGGGCAGATTGGATAGGTTTGAGCATTCTAGAATTCAAAAATCTTAGAAGCAGGAGAAGCATGACGGGGGGACACTTATTGTTAGAATGCTCCTAGATACAAGAATCTGGGTGGCAGGTTCAGGAACATTCCTTCCTAGATATAACACATAGTGTCAAGTTTCTGCTGCCAGATGCCCCCGTAGAAATAAGCAAGAGGAATCTTCCTTTGGCGTTTGATCAGATCTCAAATGGGTCAATGTTCCAAATGCTCATCTGCTGGGAGTTCATAGACTGGTGCCCTAAGCGGTGGGACACTGAGTTCTTAAAGCTCGCATATTGATACCTTTGGTGGAGTCCTCCTCACACAAAACTTTATTCTCTTCCCCACAGGGTGAAGGTGGGTGGGATGAGGGAATGGTTTCCCCAGATGCCAAACGGTGCCACAAAATTCTCCTCTCCCCATCTCTATTTTATCTCGTAAGGAACACTAGGATTCATAGGTCAGAGGCATCTCTACCTATGGGGTTTGTGAAAGGTGATCTGGGTCTAATGAAAAAGAAGTCACCTCTGTGGAGGGGTGAGGTGAGGGCTGTCCCTCTCTGCACACACTTGGCTAAAGCAGCAGGTGCATGTTGGGGAAGAATAAAAACCAGATTGGAAAACTGACAATGGTTTGCCAGCCAAGGAATGCTAAGAGTTACCGATTATCTTCTCAGCACTTCTTTCTAGACTAATTTTATTCTTGTCATTCACGTCTTGGTTCACAAGTCACCTCTTCAGAGAGGCCATTCCTAAGCACCCATTCTAAAATCCCTCCTTCCCTGCTCTGTCCCTCCATCACGTCACACTGCTTTATTCTTTTTAGAGTATTACTCATATTTAAAATTACGTTGCTCATTTACTTGTTTTCCTGTTTGTTATCTTTGCCCTCACGAGAATGTAAATTCCATGGGAACCAGGTCTATCTCTGTTTTGTCCACAGCTGTAATCCCTGCTTCACATTATTCCAACATTTTTAGTATATACTGGATAAAATATGTGTTGAATGAATGATTGTACTTATATTTTCTTTTCATTAAATGTTGTGATTAGGGGCGCCTGGGTGGCTCAGTGGGTTAAAGCCTCTGCGTTAGGCTCAGGTCATGATCACGTGGTCCCGGGATTGGGATCCAGCCCCTGAATTGGGCTCCCTGCTCAGCGGGGAGCCTGCTTCCTCCCCCTCTCTCTCTGCCTGCCGCTCTACCTGCTTGTGATCTTTCCGTCAAATAAAAAAAGAAAATCTTTTAAAATAAATAAATAGAAAATAAATGTTGTGAATATTTGTTAATCCACACCAGAAACATAAGCATAAATGCTATAATGCTAGAAGGGGCCCATAGCCTGCACCGTTCCTCAGAATCCCTATGGACTCTGTTGCAAATCTTGCACTACATTTGAAAAGTCACTGACAAGGTAAATGAAGAAAAAGACAAAAGTTGAGAATTCACAGAGTCTTTCTTGAGTGGTAGCACAGGGTTTTCTGATTTGATATTTAAGGGAAAATCAGCAAGTCAGTCTATATCCAACATAAATCCAAGAGTTGAAAGATAATAATTACTCATGAACATTACATTTTCATTTAAAAATCTTTAGTATAAAAAACCGTTAGACAGATGGATGTAGTTCACTTAAATTTTATCTCTGAAAAAAACAGATGTAACTGAGCTTCTCTAATGAATAAAAACTTATTTTAACACTAAATAAAACTTGCCACAAGCTGCATATCCAATGGAGTATTTGTCAAAATTTAGGTGGAAAAGAATTAAATTCAATTAATCACCAAGAATTCAGAGTTCAGTCAAGGAGAGAAGAACAGGAAGAAGAATGTTAAGAGCTGTTACATGTTAATGAAGTCTGTGCACCACTTCCCAATATGTAAGATTATAATATTCAAAATTTTAGTTATCTGCATCTCTGGGTTTAATTCTCCTATGTTTTGAATGCCACAAAAGTTCATTTCTTCAGATCTGCAAAGAGCACAGTTTTCTAAAAATAGGCAAATAGAACCTGTAAATCCTTTACCCTTCTGAAGTCTGAGTATTTATAATTATGCCCTGCTTTTAAAAAGGAGGCAGGTACATTATCTGTGCCTTTTAAAGAAATGTTTGGTGGAATTTGGTTAAGTTTGTTGAATTTATAACATGATTGACTAGCTTAAAGTAGGCTATTTGAGCTTCTGTTAGTTATTTTGAACTCTCTGCCTTCATCTATTCATTTTTCATCCATTTCCTTCTAATGTTATTTGAGTTATTCACTGAGTATCTATGCCTATCATAGATAATGTGCCTCTGGTTCAGAGCGGCTGTGTTCCTAGCAGAAGCTAGCATAATTCATTCATTCCACAAGTGCCTGCCTACAGCAGAAACACCAGGAAACAGAGACATCTGCTTTCTTGGAACTTGCGTTTTAGTGATGAAGACAAACAGTAAATAAGATAAATAAGTAAAATAAGTACTCTGGTAGATTGTGATGGGTGCTAAGAAGAAAACTAAGTAGATAAATGTCCATAGGACATCTGTTTATGGGTGGGACTGGGGTGGAATGGGCTTTTAAATAGCATAGCCAGAAAAGACATCAAGGAGAAAAGATGTCATTTGAGTCAAAATGGAAAGGAAGGGGAGCATGCCAGGCAGATAGAAAGCACTCATGCATCGAGTACCTGAATCACAGTCAATTGATTCCTCAGTTCTCACTGTGTTTGGGATGTCTCCTCCACGTGGGGCTGATGTGTTTACACTGTAGATGGTTTGTCCCTTCTCCTAACTCTTGAATGGTGTCCTTATCCGGAGCCTATGAACAGCAATCCTGTATGCAGCTGATGTACATATCCACATCCTCAAGAATAAATAGCTCCACACTTTCAGAAATTGGATGATACGTAAGGGTTAACACAGTAGACTGCACTGGTGACAGGTAAGCAGCAAACCTGTGGCTGTTTGGATATGGAATAGTGCTACCTGTGAGTAAAGAGGAAATGGAAGTGATCAAAGAACTCTAAAGAGAAAGCAAAAGACAGAGAAGTGTTGCTATTGGGAGTTAAGGTTTTACATGCAAACTGCAACCAAACTCCACATTATAAACTAGTTTTCTATCTCTGACTGTAAATATGTGGACTTTCCTCCATACTTATCTACTGGTCATACTCAAAAGGCATGTTGTTCCTGCAAATTGCTGCCTCAAAGGAATTCATGCTCTTTTAGCTCTCCATGACTTTGCAGGTAGGTACTCCTGACCTTTAGCCTGCTGTTAATTCTTCCAGGACTCAACTCAGAATTTCACCTTATCTGTCAAAACTCACTGAGCTGTAACCATTAAGATGGGTGCATATCACTATATGTAAATTATACCTCACATACATACACACAAAAAGTGAAAGGAAAAAACCCTCATCTCCTCTGAGTATTCAGGGCACAATCTCCCACCCTTGTCCCCTATCTCAGCAGAGTCTGGGGGTGAGCTTCCTAGAGAGCTAAGGGCCCAAAGCGAGGGATGTTAGTGTATATGGTAGCAATCCAGGTGAATTATTACATTTTTTGCCCTTTCTACATTCCATGTTCCTCCTCTTTTTTCCTTTCAACAGTAGACAGATAATTACAGCTTCTTGAGCTTCTGTTCACTATTGTATTATTAATATTAGTATCTCTTCCATCCTCGCTAAGTTCTGGGATTCAAACTTTGCATCATAGTTCTGACGTGTCCTATCCATCCATCCATCCATCCATCCACCCATCCATCCATCCATCCATCCATCCATCATAACTCTTTATAGCACAGTTCTGAACTCCCATTGCCTAGGTTGAGATCGTGGCTTCTACACCTACTGAGTAACTTTGGACAATTACTTAACTTCTCTGAACCTCAACTGACTTCAGTAGAATGGGATAGGAATAGCCTTTATTTCTATTACTGGGAGAATGAAATGGGTTAATTCATATAAAATGCATAGGTGCTACCTAGCACATAGTGAGCATTCAAAAATTGACAATGAGCATTCATTGATGAATCATTCACTGAGTATCTACCATAACAGAACTGAATTTGACACAATGGAAAGGAACAATCAGTAAGGCAGGATCCCTAACCTTAAAAACCGAGTTTATGAGGGAAGATTCCCAGGCAGGCAGATAGACAAATACAACCCAATGGATTGATCCTATGATGGGGCAAGCCCTAGGGGCCATGGGAACCCAAAGAAAGGGTCCCCAGCTGTCACTGGGAAATAAGTCAGTGAAGGCTTCCCAGAGGTGCAGTTAGTTGAGCCAAGTCCTACAATTCTGGCCTCTTTTGTTTTTTCCCTTCAGTTTCAGTATCACACTGATGTCTTTGTTTCTGACCCCAAATTCTCTGACTGATGCCCTGGACTAGCACCTAGACTTTAGCAATCTTCTTTCTGGTTGGTGTTCTGCATCCACTGTGATTCTAAAAGGACCTAAGCCTCTTCCCCCAAGAATAGGCAAATAAGAACAAAAACAGTGCAAGTAATATGATGATAAATAATTCCCATTTTATTCAGAATAAAAGCAAAAGCCCTTCTAAAAGCTTCTAAAGCCTACATCATCTGCCCCCATCGTGTCTCTAACCTCTCTATCATGCTCTTCCTTCCTTCTTCAGCTCCAGGCAGACCTTTTTGCTACTCCTTGAACATATCAGGCACACTCTCACCTCAGGGCCTTTGCACTGGCACCAACCCCTATCCAAAGTGTCTTCCTTTTACATCTGCAAGGCTCATTCTCTCAGCTTTAGGTCTTTACCCACGTATCAACTTCTCAAATGACCACTCTATCTAAAATGCAAACCCTACCTCCCAGCACTTCCAAGTTCCCTTCACTTTGAGCTCTACTGTTTTTCTAAAGGCCGTATCATGTTTTCTCATTCTCCATAATGTACTTATTTACCATGTTTATTATCTCTTTACTTCACTAGGTTGTAAGCCTCAGAAGAGGAAGCATATTTATCTGTTTTATCCACTAATAGCCTATGTCAGTAGTTAGCACATTGTGGGTGCTCAATATATTAAATGAGGGGATAGTCAGGCACCTGGGTAGCTCAGTTCCTTAAGCATCTGCCTTCAGCTCAGATCATGATTCCAAGGTCCTGGGATTGAGTCCCATGTAGATAGAGCTCCCTGCTCTGCCGGGAGTCTGTTTCTCCCTCTGCCCCTCCTCCTGCTCATTATCTCAACCTCTCTCTCTCTCTCAAATAAATAAATAAAATATTTAAATAAATAAATAAATCTAAAAGAGGATATTCACATTAGCAGCCTAAGGAAAAGTTTATGAAGCTCCACAAGTTAGAAAGCACAAAACTACCTCTCTGCCTTTTAATTATTAAACTGCACAAGTGTTAAAAACTCATTCTGATTTTACCCTTCAGTCAACAAAGCAATAAAGGTCCTTGAACTTGCTTAATGAGTCCATGAGAATGATGGCTAATTAACGTGAAGCAGCTAGTTGCTCTGCCAAGTTAGCCGCTAGGATCACCTGAAGAGTCCAATGGAAGTGGAAAAGGTCTCTCTCTGACTACCTACATATGTACCCACCTGTCTGTGCAAGCCCAGGGGGTATAAAAGTGGAAGGATTGCTGAGACAGCTTCTACCTTGGTGTCTTTGACGGTTCCCAGGCTACTCTAGGAAAGAACAACCAGGAACCAGGATTCTTAGCCTGGACCTTGGTTTGTTGGATTCTGCAAAGGCTGGTCCTAGAGCTATTTAATTAGAACACACTCTGATTCCATGCATGCTTGTGGGATAACTGGGTCTGAACCATGCTGGAGTCTTCTCTAGCCTGGTTTTCCTGGCTGAAGAGCACTCAATCTCTCTTTTTGCAGAAACTGATGTTCTGGCCACAAATCCAGAACAGACTGTACCAGTCTGACTGGGTCTGAATCAAGCTGGTCTACTTACTGGCTAATTGACTTTGAACATGTGTTTCAACCTTTTGACAATATTGAATTTTACTTGGGCCCCAAGAACACATTGACAGTTAAGAAGTACCCCACCTTTTTGTACTTCAAAATCCCTTCACCCTCTTTTTTGGAATTCCAGGAATAGCTAATCCCCCAAAAGAAGACCCTGACCTCCCAGATTCCAAGATAAAACCTGTCACCACGCTTCCCAGAACTCCCCTAGATTCATTCCCTTGTATTTACCTGCTTGTATAAAACCCCAAGTCCCCTTCCCTTTCACTGAGATAGTCCTAGTCAATGAACCTTCTCCCTAGTGCAATAGCCTGAACAAAACTATCTCCTTAATGGTTGCATTTTGTCTTTCATACTTATGAGCCTCAATTTCCTCATCTGTTATTTTTTTAATTTCCTTCATTTTATTTTCATTTTAAAATTCTCTATAAGTATCTTCACAATTTGCAAAAATTAAGAAACACAGTAATTTAACATTTTTATAGAACTCTACCATGATTTTTCTTTTTTTTTAAGTAGGCTCCACACCGAACGTGGGGTTTGAACTTATGACCCTGAGTTCAAGAGTCCCATGCTCCAACAACTGAGCTAGCCAGGTACCCCTGGTGATTTCTGGTATATGAAATGACTATAGCAAAGGTTTCCAGTTCAAATGCAATAATCTAACATTATATATCTAGTTGTACGTTTCAGTTTATTCCTTTTGAAAAAGTACGTTTGTCCCACAGCATTTTCAAAATACGACCAAAATGTACTGAATCAGAGTGAACCGACTTTAAAATACTCTCCAAACATTTCTTCCATATATATGTGTATTGCTATAGTAACATATAATGTACATTATGTAGTACACAGACGTTTTTAAGCATGAAGTAAAAATAGAAATAGACATGTGATAGTTTCTTCTGATATCCCTGTGGGTTGTCTTGTGTAGTCCTGAAGGACATACAGCAGACTTTAGAAACCATTGTCTTAGAAAACTAAACAGTCAAATAATTTAGGGTTTTACCTTATCTGTATTTTGCATTCCTTTCCATTAAAAAAAATAGATTTGGAAGTAAGTAGTAAAAAGAAAATGAGAACTAAATTTTTCCATGCCTTTGGTGGTAGATTTTACACTCTTTTTTAAAAGAGTGTGTTTACTATTCTGGCTTGAAATTTGGTAATTTGGTATTTGCTGCTTAAAATTATGTTTCACAGCATTCTTGGGGAGGAAGAAATTTTCCTCTATTCAAGATTCTTCTAGCCAAACTAAGGATTACATTTACATGAGATCAATTAACAGGAGAAAATCAAATTATTCTACAATGGATCCACACAGACATGAAATTTCAAAGACAGGCAACATGAGGCTTATATGACATCCTGAGCTAAGAAGAGGGGTAGGGATCTAGGGATAGCAAGGGGAGGAAGATCATTAACAGAAAGTGAGAGTGTTCAGTAAACAGAGGTTGCTCTGTTATGCAAATAAGTTTTTTAAATAAAGAGGAATCTCTGTTAATAACTTTTTTCCTGGTGCTGGCTCTCTTTTCCTTCCATGTAAATTTAAGCAGTCGAGGGTGAGTAAAGAGCTTTTTCTGAATTGGCTGGGTTTTTATTGCTTTTAACTCAAGATAGTCTTCACTCTAGGTGGCCCACCTTGGAGCTGCCAGCCCTTGACCCTACAGTTGCCTCCTTTGGAACTTCCCACATGAAAAGTTGAGTTGATATGTAGTTTCCTCTTCTTGAACCAGTTTCTAAGTCCTGGCAATAGATTAACACAGTTAAATTCATTTCAGGAGGCAGTGATACAGGTGTGTTCTCAAATTTAGGCCAATGGTTCAAGTAATCAGGTATTAAATGAGAGACATTTCTCCTAAGACTAATAGGGAAAAACTGTAGTCCTAAGATGGCTGACCAAACCAGCAAGGGAATGCCAGTCCCTGTCTTAAAGCCCTTCCGGGTTCTTCTTTCCTACCCTGTTTCCCATGTGCACCAGAATTACAAAGTATGGGGAAGTAGAAGGGTATTAATTCCCCTCCCTGATTGTGCTCAAGGCTCAGACCTTTGGAGAACAACCTCCTCTAAGCCCAGCTGTGTTAAATCAACCCCCGATCCCCCAAAGTCTCTGAGTACCGCTTGGTTCTTCCACCAGAAGCCAGTCCAGGTTCCGTAACAAGATGACTAGAAACTGTAAGCAGGGTAACAGACTGAAATTTCGAAGGGCCTTTATTGACTCCATAAAGTCAACCATATTTCCTTAAAACATTCTGGTTATATCTGAGTCTATGCATGTCTCTCTCAAATATGACATTGCAGCCAAAGCTTTGGTATTATGACTAGTGTCTCCAACTGTGTCCTAGTTCAGTATTAGGATCTTAAGGTTATCAGAAGCCTGTACTCAAGAGTTCTTTCCATGAATCTCACTGAAGATGAAACACAGTTGCAGGAAGCTTTGGTAGAAATAGCTGAGTAAAAGTATAACTGTTACAGTGTTATGGAACCTGGACTGGATCCTAATGGAAGAACCAAGCAGCCCTTGGAGACTGGAGGATCAGAGGTTTATTTTACACTGGCGGGCTCAGAGGAGAATGATCTCCTAAGGTCTGAGCACTGAGCACACGCAGGGAGGGGAATTTATACCCTTCGACTTCTGCATACTTGGTACTTTTGGCGCACGTGGGAAACGGGGTAAGGAAGAAGAACCCAGGAGGACTTGGAGACAGGGACTGGATGGAATTCCCTTGCTGGTTTGGTCGTCCATCCTAAGAGTACAGTTTTTTCCCTTATCAACAGGATTTCTATTCCTTTAGCGCCAGTGGCTCTTGGTCACACCGCCTCAAAGAATGAAGAGGTAGGTAGGCAAGATGAACTGTGTTGGGCAGCAAAGCAAAACTTATTGAGTGAGAGTAAAGTTTATTGAGCAACTGTACAAAGCTCCTGAAGAGGGAAGGGACCTGAGAGAAGTGCTTTCAATTTCCCCATCTGTTCAAAGGAGATCATCATAAGTACTTCCTAGTGGTGGTTATGAGAATTAAGTGAAATAATGTGTAAAGTGTAGTGAGCCCTCAATAAATATTTTGATGGAATTATTATTCCCTCTGTTAATTCCCTCTAGTCTGGTCCTACCAGGCCTTGAGCTTTAGGGTTTCCTGTGCTGATAAATGTCTGATGGATGTTCTTAGAAACTTAAAACTTGCTATTACTACACAATTTCTGTTAGTGATAGCATTTTTCTAGAAGCTTTTGAAGGGTTTAGGCACATGTAGTGGTACTTAGCCACTATCAATCACCAAACATATCCTAAGAGTGTGTCCCAAATGCTATCTGAAAACAGCGTTTTAATGCTCTCTCTCCATTCAGATATGGAGTTCTGAACTGTTCTCCCAACCTGCCCCAAACTGTTCTCCAAGATCTAGCCTTGTTTCTCCCTTCACATTTGATTTTTGGTGGGTTTTCTTGTGATGAGTGTTGCTTCTTGCTTATTCAGCTACATGTCTCTGTGTCCTAATGGGAATGGATAGGGGAGCTACTTTAGCTCTGGGGAGAGCTAGAGCTAATCACTCCCTCACTATGCTTCTGCAGAACCTTGCCAATAGTTGGAATTGGAATCCCCCCAGGGACTAGGGATCTTTTTAATACTCTTTTAAAAAAGATTTACTTATTTATTTATTTTTGAGAGAGAGAGAGAGAGAGAGATCACAAGAGCACACAAGTGGCTGCGAAGGGCAGAGGGAGAAACAGACTCCCTGCAGGGTCCCAGAAGTGGGACTCGATCCCAGAACCCTGGGATCATAACCTGAGCCGAAGGCAGACACTTAACCAACTGAGCCACCAGGTGCACTTTCTTTCTTTTTCTTTTTTTTTTTAAGATTTTTTTCATTTATTTACCTTTTTATTACTCATGATACCCAGGTGGCAAATCAGACCAACTAAATCATGGCCTTTGGGTATAGGACCAGGGCACTGATTTTTTTGTTTGTTTTTTAAAGATTTTGTTTATTTATTTGACAGACAGAGATCACCAGTAGGCAGAGAGGCAGGCAGAGAGAGAGGGAGAAGCATGCTCCCTGCTGAGCAGAGAGCCCTATGTGGGGCTCGATCCCAGGACTCTGAGATCATGACCTGAGCTGAAGGCAGAGGCTTTAACCCACTGAGTCACCCAGGCGCCCCCCGGCACTGACGTTTTTAAAAAGGGTGCTAGATGTTTCTACATGCAGCCAAGATTGAGAACCATTGTTATACAGACTTCTATGGTATCAAACACTCTTTAGTATAATTTACCTTTCTGCTTTCCCTGATAAACCCGAGTTCTTAAGCTGCAGTCCATGGACCTTTACAGGGATGATCAGGGATCTATGACCCAGAAGACATTTAGAATCATTCATCCCTAGTCCAGGAGCTCCTTGGGAACAAGGCTTGTAGCTTTTCCATTTTTGAAATCTCTGTCCTAACTCCTATTCACTCAATAATGTGACATTTATGCAATGATAAATCAGATACTGGGGACAGCATCTCAGGAGGTATTGCCCAGAAATTCTTTGAGGAAAGAAGATGAGAATTAGGTTAAAGAATAATCTCATAGCCTAACATGCATAGAACAAGAATATATCTCAGTACTAAGATAGAATATAACTCAGTATTTGGTCATACATATGTAGAAGAAAAATCTTTTTCCCTCTGCTCTCGTAGATTTAATGTCTAGGGCCCATTAATCAAACTGTTATAAAAGTCATGAGAAAAAACAGTTTTAATTACACACTCAGAAAAACATGGCTCAAGGAAGCAGCAGATGATTGACACTTATGTACCATCATAGGTCAGACAAAGGAAAGAGTTCTAGGGCTTCTAGTCAGGAAAGCCAGGTTATGGAAGGGGAGGGGAAGAAATGTGTGACAAATAAGGGTTGTCGTGTTACACTGATAAAAGCTTCTTGGAAGATAAATGTTATCTCTGAGAGTAGCTTTCTTCCTCATATGGAGACATCTTTATGTGGAAATTTCCTTTATAAGTGTGAATTTCCTTTATAAAAGAAGAAATTTATACTCTATTTTTAGGTAGTTGGGGGAGGTAAAGAGCTCTTCTTGTGCCTGGCTGGTTTTCAATGGTCTTTTAACACAAAATAATACACCAGAAACATATTTGAGGATAGCATATTGTGATACCCTTCATATGTTTACTGAGGGGTTTGATCCCCGTCAAATTGCAACTGTCTGAAAGTTTGCAGCATTTGAAGAATTATCCTAACTTCCAGATGTCTGCCCAGGTTAATTCGTTTTAAATTGATTTAAATATTCATCCATTTCCTTTTTTCTTTCATCTTCATAGAATAATAAAAGTGGCAGAGAAGTTTTGAAATGAAATGCTTTAAAATTCTTTCTATATATTTGAGCTGAAGGGGAGCAGAATATGTAACCCCAAAATATCTCCCTTGAACAAGTGGATTATTTTGAGCTGAACACAATAAAGACCCAGCTGACTCAAGAAAAACTTTTTTTTTTAAAGATTTATTTATTTACTTGAAAGAGAGAAAGTGTGAGCACACGCAAGTAGGGGGAGTAGTGGAGGGAGAGAGAGACAAGCAGATTTCCTGCTGAGTGGGGAGCCCCATGACAATGACGAAGACACAGAGCAATCCGAGGACCCCGAGATCATGACCCGAGCTGAAATCAAGAGCTGGACACTCAACTTACTGAGCCTCCCAGATGCCCCACAAGACTTTTATCTCTCCCTTAACTGCCCAGAAGAATTTAGATAGGGGCCTGGTTCAGAGAGAGAGAGAAAGAGAGAGGGAACGAGCACACTATTGCCAGAGATAACTTTGACCTGAATGGCCTGTCTGTATGGCAGGACAAATATATAATTAGCAAACACCTGTTCTTCTTGTCCTATGAGTTATCCTCCCCTGTGAAGACTCAGACTCCTATCCCATTCCTTAGTTCAAAATGGCATATAAAGCCCAATTGCTGGACTTGTCCTTGGGTCTCATAGTCTTATAGGCACCACAGATGTATGTAATCAAACTTTTTTCTTCTGTTAACCTGTTAGTTGTTCATTAGACCAGCCAAAATATCACGAAGGATAGAGGGGGAAAAACTTTTCTTCCCAACAGACCCTAATCAACTGAAGCCTCGTTATCATAACTGTGGAATACTGTACGAATTCAGAGATCAAATGTGATCACATCTCTGCCAGTTTTCTAATTATTTGCTTGAGGCCCCATCTGCCTTACTAGCAGGAAGCATTGTCCTACCCTGAATTGTCCAAGAACCATGGGGGGTAAGTATCGAGTAAGGAAGGGGGCATCTCACGTCAGCCAAAGAGGAAATCAGTGCAGTTTCCACACTCCTGCTATAGCAGGGAGTACCGCATTAATTATGTCTTTTTATTTTCTTCATTTCCGGTGCTTTGACAAACTCAGGGCCTCGATACCTATAGATAGACTCTCCCAGGGTTTGCCTAGAGATAGGAGACTTCCTCAGATTTCATATGCAAACTAACCAATCCACAGCACTTACCCCTACCCCCTCCTCTATCAGCCTCTCTCACTTAGGGCCACCGATCTCCTACCCTAATCACCCCAGGGCCAGGTAGCAGACAACTAGAGATAGCTCCTATACCCCAGAGCCCAAACTAGCTAATCCTCAACCTGTTTACCGCGTCTCACCTGTTTCTGTTTCACAGAAACTACAATAAACACATTTGCCCACATTTTTCCCGAGTTCCCTTTGCTACTGAACAACCTTGGTTGTTCCCCTGTGCCTCCCTATCCCTCACCGTGGTGTGGCACACTCCCTTCTCTTGGGAGCTAGGAGTAACTGTCTTTTCATGGGCAATTGTTTCCTGACCTGTTGGTCTCACTATTCCTGAATGATAATAAAACTTACATTTTCTTTCTTTCTTTGTTTGCTTTTTTTTTTTTTTTAAGATTTTATTTATTTATTTGACAGGGAGAGATCACAAGAAGGCAGAGAGGCAGGCAGAGAGAGAGGAGGAAGCAGGCTTCCTGCTGAGCAGAGAGCCCGATGCGGGGCTCCATCTCAGGACCCTGGGATCATGACCTGAGCCTAAGGCAGAGGCTTTAACCCACTGAGCCATCCAGGTGCCCCAAAATTTACATTTTCAAACCCTCCAAAGGCTGGTGAGTCCAGCAGGCTCTGGCTTCCGAGGGCATCAGCACTGAAAATGAGTCTTACAAAGTCCAAGATGCTATGCCAGGCCCCTACTGTCATGATGTCAATGCGTTCCGGATTGCAACCAAGACTGTGGGAAATCCTGGGGGCAGAGCCCAGTTTAGCCAAGGATGCTCCACATTTGGGATCCCAAGAAGGCAGAGGCATAGCACTTTCAGTTCACATATCCAGGAACTTCCTGAGGGCAAGTCTGCTTGGTGGAAGCCTGAGATCTGGCATGGGCCTGAGGCAGAAAGCCCAAAACAGCCACCTCACTGAGATGAGGAGCCACCGAGGATAATTTAGCACTTCTCCGCCAAGTCACCCCTGCCCCCAGGATAACTTGGCACTTCACCAAGTCACTTCCGCATAGCCTTAAGAACTACCGCCAGATTCCCAAGCCAATCAGCTGTGAGAAACCACGGAAAAGCCCTAGTTTGCCTATAAATACTGGTCCCAGCAAAGGTGGGTGCTCAGACTTTGGGAAGGATCCTCTGACTCTGTTGGGGATAATAAAGCCGCATTCTCCCAGCTCTCCGAGTGCCACTTGAGTTTCTCGGTCGCCTCAGAACTTCCGCAATAGGCCATGCTGGGGATCCAGGACTGTCTTGGGAGGAGGCTGCTTTCCCAGGAGGCACCAGTCCAGGGATTTACCCCTCCAAGGGAGTATTTGCTGTGACTTACTCTCAATTCTCTTGCTATACAAAGAGAACTGTTCCCCCAAATGTACCCTAATTTCATATAGACATTTTATAACTTATTAGAAGATCTACTTTATGAAAGGACAGCTTGTAAAATAACCTTCATTCCTCCCCAATCACTGGCTTTCCATGGCCTCATTATTGGACTGTTCTCATCCCTGAAAACTCCGACTCCTCACCTCCCGACCACAGTGAACAAAGCTCCCAAACTCACCACTTCTCTACTGGTCTTTTCCCAGGCCTCCAAGACATGCCACAGTCTTGCTCCTCCATCAGCCCTGTTTTCCTTCCCTACCCCTTGGCCCATATGGGGTTCCCCACAAACTCAAGGCTTAGCTTTCAGAAAGCCTTAGGGACAAACATCAGGCCCAACACTTGAGTTTGGGAGGTGGGGGGCTTGGGGTGTTTCAAAGGTTGAAACAGTGATAGGGGTTAAAATGGGTTTTAGACTGGCCAGAGAACCTTGCCAACATTTAAACAAGTATGTTTTCTAAGGGAAGATGTGTGCCAAGTTCTAAACAAGTGACATACAAATGGCGTTTCAGAACGTAACGCTATAAGCAGGCTTGGTATGGCCTGTCTTTTTACAGCCTCAAGCTAGTGGCACAGAGGGTGCCGGGGAATGGAGACCGCCCAGGGAGACCACTCAGATAGCTCATTAGTAAAACTGGCTTACCACCTTTAATATCTTTCTTGCCAGAAATTAGGAGCATAGATCAGATTGTCTCTTGCACGTCTAACAATAATGTAAAATTAAAGCTGAGCTCCAAGAGGTTCATTTCCTGCTGTGAAGAGTCCCTGCATTGAATGATTTATGGAAAATTTTGGGAGAGGGGGTGGTTTGACACCAGCTGAAAGGATCCTCCTTTCCAGTGGAGTTTATTAATTCAAGGATCCCAGCAGAGAGGAGAATGGGGTGGGGTGGGGTGGGCTGAGGGCTGTGAGGGTGGCTGAGCCCGAGATCCCAAGGCTCACAAAGGGACCAGGAGTGACCAATTTATTTCAGCTTCCTTTTTCTCAAATCAAGTTCCCCATCGCATCTCAATAGTCTCAAAGGAGCGGTTAGTCTTCATTCCAAAGAGCAGCCATTTGCCACCTGCAGGTTTCATTAACATAAACTATGCAGACAGCTTTTTGTTCTAGAACAAAAAGCCTCTCTGTAGGGTTGCTTAAGGCAATCAGACATTCAGAAAGCCTGCATTAATTGACTGCAGAAAATAACTGACTTTTCTGCTCCAAGTACTGTTGAAGGGAAATAATTTTGAATGGGTTTGTAACTGGTTCATTTACATAGTTTTGTTTTTTTTGTTTTTGTTTTTTTTGGGGGGGGGTTAAGTGAGTTTTTATAGTTCGGGGGCCTCACTTAGTAAAAATCGCCCTGGGTGAGATGTTAAACATTGACACTAATGCACATCATCTCTCCGTAGTGTTTATGACAAACATTGAAGCTGTTGCTGCTGATTCCTGAAGGGACATTAGGCTATTAAATGTCAAGCCCTATTTTCACATTTCTAGTTTCATTTAGCTAATTATCACTTAACAGAAACCTGTTGTGACTGACCCTCATCAACCAGTTAACAATGGAACAGATTTCAAGGAGAACTTTCTCTTCAAGAAGTCACTGAACTGGAGTGCACTGAGCGGGTAGACCTTGGCAAAGGCCTGGAGGTGGGCGGGGGTGGTGATGGTGGATACTGACTGGGGAGACTAGGCCAAATAAAACTGGGTAAACAAAGCAGCTGGGTAGGATAAAATGACTAGATGATTTATTGTATAAACCAGGGCACGTCTGATAGGAATGTTGCAGGATTTCTCTGCCTTTAGTGCCCACAGTTCTTGGTCCCGCCCTTCAAAGAATGAAGAGGTAGACAGGAGGGAGAGTGGAAGGCAGTTACTGAGCAAGAGTACAAGGCTCCTGGGGATGCAGGGGGCCTGAGAGGGTTGCCTTGGAGTTTCTAAGTTTAGGGGGTTTTACGAGCTTTTTTGTGGAACCATCTTGAAAATAGGGCTTGACATTTAATAGCCTAATGTCCCTTCAGGAACATCTTGTGTGCTGAGTAGTGCCAATCAGGGCTTTGGTCAGGTCTCTGTCTACTTATTAGGTTAATGTCAGCACGCTGATGGTCTTTTTTGCTGACCGCTGGGGGCTCAGGGCTTAGCTGCCCCTTTTCTGTGATATTGACAAATTCTCTGTGGTTAATTGCCTTATTTTAGGACATTTTGCAGAAGTCATTTCTGCAAAGGCCGCAAAGCAGAACACTAGTGTTATCCTGTCTAAGCTGCAAAACAGGATGTTAGTGCCATTTTATTGTGGTTGTCCTGATGCCATCTTTTCTTGTTGGGGACCCTGGCCCTGACTACCTAATTGTCCAATGAACTTTTCACAGTAACAGGGATTTTAACAGGATGGCAGACCAGGACAAAAGAACAGAAACTGATGTGGCAAAACAAAGAAGAAAAATCATTAAATTTCCGTACTACCTGTAAGTCCTTGAAACAGGCAGAATGACATTCCCCTAAGGACTCAGTTGCCTGGATGTTGACATTTTGCTAAGGGCAAAAGGCAATCTTAGCCTGACCCCCAGGATCCTGTAAGCCTACTTTAACATATAAAAAATTCTTTAAAAATTCCTTTATATCCACCTCCTCCCCTCCAGATACATGTTGGCAGACATCCTCCAAGTGTATGACCACCCATACACATCTGAAGGGTCTCACTGAGTAAGGGAAAGGTGGGGCTGGGGAAGGAGACAGGTAGGGGTCTACACGATCAGGCTCACAGAAATCCCAGAAATGCTGAGGCACAGTGAAACCAGAGGTAAGGGAACAAACCAGACCCCTCTGCTCTGCATGTCAGATGTGGGGTCTTTTAACGGCAGTCACACTGTGACCAGACCCCAAAGAAGAAGTAAGCCATTAAAGAGTGATCACCGGCCCTTCCTCAAACTAAGACATCACAAGAATGATAAGGCCACAAGCTCCCAGGTCAGTTCAAAATAAGACTGTGAGTGGAGGCCCATGCTGGCAACCCTCTCGGGACCCCCTCTCACTCCTGAAAGCTTTTTCTGTATCCTTGCTTCGTAAAACTCAATCGCTTTATTCACTCTCCTTTGTCCACGAGAATCATTCTTCTACTCTGTGAGACAAGAACCTCACTCTCCCACTTCAAAATTTTCTTAGGAAAATCAGAATGCATGGTCATCACACCCCTAGGCTCCTTGCAGTTTTGTGACAGTGGGAAATCATGTGACCTTTGATCTTTCTGAGCCTATTTCTCAGCTTTACAATAAGATAACAAAGTCCTACAGGATTTTTATACTTACTAGTCTTAAAAAGACACATTAATGTACTTTGTAACTTGTAAAACATGATATAAATGTGAGATACTATCAGAGTTGATAAAGACAAGTTTATTGCTTGCTACTGAGACTGAATATATGAACAATGGCTAGATCGTATATAAAAATAGAACTTTGAGGGGCACCTGAGTGGCTCAGTAAGTTAAGCGTCTGACTTTAGATCTCACCTCAAGTCTTGATCTCAGGGTTGTGAGTTCAAGACCCAAGTTGGGCTCCACGCCCAGGCCAGCATGAAGTCCACTTAAAAAAACAAAACAAAACAAAACAAAAAACCCCAACCCAGAACCCAGACCCAGAACCCATAGCAACATGCCCAGGAAACCAACCCCATTTCTGCAATAAACAGCCTAAGAAGCTGGCCTACACTAAGTTAGACTTACAGGAAACCAGACTGCTATCTCTAGTGACAATCCAGGAAGCTAAACAGTAATTTCTATAATAATCAGCCCCAGAGGGACTCGGTTAATAATGAACAGTTTCCCTAATTTGTCTCCACACTTCTAAAAGGACCAATCAAAGAGAATCAAACACGCATTCCTAACCAATCACACTGGATTTTCCACTTGTTTAGGTGGCTTCCAGCTTCCTCTTGCTAACAGCTTTCAGTTAGAGAAACCTTAAGCCTTCCTTCTTTTCCACTGAAAAGCCAGCCTGCTCTTCTGCCTGCCTTTGGGTCTCTGCCAGAATAAAAGTGACCGAGGCTGATTCCCTGGCTATATAGCAAACTCTCAATAAAAGAGTCTTTGCTTTCCTTATTTAGTTGGTCTATCTTTATTGCCAGATCTGATGTTTACATATAAAACCTTGGGTCATGAGATATTGAATGGAACTCTCACTGTTGTATTAGAATTGTCAAAAAAGTCCTAAAGCTAAAGAAAATAGGTGTTAAGAACACCCAAAGGATAAAGAGGAACTCAATAGGTTCTGCTATCATTTTGTCATTATTTCTTACAGCCTAAATCAAGAGCAGAAATATTCCCAGAGTAGGGGGATTACCTAGAAGTGTCCCTTTTCTGTGATAGCTGACTCCATGTAAAATAGTAGTTCAAGACTTCTCACAGGTACCCTGGGTAGGTAGCTGGCTGCTGGTGAGAGGGACCCAGCCCAGAAGGGACTGAGGATGGTCGTCAGAAAAGATTATGTTAGAAGAGGTCATCTTGCCTTGGGTGCATCATCATTCAAAATAAAGATTACATTGCCCTTGTCCCTCTACCCAGATGTGCTTAGTTCTGGCTAATGAGATGTTCAGCATCTATACAGTATAGAGATCCTACAGGGCCGCTTTCCCTATAAAGGTTTTTGTTTTTTTCAACCCTACTTCACCTTCTTCAATCCTGGTGGATACAGAAGCAGAGTGGGGAGGAGTAGGAGGAGTAGACCATATCTCCTTCCCCAGTGTGTGTGTGGGGGTGGGGGGTGGGAATAGGGAGTAGGGGGGAAGGGGGAGGGGCTCAGTCATATCCCCCCTGGGGAGGAAAGAAAGAACATTGAGTTGGATGTGAAATTGAAGCTTCTCATTGTACTGGACTATTCTAGACTACTTCTTCTTCTTCTTCTTCTTCTTCTTCTTTCTCTTTTTTAAAGATTTTATTTATTTATTTGAGAGAGAGAGAGAAGGAGCAGGGGAAGGGGCAGAGGAGAGGGAGAAGCAGGCTTCCTGCTCAGCAAGGAGCCCGATGTGGGGCTTGATTCTAGGACCCAGGGATCAGGACCGAGCCCAAGGCAGATGCTTAACCGACTGACCCACCCAGGCATCCCTAGGCTAGTCTTTTTTAAAACCTGAGTGTGACCAGCAAGCTTTGGGATCATTAAGAAAGAGAAAGCAGGTGCTCAGTGGATTTCAGTTAGATGACACTAAGCTGTCTGGCACATCCACATGCTCCATTTTCTTAAAACGGGGGTGGGGGCACATTTGTATGCTGTGCAGAATATGTACAGTTTAAGGTGGGGAAAACACCAAAATTAAGACAAACATTTACCAAAAAGGGAACCAGTAAGCCAAAGTACATTATTTAAACTCCAGTTTCCTATAACATGCAAAATCCTTTCCTACAGCTCTTGGCTTCTTTCTTGCTGAATATACAAAGTAAGGTGGTCACTAAATAGTCATTATGTATCAATGACCAAATGATTTTATACGAAAACTATTTTCTTAATCTTTTCATCAAGGAGGCAGCTTCTCTCAAATTCTTCCCTACATTTTAAAATGTTTAAGATGTAATCTCTGTGCATATATCCAGCAAAAAAGAAAATGGAATTACAGTTTTCTAAACATTGAAAAAGTAAGAAACTAATTTGTCTTACACAATTTGAGTCTGAGTTTAAATGTAAAGATGGGTTAACAATCGCTGATTTTGTGATACATGCTGACACCTACTGGCCAAACTTGATATTTAATGCTTGCCATGTTTTGTTTTGTTTTTAAAGATCTTATTTATTTATTTGACACAGAGATAACACAAGCAGGCAGAGAGGCAGGCAGAGAAAGGGGGGAAGAAGGCTCCCTGCTGAGCAGAGAGCCTGATGTGGGGCTTGGTCCCAGGACCCTGTTATCATGACCTGAGCCGAAGGCAGAGGCCTTAACCCACTGAGCCATCCAGGCGCCCTGCTTGCCATGTTTTGACCAAGAAAAAGAACTGTTCCTGGTTCTTGGAGGGGGAAATTTGGAGGCAACAGGGAGGAAAATACTGGTTCCCGGTGGGTAAGAGTGTGGTCACTGGGAAATGGAGATGCAAGTGTGGAAAAAAGACCTAAGGAAAAGAATCGTGGCGGTAGCTTCAGAAATGTCATCATAAATAGCTAAATAAGTAAATAAATAAAATCTTTTAAAAATAGAAAAAGAAATAAAGAAATTCAGAGGAGAGAGAAGTCAAGGTATTTACTGTCCCAGCTCCCTTTTTGTCAGGCTCTGGGTAAGCAGAGGGTACACTCCTCTACTGAAGGCCACAGAGTGCCCAGCAGCCCATCTCGTCCTGGTATCCACTAACACCATACCTTCCCTTGCCTCTTCAGGCCTAGGGGTAGTAGTGGATTTCTACTATTGATAATCCCTTGTTGATCCTGCTAATCCTTGGGACAGATTAGTTTACCATCTGTTTCCTGCAAGAACCCTGACAAACACCTTACATTTACATAATGCCCTATAATATCCTTTGGTGTATATTCTTTTAAGGGGTCTTATTCTATTGATACTTCAACCTATTGCCTTGCCTCCATACATCTTTCTAGTACCCCAGCTTCTCATAATGTTCTACCAGGATGTGCATAGCAAGTTTCCTGTAGAATAAGGGAGGCTTGGCCCCATAAAGTACACAGGAGAGAATTACAGTTACATGGCTTCCTTCACAAGTCCAGCTTGACACACTTTATGTTGTCTGATTTTCATGGTTGCAACTTGCATCTCTCCAAGGCTGTCCTGCTTCCTGTGAGTCCCAGTCCTTTGTCTGGTCTTTCTAATAAGAAGTCCAGCTTCTTTGTCCTATCCCTTTGTTTTGCATCCTTTGCTCCCAAGCTTGGCCCGATATAACTCATACAAGCCTCTTTCCTCCTCTGTCTGGGCTTAATTCCCCTAGCATCGCCCATTCTTAACCATTTCACTTCTTTCTTCTTTTCTCCTTCCTCTAGTCCATGCTTCCCCTTTTCCTGTCTTTCTGGCTTGGAAGTGTCTGGAACATGGCATCACTACCAGCCTCATTTCCCAGGTCTAGTGTCTCAATGCTTGCCAATCATTTGCAGACCATCAGGGCATGTGAAAGAGAGTGTTCACTTATTTTATTCTATGAGTACTGGCATTGTAATAGGGCAGGCCTTTCTTAGATAAAAATAAATATAAAATAAACATAAAAAATAAAATAAAAATAAGAAAGTATAAAACTAAATGTTATTCAACTTTAGCATCACATGGATAGGAGCCCATTCTGTTGATCCATAAAAGCCGTTTGTTTTTACTATGGTCTAACACACATAACATAAAATTTACCCTTTTAACTATTTTTGAGTGGACAGCTCTGGCATTTTGTACATTCACACTGCTGTGTCTCCATCACCACCATGCAGCTCCAGAACTCTTCCTTTTTCCCAAACTGAAACCCTGTCCTCTTTACACACTCACGCCTCACTCCTTGCACCTCCAGATCCTGGCAAACCACTATCCTATTTTTTGTCTTTATGATTCTGACTCACAGTGGACTTAATTTGTACTCTTCGGAAGAGTGAGCTCACAATTGCTGCCTGTGAGCTTCATGTGTTCTGGAGATGTGTTTAGGGTGGACGCATGGTCAGGGGGCAGGGAGGCTGCAGACAGTGGTGCCTGCATGACCACACCAAAGGGTGAGGTATCGAAAGAGATGACCCTCCCACTCCTGACCCTGACCCCCAATGCCAGACAGCAGTCTCCTTCTGACTTTTCAATTCCACGAAAAGGAAACTTGGATGGCGTGGTTTGAAACATGTTAACAGAAAATACAAGTTGGCTTGGTTATTAGAGCCAGTATGTCCATACATGAGCTATTGGCGATTAAGGCCAGATTTGTGCAAAATAATACTGATAACATCTTGTATTTTGATTAGGGCAAGTATCTCAAAAAAACAGGAATGTGCAATGTAGAAGTGATGAAAAAAGGCAAATTCTTTATGGCAAAAGTTGCAGATAGGAAGCCTGTAGACCAGATTCAGACAAGAGCTGTCCGGTTTGGCCTGTGTGATATATTTTAAAATAGATTTTGTTGGTAGATTAAAACATCTGACTACTGGTTTCACTTGAAGAGTCTGGCAACACTGAGCCTGAAATCCTGCCTGGCAAGAAAATAAGGCTTCCTACTCCTAGTTGCCCTACAGCCAGGCCCTGGGAGCATTTGGGTTTGCAACCCTTGTTCTTTGGGATTTAAGGTCACCTTTAAGGATACACTTAATAAAATGTCAACAACCTGATTAATTATAGATTTTTAAAATAATTTTTAATTTTTTAGAAAAATATTTATTTATCTATTTTAGTTTATTTATTTGAGAGAAAGATGTAGAGAGAGAGAGCATGTAGGGTGGGGCAGAGGGGGTGGGAGAGGGAGAGAGAATCTCAAGCAGACTCCGAGCTGAATATGGAACCCAATATGGGACTTGATCTCACGATCCTGACACCATGGTCTGAGCCGAAATCAAGAGTCAAATGTTTAACGGACTGAGCTACCCAGGTGTCTCTAAAAAAATAATTTTTAAATGAATAGAGTAAATATGTGAAAATGAACTGATTCCGCAAGTGCTATGGAAAAGGAGGTTGAACTTCATCAAATAAACTTGCAAAGTCAGTAAAATAATTTAAAGACATATCTGAGGGGGAAGATCAATCAGTACATATTTATTGGGTACTTGTATCACTCCTCACCATACCCACCCTGAGCCCTGCTCTGTCTCCACAGACATACTTTAGTATACTTTAGTTACTTATTATATTTATATGCATGTTATAACAATTACTTATTATAACTTAATAAAGTTATATTTTTAAATATAATTGTTCATGTTCACTTATTTTATTTCTATTCTACTAGAATATAAGTTTGCCAAAGGTAGAATTTTCCCATCTGTTTTATTTACAGTTGTATCCCCAGAGCTGAAAATAGTTCCTGACACTTAGCAAATATGCAAGAAATATTTGCCAAATGAATGAATAAACTTATTGTGAGCAAGTTAGTGCTGTATGAGCAATTGTGAGTGGTACAGGGGACACATAAGATACCACATCATGTTTGAAGCTCTCAACGTAATTAGAGAAATAGGGCATGAAGACAAAAGACAATAATAGAAATAGGGCATGAAGACAAGAGGCAATAATAGAGATAATATAAATTTTTTAAAAAAATTTTATTTGTTCATTTGAGAGAGAGAGAGCATGAACAGTGGGGAGGGGCAGAGGGAGAGGGACAAGGAGACTCTCTGCTAAGCATGGAGCCTACACAGGGCTTGATCCCAGGACCTCAAAATGATGTCCTGAGCCTACGGCAGATGCTTAACCAACTGAGCCACCCAGTTGCCCCACAAGACTTGTATATAATTGATAAATGACTCGAGGAAACACAATGTTACACAATGTTCCACAACTGCAAAGGGAGGGGAGACTTTGACTTGTGGGTGGATGCTCAGGAAAGCCTCATAAATAAGGTGGGACTTAATCTCAACAAGGAAGGAAGGGTGAGATTTTTACAGGCAGCAGGCAGAAGGTCATTCAAGGAAGAGGAAACCACATATTAGAAAAAATCAGCAAAATAGTTTGGTGACATCTTTGAACACTTTCACTTTATCATTCCACAGTCTGAGCAGAATTTAATTAAAGTATATATCCCTGGAAGTTTGGGGGCAAGTCATTGTCCAAAGCAATGTTTTCAGACATTTAGTTCATGGCAAGGTGAAGTATGAACTTGCAGGACATGGTACTGACAGCACTTGCAGAGGCAAGGGAAAGAAGTCTTGGAGACTTTACAGCTTGATAGCTCAAAGTATCAGTAACAGAAATACCGAAGTCAAGGAAAAAGAGAGGCAGCAGGTCAGGGTTTTTATCACAAGTAACAGAAGTGCAATTTGAACTTCTATGGGCAAAATAGAGACTATTGGCTCATGAAACCAAGCTGTGGAAAGAGCAGGGATAACATGGAGTCTCAGAAACATTTGGCACAGGAACTTGAAGTTCATCTCAATTTCCATCAACATCTGTTTCCTCTCTCTGTGTTCCCTTCATTCATGAAGCTGGAATCCTTCTGCCAGCATCTCCCAGGTTTGCATGCTGCCCACACCAGATATGACAGAATTTGCTTCCTTAATCCCAGTTAGAAAACTCCCAGGGAGCACTGATGGATCTGTTAGGGCCACATGTCTACTTTAGCTGACATGAGAGAAGAGGCAGAGTACTCTGATTAGCAATGCCCACTAAAATCACCAGGTTGGCAGTTGGAGCAGTCCTTCAAAACAAAAGGAGGATATATTTTCAAAAAGAAATACAAACACATGCTGGATAAACAAAGCAACGAAGGCCTACAACAGGGGACAGGCTGATAATTGTTTGTTTTAACATTTTTTTCTAAAGATTTTATTTATTCATTTGACAGACAGAGATCACAAGTAGGCAGAGAAGCAGGCAGAGAGAGAGGGAAGCAGGCTACCTGCTGAGCAGAGAGCCTGATGCAGGGCTTGATCCCAGGACCCTGAGACCCATGACCTGAGCCAAAGGCAGAGGCTTTAACCCACTGAGCCACCCAGGCGCCCCTGTTTTAACATTTTAAACTAAGGTAAATAGCATATATCCTAAGAGGGTGGACTCACATGATCTCAAAGCTCTGTAAAAGTCATCTGATCCCACATCCTATTTAATGTATTCATTATTTCCATATATTCCCAACAAGTGATCTCTCAACAGGAGCTCAAATAATTTACTCCCCCTTAAGCACTATATCCATTATAAAATGTTCCTAGTTGTTACAAATTTGCTCCTTATGGTCAGGTAAAATTTGCCACTTTGGAATTTCCACCAGTCAATGGCAACTTCTTCCCTGGAGGTGCCCATAATGAGCCCCTTCCATTTTGCAGATGTGAAGAAGACTCTCATGTTCCCCAGTGCGTCTTTTCTTCTCAGGCTAAGTCTCAATTTATTCCAACTATTTCTCATGTGGCATGGAGATTAAGTCTCCTGGACCTTTGTCCAGTGAATTCTCTCAACATTCAACAAATGTTTATTTATACACTTGCTTGTGCCAAGTGTCTTGCTTGTGTCTCTACGTTCATGTGACCAAATAAAACACATGCCAAGGCATCAATACCAGAGTTGTACCAAGCAGTAAATTGGATCTTGAGAATAAGACGATGAGAAAAACAAATTACATTCCTGTCCTAATGGAGCTTACAGTCCAGGAGGAGAGATAAATGCTATATATTCACACAAAAATGCCATAACCATGATAGGTACTATAAGAAAACTTCGGAATTATATATTTATCTTAAGTTTTGGTGCCCAGAATCATGTAAAATGTTTCATGTATGGTCTTGCCAGTGGTAATGATGGGTGGTTTAAATATGTCCACAAAGTCCTTGACACTGTCTTCAAAAGGTACAAATCTCCCCTTGAGTATTAGCTGGATCAATAGGAAATAAGCAGAAGTGACGGAATGCCACTTCAGAGACTAGCTCATAAAAGGCACAACAGTTTCCCAGTTGCTCTTTCTCTCACTCAGGAAAAGCCAGTTTCTGTCATGAGAAAGCTCAAAAGTCCTATGAAGAGGCCCATGTGGTGAGAAACTGAGGCCTTCTGCCAACAGCCTTGTGAGCAATGTTGGAAGCAGATCCTCAATCAAGCCTTCAGATGACCACAGCCCTGGCCAAAGTTTTGCTGCAACTTCATGAGCCCCTGAGCCAGAAATACCCAGAAACCCAGTCCTTAGTTCCTGACCCACAGAAATTTTAAGATAGTAAAGATCTGTTTTAAGCTGCTAAATTTTGAGGATAATTGGTTATGCAGCTATAGACAGTTGATATGGTAAACAAAATATAACAATTGAACATCTACCTGAAAAATAGTAAATGGAAACATCTTTTAGAATGGAGTCAGAAAGCTGCCAGGGGAAGAAGTTCTCATACCCCGCCACTCATCAGTTATAGATCCCACAAGAAGAGATAGACTTCACAAGTCTATACCCTATTTTACTAATCCAGCTGGAGGAAGGAGGATTTCTTCCTCCCCTGGCAACAGCCCAGCCAATGAGAGACAGTCACAGCTCAGCCAATGGAAAGCCACTATACTTCCAGTTCCCAGTTTACTCCAATGGATACTTAGTTTATAACAGCCCCTCCTAACTCCCCTCATTCCTCTATAATAAAGAGCCATTCCTCTCTCTTGTTCTCTGGACTAACCTGTGGTTTCCCTATCTTTTGGTTGTTCTAGATTGAGATTCTTAGCAATTCCTGAATAGACCCATCTTTTGCTAGTGAAATAGCTGGCAGCTTTATTTTTTAGAATTAAGACGTCCTTCACCTTGACTATTTTAGTTGTCACATTGCCCTGTTGATTCATGTTGATTTTACAATTAATATACCTAAGTCTTTTTCTCTCACACTCTGTTAAGATTTGGCTCATTGTTCCATCCTGTCAAAATCCTTTGGGAGTGTAATTCTCTTTCAAAGTAGTGAGTTATCTTTCCTGCTTTGTACTACTTCATGCAAGAAGTAATAACAAAATCCAAGGAACTGGATAGAAGTACCAGATTTGCCACTAACTAGTTGAGTGACAATGAGAAGATCTCCCATCTCCTTCAGCTTCAGTTTCTTCATGTGCAAATTGAATATAATAATGCTGACTTCATGGGGGCTCTGAGGCAGACTAACCTGAGTCTTGTTCCTAGATCTGGGACTCACCAGTTGCAAGGGACACCTTGCAAGTATGTACTCTCCTGCCTGCTTCTGAAAACAGCTGAAGTTTCTTTTGGGAACCACCCCTTCTACAGTCTCAGTCCATATTATTCAGTAAGGGACTGCTCGATTATAAAGGACTTTAAACTATAAAGATGTTTACTGTATAGGTAAAGGAGGTTTCTGCTTTGGAGCAGTCAAACCAGAAAAGGAGGTATCTGGTTTGAAACAATGTCAATTTTAGTTCTGCATCTCTGAGATTGTCTCCGTCTTCTCATTATCACACTCTAGTGTTTTCATTCTCACACATCAGTGTCAGAGCAGGAAGTTATTGGGTAGGTGCAGAGTACACGTCTAGGAAAACTAATTTCCCTTTTAATCAGGGGAGAAACCCTTAGGATGCTGGATGATGAGCTGGGATTTGACAAAAGACCCCAAAAGAATTGAAATAGAGAGGTTTGTCACTCACAGGTACTAGAGGAAGTATACTGCATGTCTTGAGGAACCACACAGGGAAGTCAAGTCAGGGTTAAGGCAGAGAGAGAAAGGCAGGAGCTGGGTGCATGCATTTATGACGGTCTGTGGGTGAAGCGCTTTGGGGATCCAAGGTTAAGGCCAGATTTAATCAATTCAGGCCAAAAAGAGCAGGGTTTTGGTGAGCTCCACAGGGGTCTTCTAAGAGGGAGGGTGCAAGGGCAATGCTCTGGGAGATGGGAGAAACTGTTTAATCACAAAGGCAACTGCAAAAGTCATATCAGAAATTTACAGTTACCTAGGACTCTGTGGTCTATTATCTAGGGTACGCACTTGCATGAGGAAGCTAATGTTAGTTTAAGGTCTCTACGGTCATGTGACCAAATAAAACACATGCCAAGGCATCAATACCAGAGTTTAGCATTGCTAAACTCTCAAAACTTCCCTGGAAGTCTGAAGATCAACCCTTTTTTTTACTTCATTGGCCAGACTCAATCACATGGACACATCTAGCTAGAAGGGAAGCTGAGCAATTGAGTGTTTGGCTTTTTCAGACTCTCAGGCAATGGAGAAGACAGCTGGGAAACACTGCTGGGTAAGTAGTTAATCAACAGCGTGTGCCATGGGTAAGCCCATGACCCAGACTAGCCAGTTAGCATATTCCATCCTCCCAGTCACAGGATAGGTGCATGGATGGAAGGATTCATGATCCTGCATGGCTCCTCAAAAGTCAGAAATACTGTGGCCTTTTGCCACCATTAATAGGAAGTTTTCCTGAGAATGGTGTTGACACAGAGGAAGTAGAGATGAGACGCAGAGAAACATAATCCAGTTGGCCTCATTTGAGTGCCTTTTTACTGACAACCTAAGACAGCTATTCTTTCTTCTTTTCTTTTTTTTTTTTTTTTTTTTTTGAGAGAAAGAGAGGGGAAGGCAGAGGGAGAGGGGGATAGAATCTAAAGCAGTCTCCATGCCCAGCGCGTGATCCCACTGTGGGGCTCCATCTCACAACCCTGACATCGTGACCTGAGGCAAAATCAAGAGCTGGACACTTAACCGACTGAGCCATCCAGACACCCCCCTAAACCAGCCATACTTGTTAAATCTGCCGGTAACATGAGCCAAGAAATCCCTAGCCCAATATGGTTCGCATAATACATTAACAACCTGCAATGAACCATGGTTCCCAGTATTCGTACCTTTGCAGTCTCTCTCCTTGAATCTGGACTGGCCCTCTGCCTTACTTTAGTCAATAGACTATGATGAAAATGACATTATGCAAGTGCTGGGCCTAAACCTTAGTACTTGGGCCACTGCACTTTTGGAAATCAGCCACTTGAGAAGTCCAGCTATCCTGAGACTGCTGTGCTGTGAGAAAGCCCAAACTGACCATATGGAAGAGAACTGAGGAACCTAGTTGTATCAGTCAGGGTTCTCCAGAGAATCAGAACTAATAGGATATATAGAGATATATAGAAAGAGATATATTATGAGGGATTGGCTCATAATCTAGGCTGAGAAATCCTATGATCTGCCATCCATAAGCTGGAGATGCAGGAAAGCTGGGGGTATAGTTCTAGTCTAAACCCAGAAGCTTAAGAACCAAGGGAACAATATGTAAGTCCCAGTCCAAGTCTGAAGGTCCAACCAGAAGTGCTAGTATCTGGGGTGCCTGGGTGGCTCAGTCGTTAAGCGTCTGCCTTCGGCTTGGGTCATGATTCCAGAGTTCTGGGATCAAGCCCCTCATCAGGCTCCCTGCTCAGCGGGAAGCCTGCTTCTCTCTCTCCCACTCCCAGTGCTTGTGTTCCCTCTCTTGTTATGTCTCTCTGTCAGACGTGCTAATATCCAAGGGCAGGAGAAAACAAGTATCCCAGCTCAAGCAGAGAGAACAAAGTTGCCCTTCCTTGGCCTTTTTGTTCTACTGAAGCCCTCAATGGATGGGATATGCCCAACCATATTGGTGAGGGTGATCTTCTTTACTCTGCCTACCAATTAAAATGTGAATCTCTTCCAGAAACAGCCTCACAGACACACCCAGAAATAATGTTTTATAAATTATCTGGGCATCTTTGAGCCTAGCAAGGTTGACACATAAAATTAGCAATCACACCAGCTAACAGCAAGAACTGAGGCTCCCAGCTGAAAGCCAGCACAAACTTGTCAGCCCTGTGAGTGAGCCCTCTTGGAAGTGGATGCTCCAGTTCTAGTTGATACGCTTTCCCTACCGAGCCCTATCGCAAATATATAAAATGGTTACTGTTTTAAGCTACTAAGTCATGGAGTCATGTACCACAGCAACAGATAGTTAAAACACTGAATAGGATTCAGGTATTTCATTTGCAGTTGAAAGGTCTTTGGCTAGTACACAAGCCATATAGCCTTAAAGGGGAACTGTAATATCTGCCCCCAGTTCAGTTTCTTTAGCTATACAAAGGTTGTAACTGACATTCAGTGTATATTTAATTTTCTTCTACTTGCTGGGTTATTTTTAGGATTAAATGAAATAACACATATAAAAGTATCTAATAATACTAAGGATTCTTGCTGACTCCTGGTGACCACTGCTTTCCCACCTGCCCTGCTGAGACCCAGTAACACTGTCTCCAGCATGGCCTTGATCTTCCAGCTTTATAAATCATCACAAAGTGAAAAAGATTAATTTAGCTAGTGAATTCCTGCTGAGGCACCGTGACCACTGCTTTCCCAAGTGGGTAAGAGATTCATTCCAATGGGCCTTTCTAGAATTTTGCAATGAATACAAAAAAGGCATAGAAATTCATTTAAAATGGAGCTTTGTTCATTTTTGCATTTATTTATTGTTTATTCCTTTCCCCTCCCTTCTCCCATCCAACTTCCTCCTCTACCGGGCATCCCCAGACAAGATGAAAATTCTCTGGCTTTGGTTACTGAGGAGATTGGTTCTGCTTGGTTCTAAGAGTGGAATATTCTATCCTGATTCTCTTCTAGTCACGGAAGAGGGGAAGAACAGAAATTTTAGACTGGTTTTGGAGTTCTAAAAGCAGAGGGGACCTAAACTGCTTCTCTCTAATAGAGCCTGAGAGGGAAAAAACAGCAGAAACTCTGAATAGGTTTAGGGGTTCTGAGCTCAGTGAGTACTGGGTGAGGGGGCAAGACCTCAGACTAGAAATGGCTGTGGTCCCCTGGGCAAGTGGGCTTGAGAAATCTTCACTGAAGACTCGTATACTCAGCTAAGTATGGGTACAGTAAATGATTCCTCTTAATACATCTCATAGGAAGGGTAGTAACTTTGGGCCTGGTATGATGAACAACACCAGGAACCCCATGCTCCTAGAGAAGGCACGCAGTGAACTGAGAGAACCCCAGCCCTGAGAGAGAGACCCAGCACTAAGGAGGGATGACTCAGGTGGGACCTGTGTGGATTTACTGAAGACCTGGTAAGAATGAAGACTTCCCAACAGGAACCAGACATTCCACCTGCCCCTCTCTGCCATCTGTTCTGCAACTCTAACATAAGATACCAGAACTTGGATGCAATCTTAACTATGGTTTAAAGGGCCACTGCGCAAATCAGGCTTGGGGCTCAGAATGGAAATCAAGCTCATTTACAGAAAACTAAGTGCTTGTATTTTTCATACCTGAATTTGTGCAAACATATTATCTGCCTGGATTTTGGCAAAATAGTTTGCAGACGTATGGGGAGTACTGGGACCTGACTACCTCAGGTGCCATCAGCCTGTGATCCCATGACCTGGGCTCCCAGTACTGTGCCAAGGACCATTTGATTCAGTTCATGAAGGTGGAGGAGATTGCTGCCAGTGAAGTGCCACTGAGCATGACTCCAAGATCAAGGTCATACTGCCTCACCAGGTCCAGGGTGGGCAGTGAAAGCCATGCTTCACCACCAAGAAGTCCAATATCCTCATTATTTAATTAATTAATTTATTTATTTACTCCAACACCTTCATTTAGAGGCAGGGCCCTTCCCATCTGAGGTCTGCTCAGATGAATTCCATGTGGGGAGGGGGGACCCATACCCTCCACATAGGGAATGTGTCAAGTGGAGATCTGAAAGATGGGTAGGGATTAGGGATTAATCCAACAAACAAAAAAGAGAGTTCTAGGCAATGCGAGGAGCAGTGTATCCTCTTATTTCAGAGAACTACGTAGTAGTTCATTTTGAGTAGAGTCACATCTAAAATAATTTTTGTTTGTATATTTTTTTATGCCATTAAAGGGACAAGTCTCAAAAGTTACCAAAACAAAACAGAACAAAACAAAAGTTACCAAACCCAGTGGTTTCTGGTTAGCTGGGATGTATTCTACACTCCATGATGTTAGTTCCCTTACCGAACTTTGCATAACATTGGGGATCATTTTGAACTATAATTGCGTTAGCAGAAATCTATTGGAGTATCTGCCAGTTCTCAGTGACCCTGTTCACAATGAATTGCTCTTCCATGGAGGTGGACTCCTGGCAACCTTGTTTGTAATAGATGATCCTGGGCAATTATAAATCGGCTTGAGAGAGACATCTGGCTCCATCTGAACCAGATTCTCCCCTGGAAACGAAATTTGGTGGCTAAGCAACAGCTAGTTATTCTCAGGGTGCAGCTAGAACTGAGGGACATATAACCCCAAGAGATAACTTTTCTTCCACTGAACAGAGACATGAAGAAAGAGAAGAAAAAAGCAGACAGGCAGGAAGACCTGGCATCATGGAAATATCCGCTCCACAAAGAAAGAGAGATGAGTGTGAGAGAGGGCACCTTCCAACTGCATTCCTACCTTCAGCTTTTTTTTTTTTTTAAATACTTTATTTATTTATTTGACACAGAGAGAGAGAGAGAGAGAGAGAGGGAGGGAGGGAGGGAGAGAGGTATCACAAGTGGGCAGAGAGGCAAGCAGAGGGTGGGAGGAAAGCAGGCTCCCTGCTGAGCAGAGAGCCCAATGCGGGCCTCAATCCTAGGACCCTGAGATCATGACCTGAGCAGAAGGCAGAGGCTTAACCCACTGAACCACCCAGGTACCCACCACCTTCAGCTTCTGAGACACACTCTGTCTACCCTTACATACCTTACCCCATCCACCTCTACCGAGCTGGGATGAAGCTAGTTCAAGTAAATCCTATTACTGGCAAGAAAGAGTTCAAAGATAAGATAGTGATTATTTGTGTCCCTTTGTTTTCTGGTGGGACAGCCAGGACCTGCAATGTGCCTGAACATAGCAATGTTGCAAGAACTCAAAATAAAATTATTTCCGGCTCAAAATGCATGCTTATGACTCAGCAGTTTTCTTCTCGGAGTCCCTGCAAAGTCCTGGCAAATCTCAGCCAACAGCTTCCTGTTCCTTGTTCCCCGCTAGGTTAGACTGGCTGCTTTTGTAATTTCACAGCAACTTGCTGGGGGCACATCTGATGGATAAGTAGTCTAACACATAGGGATGCAATGGAGAACACGGCAGACTATACACCTACTCATCCAGAGCTTCTAGCTGGAATTAAGCACACAATTATAATTCCATGTAGGTGTTGTTGAGCCACGAGGAAGTATAGCATGCCAGAAAGACACATGGCACGGGCTGCCTAACCCAGTCAGGGAGGGGTGGAAGAGGAAGAGTGATTGTCAAGAGGGAACACAATCCCCAAACAGTTAAAGCCATTGATGACAATCATCTGCTGTGTGTCAGACATTGTTCTAGGCACTTGGTGTGTATGAGATCACTTAATCCTCATAAGTTCATGTGGTGAACACTACGTTTAGCTCCATTTTATTGATGATTCAGGTCCATTATAGAAAGATTGATAAGCATGTCTAAGAACATACAACCAGGAGTGGTGGAACTGAGATTCAAACCTGGGCCATTTGAATAATAATTGCTTATTGAAGGAACAGCTACAAAATGGACAAAGCACAGCAATGTTTAATCCTTCCACTAATACCATACTGGTCATTTTAATCTCTAAAATGTAGAGATTTTAGACCTTTAGGCCTTGAAATGTTTGTCTAGTAGGACTCAACTGTATATGCAGAGTTAATGTCAAGATATAGAAAGAGCATTTTGAGGCAATTCTGCCAAGTTATCACAGTCTAGATAGTAATGTCCGGCTGCTACATTATTACCGGCAGTGACCTCTCCATATCCGAGAGCAGGAAAACAAACAGGACCATTTCAAGTTTGTGCCAGCTGCCCGCTGAAATTACCCCATTAAAGGGAAGGCCAGAGGAGCGGTTGCTGGGTAACAGGAGAAGCTGGGGACATGCAGAACTCCTTTCCAGGAAAATCTTTCCACGCAGATTTCTATTTCCACAGTTTTCTGATTGGTTTGTAGCTTCATCAGAAAATGATTCATTGGTCATTCTATCTCACAAAATGTACTGGAGCATTTACTCGTGAGAAGCCATTGAGAGGTGAACCAGCTTCAGGCTGAACATTTAATTACCAGATTTTGAGTGGTTTTGGCTACACCATATTTTGTGCTAAAAAGAAGTGATCGAAATTTTTTTCAGAGTGACACGATTTTGCGTGTTTTCCAAAATTGTATTTATAATTCATTAACAAAATAAGGTACTCTACTTCAGAAGTTTTTAAAAAAATTTCTGTTCTCTTTCCTCCTAGCCTTTATTCCCCTCTTCTCTCCTTTTGGCTCACATCTATACAGTGAATCTCTGATCATTTTCCTCCTAGAAATTTTATAATTTTTAAGTAAGAGATAATGGTCTGTCAAAAGTGGAAATAAGCCAAATGTCCAGCAACTGATAAATAAACAAAATGTGGCATACACACGTAATGGAATATTATACAGCCATAAATAAGAATGAAGGACTGATACAGGCTACAACATGAATGAAGCTTGAAAACATTATGCTAGCTGAAAGAAATACATGCAAAAGGCCACAGATTGTATGATTCCATTTATATGAAATACCCACGATAGGCAAATAAAGAAAGCAGATTAGCAATTGCCAGGGGTTTAGGGTGAAGGGTAGAGGTAGGAGGTAGGGATAGGGAATGTGCTTAATGAGTGTGGCATTTCCATTTGGAGGGATAAAAATGTTATAGAACTAGATATAGTGATGGTTTCAAAACACTGTGAATACATACTTAATGCCACTGAATTATACACATTGGTCAATATGGTACATTTTACATAATGTGTGTTATATCACAATTTAAAAAAATGAATGTGTGTGTATGTGTGTGTGTGTGTGTGTGTGTGTGTGAAGGGCATGTATAATTTTCTAGGGTGAACATGAGTTGATAGGGAACATCCATCAATCTGAACGATTATGGCATGACTGAGAAGTAAACTTTTACTATATTGTCATTTGTTGCAACAACATAACATACCCCATCCTGACTGATATAAAGTACTATATTGCATTTAGTTCATCTAATCTTTTCTTCAGCCTCCTTTGTGCCAGGTACTGGGGTAACAAAGATGAAAATCCTCAAGCAGCTTGCAGACTAGCAAGGGAGATAAACATGTCAACCAAAAGATGCTCTTGGGTATGATGATACCATAATGGAGGTAGATTATGAGCTATACTAGAAGCACAAACACTAGAATAGCCAGTTCCATCCTGGAAACTCAGAGAAGACTACCCAAGACAGCAAAGATGGAATTACATTTTAAAAGATGTATAACAACACATCCGCTAGTGAAAGGGAGAGATTCACTGAAAGTTGATGGAAGAGCTTGTGCTCTATGCAATAATACAGGCTTGACACACTTAGCATGTGGCAGGAAATGGCAGTCATTAGTTAATAAGGTGTAAGGTGATGAATGCTAGAGAGGCAACTAGAGAAGTCAACACGTATCTGGAGTTTAGAACTTATCTTGTAGCCAGTCCTTTCTAATCTTTCTCTTCATGCCATACATGGAAAATGAAAACACGTATGGCACACTGAGATACAAAGTTGAGGCTTCTTGTTATTGACAACACACCTGGCCTAATCTTGGTCATCACCCTTGGCATTCTTAATCCACGGTAACACACAACTGGGGCATACGTTTTGGGAAGCTCTCCTATGAGTAACAGAGTAACACTGAAGACTTTTAAGCTAGGAAATAATATGATAAGATTTGGAAAATAAATCATAGTTTGGAAGATAAAGAAATATGAAGAATAAGATTGAAGTCCAAAAGATCAAGAAGGAGGCGATGGTAACAACCCAGAAAGAAATAGTTAAGAGCTTAAATCATAATAGTGGCCATGGAAATAAAGAGAGTGGATAAATTCAAGATATAGTTACAAATTAATTCTGCAAGATAGAATTAACAAACCTTACTGATTGATTGGAAGTGGAGGATGAAGGGGGAGAAAGAGATTAAAATGGCTCCCTGCCTGGGCAAACGTTAGTGGTTCCACTGGAATAGGAGAGAGAGAAAAGAGAAGACTGTGAAGACTGGAGTCAGTTCTCAGGGACCTGTTGAACTGATGTGTCAGGGGAGGTACCTGAAATGCAATTAAAAACCAGGGTAGTTAAATATGGGTTCAGAGAGAAACTGGAGTAGAGTTAAAGAAGGGGCGAGGGAGTCATGGCCAGACACAAGCAGTAGTTAAAGCCCAGGGAATGGATGAGCTGGTTAAGAGAGGACATAAGTGAAGGGGGGGAAAAGGTCCAAGGTCATTTAAGGAGACCACTGTGAAAGGAAAGACTGTGGGAATAACATTGGCATTTCTTTGATGCATAATAGGATTTCTCAACTGACTGAACAGATACTCTTTGAAAAGAATAACTCTTTAATCTTTCTAAATCTGTCTGAATTATCTATAAAGGCACCTCTGGGAATTCCAGAAGATTGGTCAGATACAGGCAGATACCTTTTATGAAAAATGAATCTTTTAGAAAGTACATCATTTGAAGAAATTTTAACAAAGTCATATTTATGACTTGCTAACATATTACTACTATATCTTGCTAACATATTACTACTATATATTGTGATTGCTTATCTGCTTATATATCTGTCCCTTCTCACTAGACTGTAAAATCCACAAAGGTCCCAGTGTTGGTGTCTAGCCCAGTACCTGGCCCATAGTACACAGTTGATATATATTTGTGAATTACTATGAATTTGAGTTTTCAAGTTCAATATATACAGAGTACAACTCCGTTCCAGTAGTCTTTCCAATGGAAATATGTTAAATTGGCAAGAGATACTATACTTCTAAATATGGCAGTGGCATTCATAACAGTCCACATTGATAGTGATGTATTATATTCGTAAAATGTCATTTAGTAAAGAGAATAAATTAGCTAAAACCATACATAGTAACAAGGATGAATTTCACAAATATGATATTGAATGAAAGATACCACACAAAAACTAGGGCAAATGTAAAATTCTAATCCTATGAAGTTTAAAAACAAATCTAATGCATAAGTTTTAGAAGTCTGGAGAGTAGTTACCTTTGGAGGTGTTGTTGTGATGGGGAAGAGGCACAAGAAGGACTTTTGCGGAACTGGTTATGGTCTATTTCTTGATCTGGGTGTTCTTTTCATGAGCATATTAAATTTGTCATCATTCATTGAACTGTACACTTATTATTTGTTCATTTTTCTGGGTGATGGCTAGACTTCAATAGAATATTGAAGAGAGAGGAACATAAGTAATTCCTGATAGATGATACTACATGATAACTAGTAACAGTAAACAATAATGCCGACAAGTGAAGGAGTATATAGCATGAAGCAAGTAATCGAAACTACAGTAATCAGCTAATAAGAAAAGAGAGTAAAAGGAAGAAGTCAGTGGGTTTCAGAAGGTGTGGGAGACTTGGTTGGTTTATTAGCTGAAAACCCAAGCGGTTGCTGATAACTATCTATCTGCATGGGATCAAAACCTAAGTGGCCTTGCTGAGAATTCAGCACAACTCAGGTTCTGAGCATTCCCCACAACTCTCACCAAAAGAAATGTCACTTCATTAGATCACAACTCTGAGAACAAAACACTTCTACTAAGGCTGTGATGGAGTAACTGATATTATCCTCACACCCTGCCATAAATGAAAATTAGATAAATATGGACAAAATAGGAAACATATTTATTTTAGACACGGAACAACAAGCTATACAAGACTCTCTCTAAGAGAAAGGGAACAAATGAGGTTAAGTCATTCAAATTGCTTCAACTTTAGGCTTAAAGGCATTTAGATTCTGGCAGAGAGGAGGAACCTGAAGCAGAACGGGCTTGCTCAGTTGAGGAAAAGGATTTTATTTTGGTGAGATTAAGATAGCTGGAATTCACAGAGACAGTGTGTGAGAAGAGGACAGGCAGAGGAAAAAACTCCAGAAATCTGCACACAGTCTAGAGAAAAAGAAAAAGGAAAAAATAAAATTATTGGGGAAAAAACAACATCCAGAGAGCTATGAGCTGAACAACTGTGAAGCTCACAAAGTTTTGGGAGACCTTTCTATTCTGATCAGCCACAGTGGAGAGATCTCATTAAACATCTAGAACATTCATTAGAGGTTCCAGAAAGCCCAAGTCTTATAAATAAAAATAATCTAGCTATAGAGTGAAGTTACCAGAAATCCATTCTAGCAGAGCATAAAGCCAAGCTTCGAGAAAGTATCAGGCTGATCCACAAACAAATTAACGGTAGGACAGAACAAAGCTCAACAGTTCTTGAAGAAGACAACAAAATCTAGACTCTATCACCCAATAAAACAAAACAAAACAAACAAAAAACCACTAGATCTGGAAAGAAGTAGGAAAATGTAATCTATGAGGAGAAAAATTAGTAGATAAGGAGACACAGAAATGATAGAGATGATAGAATTAGCAGATAAAGACTTTAAAACTATTCTTGTAAATACAACTTAAAGGAAAACATAAAGACATTGAGGCAAGAATTGGAAACTATTAAAAAGATCCAAATAGAACTTCTAACGCTGAAAGATATCATACCTGAAATGAAAAATTAATTAGATGGGCTTGACATAAATTTAAACACTACAGGAAAAGACAAGCAAACTTGAAGGCAGGAAGCAGAAACTATCCAAACCAAATTACAGAGAAAAAAAAGAGGATTAAGAAATGAAAAGCCTCAGTGATCTATGAAACAAAATCAAATAGTCTAACGTTTAATAATCAGAGTCTCAAAAATTAGGTAGTAAGGCAGAGCAAAAGAGAAAATATTTGAGGAAATAATGGTTGTTAATTTTCTATATTTAATGAAAAATATTCACCCAAAAAGCAAGAAACACAATGATCCTCAAGCAAGATGAAGACAGAGAAAACTACAAATTACATCAAAGCATATTGACAAAAATTGATAAAAAGTTGCCAGAGAAAACAGGGGAACAGAGATTAGAATATTCAATTCAAGCCAGAAAAAAATGGACCAAGATCTTTAAAGGGTTGAAAGGAAAAATTTTCACTATAATTGTACTTCCAACAAAAACATCTCAAATACAAAAGAGAAATAAAGACATCTTTCAGACAAAGACAGAATTATGTGCCAGCATATCTGGTTTACAAGAATGTTTTTAAAAGTTCCTCCAGCTGCAAAATAAAATGACATCATATAAAAACTTAGATTGGTACCAAGGAATGAAAAGTGCTAGAAATGGTTAATATTTGAGTATATCTAAAAGATTTTTCTCCTAATTTTTAATCTCTTTAAAAGATAACTGACTTTCTTGAACAAAATAAAAACTATCTATATGTGAAGAACCTTGTAACATTCCATTTCCCCTCTCCAGTTCATTAATATATCACTGTCATAATAAATAATAAATAAATAAAGGGTCATACCCTTTATTTCTACAGAGTATACTACAGAGATACTAGAGTATCAATGTGAATACACATGCAAGTGCAGACGTGCACACACACACATAGACCTCTTGCAGGATGAAGGAAATACTCACTGTGGCAAAACTAGACTGGCCTTAGAGCATTTGCTGTTCTGGGGCGGTAATGGTTAAGATTTAAAGTGGGTATTAGAGAGTACAGGTTAAGTCTAGCTCCCAGTTACTAACTCTCAGATGCTGAGCAAATTATGTAACTAGCCCAGACCTCAGTTTCCTTATCTGTATAATGCAAGTAGTGCCTATTTACTAGCATGGGTGTGAAGATTAATTAAATGATCATATGTAAAGTGTTAGCACATTGCCTGGCTGCCGATAATATGGACCTGACAAAGGATGACTGTTATTATCCTGAAGTCAAACATGTCCCCACCTTGCCAGATAGCAACTTGTTCAGACACCAGTTGATCAAGAAGATATGACAGGAACTGGGGAAAGCAGGAATCGGCAAGTGGCACTAAAATCCTCCATCTTCCAAAGAAGAGTAAAAGAAATCATCTTGAGTTGGTAAATCGGTCATTAGAGACTTAGGGATGGGGAAGAGTATAATGGCAGCCCCTGGAAGAGTTTAAAAAAAAATTTGTTTACAGCGATTGCCTCTGAGAAATGGGGTTGAGGGAAAAAAGAAAAGATGTGATTATTCATAGTATACCCTTTTATGCTGTTAAAAATTTTATCATGCATTAAATATTGCATAGAACTTCAAAACCTAGTTCTATAATTTATAAAGTACATCTGGAGCAAGTAGAAAGGTTAAAGAAATATACCTGAATCTGTATAAAAATGGCACTTCTTGAGTGTTTCTAATCCTCACACTGAAGGTGAAACTGCTGGTGTGTGTGTGTGTGTGTGTGTACACACACGTGTGCGCACATGTGCATGCCCGCAAACCTGTGCACCTCTGTTTGTCTGAAAAGTGAATGCTTGCTGGTTTAACATTGGAATTCTCTACTGACACTTTGCTTATGCCTTCTCCCTCCTTACGCCTCATATTACTAAAAATTAATATTTGCCTTTTTGGTTGATAGCATGAAAAGTTGGAAGAAGATCCAGTGATGTGAAAATAGAAATAGAACAGACACCTAGAGTGCAGGGAAAATAGTAGAGTGCCCTGGAGAGGCAGAGGATGCAGGAAATAACTAAAATCAGGTCTACATTGTCAACCTACCTGGGCTCTGTGAGTCCTAACTAAGACTCCAGCTTTGGGCAACAGAAGTGGGGTAGGAAGGGATCAGAGTTGTAGACACTGGAGTATGTATGATCTCACAGCAGATGGGGAAACAGGTTGACTTCTATTACTATTATTATTATAAAAATTATTTTTCTTCTTTGTTTCATAGCATTTTATTCCAACAAAGTTAAGACGCTAGACAGACACCATAACCTAACACAAAGCATGCAGCTTCAATTGTGGTATAGAACATAGTCATAGAATGTTGCCAAAGTAATGGCCTCAAGGTCCAAGCCAGGATATAAGGAGAAAGGGACTGTGCCCTCATGAGGTCCTCTCAGAAACCAGCAATCCTGGCAATTAAGACCTCTGGGTGAGTAAAGTGGTTGGGACTGTGGACTTTGACTCCTGACAGTCCTGGATTCCAATCCCACTTCTGTTCTTCCCTATCAGTGGGCCTTTGGAAAGTTGCTTAACATCCCTGAGCCTCAGTTTTCTCACCTGTATAATGGGGATAATAAAAGCATACTTTAAAAAAAAAAATACGTACTACCTGGCATTCTTCATGTACTACCACAATTCATTCTCACAACAGCTGAATACTATTATGCCATTTCATTTACTTTTATCTTTTAAACATTTTTGTATATTTATTATGTTTCACAAAATTGTACCTTGCGGTCTAATATAAATAAAAATTTTTTAAAAAAATTTGTATATTTCATGAACCAAACTATATACCAGGTAGTCCAGCTATTAAAGTGTGTTGTAATTCTTAATCAGCAAGGTTTTTCTTCTTCCAATTTTTATTTAAATTCTAGTTAGTTAACATATAGTGTAATATTGGTTTCAGGGATAGAATTCAATGATGCATCACTTACATACAATACCTAGTGCTCATCAAAACAAGTGCCTTCTTAATCCCCAACACCACCATTTAGCCCGATCTCCAGCAACCCTCAGTTTGTTCTCTATCATTTAGTATCTCTGATGAATGGCCTTCCCCCCACTTCTTTTTTTCCCCTTCCCACACATTCATGTGTTTTGTTTCCTAAATGCCACATATGAGTGAAACCATATGGTATTTGTCTTTCGCTAATTTATTTGCTTAGCATAATACACTCTAGCTCCATCCATGTCGCTGCAAATGGCAAGATTTCATTCTTTTTGATGGCCAAAGAAGATATATTGTATCTTCTTTATCTAATCACCAGTCAATGGACACCTGGGCTCCTTCCACAGTCTGGTTATTGTTGATAATGCTGCCAGAAACCTCAGGGATCATGTACCCCTTCAAATCTGTATTTTTTTAATCCATTGGGTTATTGTCCCATTTTACAGATGTGAAAATAGAGGATCACAGTGAGGTTAAGTCACTTGTTTGAAGTCACACAGTTGGTAAGTAAGGCAGCCAGAAGAGGACTCCATCAGTTGACTCCAAGAGCCCTTCTATTAATCATCACACTAAAATGTATGATAAAGTTTTCCTGAGGATTAAATGAAATGCATTTAATAGTGGTTGGCATACTTTGAGCATTTAATAAAGAACAAGTATTATAATGAGAGCTGGGAGGAATCCAAGTTCCAAGTTATAACAAATTTGGGGTTTGAGTAGATTGCATTGTACTTTCATTATCTAGGGCAAAGTCTAAAGAGGCAACCATCCTCACTCTCCAGAAAGTTTTAAGTGGAAAGCAAGTTCCCACAGGAGAATACAGGTTTCTCAGGGGCAGGGCCACAGGGTAGGGGCCATAAATCATTTCTACAGGAGCTATCTTTCTCAGAGAGGGAAGAGATGACAGTAGGAAAGCAAGAAGTTGCTGGAGAAAGTCCCAGTGGTATCAAGGCTTGGGCAGGGCTCCCTATCAAGGCTCCCCTGCCCAGCAGTGACTGCTTGGGATCCAGCTCTTATGCTTCTGTGCTTAAGAACTAGAGATGGAGAGAGCCAAGTGGATGTATCCAGACCCACAGAAGTGCATGGAATGCAGTGTCTTCATGCCTAGGCCAGTGGGTCAACCTGGCAGGGACAGGAAGCTAAGCAAGATGCAAAGAGTTGAGGCATGAGTTTTGCATACTAGGATGCATGCATCCTCTTTTGTTCCTCCACCATCCCTCACCCCATCCTTGAGAGGACTATAGCCTTGTCTCTTTCATGCCCCACTTTATCCCCCTAGGAACCCTAAGTGGTCCAGGGCAGGCACTCAAACATTAATTGAGTGAGTTACATGAAAAGTGGCATTAAAATAAACATAAATATACTAGGGAATAGAATGGAAAATTGGCATATGCGTCCAAAATGGGAAGGGACTTTAAAGAAATGTCCTATCTCTGATGAGGGCTTTAAACTCTGTCTCCAGAAATTAGTCTACAGTTCCAAGTTTACACTTTTTTTTTTTTTTTTTTAAGCTGTTAGGGATACTTGAAAGGGAATGTTTCAGAAGACCAGAACACAGTAAACCATACTACCTCTTTTCCTCCTATTATGGATCTTTTAAATGTATTGTCATCCCTCTGGAATTGTGAAGGAGGACTGAAGAAAGGAGAGCATGGCTAGTGCTGGGGAAAATATCTTGCGTGCCTCAGTTTGTATGTAGATCCAGGTTTATTTTAACTTTAGATCTACACTGCTGTGCCACACCCTCAGAAAGGCTTTCCCCTGCCATTTCTTTTTAACCTTTTTTTGGTGGTAAATATAAATAATGTAAAATGTACCAGTTTAACCATTTTTAAGTGCACGGTTCAGTGGCACTAAGTGAGTTCAGATTGCTGTACAACCATCAACACCATCCACCCACAGAAATGTCATCACCCCAGGCTGACACTCTGTACCCATTAAATACTAACACACTTTCCCTCCTCCTCTCAGTTCTTGAAAACCACCATTCATTCAATCTTCTGTCTCTATGCATTTGACTCTTCTAGGTCCCTTATCTAAGTGGAATCGTACAGTCTGTCTCCTTTTAGATTGGGCTTATTTCACTTAGTGTAATGTTTTCAAGGTTCATCCATATTGCAGTATGTTTCAGAATTTCATTCCTTTTTAAGGCTGAATAATATTCCATTGTATGTATATTCCACACTTTGTTTATCCATTCATCATTTGGTAGACATTTGGGCTCTTTCCACCTTTTGGCTACTGTGAAAAATGCTGCTATGAACACTGTTGTGCAAATTCTCTGTTAGAGTCTCTGCTCTAGCGCTTCTGGGTATTTAACTGGAAGTGGAATTTCTAGATCATGAGGTAAATTCTATGCTGAACTTTTTTGAGAAACTAACCCTGGCATTTTTTTTCCTGTCGCCCCCCCCCCCCAAATCAGTTTTTATCATCTATTCAAACAGTTTATTTTGTCTCTCCAATATACCATCCCACATTTAGGCTAAACTACCTTTCTTTGGCTTGTTCCCTCTTTCACTTATCAAGGTATTTAAAATTATGATCTTATGTTCCACAGTACTGATCTTCCCCAAAACACACACATTGGACCTCACTCCTTGGAGCAAACTGCCATTTTCTAAGTCACAAGTTGCATTAGTTAGAAGAGTAAGAAACCAACTCTTTTTGAGGCAGGGGAGCAGTCTTTCAAATCACTATCAAGATATCAGTCTGATATGAATAAGGTAGACATGCCAAGAGAAGAGAGCTCTCGATTTACACATGCCTCACTCAGGAACATCCCTGACTTATAAATGGCAGCAGAAATTAGGAGTCCAACTCCTCTGCTGCAGTAGCTGGAGGGCTCCACCTGCCATCATTGCCATGGCAAGGATGCTGCACTCTTGCTTCTTCATGGAACAGTTAGAACCCCTTGTTACAGGATTTTTTTTTTTTTTTTTTAATCCTTCGGTGCCTATGGTTCTTGGTCACACCCCTTCAAAGAATGAAGAGGTAGACCGGGCAAGTGGTGGGCAGCAAAGCAAGGTGTATTAAATGATAGTACAAAGCTCCTAAAGAGGAGGCAACTCTAGAAGGTTACCACTGGAATTTCCAAGTCTAGGGGTTTTTATGGGCTTGTTGGAGGGCTGTTTTATTTAATTTTTAAAAAGATTTTATTTATTTATTTGACAGAGAGAGAGAGTGCATGCAGGGGGAGTGGCAGGCAGAGGGAGAAGCAGTCTCCCTGCTGAGCAAGGAGCTGGACAGATGGGGCTCTACCTGGGGATTCTAGGACCTGAGGTGAAGGTAGCCTCTTAACTGCTTAACTGACTGAGCCACCCAGGTGCCCCTGGAGGGCTATTTTAATCTAATTAACCACCCCCACCCGTGCCTGTCACCCCATCAGGTTTTTGTCATCTATCTGTCATATGGGAAGGGTAGAGGGCTCCTTCCGGTGGTGTAAAATCCCAAGGGTGGTTTCCTCTGAGGGCTGGAGGGGATAGGGGGCTTGTCCTTTATCAACTACCCTTCACCACCATCCCTCTTCTACTTTCATCTTCTGTCTTCCTTTCTGACCCCAGAACTGTGGGAGTGCCACCCCACTGTGGTTACCTGGCATTAGAGGGAGAGCCCCTGTTCTCACTAGAGAGCTGAATTTCCTCAGAAGCAGAATTTCAGTTGGAATGCTGCATGACTCTTCCCACGGAAGCAATGTTCCTATGTATTGAGTCCACAAATCCTGTCCACTCCATCTGCCAGCTACCTCAAAAGCAGGCCTTCCTCCCTGCCTCCTCTTCCTTGAGGTCAGAATCTCAGACTACTGCGGTGGACTCTGACCTGGTTTCCCCCCACCCCAGGATTTCTGCTCCACCTGTCACCCTATGGGGTAAGCTCGCCTCTACCCAGCTCTAAGTCCTTGTCACCAGAGTATAGAAACAGCAATGCTCAAAGAAAAACTTAGCTCTTCCATGCCCCTGCTGAATGGAGGGGCAACTTGGAGCCCTGTCTTCTGACCTAGTCTGGTCCGAACTTTTCTTATCAGTTGCTTTTCATATGTCTATGGTTCTTGTTTGTTTAGCAAACAAGAAAACTACTGGGAGTGTTATCTTTCATATATCAATGTCAGCAGCAGAAGGGAAGGAAGTAAAAGGGAATACAGTGTAAGGCCCAAACCATCCCATCACCCTTCAGTCACCCTAGTGAATAGTGGTGTGATACCCATTTTCTTCTTCCTTTTTGAGGATGGTATTGAAAGTAAAGTAGTCAAGTCATTATTCTTACTCTAATCATCCAATTCTTTCTTCCTTACACTTCCTAACCACCATCTTTTCTATTTGAAAAGGGAAACTAACAGGGTTCCTGGAACCTAAGTCCACTGGAGAGGGGGCTGGGCAGTGGGAGGTTTCCCCACACCAACAATAATTCTCCAGACACCTGCTGGGTGTCCCATAATTCAACTCTATTCTGACCCTATTTACCCAGAGATAGCATCAGACTCTGCAGTTTAGGGACTTGGTCCTACAAGGCTGTCCCCACCTGTTCAGATGTCGATTACAAGTCTAGGTTACTGCATGTGTCCCCACCTGTTCAGATGTCAATTACAAGTCCAGGTTACTGCAAGACCCACTGGCTATAGACTGGGGGCTCCCAAGACCCTTTCCTCTGGTTTGATGAATTTGCTAGAACAAGTCACAGAACTAAGAGAAGCATTTTACTTACTAGATCACTGGTTTATTATAACTATAACTATAACTATAACTATAACTATAACTATACAGCTACAACTCAAGAGCCATAACTCAGGAATAGCCAGATGGAAGAGAGCCACAGGGCAAAGTATGGGGAAAGAACACAGGGCTTCCATGGGCTCTCCAGAGAGCCATTCTCCCAGTACCTCCATGTGCTCACCACAGGAAGCTCTCCAAACCCCACCCTTTGGAGGTTTTTATGGAGGATTCATTATATAGGCATGACTGATTAAATCACTGGCCATTGCTGACTGAACTCAATCCCTGGCCCTTCCCCCTCCCCACAGGTGTCAGGTGGTACTGCCAGTGCCGACCCTCTAATCACTGGATGGTTCCTCGGCAAGAGCCACCATCCTTAGGTGTTTTCAGAAAATCACTTCATTAACATAAACCCAGTTGTGGTAGAAGGTTTGTTATGAATAACAAGATGCCTTTACACCTTTATGGCTCTGAAGCTATTTTAGGAACTAAGGACAAGAGACCAAGTATTAAGACAACAGTCACTCCCCCATTGCTCTTACTGCTCAGGAAATTCCAAGGGTTTGAGAGCTGTGAGCCCAGAACCTTGGATGAAGAGCAAAGGAATATGGGAATTACCAAATATATACTTCCTATAAATCACAATATTACAGGGACTCTTCAAACACTCTGCACATCTAAGTCTTACAAGTAATGCAATTGTGAAACTGCACTTGATTTCTAGATGTTTGGTTTCTGCTTCAAAATCACTGACTTTTTTGGTTCTTGCTTCATAATCATGATCTATCACCCTCACCACTCTTCCCTACAACTTCCCCACCAAAATACCGCCACCACCAAAAATAAAATCAGTTTCATATATTTTTATAAGCAGTCTTAAATTCTTTTTAAGACACGCAATGTATGTGTTAACAAAGTTAGAATTCAGGTAGCCATTTGTACCAACTTGCCTACAACAAACCTGGTTTATGCCTATTGCCCTGCCTAATTTTTGAAATCTCCTTCTTTTACTCTAAAAGGGGGGGGCAGTTTGGAGGATAAATTATATGTTCACCTTACTTAAAAACACAACTTGATTTTCTAATAAAGTGCTTTTCAGGTGACGCTGCTTTTGCCCCATCACTGGACTCGATTTACACATCTCTGCAAAATACGGAGGGAAATATTCTATCTCAAATAACCAAGACCTCAAGTAGTAGGTGGTGACTATCTTAGGTCACATACTCAGGGACAGAATCAGAGGCAGAACCCAGGATTCCTGACTGCAGTATTTTTCAGCTGTTGATCACTTTGTACAAATATCTGAGTAAAGGCAGTTGGCAATCTGCTTGCACTTGGACCTAGAACAGTTTAGGCAAGTTCATCCCTGCCCAGACACTGTCCTTTCACCTTTAAAGCGAGCAGAGATGAAAGAAGAATTACCTACACATAAAGAGCATATTATTGAATCCCAGGCATTCTGGGGCCAAATGACATTTTTTTTTTTTAACTTTACTGGGCGCAATTATGTCAGATTATTGGAATCTTACATCTAACCAAATTAGATGTCTCAGTTAATAACCAAAAAGAAGAAACAACAAAAAAGACCAATAACGGAGGCCTACTGTTACAAAGAACATATGAATGGGTTCTGCCCGAGTCTTACAGATATATTTTCCCTAGGGTTATGTGCTAATTCTTTTTGTTGTTGTTGTTGTTTCACCTAAAACCAGAAAAATTCTACCTTCCTTGGATATATGGCAAAGAGACAAAGGCACAGTCTTTGGCAAGGTCTCCAGGGCATTCCAGAAGTCCTGAATGCGGCGCCACACGATTAAATAAAAGCACACTCTCCTCACCTCCCAAAGGCCTACCCCAAAAGAATGCCACAGAACCCACAGTCGTCCCTCCCTCTCTTTGCAAAGACAGAAAGGGGTCCGCTGTGCCTGGGGAAGGATGACTCCAAGCCGCTGGCCAGTCTAGCCGGACCGCAGCAGAGCGGAGCACGCCCTTGGACCAGTTGTGGGCACCAGCCCCAGACCAGGGTGGTGGCCGGCCTCCTCCTGCGCAGGAGTCTCCAGGAGCTGAAGGTAAGAGGGCAGCGGAGGACAAGCGCGGTCCCCGGCAGGGGGCGGAGGGCCGCGCGCGCATGCGCCCCGCCCCGCCGCCGGCCGGAAGAGCCGGGCAGCGGAGCCGCTGCTCCCCGCGCTAGTTGCCGCGGCGCGGGGGAGAGCGCCGGCCGCGCGATGCGGCCCCTGGACAGCTCCCGGGCAGCCGAGGTGCCAGAGCCCGGGCTGCGGCTGACGGACGACGCGCCGCAGGGCGCGATCGAGGAGCCCGCGGCGGCCGAGGCAGCGGGGACGCCGGGTACCGGGAGGTGCTGGCTGTTCGGCTCCTCGCCGTGCGGCTTGTGTGCTCCGCAGGGTGAGTGTGGGGTGCGGACCCGGGCGCGGGTCTTGCCCCTTGGGGTAGGGGTAGGGGTGCAGGCGCCAGCGGGCGGGGGTCCCCGCACAGCTGCGGGCCGGGGGCTCAGTGAGGACCGCTGCCCCCATCCCTACCCTGCTCAGAGCTGGGGAAAACCCTCGAGCCCTCACCTAGAGGTCTGCAAAGCAGAATTTCGTCCCCGTTGGCGCGAAGACCGGAGAAAGTTTCTGATTGTGTTTGGAACCCTTTTGGGATTCTGAAACTGTTCCTATAATTAAAGTGTTGCGGGCAGGACAGCGGAGTCAGATTGCAGTTTGGTGCGCCCTGCCGGAGGTTGGAGGTTGGGGGGTCAGTAAGAGGCCATCCCGCAGCCGGCTGAGGTTGGTAAGGAGCTAAACTATGAACACTGATGACGGTGGTAAGCGGTGTTCCTTCAAGAGGAAGTTGAAAAGCAGAGTATGGGGCACGTGGGTGGCTCAGTGCGTTAAGCGGGGGACTCTTGATCTTGGCTGAGGTCTTGATGTCAGGGTTCTGAGTTCAAGTCTTCAGTTGAGCTCCATGCTAGACATGTAGTCTACTTAATTAAAAATTAAAAAAAAAAAAAAAAAAAAAAAAGGAAGCATAGAGTGTAGAAAATGCCTCAGAATCTCAGAATCTTGGAAAGGCCAAGTTGACTGAGAGGAACCACTGGTTCTTTTGGGGTTGGGAGGACTTACTTGTTCTTGTAAATTTTTATAATATATTTATAATAGCTCATATTGAACTAAACCAGCATTCCATTATTAATATAGTAAATATTTTGTGATTTTTCCCTATTTTTCTAAATTTGAATCATTATATCATAAACCTGAAACAAATACAGAAGGACTTTCTTGGCAATTAATCCTAAACAAGGCAGAGAGGCACAATCTTACATTAACATTGTTAGGAGGTTCACAGACCTATCTTCCAGAGCCCAGTATCCTGTAAAAACACTTTGATCTTGTTCAGCCTCTTTCTTCCACAAATGAGGAAAGTGAAGCCTAGGAAGATGAGGGCCTCAGAGCGGGGGTTGCCTTGTTTTTCCCTAGATCTGGCATGTGTGGGTGAGACATGGCATAGGTCTGTGTAGCACCAAGGTTGAGGATCTCATCATGCCAGAGACCCAGGCCAAGGCCCTTTGTGCTGAACACAGTGCTACTCTACCCACCTTGAACATCTTCCTTGAAGAATAAGAAAAAGGTAGATTGCCTTTCAAGACAAAGTTACAGTCTGCACCATCTCATCCCCTCGGTGGCCTCCACCAAGTGTGACCCTGGATTTCTGTGCCTCTTACCCAGCTCCAGGTCCCCCTTTCTGTATTATGAACTTCCCATATTTTAGAGAGAGGAGCCCCAGATGACTCTTGCTCCATGTTTGTCCTAAATGCTAACGAAAGATCAGACTTCTGATTATTTATGCATGGGCTGGTAGCTACAGAGCAGGGGTTCCTGCTAGCTGTGGAGCTGTGTTGACCAGATGTGCAGCCCATGAAGAGGTGTATTTCTCACCTTATCAGTTATTATGGCTGAATGTCATTTTGGTGGAATGCTGAGTCAGTCCTTCTGAACTCTTAAATGTTTCCGCTGTTGTGAGCCAAAGAAATACTGTACACTCAGGCAGCACGTGGCAAAATGATAAAGCTACATAAGCTACTGCACTTAGGAATCTTGTGGAGTATTTTAACTGCAAAGAAAATTGCTAACAGTAAGATTTAGTAGTACTTATTGTAAGATAACCAGATAATATTCCGAAAACAGGGTTGCCAGAGAAATGTTGTCATTGATCTTTGCAATAGTTGTCATTTTAACCGCTTGATCATGGGTGTCTCAAGAAAGCTCATTTTCAAGTTCAGATTGAAACTGTTAACAGTTTTCTACATTCTGGGATAACCTTCACAGATAACATACAGCTATCCTAAGACACCTATTTATTTTCTTGAGGGGCAGTGTGGATTTTGGACTGAAGCAAGGAGAAGTTGTCTTCGCTCTTGTGCCTCATATGCCCCTGGGAGGAGTTGTCTGTATGTAGCACTGGTTCTCAAGCTGGTGGAGCTTTCTACAGTTGCAGAGAGCCTGCATCAGTGGGTCTGGGGTAGGACTCGGGAATTGAAGTTTAAAGAGTTACTCAATCGATTTTTATTCCCAGCCGGGGTTGTGAACCACCAGTTTAAAGCAAAGAATAGAGAAACGGAGCAACTTTTCAGTTTTCTCCTAACTCAGGAAATTGCACTGTGACCCCTTACTTAATTTGAATTATTTAGAGTTTCCAAATTTTTAGCTATGCTTGTAGTGGAATATGATCATAGAAACACATTACATAAGCAAATGCCTCTTTGGATTATGCTGCTCTCTTGTCCATCTCCATTGGCAGAATGGAAATTATTATTCAGTAAGACACAGGTCTGCCTGAGTAGAACCAGGCCTCCCCCACATAACAAATAATCAAGTTCAGCCAGGCCTTATAACAACTGCCCTCTTCGAGTCAGCAGTTATGGGCCTTAAGTGTTTATAGGCAAGAAAAATATGTGAGTGGCTGTGTTTCAAGAGACAAGATAATCAGAACCAGAGGTGTAAAATTAAGTTTTAAAAGAGTTAAAGTATCATGTTAAGTTAAAATATTCCTGGAGAAAAATTTAAAAGTTTAGGTTGGAGAAGGTCCTTGAAATGTAGACCAGGGAGATGTTTTCTGTCCTTGATCTTCCTGTTCTGAGGGTGTAGTTTCTATGTATGAGTTGGGTTTCTTTTAAGAAAAACTATTTTATTTGGACCTGAACTCTGAAGTTTCAGAAGCTGAACTCTCAGACTGACCACAGCCAAGACATGTATTTTGTGGTGCTTAACTTGGAAGTCTTCTAAAGTTTCCTTCTCATGGGCTAAGTGAGTATGTACAGTTTGTTTCCGTGGTATCTGAGCACATAGGCAGTGAACAGAAAGTGGAGGATTTGGGAACTTAAAACATATCACCCTTGATGTGACGACCACTAGCTCCAAATGATTTTGACTGTGCACCTGGAACCAGAAGAGGGCGAGGCCTCTGACCACACTGCCATCTTTTACTGCACATGTCAGGCTATGGAATGCTCCTGGAAAGATTGTGCATCGTCATACTTTGGTCCCCATTCACAAAGTGCTTGTCACTCGTGGGCAAAGGAATCTCATGGCTATGAGATAGTTGAAATGTATTACCTGGTGTTTGCATTTATCAGAGAAGGGCATTTTTAAAAAATGTTATTATACAATATTGTTCTGTAGCTGAGTAACATGTTGTGAATTCCTAGACTCGAATGATGATCCTAGTTTTACTATAAACTGCAACTGCCAAAACCATACACTCTTGCATTTTGCTATGCTTTTAACTGATGAGGGCCAGTAGTGTTTCCTTCTTACTCTCTCCTTGTTTCTGTATTCATTTCAAAAAAGAAAAGAAATATTAATATATTCCTCAATGTGTCACCTGTCTTTTAGGGAGCTCTCTGCTTATCCTGTCCCCTTTAGCTCCCTTCTGAATGATGGGGTTGGGAGTGGGTATGAGATTCAAAACAGGTTTTACTCTTGTCTTAGGTAACTCAGATAGAGAAAGTGGCAAAACGAAAGTTTAATGCTCATACACACTGTCGTTAATGGATTGAATATGTGTTGCTCTCGAGAAAGCAGAAGTAGCAGAAGCTTCCTGGTTCAGATCTAGCCAAGAAGCTGACGCTCAACGACAGTTCTGATTTTTAAAAAATTTTGTTTTAAAGCACTTTGAGGTCAGAGGAGTAGATACCATAGCCCCCTGCCCTCGAAGAATTTATGCTGTAAACAGAAGATCAGTTGTAAACCATGAAAAGTAAAAGATATCATGATTAACGGTTCAAAATAACAGAATGGAGAGACTTCCCAGATTATGCTGTCGCCAGTGGTGTTAGACTTGGCATCTTTCTATAAGTTCTCTTGTATTCTTTCATTCAGCAAATATTTAATCAGGGTCTTCCGTGAGCCAGGCATAAACAAAACAGTGAGGTCCCAGCCTGAAAGAGTACACAGACTTGTTGGGGAAGTAAGGAGCCATATGACACAGCTATAAACTGTTGTCCAAAAAAGAATACTTTCTTCATAAAGCCCGGTTCACCAGTGAGATGATAAAAATTATCACTTGGAAGCCTTTTTCTCCAGCCATCTTGACAAGCATTTCTTAAAGATTTCTCTCACCATCTTGGCAAGTATTTTTACTTCTTTTTGACTTATAAGTAAGGGGTGATTCTTCAGTGAGCCAAAGGAAATCCATTTTATAGGGTAAAGCTGCTTCAAAAATTATGGGTTTAAATTGTTGCTTTGCTCAATGATTCGTCATTCCTGGTAGAGAAATGGTTCAGATCCAGAGAATGGGAATGCTTAGGAGATAGCATTCTTAGCCTGTTAGCCATGAACACTGTACCATTTTTCTCAATTCCTAACTGAAAATAATAAATCATATATTTGGAAGCAAGGACTAACCAGAACTTAATCTTTTTCAGAAGCCAAGAAGAAAGCACCCTGTCCTGGACTTGGCTTGTTTTATACATTATTGTCCGCCTTCCTTTTCTCAGTGGCCTCTTTATTTGTTAAAAAAGTGCAAGACGTCCATGCTGTAGAAATTAGTGCATTCCGATGTGTGTTCCAAATGCTAGTCATTATCCCTTGCTTAATATACAGAAAGTAAGTATTTCTTATCTGCAAAGTAGAAGGTATTAACAAATGTTTGTAAATCTTTTGACCTGCTTAAATTATTTATTCTCTAGCATCTGCTTTATCCCTCCCATAGATTTACCAGTTCTTACATCCTTTGGCTCTGATTACTAAAAAGTCACAAGGACCCACCCACAGAAGATGCTCTCATAAGCACAAACCACATGCCCAGCAAAAGAGGGGAAAGAGATTCAGTTATTCTCCACTCCCCATTTTGAGAACAAAGCATTCCTTGTATAGTTCCCTCCATCTTGTATCACCCTCCCTTCTTTCCCTTGGCATAACTAGTGTTTAGAAGAAAAAAGTAAATGAGAAGAAGCAGTGGTGTCTCCTAATACCAAGATTTAAGTAGAATGGGCTGCTCTGTTATCCAGGCAAATAGAAGGTTACCTTAATAATGTGGGAAAGAGAAAAGGTAATCTTCAGCAAGGCCTTTTAAATAGTTTCATGTTCAGTGTCCTCATCTGTGAAATGGATGGAATTATACTCTTTGTCTTCTATCTGGCACCTTGGCTGCAAGGGCCAAATAAAATTATTATAGATCAGAGCGCTTTGTGTAGAATGTAACACATGTAGTATCCCCCACCCTTCCTGATCACTCCCCACTAGGACTTCTATCCCTTCTATATGGAAGGGAACCTGGGAAAGGGTGGGGATCCTGATCACTCCCCACCTAGCACCTCTTTCTCTTCCATATAGAAGGGTGGGGATCCTGATCACTCCCCACCTAGCACCTCTTTCTCTTCCATATAGAAGGGTGGGGATCCTGATCACTCCCCACCTAGCACCTCTTTCCCTTCTATATGGAAGAGAAAGAGGTGCTAGGTGGGGAGTGATCAGGATCCCCACCCTTTCCCAGGTTAAATGATGCCTCTCTCACACCCATTATAATCTCTACACACCCCCATGTACTTAGAACCCTTAGAGAAGAGACCAGTTGGGTCCCTGGTGGCAGTCTGGCTCTTTCTCTCTTTGGGCAAAAATGCTTAAACCCTAAACTAAATGCTTCAGTCAGGTGCCACCAAAGTCTCCTTGTATCTGTAACACAGTACAGATGCATTTGGAATAGTTTCACCCTGTATCCTGAGGATTCGGTGAAAAAGGTGAAAACTTACTAATTAATACTGTCAGAAATTCCTATGGAAGTGTGGACAAGTCTTGGTATTTTAGGAAATGATGGTAAGACTTCAGAAATTTCTAAGGGTGATAACAGACCACTGACGCTAACACAGTTATCTTCCCCTTAATAAAAGAATTGTCAGGGGAAGGCATTAGAAGAGTTTTTTAAATCCTTAGCACCAATCTGTTTTGACCCATTTTATGTTTCATTATCATGGAAGATGCATATGGTATTCCAAGTATTTTCAAAGTATGAGTCAAAGATGACCCACCCTTTCTAACTCCAGAGACCCAGCAGTCCTCATGTCAGGCCTACAGGGCTAGACCTCACATAGATGTTCAGTGCTGGCTCCAGGTCAGCAAGCTGCACTAGCCTGACATGTACCCAGCACATTGCTTGGTAAATATTTAATTAAAAAAAAATTGAGTGGCAATTATTATACTTATCCAAATGGCTGTATGTTCTTTTTCAGTATATTTTAACTCTTTTTCAGAGAACAGTCAAAAGTTTTCTCACATTCCAAGGCTAAAATACATTTTAGCATTACCTCAGCTTTTATAGAAAAACTCATAAGATTGGCAATGCATACCAGTCAGCACCAAGTTTTCTTCTGTAGAAACAGCTCAATCTTGAAATTGTGTTTATTATAAACATCACTTATTATTACTGTAGAAAATTGAGGGAAAATAAAGAAGAAAAATTACCTGTGAGTCCATCTATTAATGTTTACCCACTATGAACATTTCAGTACATTTTCCTTTTTGTTTTTTTTGCAAGCCTGTGTAAACATAGGAAAAATTATATTTGCTGAATTATAATTATACAATTTATGGAGTTCTTTTCTATTTTTGCTTCTACTGTGAACACTTTTCATGTCTTTAGCTATATTTAGAAACCATTTTTTAAAGGTGTATATTATTCATTTGTGGGCATTATTATAATTTACCAGTTCCTTATTTTTTTGACAGTTAGGCATTCAATAATTACATTTAATCAAGAAGTGCAATATTAAAAACATACTAATTTGGTTTAATGTGCGTTCCTCCATTTGAATTTACAGAACTGGGTTTTTAGGCCCCAAAGGTCAACGAATTTTCCTCTTGCTCAGAGGAGTCCTGGGTTCTACGGCCATGATCCTACTGTACTACGCTTTCCAGGCAACATCTCTCGCCGACGCCACTGTCATCACGTTTAGCTCGCCCGTGTTCACGTCTATCTTTGCTTGCATATTTCTCAAGGAGAAATACAGCCCTTGGGATGCCCTCTTCACAGTCTTCACCATCACCGGCGTGATCCTTATCGTGAGGCCCCCGTTTCTGTTTGGCGCCAGCGCCGCGGGCGGGGGCGAGAGCTACTCCCTTCATCTCAAGGGCACGATTGCAGCGGTGGCGCACGCTGTGTTCGGGGCCCTGACCCTGGTCATCCTCAGAAAGATGGGGAAGTCCGTGGACTACTTCCTGAGCATCTGGTATTACGTCATCCTCGGGCTCCTGGAGGGCATCATCGTCCTCTTCATCATCGGGGAATGGAGTCTGCCGTACTGCGGCTTGGACAGGCTGTTTCTCATCCTCATCGGCCTGTTTGGTTTGGGGGGTCAGGTGTTTCTCACGAAAGCCATCCAAATAGAAAAAGCAGGGCCAGTGGCAATAATGAAGACTATGGACGTGGTCTTCGCGTTCATCTTCCAGATTATTTTCTTTAACGATGTGCCCACGTGGTGGACGGTGGGCGGGGCCCTGTGCGTCATAGCCAGCAGCACCGGCGCGGCCGTGCGGAAGTGGTGCCAGGGTTCCAAATGAGGCTTTGCTGCCACGCGCACGGTCCCCGGGCAGACACGCCCCGCGTGCACACAGCTGGAAAGTCCGCATTTCCTTCGCTGGTCATACTTAATAAATTTCGTAATTAAAGTACCATTTTTGAATATGGTATGTCTTTAATTAGCTAAGAATTTAGCCAGTCAGTGTGGTAGCAATTTTTTTCTCAATTGTTTGGGTTTGGGTTTCTTCCTTTCTTTCTTTTTTTTTTTTTTTTTGCTGTTGGGGTGGCATCAGTAAGAGGACAAAAAAAAAAGTTCTATGACTGGTATAAATATATGTAATTTTTGAAAGTGTATTTTTGGTACTGATGGGATATATGTGGGTAGGAAATTTTAGATGCCCTTTGAGCAGTGTAGATGCTAAGAAACTTACTGATTATAATGCTGCTATAATTGGTATTATGTTGGAAATTCATTTGAAACCTAATTCCATTTCGGAGGCCAAAGCTGAAACTTGGAATAGGTGCCTACTTAATGGTGTTAATAATACAAATGAATTGGCCTTATTTTCAAGGCTTTTATAAATGATTATCATTCTTTTAACCCATATAAGTGCCTTTTCATTTTGATGCCAGAATTTTTATATGTAAACTTAAAAAAAAAAAGTTTTTAATCACCAGGTTTGGCTAGAAGTTTTCTGTTTCAGTGGCATTCACGACTGTAGCTATCATTCTATAATTTTAAGTTCTCCTCTGATTTTTTGAAACTGCACTACATTTTTCTTAACTTTCTAAGATTTCAGGTCTTTAAACCACAAGAGAGGAATCTTGGCATAGCCAGTGTGCACATTTCCATGCTGAAGTATTTTCCCCTCACTAGAAATGTGATTTTCTATAAATTCTCTTTGAATTTATAGTGCGATGCCAAATAAGATTTTCTCAGGATTTTATTAGGTTGAGCCATATGAAATTGCTGAAATTTTACCTTTTTAACTTACAAAAACAATGGTTTCTTATGGTTCACCCTAATAGATACCTCCCTTACCCTCTCTACACCAAATATTTAGAAGTCTGTGGCATATATTTTTTTAAGACAACTTTTTAAAATACAGTAATCCTATTAAATTTATTTTTGTAGTCCTTTTCCCTTATAGAATTACATGTAATAATGCTTCATGTTACTTGTTAAATGTAAAGATATGAATCCATGGTTGATTGACTTTTGTAGTTTCTTGAACAGAAAAAAAAAATCACTGTTAAATTCTAGTATATCAGTATAAAATGTTAGTGCTGTATCATGATACTAATTTCATGAATTCAAATGACATTTTTTATCTGGAATTTCATCAGGCCAATACTCTCTCCAAGAGAGAATGCATTATTTAGGAGTACTTGGGAGGTTAATTGGGAAGTAGAGAGTAGACGCAAATGATTCTTTTATCACAATCAGCTCTTTATTGGTGAAGCTATAATGGTTTCCAACTCTTACTGTCCAACCTAGCGTCTGTTATTATCTTAAGCCTAAAGATTTAAACGATTAAAGGCTCTTTCTCTCCCTTTCATCATAATTCTTCCAAAGAAAGAAAGAACTTGGCTTCTGAGGTTTATGCCTTGGTAAGAAAGGATCTTTTCCAGTAGTTCCAAGAGGAAATTTTTAGCTTGCTGATCTTCCCAAACGCTTCCCACCTGACAAATCCTAAATGAAGTCTACTTACGGGAGTCACACTATCATTATAACTTTAGCCTAAACCACAGTTTTTGGAGTTTAGAGTTGCAGAAGCATCATTTTGCAAGAATGTTAGAGAGTTACAGAATCAGAGCATTTTAGAGCTCAAAGATCCTCTTGTAAGAGCCACGCTGCAAAGATAGAGATGCTGGGGAGGGGATCTAAGATGGGTTTCCATGGCCTTCTCCTTTCCCTCATTTCCATGATAACATGTGGAAAGTAAACCACTGCTTAAGCTACCTAAGGTAAATTAACTCAGGGAACCCTCTCCTGGTTCCTTACCTTGCACAATGAAAGAACCTATGGGACTTGGAGAGTTAAATCCCTTTGGGCCTGTACACTATATATGAGTTATTTCAACAGTGTGTGGTTTAAGTACTTGAATGTCACAATATATGACCAAGGTTGGAGAAAATGTTTCTTCTCTAAACTTTTACAGAGTGTCATTCTTAAACACTTTTATAATGTCCAAAGTATATACAAGGATGTGTATTGTAACAATTTATGAGTGTGTATATTTTGCAGAGATTGTAGTTTCTGTATCTTGAGAATATTTTCATAAATTGTTTTTATTATAAATACTAATAAAGTTAATATGAAAGAAGGCTATATGTTGGTTTCTATGATTATAACAAATGTGCTCGCTAATCTAACTTACTTCCTTTTTCATCCATGTGCTTCAAAATTCATTTTGTAAAGGATATGGTCCCTAGTCATTCACCTGTGATATAATCTCAAGTTTCAATTTTTTTTTATTTAAGATTTTATTCATTTCTCAGGGAGAGAGCACAAAGCAGGAGGAACGGTAGGCAGAGGGAGACGAAATCTCCCCACTGAGCAGGGAGTCTGATGTGGGACTCAATCCCAGAATCATGACCTGAGACAAAAGGGCAGAAGCTTAACCAACTGAGCCATCCAGGCATCCCATCAATCTATCAGTATTTTTGTTCCTCTGATACTGTTACATCAAATCTAATTTCTCTAAAATAAAGACCCTAACCTTCTATTCCAATGAGGCCTACATTGTTCTAGACTCCCAGAGCTTAGAGCAGCTTTGAACCTATACTTTTCTTTTCATAGCTAATCTGTCACTAAGTCCTGGAGTGTCTGTCTTCTTATTATCTTGTGGATTCATTCTTTCCTTGCCATTTCCACTGCCACCAGCTTAGTCTACGATTGAGCACCTCACAGTTGAATTACAACAGTCTCCTAATGGTTACCCACTGCTTGACTCTCATCCACTCAGATCCTTGCCTCACTGCCAGAGTGACCTTCCTGTTTTCTTTTCTTTTCTTCTTCTTCTTTTTTTTTTTTTAAGATTTTATTTATTTATTTGACAAACATAGATCACAAGTAGGCAGAGAGAGAGGAAGGGAAGCAGGCTCTCTGCTCAGCAAGACTCGATCCCAGGACTCTGGGATCATGACCTGAGCTAAAGGCAGAGGCTTTAACCCACTGAGCCACCCAGGCATCCCTCAAAGCCATTTTCATTGTTACTTAGGTTTTCAGAGAACCACAATGTTTCTGTATCACATATCACATCTTATCCAAATTACTTGGCCCCATTCCCACTTTTCCAACCTCATTTCCCATATCCCATCACAAATCAATACTCTTATCAATCTCCCCACTGGCCCACATTTGCCAAGAGATTCCTTCCTAGGTCTCCCCTGCTTCCTGTGCCAGCTTTTCTTTGTCCTCTAAACCCTCTTGGCCTCCAAAGGCTCAGCTTGAGCTTCTGTTTCTTTCTCGACCTCCAGCTTCTCCCACCCATACTTGCCCACTCTGACAGAGTAGATAAAGCACTGAAATAGGCTGAAGATCTGAGTGTGGTTGTATCACTTTCCAGCTGAATCAATCACAGTGTACCTCAGCCTGTCCTCATTTGTTAAATAGAATATTACTTGCCCAAACCATGCTATAAAGGAATGCCATAGAGGGACTTGTAGATCAAAAAGGAAGATAAAAACACTACATATCAAACTGTAGTTAATACTGTAGAGTTGAACATTCTCTCTCTTCCTCAAAATGATGCCCAGTTCAGGGGCATCCCCTAGAAATTGGGGTGGGACTTTATAGAAGGAGGGTAAGGGGAAGACGTATCTCGTGTCAAGGCAGGGCATGCAATGTTGCATCATAGAAGTTCAGTCCACAGGAAATGTGCCACTGGGTTGCACGAGGCACATGCCAACTATCATCTATTAAGCCAGATATGTAATAATAAAAAATAATGCTATTCTTTTCTCTGATTTTTAAATAGTTATTTTTCATAAGAATATTATTTATGTTAACATTATGGAATCATTTTAGTAATTTTTTTTTCAGTTTTGCCTTTAAATATCTCTCTATATATAACACACATAACAGAAGTTCTTTGGAGTTCTCAATAATGTTTAATAGAGTAAAGGAATACAAAACTGAAAAGTTCCCAAGTTGCAGATTTAATACCTAGTGTTATCAAATTTGAAACCTTAAAAAAAAAAAAAAAAAAACAGAAAACAATGATTAAGCCCACCATCAAATCTACCAACTTTTTCATGAGGTTCTCACAGTTTGAAATGCAGCTCAAAAACAGTTTGCAAATTGGAAACATCTTTAATGTGATGTTCCATTTTAGAATCGTGAGTTAATCCACTCTAAATGTATATAAGCAATCCAAATTATCTACCCAACAGAGAGCAAAGGAACAAGAAATCCAATTGGTCAATGTTCACAGGGTCATTATCAAGCTGCCTCTGTTACTTCCTATGTATGTGTTTTAGTTTCTTTGTATGTGCATTTTAGAAAAGTCAGAAGACTTTGATACTTGGCAAGTAAGTATGTGCATTGGTACAACTTCTGTGACGGTCAACTTGCCAACATCTATCATTTTACAAATGAATATGCTTTTCCACCCAGAAATTCCATTTCAGGAATTTATCTTATAAATATACTTGCTTATTGCAAAATAAAATGTACATGTTTATTCATTGCAGCATTACTTGTAATAGCAAAAAAAAAAAAAAATAGAGCTAGTCTAATGTTAAATAAGTAATGGTACCAGTAATTGCTTAAATGACTAAATAAGTAATGATACTGAAATTTTCCTCTGTCCAAGGTTCTTCTAGTTGGACTAATAATTAAATTTACATAAGACAGATTAATGGAAGAAAAGAAAACCAGAAAGTTTCATTACATGTGCACAGAGGCCCAGCAATGAAATTGAGTCCTAAAGGAATGGCCAGACAGTTTTTATACTTTTTAGGCAAAGAGATGATAAATCTATGAGGAATGACAAGACATAGATAACCTTGGGAGCTTCAGATAGTAAGGAATTCTAAAGAGTATTTGGGCTGGGTTAGTAAATGAGTAAAAAGTAACAAGGGTTATCTATACAGCCTTCTTGGCTCTAAATTTCCAGTTCTGGTGATAAAGATATCTCTATTTCTTTGTATACAGAGGGTACCTTTCACATGGGAGATTTCTTTCCTGCTTTCAGGGGGACAGAGGAGGGTCTAAGTGTCCTTGCAAAGGCTGTCTCTTCAGTAACTTCTATTTAAAATATTCAGTATGCCAAAGTGGCACATTTAGGAGTGGCCTACCTACCCTTGGCCCTAAGAGTACATACATAAAATGAAATACAATACAATAAAAATAAATTAAGGAAGAGTGAGGGAGCTTTCCATGTATGAATGTGGAGTAATCTTCAAGATTATTAGTGGAAAAGTAAGATTGAGGTAGTAGTACAGCATAGTATGTATTCATTGACATAAAAAGAAGGTAAACAGAATATTGCAAGAGGATACACAAGGAACTGGTAACATTGGTTACCTTTAGGGAGAAGAATTGGGGGGCTGAAGAGTAGGAAGGAGACTTTTCACTAAATTCCTTTTTATACCTTTCAAATTCTGAACCATGTATATATGTGACCTAGTCAAAAAATGAAATAAAAAATAAACTGATGGGGAAAAAAGGAGGTAAAAGAGAGATATCCACATATATATCCATATACACATGCATAGAGAAATGTTCACTGCTTTCATCTGAGCCATCACCCTGGCTCACCGTCACTGACTTCCTATTGCCTCATTCAGCCCACAAATCGGACTTAAATTCCCACATGCTGGGGGCACCTGGGTGGCTCAGTCCATTGAGTCCTTTGGCTCAGGTCATGATCCCAGGATCTTGCAATCCAGGCCTGCATGGGGCTCCCTGCTCAGCTGGAAGCCTGCTTCTTTCTCTCCCTCTGCCAGCTGCTCCCTCTGCTTGTGGGCCCTTTCTCTCCCTCAAAAATAAAAATAAATTAATTAATTAAAAAAAAAAATTCCCACATGCTCCATGACTGAGGAAAATAACAAAAGAAAATCCTGAACTTCAGCATTTTCATAGATAAATATAGGGGTTCCTGGATGGCTCAGTTGTTAAGTGTCTACCTTAGGCTCAGGTCATGATCCCAGAGTTCTGGGATTGAGCCCCGTGTTGGGCTCCCTGCTCTACGGGAAGCTTGCCTCTCCTCCCTTTCCCACTCCTCTTGCTTGTGTTTCCTCTCTCACTGTGTCTCTGTCAAATAAATAAATAAAATCTTAAAAAAAGAAAGGAAAAGAAATATATCCTCCAATCCTGGGAATGAGCCCTGAATTGGGCTCCCCGCTCAGCAGGGAGTCTTCTTCTCCCCCTCCCTCTGCTCGATTTCTTTGCATTAAATAAAATCTAATATATATACATATATATATCCTCCAAGATCCCAGAAAGCATTGCCCACCCCTGAGTTAGATATCTGCCTTTCCACACCAACAAAACCATTCTTACATGGAAAGGAAACTAATATTTACTTAATTTGTTCCATCCAGGCCAGGAGCTTCTTGATCTTTGTCTCATTCAGTCCTTGTCAACTCTGGGGGATGGGCTGAATGGGAAACTGAAGTTCAAAGTGGTTGAATAGGGTCACCTACCTTACCCGTAAATGATGAATGAAGTTGGCCACTACCCAAGGTCTGCCTGACTGCAAAGACCTGACCTTTCCATTACCCCATGTCACTTCCTTAGCTGGGGAAGAAGGCACGATAGGGAGTCACCGTGGCATTTGTCACTGTGGTGAAAAGACTGTTTCTTGACATGGAGATTTAAAGTTATGTATGCCCTTCTCCTCTCTCCTTTTCCATGGATGTAAGAGCCAGATGTGAAAGAATAGGTGATGATAGCAGTTTATATTCTAGTTTTATTTCTCTCAACCTGTTAATCAATATTTATTAAGCAGTAGCCATACACAATCACAGTCAATGAAAGGAAACACCAAACATCAATTATTGTCAAAGATTGCTCTTAAAGTGGTAAAACTGGATGCAAAAATGACATACACACACTATAATAATCCGTACACAATGAGCTATAACGAGAACCTTGAAATGAGATCACCTCCTGAGGTCACAAACCAAGGCAGAACAAAGAACAAAACTGTGCAAGGTCCCCTAAATATACAGATTCAATTCTGAGCCAGCCACATTTAGCCATAGCTTACCTAGATGTGCTAAGAAGATTTGTAAGGGTGTAATGTACCAATCAGAAGAAGGGCTGAACAGCCATGGAAGCAGGAAACAAGGGTGGCTAGGTCAGGCATGTTCCCACTGTAGAGATCTCTATGATAAGAGATGGTGAGTTCCTAGTTTTTCACCCTAAAGTACCCCTAATGGCTAAGAAGAAGGTAGAGGCATAATGGCATCACCACAATCAGGAGCTCTACCCATAACACAATAACAGTAACCACTACCCTTTATTGTATTCTTCATGTAACAACTACTCTTCTAACTGCTTTTTGTGCTCTGGATCATTGAGTCTTTTCAGCTCAATGAAGGCTTTTTATTGCCTTCATTTCATCATTGAGGAAATAGAGACGTGAAGAAGTTACATGACATGTCCAAGTTAAGTGACTTGTCAACTTGCTAGTAAGTGGCAGAACCTGGGTCTTAAAACCCTGGCCTGTCAAACTCCAAACTTATATTCTTGACTCTGCTACTCTACTGCTCACCCTAAGACTGAAGCCATGCTTTAAAAAAAAAAAAAAAATCCTGAGTTTTATGTACCCCTGGCACACTGCAGTGTAGCCCAAGGGACTCTTCAACTCCATTTTAAGAAACACGGCCAATGGTTATGCAGTCAAGTCCTCTTGCCACTGGAAACTATAAAATCACACCCCTTATACATTGTATATCCATGTTATCAGTATCTACACAATTACAATGTAGTTTCTCACATACTTTAAATGCAGAGGATAATGGATTAAGCAAAAGCTTAAGCCCTTGGTTCCCTAAACTGTTATATTTCTCATTGTATATCAGTAAAATTGCCATTGTTCCACGTATTGGTCTCCAGGTACTTGGTGATTGTAACTCTTTCCAGAGAGATATACTGTATTCCCAGCATCCCTCATCCCCTTTCTTCTAAAACAATACTTCTGTGTTACTCAGGATAATTATCCTAGCTAGTATAATAACCCCCAAATCTCAGATGTATACCAATAAAAATTTATTTCTTAGTTTTATCACAGTCCAATTAAGTTGTAAGTTACAAGCTCTCTGTCATTTCTCCTTTAAGTGGTGACTCAGGCTTCCAGGCTCCATCCATCCTAAAGTCCTAACCTCTTAAACATGTAGCCTCCAAGCTTGCTGCAGATTTTATGACCATGTAGACTTTCATATGCAGAATATCACTTCCACCTATATCCTACTGAGCTTAAACTAACTGAAAAGGAAGGCAGGATTCCTTTGGTTTTCATTTGGTTCCAGGAAGAGGAAAAGAAAAGAGAATTTGGCGAACACATAACGTTATCTCTGCTGCAACCCCATCCCTTCCCCAAACCACCCAAACCTGATTCCACAGAGTTCTAGTGGGCTGGCAATACAGAATCCCACCACCAATGGCCTAAAGAGTGGGTGGGCCCATGACCTGAATGGAACAAAGTCAAGTTTCTCTCTTCCGATCATTTGAACATCAAGCAGAGTCACAGGAGCAGAAGGCACATAGTTGACTTGTTTGACAACAGTGTCCAGTGAGGTGGGCCTTGAGTGCTGGCTGCCAAGAGGTGTCCAGCTCTTTTGTCAAGAGCTGGACTATCACTCCAACTAATCCCTTACTCATGACTAAAGTCGAATCAGTTTCTGTTACTTGTACCCAACATAGCTTAGTCAATACCCAGCATTGCTGCCTGTATGCTGACCACTCCCTCATGACTTGGTCCTGAGCTGTGATAATTTCACTGAGGTGGTGCCTCCCCTGGGGATCTGATGGAGTGTCTGACCAATGTTTTCCAGGTGACACCACTCTATCTCATTACATGCTGTCTTTGATCTTCTAGGAACATGGAAAAAGCAATTAACAATACAAAGCAGGTGTTTAAGGCTGAATAAGTGATAAAGACAACATAACATCCTCAAGAGGGATATAAAGGGGATATCAACGGACATCACATCCAGGAGTGATCTCTAAAAGACAGTCCCAGACAACACTTCATCCACCTTTTCTATTTCACAGACAAAAATCAAGATTCTACAATAGCACAGTTCGGTAGAAATCTAATGCAAGCTACGTATGTGTTATGGACTGAATGTGTCCCTCCAAAATTCACGTTGAAGCCCTAACCCTCAGTGTGATAGTATGAAGAGGGTTAGGGGTTTAGAAGGTAATTGGGCTTAGATGAGGTCATGAAGATAGGATCCCTATTAAGGGATTAGTGTCCTTATAAGAAGAGGAAGAGACCAGAGCCCTCTTCCTTCACTATGTAAGTGTACAGTCAGAAGGTCCTCACTAGGAACCGAATATGCCAGGACCTAGATCATGGACTTCCTAGCTTCCAGAACTGTGAGAAATAAATATTAGCTGTTTAAGCCACCCAGTCAATGGTATTTTGTAATAGCAGCCTTTGCTGACTTAGACAATATATAATTCTGAATTTTCTGATGGCCCTCTTAAATAATGTAAAAAGAAGCAGGTGAAGTTAATTTTAACAATATATTTGATTTTTGGGGGCTGATTCCACGTTAAAACCTGTTAAACCCCTAAGGCCTGCCTGGGCCTACTTAGCCATAGTGACTCCATGTTGCCTAGATAGCCATTTTGTTGTTTAATAAATGCCTCAGCAGTTACTGATACTGGTTCCAGGTAACCGTTGCTAAAACACATACCTAAAACAAGGCCATTTTGTTGTTTAATAAACGCCTCAGCAGTTACTAGTATTGGTTCCGGGTAACCATTATTAAAACACACAAGTAAAAGACATCCAATCATCCATTACTAAAACACACAAGTAAAAGACATCCAATCAACCCACCAGTTGGTGGCTGTCACAATAATGCTGTGATAATGCTGTGGTTTCTTTCCCAGCTGTGAGTCCGGGGGTGAGTGGGGGCAGTGGCCTGGTGACCGCCATCTGAGAGAAGAGCTGCCTCTCCCTTCCCCTGCCTCTAGGGCCTGCCCCACCACCCAGAACCAAGCCCATTCCAAACATGGTAAGGACATGGATGCTCTTGCTGAGTCTGCTCACCAGCAAGATGGAAAGAAGGGTACCTGCTCCAAACCCCCGCCTCCACACATACAAGGGGGGTGGGAAACAGGGGCACGTGGCTACTACCAGCAAAGGAAGAGTGGGAGAGCAGTAGAGGTCTGCGGTTGTGCCCTATAAAAACTAGCCTGTAAGACCAAGGGGGGTCGCTCTCTTCGGAGGCGGCCCTGGCCGGTCAGTCTGACTTCTAATGCTTGGCATAGAATAAAGCTTTGCATAACTTTCACTTTGTCTCAGTCTCATCCCTTTGATAATGGACCCCAACAGACGTAATCCAATATATATAAAATACTACCATTTCAACATGTAATCAATATAAAACTTTATTAGTGAGATATTATGCATTCCTTCAGCCACACTAAACCTGGAGTCTATTTTACAGTTTCAGTACATCTCAGCTGAGACCAGCCACATTTCAGATGCTCTGTGGACACACAGAGATAGCAGTTCCATGTCTGATAGCCCAGTTCTAGAACATGCTGGGAGTAAGGAAGGATTATAAAAACAGCCACCACTTCTGTAGCCCTGTTATATGCCAGCACATATCAAAGTTCTTAGATTTTCCTTTGTTTCTTCCCTGGAATAACCTTATGAGAGTGATGTTCTCTTCCCTCTTTTACAGATGAGAAAGAGAAGACTCAGCACGTTTAAGAAAGAGACTTGTGTAAAGTCACACAGCCATCAAAGGACAGAGGCACTCAATTTGACCCAAAGTATACACATTCTATTGATCTCATACTTCCCATTTACAGATATAAAAAGGTAAATTGGTCTGGACTTTCCCCCAAAGGGGGTGAGGCAGGGCAGGGCGTACACGAGGCTCAGTGGAACAACACTTATACCACCAGGAAGATGTGTTCTGCGAAGGCAGAAGGTACCTACTGTGCCACTGAGAGCAGCAGAAACGAGGTACTGATCAATTCCCCCCCCCCCAAAAAAAAACCCTCACAAACAAAACAAAAAAACCCACCTGTGAGAAGTAATGGTGAGGAGATAAACAAAGTGAAAACAGAAGAAATGTTGTACTAACCAGAAAGAGATAAATGAGTTTGAACATTAACAAAGGGCAGAGTTGATGATATAAAATGGTCATAACCTTGGCATGCCATTTCCATAGAGTGAGTGGAAGTCGGTGCCACAGGTTCTACCTGTAAGGTTACCCTTGGGAGGAGGAGAAACCAGAGCCTAGAGTCAGGTCAGGACTTACCCAGATTGGCTGGGAAGTAAGTCAGAAGGAGAGCCAAGGTCACAAGAGAGGAAACAGGAGAGTGCAACCATCCAAGGTGTGCTGTGAGAACAGCCTGTTGTGCCGGGATCCAAGCAGGGCAGACACACCTGACTATACATGCTCAGCTAGGACTGACCCCCAAAGCTGGAGCCCATATAAACAGGCCTCAGTGAAATGAAAATGTCACGCTAAATTGGCCATGTGTTTACATTATGCTTTTTCTATATTTAGAGGTTAAATACCTCTTAGTTATGAAAGGATGATAATAGTGAATACCCATTGTGTGGATAGCTTTGTCCTTTTTTTTTTTTTTAATGTCTTCACAAATACAGAAGTTGACAATCGTATATTGGTCCTCTACTTTCATTTATTTATTTATTTCTAAAGATTTTATTTATTCATTTGAGACAGAGAGAAAGAGAGAGAGAGAGACCATGAGCAGTGGGAGAAAAGCCGAGGGAAGAGGAGAAGCAGACTCCCTGTTGAGCCCTAAGGAGCTGAATCCCAGGATCCTGGGATCATGACCTAAGCAGAAGACAGATGCTTACCCATCTGAACCACCCTGGTGCCCCCTCCAGATTTATTATTTAAAAACAAAAAAACTGTAATGGAATATGAAAATTTAAAAATAACAAGTTAAGTTTCCATCCTCTCTCATACATACTGGATTTTGCTTCTCCTTGGTATGATTTTAACTACTCTACTTTAGCTCCATGTCCTTGACCCATAAACATGCTCAAATTTCTTCCAGTTACATCAAAGTAAATGGAAACTTCCTTAAACTCTCCTCCCCCTCCCCTCTAGATACACCCAACACCTGTTTCTTCTTTAACTACCAGTCTTTCCTAAGCCCTTCTGTTGTTCCTCCTCCCCCCAATTTTTCATGCTGGCACTTGAATATTCAACAATGATCAATCATTTCCACCAAAACAAAGATTAATTAAAATCTATTATTCACTGTTAAAATTTGTCCTTCTGGTTGAATCATTGTGGAAACAATACTGCCTTCTTCCTATTAACTTACCTTGGGAGGGCCCAGTATTTTGGCTCTGTTTCATGTCAGACGTTTGAGTATAAGAGAAAAACCATGTTCCAAACTGGTTTTCAAATAAGCATTGCTTTTTTTGTTTTTTTTAATCTTCTTATTTTGACATAATTTCAGAATTACAGAAATATTGTAAGAATTGTATAAATTCCCATTGCCTTTTACCAGATTCCTCAAGAGTGAAAATTTGAGACTAAGTTACAGACATGATGCCACTTAGGCCTTGTGTTATCCAAGATTCTCCATAGAAACAAACCAATAGATGATATATATACAAATCTTAAGAAAGAGAGAATTATTTTAAGGAATTGGCTCATGCAGTTGTGAGGGCTGACAAGTCTGAAATTTGTAGAGCAGGCTGGCAGACTGAAAATTTAGGTAAAAGTTGATGTTGATGTTGTCTTGAATCTGAATTCCTCAGGGAGGAATTTAGACAGACTTTCTATGTGGCAGTCCTGAGGAGAATTCCTTCTTTGGAAGTCCTAAATCTTTTCTCTCAAGTCCTTCAACTGATTGAATGAAGCCCATCCATAGTATGGAGGATAATCTGGTTTACTCAAAGTCTACTGATTTAAATGTTAATACATAGGGGTGTCTGAGTGGCTCAGTCAGTTTAGCATCTGACTCTTGATTTCAACTCAGGTCATTATCTTAGGGTCCTGAGATCACACCCTACATCAGCCTCTGTGTTCAGTGAGGAGTCTGCTTGAATTCTCTTTCTCCCTCTTCCCAATCCTTGCCCTTGCAAACATAAATAAATAAATCTTTTTAAAAAATTTATTTATTTGAGAGCAAAAGAGAAAGAGCTTATGAGCAGGGGGGGAGAGAGAGGGAGAAATAGACTCCCTACTGAGCAGGAAGCCATATGTGGCACTCTCTCCCAGGACCCTGGGGTCATGACCTAAGCCAAAGGCAGACGCCAGCAAGGCTCCCAAATAAATAAATCTTAAAAAAAATAAAATCAACCTGGTGTACCCCTGGGGCTAATAATACATTATAAGTTTATAAAAAATTTAAAAATTTTTAAAAAATAAATAAATGTTGGAGCACCTGGGTGGCTCAGTGGGTTAAGCCTCTGCCTTTGGCTCAGGTCATGATCTCAGGGTCCTGGGATCAAGCCCCGCATAGGGCTCTCTGCTCAGTGGGGAGCCTGCTTCCCCCTCTTTCTCTGCCTGCTGCTTTGCCTACTTGTGATCTCTCTCATTCTGTCAAATAAATAAATAAAATCTTAAAAAAAAAAGATTAGTCACATCTTCAAAATACCTTCACACCAACATCCAGATGGATATTTGACCAAACAACTGGACATCATAGCCTAGTTGACACTTTAAATCAACCATCATACACTTAAAATCGTCCTTTCAAAAGGCTACCCAGGTCAGGTTAGGACTTTTCAGCAAAGACAGCAATAGTATTTCAAACAGAAAAACTTTTAAAATTCAGAAATCATTTCCAGGAAAGTGACTTTAATGAAGTGGTTTAGAAGTTAATGGTAACATTCATAGAATGTTGATCTGGATGTGTGGCTGGGATTGGGGATGAGGGAAAAAATGTGAAATTACCTTAGAGGCTACAGGCTCAGGATGCCCTTGGTTTACAGCTTAATTTTACCAGTAGATGTCGCTATAGTCAGACATTATTTTAGAAAAACACAAAAAGGTGACCTCATTAGCGTTTAAAGGCTATGGAGCTGGGGGAAGCCAACAAACTGTTCTATATAAACATGTGCTCTTCTTTTTTAAAAAACACAATAGGCATCTAATCATCATTTGCTGAGTGAATAAATGAGCAATCAATGTATATTAATTATACTGCCTTGAAATTTTTGTGATTGAGTTACACTCTGATAGGTGAAAACAAACAGAATTTGTCAACCCAAGATGTGACTCTTCGGCATAAGGATTATTTTAGGCTGATTATTTTTAAGAAACTGCAGATTCAGGAAAAGCTCTTTACCTTCCTTTAAACTGCCTAAATTTACATTGGAAAAGGAGCCTGTGCCAAGAAGAGAGCTATTATCAGAGATACCTTTTTACCAAAGAAATTTATCTGCAACACAGGGAGACTTTTGTTCTGAAAACATCTTCTCACCCTTCCTGTGAATGACCTTTCTTCCCTCTGTACCCCCAAACTCCTGCCCCTTTCCTTAGTTCAAGATGTTATATAAGTTTCAACTACCTGGCTCCCCGTTGAGTGTCATATTTTTATAGGGTTCCCATAGATTCATTAAATTTTAAATTGAATTTGGTTTTTTCCTGTTAATCTGTTTTATGTTAATTTAATTATTTGACCAGTCAAAGAACATAGAAGGGAAGTTAAGTTAAAAAGAAACAGACCAGGGACGCCTGGGTGGCTCAGTTGGTTAAGCAGCTGCCTTCGGCTGAGGTCATGATCCCAGCGTCCTGGGATCGAGTCCCACATCAGGCTCCTTGCTCGGCAGGGAGCCTGCTTCTCCCTCTGCCTCTGCCTGCCATTCTCTCTGCCTGTGCTCGCTCTCCCCCCCACTCTCATAAATAAATAAAAATCTTAAAAAAAAAAAAAAGAAACAGACCAAAAATGGAGCCACTGATGCTAAACCCCACCAAGACTTAACATGCAACCTAACAGCATTTTCAGCCTCTGGCAGGAGTGCAATCATTCTGGAATTTCCTGATCCCACTAGTGAGGTCATCTGTATAATAAGACCTCTGGACTTGCCCTAAGGGAAGGTAACCTTGCCTGAACAATCTACTCATATTATAACTTCCTTGTCCCACTTGCTAGATAAAATGCTGCTGACTGATGAATCATCGAATAAAACCAATTAGATCTTTAAATTTACTGACTTGAATTCTCTCTTTTAACAGAAGAAAGGGAAACTCTTCCACCCCTACATAGCCATGTCAGAGAAAAGCTTTAGAAACTGCATAATGAAACTGATCTCTAAGTTAAGAGCAGACAAGTTTAGAAGAAAACAAGTTGTCTATAGAGTCCATTCTTGAGAAGAAACAAGAAAATTTAAGCAATTCGATTTCACAAACATTAAATTCACCACCCCATGTCCACACTGAACTCTGTTCTACTAAAAAGATCTTTAACATAGGAGAGAGTGAAGCACAGGACACTTTTTCTGTCTTCCATCTAAGAGATGGGGAAGGGGCAGATCTTCCTGGCACCAAAGAGAGACAAGTTCTAAATCTGGGAGAAGGAGCCAAGAAACAAATTCCCACGAATTCTCCTTCAACATCCACTATCCTTTTTATAAACTGAGGTTTGCCTACATAAAACAAAGCGATTAGGAAAACAGTTTACAAAGCTAGCCAATGATTCAGAGGTTTGCTACTGATTACATATGAGAATATGCACTATATTCATTTTGAACTCTTGCTAACTAGCACACTCCGTCCAAAGTCCTTTATCTGATTTAACCCTCTCAGAAGCTCTATAAGGCAGGGATTTTTATTTTCCTAACTTTTAGAGATGAAATACCTGAAAGATACTAGCAGGTGGGGAGTGAGGAGTTAAACAACTTATCCAAGACCACCCCGTTAATGAACAATAGAACCGGATCCAAACCCCGCCTTGGGTGAAGCGCTCTGCCATGCTCCCTGAGGTCATTATTCCCAAGTAACAGGCTGTAGGCAAAGCCTGACTACAGATAACATCTGGACTCTACGTTAAGTTCATTTTGCCCCAGTCATTTAAAAAAATCTTAATTATTGAACCGTGCCTCTGAAGGAGGCACTCTGTTTTGTGCTAGAAAAGGGAAATTTAAAGGAAAGAAGAAGAGTGCCCTCAGAACTTATAATTGAGTGGCAGTGGTGGGGTGGGTGTGTCAGGAGATGAGGAGGGACTTGAATGAGGAAGGTCACCCAGCCTCTGTCTTCTCCACATGCCCTCTGGGGGTTTGGGGAAAATTGAGAAGATTTAGAGCAGCTGCTGTGAGGAATGTGTTAGGTTAAATAATATGTCTGGAGAAGAGAAGGATATTTCAGGATCTTTCTTTCCACTCCTTAAAATTAGTTGAGCTTCTTTTCTCAGATTTTCCAAAATAAAGTTCACCTCTAGGTTGGGCACAAGTTCAATGAATTTCAATACAGAATCTAGTCTTGTCTCTCTCTTTCTCTTACTTTTTCAGAGACTTGGTGTTGCTTTACACCCCTTTTCTTTTTTTCTTAAGACCCCATTTACTTATTAGAGAGTAAGTGAGAGAGCAGGAGCAGAGGTAGAGGCAGAAAGAGAGAGGAAGAAGCAGACTCCCCACCCAGCAGGGAGTCCAACTTAGGGCTTGATCCCAGGACCCCAAGATCATGACCTGAACCAAAAGTGGATGCTTAGCCCACTGAGCCCCCCAGGTGCCCCTTTAGTCTTATCTCTTGAAAACTCGTCAGCACTTCAATTTTTTTTTTTTAATCACAGAAATAGATCACTGATAATACTACATTAAGGAAGATGCTGACTTGAAATGCTTACTCGGCTTTCAGTGTTGATTATCCATTCAACTTTTTTTTTCCTTAATGTTACCCCACTTCAGGAATAAGGAAACAGCCAAAGAAGAAATGGTTTCAAAGTTGCACGTTGAAATCATAAGACAAACATCTGTGTTTGTTAGTATCTTCAAAGCACATGGGTTGTAGTACCTTCCTCCTGACGTTTTGAATAATGCCCTTTGCCTACTCTGTGTTTCTGCCTCAGTGTGGACACATTTTCTGTCTCCACCAGGATGTTGTCATTTCTGCCTCCATTCCACTTAAAATCGTTTGCTAAATTATCTCATTGCATTTTATGTTTAGAAATCTTCTCTTTGAGACACTCCATCCTGCTTCTAGCAAGGGAGGTAAATCTGTTTGACTGTTAATTACTAATGGAATTTCCTCAGACTCAAATCTTCCCTCATATACTTTGCTTGAGAGCAGGTAGAAAGTGTTGCTCTGGAGAAATTATGAGATAAAAAATCTCCAAACTGAGGGCTTAATAACCAAACCCATAACCAGTGTATTTTTCCAGAGTTGCCTTCGAAAAGTGTATAAATTGGCTTTTAAAGTCCCACTGAAGGGGGGAAATCCCAAAACAGGAAAAACAAATGGCTAACAAATATATGAAAAAATTTCAACTTTTCTACATAAAGTACATTAACACAGCAATGAGTTCTTTTCACTTTAAGTAAGAGTCTTTGTTTTTGTATTAATAATACTCAATATTGGCAAGAGGGTGCAAATTGCCAGATGGCACTATGGTTTGGCAGCATAAACTGTAAAATCTTTCTGAAAATAAATTTGCAATACATGTCATACTCTGTGGCCCAGGAATTCCATTTCTAGGACTTTTTCCTAAGACAACAATCTGAACACACAAAAAAAGAGAACACTTTTACATAAAGATAATCCTTTTTATAATTTATAATAATAAAATATAAAGAACTATTCCCTTATTAGAGTATATATATTTTTAAAGCTACATCCATAGACTAGGATCTTTTTTTAAAAATTAAAATTCAATTAATTAACATATAATGTATTATTGGTTTCAGAGGTAGAGGTCAGTGACTCATCAGTCTTATATAACAACCAGTGCTAATTATACAACACATATCCTCCCCAAACTCCATCACCTAGTTAACCCATCCCTCCACTCCCTTCCCCTCCGGCAACCCTCAGTTTGTTTCCTATGATTGGGAGTCTCTTGTGATTTGCCTCCCTCTGATTTTATCTTGTTTTATTTTTTCCTCTCTTCCCCTGTGATCCTCTGCTTTGTTTCTTAAATTCCACATATGAGTGAGATCATAGGATAATTGTCTTTCTCTGATTGACTTATTTCGCTTAGCATAATACTCTCTAGTTCCAACCATGTCATTGCAAATGGCAAGATTTCTTTTTTTTTTTTTTGATGACTGAGTAGTATTCTATTGTATATATATACCACATCTTCTTTATCCATTCATCTGTCAACAGACATCTGGGCTCTTCCACAGCTTGGCTATTGTGGACATTGCTGCTATAAATGTTGGGGTGCAGGTGCTCCTTTGGATCACTACATTTGTATCTTTGGGGTAAATACCCAGTGGTGTAATTGTTGGGTCATAGGGTAGGTCTAATTTCAACTCTTTGAGGAACCTCCATACTGTTCTCCAGAGTGGCTGTACCAGTTTGCATCCCTACCAACAGTGTAAGGGGGTTCCCCTTTCTCCACATCCTTGTCAACATTTGTCATTTCCTGACTTGTTAATTTTAGCCCTCCTGACTAGTATGCGGTGGTCATAGATTAGGATCTGAAGTACCCACTTACAATTATGTTTGTAAAGGTAGAATTAAAGGAAAATAATTGTGATATGACATTACGTGGAAAAAAACAGAATAAAGATATATAAGCAAATATATATAGCACATATAAAGTACATATATACATATATGTATATATACATATGTATATATGAGGTTCCAAGTATGATTAAGAGAGCAATTCAGAACCTTACCAATGTATTGTCATCACAATTATGACAGTGACACTTAGCACTTGTATTAGCTCAGATTTCCTAGAAGCAGAGCTTGAGATAGGGATTTGGGTTTATATGATTTGCGAGGGTGTACTCTTTAGGAAGAGCCCATGAAAGCTGAGAGAAAGAGACTAGGGAGAGAAAGAGGTAAGGATGTGGTTTCAGGTAAAGTCTTGTCCTACATGATCCTGGGAGTGCTCTGGAGGATAAGTTATACCATAGCATTATTGGTAGTTCCCACCCCAGCACAGTTCAGATGGGGAAAGAAGAGTGGAACCTATGAGCCATGAACACCCAAGTTCAGAGCAGCAGGGCACAGGGTGCAACAGCAGAGGGAATGTGCACTAGTCCTGTTGTCTCAACTAGCCATCTAGCCACAACTAAGCCATTCTGAGGATTAAATGACGTCATTGTGTGGGCCTATGAGAACCATCAAGGAGCTTAACTTTGTGTGCTCTTAATGTTAACTAGCTATAGGTTTCTTTATTCCTTCCCTCTTTCCTCTCCCTTTCTTTTTTCCTTTTCTTCCTTTTTCTCTTTCCCTCTCTCCCTCCCTTCCTTCATTTCTCTCTCTCTTTCTCTCTCTCGCTTTCTTTTTAAGGATTTTGTTTATGTGAAAGGGAGAGAGTGCCCTGAGAGCACAGGAGAAGAACAGAGCGGGAGGGAGAGGGACAAACAGACTCCGCACTGAGCACTGAGCCCAAGGACTCAGTCACCCAGGACTCTCAGATCATGACCTGAGCTGAAACCAAGAGTCTGCAGACTGAGCCACCCTGGTACTCCACTAGCTACCAATTTCCAAAGACCACACCTAATTTAATTATGCAACATGGAAGCTCAGCCTAGAGAGTGACCCTTCCCCTGGCATAGGCACCATCCACTGTTACCACAAGTTCTGGTCACCTTCCTCCCTACTGGTTGCAGATATTGGAGGAGGGGGCACAGTAGGAATGAAGATATGGAGTTGAGCCCTCCCTATCAGCTAAGTGGTGATTTCTCTGGATGGTGCCTTCCTCCTGGGTAAAATAAAGTAACTGAATTAAATCAATAAAGCATCCTTATTCTGGGCCTGGAAATCCCCAGGAATTGTGTCCAAAATTCAGTCTTGCATGCAGTTTTCTGGGATTCAGATACCTAACTTTCATCAGATTCTTTAAGGAGACTTTCAGCTGACTTCCAAACTTCCTTCCCCTCAAACACTCTGATAAAGAGTAAGAGATTTAGAGAAGAGACTTAGGTCAGAGGAAGAAATCAAGCATTGAATTCTTCACTCTGGTTTTATAAATATCTTGGATTAGCAGAAGGATTCTTTGTTCTCACTTTCCCTCAACCCCCATTCAGATTTAGGAAAATTAAATGCAGGCTCCCAAGGCACATCAAAAGACTTTCAGGGCTACATTTTCCATGCTCCCCACCCCAGTGAGAGGTGAGTGTTCTCTTCATTTCACAGAGCAAGAAACTGAGATGGCTGGGAAGTGACTCATCCAAAGTCCAACAGCACCTCCTTGTGGTTTGGACCCAGGTGGCAAGACTTAGGGAATCTAGTGGCTTTCAAATGTCCTGGGGAACAGACTTAGAAATATTTTTATATAAAAAAATATACTTTTTCTTCCCCACTCTTTTAAAAATGATACTTTATAAATTCAACAACATGGATGTGTAAAATATAAGAAGGTTCAACTCTCCAGTTTACCTCAAGTGCTAAGTAGTATGATTGTTTTTTACATATATATATTTTTTGTTTGACTGATTTTTACAAAAATGGAATTATATTATGCGTTCTGTCCTGTACCTTCTATCCAGACACTATATCATGAGCATTTTCCATGTCAGAACATAAAGATGTACCTCTTTCATTAGAAAACTATACTAAATTTTAAAAAATATGTATTTATTTGACAGACAGAGATCATAAGTAGACAGAGAGACAGGGGGAGAGAGAGGGGAAGGCAGGCTCCCCACCAAGCAGAGAGCCCAATGTGGGGCTTGATCCCTGGACCCTGAGATCATGACCCAAGCCAAAGACAGAGGCTCAACCCACTGAACCACCCAGGTGCCCCTGAAAACTGTACTAAAAACAACATCTATATATTAAAGATCCATAACATGTTTATTTGAATCACAAGGTTAAATTGTGAACAATGTGGAATGAAGCTTCTACTGTGGAGAAACTATTCGAACTTCTTATAAACGACTTATGGAAGTTGAGGTTCTACACTGTTCAAAAAAAAAAAAAAATTCAGGAACTATTCAGGACCACTCACATGAAACCACCTGAGGAGCCATGCAGCCACGGCTTCAGCGAGCAGCCCTCTATGAAATGTCGGACCAAGTTTGGGTCCATCCGTTTTGTGCAGGTGCTCATCACATCATTATAAAGTGTGCAACAGCAAGAGAACAACCCAGATGTTTTATCATGATCATACTGTGTTATACATCATTTTAGTATCCTGCCTGTCTAACCAACGATACTTGTAGTATTTATAAGTTTTTGACAGTTATGGTTTAGTTTTTAACATTATAGATGTTATTGTATTTTGAAATGAGTAACCTAAAAACCAGAAGTCAAATGATAGATAGATAGATAGATAGACAGATGAGTATAGATGTATAGTTATTTAATAAGTCTTATTCAAAACAGGAAATTCAAATAGCTTTAAGTTGAGCTACCTAAGCTCAATTTAGCAGTGCAGAAATACAACTGTATCTAGTCTTACAATGCAGACAAAATTCCAGGGGTGAAATTTTAAACATAACATTCTTTTATGCAATCTATACAACACACCAAATACGATGGTTTTAAAACTTTAAGTAAATGCTTCACTGATACAGGAACTAAACATGTATTTTCGAAATGGTTTGTTGAACATCTCAGAATGTTACAATACACACCTGAAAAGTGTGCTATGTCAAAAGAATAGTATAGCATGGTAGTTAATGGTTCCATCTCTGGAGTATGAATTTGAACCCTAGTTTCGTCACTAGCGAGATTACCTTAAGCAAGTAACATCGCCTTCCTAACCTTTATCTGTGCAATGGGTTTATTAGTCCCCAAATAACAGAGATGTTGCAATAATTATACAAAATCATGACAATAAAATCCTTAAAAGGAAACGTATAAAATCATGACAATAAAACTCTTATAAGGATTTTATTGTCATGATTTTGTATAATTATTTCCTTATAAGGATTTTATTGTCATGATTTTGTATAATTATTACAATGCCTAATGCTGAGTAACCTTTAAGGATTATTATTGTTTTAAGCAAAGAAGAAACAAAAGCCACCAAGAGCCAAGTGAAGGATGCTCTTCTTTGAGGTCTCACTGAGCCACCCATAGCTTGTCAGGACTCCCTTGTCTCATGGTCTGACCTTCACACATGGTGTTCTTAACCACTTCACTGCATGATCTCACAGTGAAAGTCTGTTGGAAGGGAGGGAGATGCCCTTTGTTAAATCTATTTTCCTTATTTTCTAACATCTTCTGGGAAAAATGGAAAGAAGGTGTGAAAGTTCAATACAAGAAAAGGCACACGTTAGCAGTCAGAGAAAAGACTCTTGCTGCTGGCCTCTGAGGAAAGTCACCCAGAGGCGCTTTGATGCCAATCTGATCTGAAGGGAAAAATCATTTCCAGGGTAGAATTCACAGTGAATTTATTTTGTCTTCTTTTTCATGAAAGCAATATGTATAGTTGGTAAAGGGGGAAAAAAATTACTACAGAGAAATGAAGCACTGTTTTCTATCCCCAAATACCTGCAGTCCTGGTCCCTTGCTCCATGTTAACTATTGGCTTTGGGGTCTTTTGGGGTTACCTCCATCGGAAATGGATTTCAATAGAACAATCTTGTCCAAGCGTTTGTAAAGTCTGAGGTCAGGATATGGAGAACCAAAGGAAACAAAAGGATTCTGTGTTCTTCTGGTTAAGGCCAGTGTCAGCATTAGGAATTAGCAGACATCATCCTAGCAGAATATAAAAATGGAATTGTGGAATAAATGGGAAGATCATGGTCATAAGGGCCAGCAGGGCCCAGAGGGATTATGGTTCTTTCCTGTTTACCTCTTACTTCCCCCATCCCCAGAGTTCCTGGGTAGAGCCAAGCAGAGGATAATCATAAACTGGACAAATGCCCACAGCTGGTCCAAAGAGCAAGGCTTGGAAATCAGATGAGGTACCAGATCTCTTCCTGTCACAGCAAGGCACTTAGGATGGTGACAGAGTGAACTTGACCCTGAATGGTCCTGTCCTGGCACCCAGACAAATGCCTTGCAAAGAAAGATAGGAGAGAGTCCACCTGGTAAGGTGCAGTACTCTCTTAGCCAAGACAGCCACATGTAAATTAGAATAAATCAGGACATTACTCTTCTTCCCATAGACAGGCTAGCCTCTGTGTCACTTACCTAGCAGAAATTTGGAAGCTGATTAAGGAAAAGAAAACAGTTCAAGTTCATTTTATTATGGTCAGATGCCAGCAAAATAGATCTAGACTATCATTACGTATTTATACTCATGAAATAAACAACTTGGCATGGATTGCAAAGTATTTCATTATAATTTAGGCATCTCATGGCATTCAATGTGTTGTTTCATTATGTCTTTATTTATTGATATACTAACATGACCACACAAGTTCCTGCTAGTATTTCACTGACCCCCTGTATTGTTAGGAAAAATAAAAATTCACTATACAGGCGAAAAAAAAAAAAGATTCATTTTCATAAGTAGTTTATGTGTGGTATGGGAAAATTGGTGAAGCTCTTTGAAGCTTCTCTGCCTTTTCAAAGGCTATTCCCCCACCTCTACGGTTGTCCTTCTAGGCTCATCCTCTTTTAAGACTTTCATTTCCCAGTTGGAATGAGTTTCTCCCTCTTTTCTTCTTCTGGGGTGTCCTGTTTTTGCTTAAATAGTTGTACTAGCAATGTGTTTAAGGATTAAATTAACAGTCTGCCTTTCCTCCTGGTCTTTGAACTCCCAAGAGGGCACAAGATGGCAAGAATTTGCTTTGCTCATTATGGTACATCACATAAAGGAGTACCATGCTGCAGTCAAAGAGAATAAGGAACCATCAGGCATCAGGGATATAAAAACATAACCACAACGATATACCACTTTGCAGTCAAAAAGTCAGATAACTACAAGTGTTGGCAAGAACGTGGAGAAATCGAAATCCTCATATATTACTGGTGGGACAGTAAAATGGTGGAAAACATTTTACTGGATTTTATCCAATTTAATGGATAGGAAAACTGTGGAAAACAGTCCGGCATTTCCTCAAAAAATTAAACAGAGAGTTACCATGAGATTCAGCAATTCCACTCCTAGGCATATAGTCAAGAGAATGGAAAACATTTGCCCATACAAAACCTTGCACATGAATGCTCATAGCAGCATTATTCATAATAGCCAAAAAGTGGAAACGACTCAAAGGTCCATTGACTGAAGAATGGAGAAACAAAATGTGGCATATCTATACAATGGAGAAGTGGGCAATAAAGAGAAACAGTATCGATACATGACACAACATGGACTAAGCTTGAAAACATTGTGATAAGTGAAATAGGCCAGACACAAAGGACTACACATTGTATGATTCCATTTACATGAAAAATCAGGATAAGCTAAACTAGACAGACAGAAAATGAATGGGTAGTTTCTTAGGGTTGGGGTGGAATGATCAGTGCCTTCTGATAGGTATGAAGTTTCTTTTGAGGGTCATGAAAATATTCTATTTACTTGACAGAGATCATAAGTAGGCAGAGAGGCAGGCAGAGAGAGAGAAAGAGAGAGAGGAGGAAGCAGGCTCCCCACTGAGCAGAGAATCTGATGTGGGGCTTGATCCCAGGACCTTGAGATCATGATCTGAGGTGAGGGCAGAGGCTTTAACCCACTGAGCCACCCAGGCACCCCGAGGGTCATGAAAATATTCTAAAATTGATTGTGATAGTGGTCAAACATGGTATACTTTAAATGGGTGAACTGTATAGTATATGAGTTGTATCTCAATAAAGCTGTTACTAAAAAAAAAAAAGGTATTTTTTAAGTACTTCAATACTGCAAGGTATGATTTCTTTTCTTTCTTTCTTTTTTATTTTTTTTGCAAGGTATTTCTAAGATAAAAGCAAAAACAAAAAATAAATAAAAACAAAACCAAGGTACAAATTTCTGATATATGTGTGAGAAACAAGGAGAATAAAAATATGCATGCAACAGCTTATTTTTGCAAAAAGAATCACAAGAAGGATAAATCAGATATAATGATAATGTCCCCTACAAAGGAAAAGTGGAAAAGCAGTGGGAGAGGAAGCAGAGATAGTGTTACTTCTCTGAGTAAACTTTTCTGTATTATTTTGACTTTTGGAACCATGCTAATGTTTTTACATATTCAAAAAATCAAATCAACAAGTTAGCACAAAAACTAAAATTGGACACAAACAAAACCAAATATATTGAGCTGTATGTCAAATGGGTAATATAATCACATAGGGGAAACTAATTCAGGACTCTGAACATATAAATATACTCTAAAGACAAAAAGAACTGCAAATATATTTTGAATTTTGCTTAGGAAATTTGTTTCTGGCAGCAGTATAGGTATATTCTCAGAGTTTTTTGTGATTATCATAGGATAGAGCAAATGATTATCCTTATATTGAAGATTATGGACATCAGAGCTTTTGCTGCTGAAAAACAAATGTGTAAATATAAAATGGAGCATGGACATATAGAACTCTGTGCTGCTGGACTTAAATTAGAGGAATCATTACAAAGTCATGTTTTAAAAATACATAGGTATAGATTCACTACTTATATTGGCTGAAAGGGTCTAGAAGCAGTCACAGCCCAGAAGCCATAAGCACACTGAATGCCCAGATCTTGGTTTCTAAATTCCATTCCCTACGAATAAAAACCAGAGCTTCTTGGAAAAAAATGGCCAATTCAAGCACTGTGCATTGGAAAACACAAAATGATTACCTTGTTTTTAAAAGAAGAGTTCAAAGAATATGAGGACATGTCAAAGTTTCCAAAAGTTTCATGCTCAAATCAGGGACACTTTGATCAATAAAATAAATATCATTAGTAGCGGATTATAACACTTTAAACAAAATAAGAATCCATGACCCCATACTGATTACGAATTGATAGAGGCTAGAGGATGGAGGGACAGAGGATGGGTAGATAGATAGATAGAAAACCTCCTTACATTGGAAAGTCAATTGATAAATATAGATAGAATGATGGAATTAGAAAATCACTATTTGGCAACCATAATAGTAATAAATTCAGCCAAGAAATATCATCAATGTTGAAATTGTGGGTGAATGTTCAATGAGGAACAGAATTCTTACATGATCTCAAAATAACTACATAAAATACTTGAGTATGAAGTGAGAGAATGTAAATATAGTAGAGAAACCTTGCAGCAGATACCACTTTAATAAAGTCATAAAGGGTAACATCACCATGATAGGACAAATTGAAATTGTATGCTAACTCATAGGACATACTGAAGATACACAGCATGACTTTTGAGATACACCTCTCAAAACACGAAACTTGTTCTAATCACAAGGAAACATAAAGCAAAATCAAATTGAGGGACAGTCCACAAAATGACTGAACTTCAAGAGTGTCAAAGTCATAAAAGTCAAGGAAAGATACAGATACAGCAATTAAATGCAATGTATATTCCCAGATTGAATCTTTCTGTGACAAAGGACATCCATGGAACAAATGAAGAAATATGAATTGAGTCTATAGGTTAGATAGTAATTATCAATGTTAATTTCCCAATTTTAAAGGTTGTACTGTAGTTACGTAGAATGTCTTTGTTTAAAAGGATTCTAAAAGTATTTAGCAGTAATGGATGTTATGTCATCAACTTTTCCTCATATAGTTGGGTAATGGGGAACTCTTTGTTCTATATCTGCAACTTTAAGTTTGAATTTATTTCAAAAAGAAAAGGAAAGGGGCACCTGGGTGGCTCCGTGGGTTAAGGCCTCTGCCTTCGGCTCGGGTCATGATCCCAGGGTCCTGGGATTGAGACCCACATCAGGCTCTTTGCTCCGCAGGGAGCCTGCTTCCTCCTCTCTCTCTGCCTGCCTCTCTGCCTGCTTGTGATCTCTGTCTGTCAAATGAATAGAATCTTTAAAAAATTTAAAAAAAAAAGAAAAGGAAAGATTTCATAAGTCCATGTTTCTGCTAAAAACAAACAGAAATAAAGGAATGGGGGAAAGAGAAAGTTTCTATTTATAGAAAAATGTCGACTGCAAAATGTATGAGGAACAATAGAGTTTTTGAATCACCATTTTGAACCACTATGTTATTTATTGATTCAGGCAAGAATTATCAATGGATGCTAAAATTATTGGTCAAAAATTTTTTGGGGACCAGAATATGTATAAAGACTCAAAGCATCTTCTTAAAGCTTACTTATTAATTATAGAAGAAGAAATGGTACCTTTACCAATATATCATAAATAACACTGTAGTCAAGCGATCAAAACTAACATCACCCAAAGTGGGATGAAGGAACATGAGGTGATTCTGGCTTTGATGCCCTGAAAGAGATATATACTATGTTGTGTTCTTGCCAAGAATGTATCTTGATCATGAAGTCACAGAAGGCATTCAGACACACCTAAAATGAGGGACATTCTATAAAATAATAGGTAAGCACACTTTAAAAATGTTATCTCATTGAATGGATAAAGATGTGGTATATATAAATACAATGGAATACAATGCAGCCATCAAAAGAAATGAAATTTGCCATTTGCAAGGACATGGAAAGAACTAGAGGGTATTATGCTGAGTGAAATAAGTCAATCAGAGAAAGACAAATGCCATATGATATCCCTGATATGAGGAAGTGGAGATGCAACAGGGGGGTTGTTTGGGGGGTAGGAAAAGAATAAATGAAACAAGATGGGATTGGGAGGGAGACAAACCGTAAGAGACTCTTAATGTCACAAAACAAACTGAGGGGGGCCGGGGGTAGGGGGGTAGGGAGCGGGTAGTGGGGTTATGGACATTGGGGAAGGTATGTGCTATGGTGAGTACTGTGAAGTGTGTAGACCTGGCAATTCACAGACCTGTACCCCTGGGGCTAATAATACATTATATGTTTATTTAAAAATTTAAAAACTTTTTAAAAATGTTATCTCATGATAAACAGGGAAGGCTGACAAGTCATTGCAGATTGAAAGACATTGGAGATATGGGAACTAAATGGAGTGCATGTGTGGTCTTGGATTAAATCCTGAATTGGTGAATTAAAGTATTGTTATATTCAATATTGAGACAGTCAGCAAAATTTGTATGTACACTATATTTTAGATACAAGTATATATTGGATCAGTGTTAATTTTCCTGAATTTGATAATAACAGACTGTCCTAGGGAACCACAAATGACCCCAAATAGCCAAAAGAATCTTGAGAAAGAAGATCAAAGCTGGAGATATCACAATTCCAGGTTTCAAGATATACTACAAAGCTGTAATAATCAAAACAGTATGGTACTGGCACAAAAACAGACACACAGATCAACAGAACAGAATCGAGTCCAGAAATAAACACACTCACATGGTCAATAAATCTATGACAAAGGAGACAAGACTATACAATGCAGAAAAGAATGTCTGTTCAATAAATGGTGCTGGGAAAACTGGGCAGCTATATGCAAAAGAATGAAAGTGGACCACTTTCTATCACAATACACAAAAGAAAGCTCAAAGTGGATTAGAAACCCAAATGTGAGACCTAAAACCATAAAAATCATAGATGAGAACACAGTCAGTAATTTCTTTGACATCAGCTATAGCAACATTTTTCTAGATATGTTGCTAGATATGCCTCCTGAGGCAAGGGAAATAAAAGCAAAAATAAACCACTGGGACTACATCAGAATAAAAAGCTTTTGCATAGTGAAAGAAACCATCAACAAAACAAAAAGGCAATGTACTGAATGGGAGGAGATATTTGTAAGTGATATATCTGATAAGGAGCTAATATCCAAAATATATAAAGAACTTATAAAGTTCAACCCTCCCCAAAAGTCCAATTTAAAAATGGGCAATGAGGGGTGCCTGGGTGGCTCAGTGGGTTAAGCCTCTACCTTCAGCTCAGGTCATGATCTCGGGTCCTGGGATCAAGCTCCACATCAGGCTCTCTGCTCAGCAGGGAGCTTGCTTCCCTCCCCCCCACCCACCCCCGCCTGGCTCTCTGCCTACTTGTGATCTGTCTGTCAAATAAATAAATATTTTTTTTTTTAAAAAAGGAGGCAAAGAACCTGAAGACACTTTTCAGAAAAGACATACTGATGGCCAACAGACACATTAAAAGATGCTGAACAATTCTCTCCCCTTCTCCTTCTGCCCTTCCCCCAGCTCTCTTTCTATCTCTCAAATAGATAAATATTTTTAAAAAGAAGAAGTAGAAATAAAAAAGTGTATGAGAAGATGTGGCAAAAAACGAAACTTGTACACTATTGGTGGGAATGTAAATTGGTATAGCCACTGTGAAAAATCATACAGAGATTCCTTAAAAAATTAAAAACAGAAATACTATATGATCCAACAATTCTACAACTGGATATTTACTCAAAGAAAATGAAAACACTAATTCAAAAAGATAGATTAAAAAAAAAAGATATATGAACCCTTGTGTTTATTGGATCCTTATCTACAATAGCCAAGCTATGGAAGCAACCTAAGTGTCTATCAACAGATGAATGGCTAATGAGGATGTGGTGTATAAACACACACACACACACATGCACACACATGTGCACACACACACACATGTGCACACACACACGAATAGTACGTAGCCATAAGAAAGGATGAGGTCTGGCCATTTGTGATATGGGTGAACCTAGAAGGTATTATGTTAAGTGAAATAAGTCAGAGAAAGATAAATTATGTATTATTTCACTCATATGTGGAATCTAAAAAACAAAACAAATAAACAAAACAAGAAATAGTTATAATTCTAAGGAGATATCTATTAGCAATACAAGTTCATAATCTCTTCTGCTTACTTTCAAATGTTTAATTTGAAAAAAAGAATGTGTATGTGTGTGTATTTTTAAGACAGAGAGAAAGACAAATTTATCAAATTGCTAATAAAAGGCCAAGTTTTCAAAATATTAATTTAAAAAGAAAAGAAATCATCTTGCTCAACTGTTTATCCCTAGCACTTCCCTGCATAGCCTCTAGAACATAGTAGATGCTCAACATATATTTATTAAATGCTTAAATTAAATGACAAGTCCAATCAGGACTCTTTGAATTGTAAGTGGTAAGACAACCTGTTCAAAGTGTTTAAGTGATGAAGAAAGTCAGTACATTTAACTGTAAAGTCAAAGGGTATATTTTCTTCAGGCATAGCTAGATCCAGGGGTTCAATCAATGTCATTAAGATCTGGACTTTGGCTCTCTCTCTTGCTCTCACTCTCACTCTTCCCCTTGCCCTTATTTTCCCATGTTGGAAATACAGTTCCCTCTGTTTCCTTTACTCTCTTTCTTAAGCTGACTCTCCATATGGTAGCCCCACACAGCTCTCTAATTCAACAGAAATAAAGATATTTCTGTCCAACTGTTCCATATACTTCCACTACTAAATCTCACTGAGCTGATCTGAGTAGTCAGAGAGGATGAAAAATGCTTGTGTTCTCTAGTGTGACCTACATGCCCTGTGGAATGAACAGCTTCAAAGTTTCCAAAACACAAAAGTCACGCAGAGTCTTGGAACACCATCACTAGGATGAGAAATGCAGCCAGGTTCTCCCTTCTCCCCTGGTCCTTTTTGACTAGCTTCTCTATGTGGCACAAAATGATCAGATAGATACTACAAAGTCCACAAAGTGAAACTCTAAAGTCCAAGCTATTTACTCTCAGAGGTTAATCAAACTATGTTTCAAAATAAAATGCTGTAATTTGAAAGTTAAAGGAAAGAAAGTTCCATAAGTCTCCTTTTTAAAGAACAGTGATGAAGGGTGCTTGGATGGCTCAGTCATTTAAGCATTTAACTCTTGATTTCATCTCAATTCACAATCTCAGGGTCATGAGACAGAGCCCCGAGTTGGGCTCCGCACTCAAGGTAGAGCCTAGTTAAGATTCTCTCTCTCCCTTTCCCCCCTGCTCTCTCTCTCTCCCTCAAAAAACAAACAAAATAACAACAAAAACAGTAATGAGATGTGATTACCTGATCAAATAGGCTCCATTCCATCAATTATGATAAAATTAGATCAATCAGACAGTGGGTGTTGTTAGACACCTGGGTCCAGATCATTTGGGGGAGTGCTGTGAGGTTCCAAGAAGTAGAAAACATGGTCTCTGCTATCAAAAAGCTCTAATTTCAGTCAGGGGAGAATTTACACACTAGAGACATTCATTGGAGATCTGATCTAGTCCCTAGGTGCCAGGGATGTGGTGAAACTTTGAGTTCCTTCAAGTTCTGTGGGTTCAAAGGCAAAGGGAACTCAAGAGAGATTAGAAGGTGACATTGATGACAATACAGCTTTTGGCCTGTATTATTCACTGATATGACCGCATGCCCAGAAGGGTGCCTGGCCCGTAATAAGCACCAGTAAATAAGTACTAAATGAAAGAACAGACTGAGGATGCCCAAAAAGGCCATCAGAGAAAGTGGGAGGGAAAGCGAAGGCTAACACTTAATGAGGGACAGGGACACACTATGTGTCTGAGAAGACTTGGGGTAGCTGGCAGGATGGGACAAAGCCAGGCCGCGGTGCAGAAGAGGAACTTGGTAAGCAGCAGATGGTACAGAAGAACTGAGCTGTACAGGGCAGGCAGGGGTCACTAATCAGCACTGGGCTACATAAGCTAGTGGATATGTTGTCGCTTGTTTGTTTGTTTGTTTTTACCTCCCCAATGTTTTAAAGATTTATTTACCTAATTTAGAAAGAGAGAGGAGAAGATAAGCTCAAGCAGACTCCCCACTGAGTGCAGAGCCCAGTGTGGGGCTTGATCTCATAAACCTGAGATCATGACCCAAGCCAAAACCAAGAGATGGATGCTCAACCGAATGAGTCACCCAGGTGCCCCAAGACCTCCATGAAGTTTTAGAAATTGGGAAATCTTATATAGCATCCAGATTTCTGGCTTCTTTTGAACACTCAGAAGATCTGGCAGCCATGAGCCATGTGGTCACACGGGTACAGCTGACGGAGCTAAGTGGCCTCACAGGCCTCGAGTCCCCTTCAGTTTACCACATGCCGCCACTCCCCATTTCGTTACTCCTGGGCCAAGTCTCTCCTTAGCGTGACCCACAGACTCCACCAGCATTTGAGCTTGTGGCGGGCATAGGTGGACAGCGAATTGTTCTCAGTTGTCTCTGAAAACCTGCTTAGCACTTTCACCTTCCTCTTTGCAACTTCTGCATTATATTCTGTTCTCAGTAAAATTTCACAATATTTTAAAAAGAAGTAAAAGACACTCACAAGTTTGGGAAAACTAAGCTAATGCTTGAAAACTGTAAAATAAAGAGGCATAAACAAATGTGTTACCACGATTTGGCTCAAAGTGTTCCCACAGTCCTGCATTCAAAACCTTGAGGAACAAAGTCATTGATGATTCCAACCCCCTTCCCGCACCCACCCACAACGTCCCAGAGCTGCCGTCTCTTTAAGGACATTGGTATGAATATTTTTGCCATCTTCCTTCTCTAGTATTTTCAGAAACTTAACACATGCTGGACGTGGCAGGTGCGATTCTAATTTTAATATGGGTGGGAGTCCACCCAGCCAAGTATTCGAGAAGGGCTTTGGGAATTGTATCAGAGCATCAGGCTGGTTAGAGCATATTGTGCTGCCTGAACAACATCCCATTTGGGCACAGGTCCACTGAGTGGGGGCCTCCTACCAGTCAGCTAAACCCCCGTGAGCTATGAGTATTAAAAAAAGAAAAAAAAAGTCAGCACCTGTTTCAGCTTTGGCAAGAACCCTAAAATAGAGCAACCATTTCTCACGAAAGCTGAACTTCAGTATTTGCAGCTGCTTACTTCCTTATCAAAAATCAATTTCTGACTATTATATAGTGTACAGAAATAGGATGCCCCCCTTTCTAATTCACTGCTTTTCTTCTTGACCAAAGGAACTTTTTGGACACTTTTGTGTAGATTTGGAATCAATGGGGAAGGTTTTGTTTTGTTTTGTTCTTTTCCTATGAAAAGCCATTGACCCACTAAAAAGAAGAACTCCATTTACGGAAAAAAAAAGTTTTTTTTAAAGCTGTTCATTTTTAAAGGAAGCATTCTGCTTACTGTTCCTTGTTTTTTTGTTTTGTTTTGTTTTGTTTTCTTTTCTTTTCTCAGGCACCCTGCAAGAGGATGAATGAAAAATAAAGACAGGAACAAAAACCTTTATTCAATAAATAAAACAATCCATAAAAGAGCTTCCACTGTGTATCATGATATATGTGGAGGGAGACAGAGCAAATGTGATGGCTGGAAAAGGACAAAGGAGAGAAGGAAAGAGGAACAGAGAGGTAAGGAGAGAGACACATGTCCTCAAAGATGCGAAGGAAAAAGCCTAAAGCTGACATCTCATCAGACCACTCTCCAGGCTCCCAACCTTAGTCCCTAAACTCATCTTACATCCTCACTGTGAAAATACTATACCTCTTTGGCCTGGCTCCATGAGCCTCTATCTCATCTGTTCAGTTGGGTCCCTTATGCATTGGATCCAAGCCCTGGGCCACCCTGATAAAACCAGCCACAGAATCTTCTTTCCCCAAGCATGTCTGATCCCCTCAGGAATAATGAGCATACTCAGGGCAGAAATATCCTTCTGATAGGTTACCCATCTTAATTACCCAGAGCTTTTCTGAGAATGGGCATGGTTTTATTAACCACATTTTGACTAGCTCATTGTTAGGAGTGGAGAAAAAAATACATGCCTAGCTCTTTATAAAATCAGAATTGCCTGATTTTCTGTTCAGCGCCATCACTATCCAAGATACTGAGAATGACTAATTCAAAAGGGCATTTCTCACCTCCTAAAACATAATTCTCTAGTATTCATACCACTAGCCATTCTGTCAAAATATCTTATATGCAGCCCTATTATTTATTTTATTTAAGGAAACTCTGGTTGTCAATAGTGAAGTTAGCTGAGCAGGGTAAAAATCTTAAAAGGAAAAACAAATCTATTCCTTAAATTTCACCTATAGAAATAGGACGCTTTCAAATATGCACATTAAAAAAAAAAAACATGAAACATGTGACATGTAGAGGAAGAGGAAAAAAATTCAAAAAATAGTTCTGAAAAGCCATAAGGAATTGTAAGTCATCAGTAAATACATCTCATCACTTCCTTCCTCCCACCACTCTGTCTCATGCCATTGATTCTGCAGTGTTTCTTGGTAAAAAGCACAAAGAGAGCGGAAGTTATGGATAGATAAATGGGTTCTAAAGTCTGTGAACTCAGTAATTTTATCTTCCCTCAGCCTATCCTTTGATTTAAGGAGGGACTCAGAAGTCAGCCTCCTCTGCTCATCCCTATCCCTGGCCTCTTACTTAGTTCTATCAGATAATCCGTTTACGGCTTGGCATTCTTATTGTCAAATACAATTACTGGTTAATCTGATTGCTATCTCCTCTCCTAAAGAAAGTCCTTCTAAAACCAGATGACATTGTGTCAGATCTAACCCCAGAGCTCCAAGTTTCTCCTTAACTTCTGGTTCCCACGGTGAAGACTGAACCATGTTCTCAGCAGGACTGGGTATGGGAGACTCTTGACCCAGATCCACTTATGTTCTGAATTTATGTTAAACCCAGGGAGCCGGATGTGGGGCTCGATCCCAGCACCCTGGGATCATGACCTGAGCTGAAGGGCGATGCTTTAGTGACTGAGCCACCCAGGTGCCCTAAAATCAGTTAATTTTCTGATTTACTATAAGGGTAGCAGAATGATTTGTCTAAAAACCATGTCATGCCTCTGCTCCAGTGGCTGCTCATCTCACTCAGAGAGAAGCCACAGTTATCCAGCCAACAAGTTCTGCCAACATGTCCATACCCTACCCTGATAACTGTCTAAACTCCTCTTCTACTGCCTCCCGGGTGCTTATACACCAGGCACATGATCTTGCTGTTCCTTTAACATCTCAATCTTTTACTCACCACAGGGCACTTGCTTTTACAATCTCTTCTGCCTGGAATATTCTTCCTCCAGGTATCCACAATCTCACTCTCTCAATTCCTGAAGGTCTCTGCTCAAACATCACATTGTACACAAGGCCTTCCTTAACCACCTTTCTTAAAACAGCAGCAGCCTCCTCTTGCCCCAGTATCCTTCATTATTTTTAAACATTTTTATTGAGAAATAGTTCATACCATCATGTACTTCATCCGTTTAAAGTGTACAATTCCATAACATTTAGTGTATTCACACACTAAAATTGTGCATCCAACTTCCTATCAATTCGAAAACATTTAATTGCCCCCAAAAGATTTTCTTTTAGCCATGAATCCCAATCACCCCAACTCCCTAGCCCTAGGCAATCACTATTCTACTTGCTGTCTCCATGTATTTGTCTACTCTGGACTTTTCATACCCATGGGATTGCACAAGATGTAGTCCTTTGTCACTGGCTCCTTAGTGTCATGTTTTCCAGGTTCATCCATGGGGTACCATGAATCAGCACCTCATTCCTTTTATTGCTGGATACTATCCCATTGTATTGCTCCAGTTATCAGTTTTGATGGGTATTTGGGTTGTTTCCACTTCTTGACTATGAAGAGTAGCACTGTTAAGAAGGTGTGTGTATAAGTTTTGGTGTTGACATGTGTTATAATTTTTCTTGAGTATACACCTAGTAGTGAATCCCCATTATTTTTATCCTGCTTTATTTTGAGCACTTCTTACCATCTGATATATGATATATATATTTTTTATTATTTTTTAGTTTTTTTATTAACATATAATGTATTATTAGCCCCAGGGGTACAGGTCTGTGAATCACCAGGTTTACATACTTAACAGCACTCACCATAGCACATACCTTCCCCAATGTCTATAATGATATATGATATGTCTACTCACTTTCTTTTCTTTTGCCTCCTCTTTTCCTGCTAGAATATAAGCTCCCTAAAGGTGAGATTTTGGTCTGTTTTGTTCACTGCTTAGACTTGGCACATAGTAGCAGGCAGTAAATGTGTATTGCATGAATGAAAGAATGCTACTGTCATTAGGGCAAACTGAGTGAGGAAAATCTATTACAGCAGCAAGCTGATCATGTACACGCTATAAGTCAATTTGTCAAGAGGTTTGGAATTTCAGCTTGAGAGAAGTAAGAACATTTTCAGAGTTGTCACCAGCCAGTGCCTTAGTCAAACAACCACTCTGTGGCCTCAGTTCCTCCTGTGTAAAATGTCAGGATTGGACCAGTGTCCCTGACTCCTTGCTGCTCCATATTCCATAATCCAACACATAAATTAACAGTTGACTTGATTTGCCCATGCAAGTGTCTACCTTTCATTCATTCATTCATTCATTCATTCAGTATTAAATGCCTTGGTGAGTCAGACAGTATGCAGGTGACTCATATCACCATTCACAGTTTATTTGGACAGTAATTACACCCTTACTGGTTTAATTAAAAAAAAATTTTGTGTATAAATAAATACAGCTGAGTTGGGCTTTAAAAAATGGATGTCATCCCTTAACTATTTTAAGTTTCTAAGACATAGGCAGAAACTGGAAGGATGAAAAAAAATATCACATAAGTTTACTATTATTTATTTTAGTGTCTTCTAGTTTCACAAAGTACACCCACTATCAGAAACAGAGAGGGCGTTAAGTGGGAAAAAAAAACTATCAGACTCATTGGCGGGCTTTTGCTCTGTGAAAAAATACAAACCATTCACCATCAGAAGACCCTACTTCTTCTCGTGCTTTTCATGGTGGTCAGAGACCAAAGGGCTGCCTGAAATAAGACAAGTTTCTCTATCATGTTTTTTTATCTAGGCAGTTTATTCCTTGATTTAGCATAATACCTCAAATGTTGAGAGGCAGAGAGAGTAAGAGTCAAAAGCCTTTTCGGGGGGTACCTGGGTGGCTCAAAGTAATAAGTACTTTGGGAGCCAAAGTAATAAGATGTCCTATTGTCCAAAAGCCTTGTTTTTGCTGGAGCAATACACTTGAAAAATCACTGGCTATGTTCCTGGACCAAATACCCCAAAATATACTTTGTCAGGAGTATTTTCTATGATTAAGTCCCAGGGACAGCTTTTTATCATCTGCCTACTGCATAATTTTAAGAAAGCATCTCAGGGGGGCACCTGGGTGGCTCAGTTGTTAAGCATCTGCCTTCAGCTCAGGTCATGATCCCAGGGTTCTGGGATCGAGTCCCGCATTGGGCTCCCTGCTCAGCGGGAAGCCTGCTTCTCCCTCTCCCACTCCCCCTGCTTGTGTTCCCTCTCTTGCTGTGTCTCTCTCTGTCAAATAAATAATAAAATATTTTTAAAAAGAGAAAAAAAAGCATCTCAGGAGAGTGAAGTGGACTTGGGAGGTAATATACAAATGCTTCATTCAATAAATCTTTATTTGCCTATGATGTCCCAGCCTGCAAGCAGGAAGTGGTTAATACTTTCTCATCCAAACTGCCTTGGGTTTCCATAAGACAGGTATCATGGGCACACTCTTTCATAAATGAGGAGAGCTGAAGCTCTGAGATGTAAAAAAAAAAAAAAAAAAAATTACCTTTGTTAGGATTATATAAGTCATGGACAAAGTACACGAGCCCCCCAGAGACTAGACACTATCTCACCCTGTAAGTACCACTCCAAGTACATCTTTTGCATTCACCGATGGAGCAATAATGTTATCTTTGCATAGGAAGTGTATAATATGTATTGGAGACAATAGGTGGCAATAATTACAATTCCTTTCCCCCAAAAGGAGGATATTTTATCCTGGAACTGGAGAGTTTTATGGAAAACTGAAAAATCTGACCAAATTCCTTTATTTTAAATTACCAAATGTAAATCATAGGGGACCTTTCTAAAAGGAAAAAAAAAAAGACTTTAGTGAATTTTGGAAGCTCTGAAGTGCTATTTTTAAGAAAATTTAGGTGAATGAATTATTCACATTTTATGTGGTGGGGGCTCCTTCCCCATCTATCAGAAGTAGTTAATAGAAACCTCCCCTAATATGAACTCAGTAACTAGATAACGAAGATGAAGATACATGTTACTTTAACTCCCAAAATACCAGTTTCCTTATCTGTACAGTGTGAAGGCTGTACAGGAAGATTTGCAATCTGGTTCTGCTCTACAGCCCTTACATGTAATCCAGGGATATAAATCACACTTTTGGGGCACCTGGGTGACTCAGTCAGTTAAGCATCCAACTCTTGATTTCAGCTCAGGTTATGATCTCAGGGTGGTGGGATCGAGCTCCACACCCAGTGCCGAGTCTGCTTGAGATTCTCTCTCTCCCTCTTGCTCTGCCCCTCTTCGCCATCACTCTCTCCCTCTAGATAAATTAAATAAAATCTTTAAAGTAAGCAAACAAGTGAATGAATGAATAAGTAAATAAAAACACACTTTCCAAATAATTCTGTAATTATAAAAAAAAAAAAGAACAAAAAGTTGCCTCTAAACTAGTTGTGTCTACTGGTCACAAACAATAGCTCTTGCTCTTGCTATTGCAAAAGAAATAATAAAGAAACTCTGGAAATTGAGGTAAGAGCAATAGAATGAAGCTTAGAAAGGGGAATGAACTAAGAAGGTCAGAGGCTGTAGACAGAGAAACAAAAAAGCATCCATCTTCCTGCTCAGTGGGTTTGACTGTCTGGGGCCACTGTAACATTTCAGAGAGAGAAAGCAGCTGAATGAGTTAGCTTGGAACTTCTGCTCCACCTTAGCCAAGGGAGGGACACCTCTCATGCATGGTGGAATTATGTTATTTCTGATTGGAGGTGACCATAGCATCCCCCAAGCAAAAGCTAGGTGCTATTACCAGAAGAGAGAGGAGGCTGGGCAGGCAAAAACAACAAATGTCTTTGAACCTGATGTCAGGGATTTGCCCTCTGTCCTCTTGGAGGGATCAGTAACAGGGGTTTGGGGCTAGGGACAAATACAAGCCATGAATAGACATGAGGATAAACCCTGGATCAAAGCTGTGGTCCAGGCCAGGAAGGGGCAGGCCGGAGCTGGGGAAGGCGGATGACAAGAGAGCGCACTTGGAGCTCTGAGGGGTGAGCAGCTGTATTTTCTGATACACACTTCATCCAGCCGCCTGCACCGAGAATGCACCACATGGTCAGTGGAATGGAATGCAGGGCAGATACCAGCCCCTCCAAAGCACAGAAATCCGATACAATGCCTTCAGCCCGATGCACGTCCGGGCATTTTGTCTCATTTGATTCCAATTCTTTTTGATGTCCAACAAAATTAAGATGGCCAGGCTGGGTCAAAGGGGCAGACCAGCCAAGTGAGAATGGTCAGGCCCACATTGCACATTTAGGTGAGAGCACGAACTTTAGCTGAGGCAGGGCAAAACTGCCCTGTCCTCTTTTGTAAGCTGAGGAGAGGGGTCCTGGTTTGCTTTGGAAGGTGCTGGCACCCCAGGGGTAGAGGAGACTGCTGTGATAGAGACGTAGGGCACAGCAACTTTCAGAGCCAAGGACTGGAGCCAAAGGAGCAATATCAGCTGCCAGATCAAGAGGTCAGTTTGAGACTGTGGTCAAGAGTGAGACAAGAGACCAGGAGCTGGGATTTAAAAAGGTCTGGAAACACAGCAGGAAGTGAGATGGTTTGAAAAAGTTCAGGATAGAGACTATTCAGCCCAAGGGCCAAAGCCTTATTTTCCCTGGGTGCTGGCCACATGGCAGGGGGCCTGGCAAACAATCAAAATCATTTAGCAGCACAGAGCTGGACTGGAGGAAGATGGACAAACACCTGAGGTGGCCATGCACATCTGACCCAGAGCAGGCAGGGCCTGGGGACCTACAGGCTAACATCCAGAGTCCCAGAGGTCAAAAATGTGGCAGTAGCCAGTAAGACAGACCTCCACTTCTGATGATACCTTCCAAGCGAGGACACCAGGTCCTCGGACTTGGTGGTGATGCCGTCTCTCATTGGGCAAGTACATGCTTAAAAGAAAGAAAGAAGAAAGAAAAAAGAAAGAAAGAAAGAAAGAACGAAAGAAAGAAAGAGCTGCTTCTGTAAGATAATGGTTCTCAACCCTGGCTGCCCCCTGAAGTCACCTGGAAATAGGCTGAGTCCAAGATTTTACCAACAGAGTCTACTAGAGTTACTCTGAGGGATAGCCTGGACTTCAGGGGTTTAGAACTGTTTTTAATTAGGTATAAAAACTAAATATTCAAAACTTGAAAACTAGGAAATGTCAACTAATCCTTTTACAAACAAACTGGCTTCTGATCAATAACTCAAATGCCCTCTTCGTGAGTCTTAGGGAAGAAAGAACATGCCTCATTCATCTTTTTCTTTCAGCACCCGAAACAGTTCTGGGCATATATTAAGCTCTTATTAAAAATATTTTCAATTGAAATGTAATATCCCTCAAAGGGTATACAACAAAATGTTAAGTAGTTTTTTTGGTATTGAGACTATAATGTAACTTTTTTCTTCACTTTTTATCTCCACTTTTCTATTTTTCAATGACTTTTCTTAAAGTTAAAAAATACATATTTTTAAAACATTCATTGGGAAGGACTATTAATCTCCATTAGGAGAAAAGAAAGAATGTTTAATGTCATCATTGCTTAAATATTCTCCAATTAAGTAGTTCAACATTCATACCAAACCACAAAGATTCAGTTTGAGTCTGAGAAACTAGTAAGTGATGGGACTAAGTGACAGGAGCAATTATGTACATTTTGCAAATGTTTGCAGGCAGCACCAGGAAATAAGAAAATATATAACCAAATGCTTTACCAAGGCCTGAGCTTCTGATCACTGCTGGATGAGAACATTTGAACATTTGGTCTGCTTCTTCAATATCTAATTTACCTTCAAACATCAAACACTCAGTTTCCAAGTTGATGGTTACAGAATATTAATAGAGGTATCACATTAAGATTCCTCCACCTCAAAGGATTCCTTAAAAAAAGCTGAGTTTTGTTTTGTTTTTTAAAATAATCTATAGTGGCTCTAATCAAGGATAACTAAACCCCGGGTCAGAGTATTCATTGTGTTTAACCTATTAATGGAACTGTTATATCTTGTAAACTATTTCAAATATTACTAGATTTATATTTGCCTGTTTTTAAACAATTCTTTTTTTAAAAGATTTTATTTATTTATTTGCCAGAGAGATAGCACAAGCAGGGGGAGCAGAAGGGAGAGGGAGAAGCAGGCTCCCGCCAAGCAGGAAGCCGGATGTGGGATTCGATCCCAGGACCCTGGGATCATGACCTGAATCAAAGGCAGATGCTGAACCAACTGAGCCACCCAGGCATTCCCCCAAATTCCGTGTGTGTGTGTGTGTGTGTGTGTGTGTGTGTTTAAAGATTTTATTTATTTATCTGAGAGAGAGAGAGCATGCACTAGCACAGGGGAAAGAAAGAGGCAGAGGGAGGAGACTCTCTACTGAGCAAGGAACCCGATGTAGGACTTGATCCCAGGACGCTGGGATCATGACCTGAGCCATAGGCAGATGCTTAACTGATGGAGCCACCCAGGTGCCCCTAAAAATTCTTTTCCTTTTTAAGGCACTTTATACTCTTCTTGCACTAACTACAAAGCCCTACCCTCTGTAGAGAGGGCGACCACAGCAAAACTTTATTTATAAGATTGTTATAATGCAGGACAACTCAGCACCATAAATGAACACTTCACAGCCACATGTGAGAGGTTTTCTTTGCCCCTCAGAACAGTAAGCAGTTTCCCCTCTTGCTTTCTTATAAAGAAAACCCACTTGAAAAACTAAAATTTAAAAAAATGATACAGAATACAGCAAACTGGTATCTGTCTATTGTTCTGTTTTGCAGACTTATATGTGGTAAGGCACTGTTAGAATACCAAAGTGATGGCTGAAGAAGAGTACTGAAAGGAGTATTGCAGACAACAGACTTCAGTAATGGCTCCAGCAGACCCACAAAGGATTAGTTTTACAGCAAGGAGCTTGGGGTAACCTGGCTAAATATTTCACTTTGGAGCAGGTTGGGGGGCAGATGGCTGGGATTTGCAAAGCAGTGCTGGTGACTGTGGTTTGGCTGGGCTTGGGGTTAATTTCTCACTCACTGCTTTAGACTGTACAGAACATCCTGCTTATGCCCTGTGCTCCACTGGGAACTTGTGTCACCCCTCAGGTCAAGGCTATCTTAAAATGGCAAGATTAGCGGCAGTCCTGGAGCCAGGCATTTAAAAGGAGGAGGGCTGGCTGGCTCAGGCTGGGTGTGAGAGAGATGAAGATGTTCTTGTCAAAAGCCCAGCCAGGATCCTTTCAAATTTCATCGCTATAAATGCTCTGCATTTCGCCAGCAATCCCTGTGTTCACCCAGTGGTGTAGGTGCTGGGAAGGAGAAGAGCAGGAGGAAATGAGAATGCTTAGGACCTGGAGAGAAAGGAGGGCTTTTGCACAGGATGTGATTTCTCTGGACCACAGCTGAATTCTTACTGGAGTTCAACAAACTGACCTGCGGTATCAGAGCCTTTTCTAATTCCTTTGAATATTTTTTTCAGTGATAGAACATTTATGCTTTCAGTAGTTACATGTGAATTTTGGAAATAGCTGAGCCAATTATAATCAAGCTAGGTCAATAATAACCTGCATTTAGATAGTGCTTTCCGTTGCATAAGATGCTATAACAATGCCTTATTACATTTCATCTCCAGGACAACCCTGGAGGCACTATTATTCTCAAGCTGCAGAGGAGGAAAGTGAGTTTGAAGACGTTAGGGATGTGTAGAGTTACATAACAGAGCTGGACCTGAATCCAGATCTGATTCCAAATCCATTGCTTTTTACCCACATTAGAGGTTCTATTTTTAATTTAAAACATATGAAGCAGTGCTTTGGGGCAACCTACCTAACTTCACAATCTTGTGCTAAATACAATTCAGTAAGAGGATTTCCAAAATATTTTGAGCAATGGCATCTTCATCAGAATGAGCATGTGTTTTCCTAAGAATGGTAAGTGTATGGTTTTCCTATCTTTCCAAACACACAGTTAGATTTTTAAAATCCCATTATTTTATTGTCGCAACTTGTAAGACTTTAAAATGCATTCTATATTCACTTCCATAAAAATCATTATGTAGGAAAAAATACTGAAGGAAAAAGCTATTTCACACGTGGGAGAGGGAAAATTGCAAAGAGCAAAGAGCCTCTAATAGAACATAAAACCAGATTTTTGGGCTACTTTTTATCTGGAAAAAGAAAAAAATGGTGGTATGATAATAGTTATACATCTAACAGAAGAACTTCATTATACTTGGAGGTTTTATTCTAGAAATTCCAAGTAAATAAAGAAATACAAGAGGGGTACTCCCCTAATTGATTTTTTCCCTCCCATTTTGGTTTTCAGTCATGTGTTCCATTACATCCACCTTTCTTTTAGGTGCAGTGACTATATGTAGGAAACCAGTCTGCCATTGTGTTATATCAAGATAAAAGTGTCCTATAGGTGCCATAATTGATCATCGAGTGGCCGGACACTTGTATGTTCCAGGAGCTCAGAGTTGAATGTTAAAAATGCAGGAATTTTGGGAGCCAACTGTTAAACTGTTGGTACTTCAAACTATAGTGGGAGAATTTACAACATGGAAACCAATAAATCTGCTACAAATCAGGGTTCCCTTCCCACCCAGAGCCAGTTTGCTTGACACTGCTGACAGGAGGTGTGAGGAATTAGGGAGGGTGGGGGTGCTACCCTACAACTGTTAGAAGTCAAAGAAGAATAAAGAATGTGCCATCTTTGACAGAGAGAGACACTGCGAGAGAGGGAACACAAGCAGGGGAGTGGGAGAGGGAGTCCCTCTGAGCAGGGAGTCCAACGCGGGGCTCAATCCCAGAACCCTGGGATCATGACCTGAGTCAAAGGCAGATGCTTAACGACTGAGCCACACAGGTGCCCCTATAAATAGAGTTTTAATAAAGCTGAGAGAGTCAGACTGTATTTAGAGACATTTCTGTAATATCAAACAAACATTTGGCACCACACAAGCAGTTCAACATGCTTACAGTGAGTTGTTTAATTTACCTTCAGGTTAAAATAATATAAGATGGTCACTAAATATTGTTCAATGGAAAAAAGCAAGTTACAAATTGCACATATGTGAGCCAAGAAAAATCATTGTAGACATGTATATTCTGGGAAAATATATACCAAACTGATTATTTCTTACAAGAGTAGGGAAGAAGATTAATGTTTACCTTTTTTATTTCTGAATTGTTCTTTGTTGCTTTCTTTTGTTTTATGAACATTAAATTTCCTTATAACTAAATAGTAATTTTAAAAATTTAATTAATTATAATTAATAATTATTTATAATTATTATAAATAATATTATATTATTTTATAATATAATAATATTATATAATAATTATAATAATTATAAACAATTATTATTTGACAAACAGAGATCACAAGTGGGCAGGGAGGCAGGCGGGGGGGGGGGGAGCAGACTCCCTGCTGAGCAGAGAGCCTGATGTGGGGCTTAATTCCAGGACTCTGAGATCATGACCTGAGCCGAAGGCAGAGGCTTAACCCACTGAGCCACCCAGGCACCTCTTTAAATAGTAATTTTAAAAGAAAGAATACAACATCAGATAAATTTGGTCATACTGACAACTTGATAATGATCTACTCAAAGCATAAAACTGATCCAACCAACTATTTTCATCCTCATTCTTCTAGTCTCTTCTATTTTCCTTTTTTAATTGTTTTGACTTTTTAATTGCTGTTTTCTTTTTCTTTTTTTTTTTTTTTTTAACTTTTTATTTTTTATAAACATATATTTTTATCCCCAGGGGTACAGGTCTGTGAATCACCAGGTTTACACACTTCACAGCACTCACCAAAGCACATACCCTCCCCAATGTCCATAATCCCACCCCCTTCTCCCAAACCCCCTCCCCCCAGCAACCCTCAGTTTGTTTTGTGAGATTAAGAGTCACTTATGGTTTGTCTCCCTCCCAATCCCATCTTGTTTCATTTATTCTTCTCCTACCCACTTAAGCCTCCATGTTGCATCACCACTTCCTCATATCAGGGAGATCATATGATAGTTGTCTTTCTCTGCTTGACTTATTTCGCTAAGCATGATACGCTCTAGTTCCATCCATGTTGTCGCAAATGGCAAGATTTCATTTCTTTTGATGGCTGCATAGTATTCCATTGTGTATATATACCACATCTTCTTGATCCATTCATCTGTGGATGGACATCTAGTTTCTTTCCATAGTTTGGCTATTGTGGACATTGCTGCTATAAACATTCGGGTGCATGTGCCCCTTAATTGCTGTTTTCAAAGATAAATGCATTTACATCTTTATGGGCTCCAAATTTTCAGTTTAAAATACTTTAAAATTGTACCTGCTTTAAAATACTTTAAAGTTAGTTCCTGCATTGGTGTTAAAAGATATACCAAGTCTACCTCTGGGATTAGCTAGGTCTTAAAAGTCTGCCACTATGTCCGTTAGCAAGCCTTAGAGGACTCCTACTTCCAACTGCTGGCTGCAGGCAGAGCTGACAAGATTTTGCTTTGGCAAATTGCTTTGTTCTTGTCAAGGAAAGTTTGTAAATGGAAAGTTTGTTCGTAGAGGAGTTTCTGGAGAACTCTAGCTAAGCTGTATTTCTGGCTTGGCCATAGAATGAACTATGCTACTTTGGGTTAGTCATTTAATCTTCTAGAGCCTCATCTGAAAATAGGGATAATACCGTATTTCCATGACTCAAAGATATACATTTCCCCCATATTTTATTACCCCTGAAATGGGATGTATCTAAATAAATTTGCCAGCTTCCATGCCCAGTGTGGGACATAAATGTCATTTGTGAGTGTAGGACAACTTCACAGGTTCCATAAAGGTATCTGCTTAGTTCATATCACTTTAGAGGAGTTATTTGCATTTAATAATACCACATGTGTTTATTTGCATTTCGTCTTAAGTAACTCTACATTTATATTACTCTACATTTGGGCCTTGGTATTTAAAGTATTAATAAAGCCTCCCCAGTGATTCTAGTGCATTATATTAAGTTAGTGGTTCTCAAACTTAGCTGCATGAGGGTCGCCCACAGCTCAGGTCAGTGCATGAGCATCTCAGGGTGGAGATCTAGGTATCACGTTTTTTTTTTCCTAAGTGGTAAAGCCCAAACATCAGAATCACCTGAGGCCCTTGTAATTGAATCCAGACTCACATACACTCTGGTCCCCAGTTCTTATTCAGGTCTCAAGGGAGAGCCTTGCAATATGTTTGGTTTTTTTTTTTAAAAAAGTAAGATAAAGGTTTTTTTCCATATGTGACAGTGTCTGCTGGTTTATATTTTGTTTTAAATATTTTATTTATTTTTTTCAGAGAGGGGGAGAGAGAGAATGAGTGAATGAGAGGGAGAGGAACAGAGAAACTAAATCAGACTTTGCACTGAGCACAGCCCAGTGCAGGGCTCTGTTCCACAACCATGAGATCATGATCTGAGCCAAAACCAAGAGTCGAAAGTCAGATGCTTAACCAACTGAACCAGCCAGGCGCCCCAGCAGTCTGTATTTTGAATAAGTTCCCCAGTTTATGTCGTGGTACAGATTTGAAAATCATCAGCCTACGTTCATTCACTAAGTTGGCAGTTAAAAGATCTAGTCTTGGCTCTGCTAACTAGTTCTCTGAACACAGCTTCCTCTACAGAATAAGGAGGTTGGATGAGACGTACTCCAAGATATCTGAAGTCTGTTCTGACTCCAACATGGGGAAGCCTGGATCATTGGTCTAGTGTGGGACATTTGTTGTTTTGTCTGGTGGAAGGCAGCCTTCTGGGGTGTGCACCTCTACTGTGTGACTCTAAAGGGAGCTGCCAGTCTTCCTGTAGAAGTCACCTCACAGGCCACTGTGATAGGCCTAAGTTTGCATGTTTTACCCAAACTGAGTTAACTGGAGCAATTGTGCAGCAGTTTTGAGCTTCAGGCCAGAGATCCAAAGACTCTGAGACTTCTCTGGTGACAAAACCAAAGTTGCGTGTCTGGGAGCCACAGATATGCATTCCCCAGCCACAACTGAGGGAATGAAGGTGATGTTCAGAAAAGCCAAAATGAGAGGCGGAGAGAGTGTGGCCCACTTGGAATCTCTAATTTTAGGGCCTGCAGTTTGATTGCATGGGTCAGTGAAGTCTCAGGTTAGGTTTCTATCAATCACAACCCAAACAAACAAACAAACAAACAACAACAAAAACTGCCAAAGAATACAACTGATCCTCACTAAAAATGACACTTCAGAGTTTTACAGAGGTTTTGTGTATATTTTCTCTCTGCTTCCTAATGATAGCCCTGAGAAGTAGCACATGTATTTTAAAATCTGAGATATAAAAGACATACCATAAAACTCACTATTTTATTTTATTTTTTTAAAGATTTTTTATTTTTATTTATTTGACAGAGAGAGATCACAAGTAGGCAGAGAGGCAGGCAGAGAGAGAGAGAGAGGAGGAAGCAGGCTCCCTGCTGAACAGAGAGCCCGATGCAGGACTCGATCCCAGGACCCTGAAATCATGACATGAGCCGAAGGCAGCGGCTTAACCCACTGAGCCACCCAGGCGCCCAAAACTCACTATTTTAAAGTGTACAGTGGTTTTTAGTATATGCACAAGGTGTGCAACCATGCATGACCACTCTCTAGTTCCAGAACATTTCATCATCCCAACAAAGCAACCCCATCCTCATTAGAAGTCTCTCCCCCTTTCTTCTTAGTCCCAGCCCTTAGCAACCATGAATGTACTTTCAGCTCTTACATTCCCCATTGGAAGGGAAGGACAAGGAAATCTAGAGATTCTAGTGACTTTCTTAAGCTTTTCTGAAGATGCTAGAGCTGAGATTAGAGCCTGTTAAACCATCCTGCCTCCTTTTGTGGAGTTATTTACACCCAGTTCATTTCCTCAAGTTATTATATTTGTTGACTACTGTAGAAGGGGAAGGGGGTTAAAACGGCCACATGTAAATTATTATAGTCATTTAGAAACGGTGCTGGTTTGTTCTAAGAAGTCAGTTCACTCTGACATGGTTTGCTTCAATTTTGTTAACGTTATGCTTCTTTTTTTTTTTTTTAAGATTTTATTTATTTATTTGACAGAGGGAGAGAGATCACAAGTAGGCAGAGAGGCAGGCAGAGAGAGAGAGGTGGGGGGAGGCAGGCTCCCTACTGAGCAGAGAGCCCAATGCAGGGCTTGATCCCAGGACCCTGAGACCATGACCTGAGCTGAAGGCAGAGGCTTAACCCACTGAGCCACCCAGGTGCCCCAACGTTATGCTTTCTTGATGAAAGAGATCAGTATGCTTCTTTGCAACTGAAACCCACTTGACCTCCCCGGGAAGGAAAAAATGGTTATTGACTTTCTTATAAATCTAAGGAAGAAAACAAGTTTTAGTCCCCTTTGGAGTCATATGTCTTAACTATAGTAATTCCATTTTAGTCTACTAAGCTTTTGAACAGGACAAATAAACCTTATACAACATTCAGAGTTCAATAGGATTAGAAAGGAGACATCAGAGAGATGTAGATATTATATTCTGATTCATTTGGAGTTCAAACCAACTTGGAGCCTTTTATTTTGGCAGATATTATTTTAGTAAGAGTTTTTGCCTACCGAATACTTTAATCTAATTCTAGAAACCAATAAGCTGCAATCTAATTGGGAAATGATGAAAGACAGTGATTTGGAGAAATGGATTTGTTTACATGAAGTTTTGTCCAAGTTCAGCTTTGTAGAAGAGTCGGAAATATCCAATCTCTACTTTGGGGGTAAAAACACATTTAGGGGTACACACCCATATCGCTGAGTATGTATCTCCCTTTGTGTGCTTGTTTTCCATTCATGGGAGTCTATTTCTGTCAATGGGATAATACCAGGCCTGCACATCCCAGCCTCAAAGACCCCTCAGGGTAAAAGGGCTGGAGAACAGCAAGTCCCTGGAACAATCAGGGAGCCTGTTCAGTTTTGGCTGCCTGTGTCACTGTTCTGCCAGTCTGTTGAAGCATTTGGGGAACACCCAGTCTTTGCAGAAGCTTGAATCTGGCTCTAGAGAACAAAAATGAATAAAGAATAAATTCTCCCCAAAGCTGAGAACAGGGGCCTTCACTTTCTTGTCTAATTTTCCTACCACTCAGTCACATCTGTCTCAGAAAACCCAGTGCACACACATGCCAGGAGGAGGCATATACACTCTTTCCCATCCCACTCTGAACATACAGGCTAACGGTCTAACAATTGAACATTAAAAGATGTTCAGATGTTCGTCTTCTCTGACAGACACAGGAAAAGACACTTATCATCAGGGAAATGCAAATAAAAAATCACAGTATCACCTCGCACTAGTCAAAAGAGACAGTATCAAAAAGATGAGAAACAAGAAGTGTTGGTGAGGATATGGAGCCAAGGGAATCCTTGAAACTAACATAACATCACCTGAAACTAATATAACATCATATGTCAACTACACATCGATAAAAACAGAGATGTTCACCTTCTATTTGTTTCACAGAGCCATGGTGGTTTCATGCCTCTGTCCTTGGTCCATATGGTCACTCTACTAGAAGGTCACACCTCATTTCTCTCAAGATAGCCTCTTAGATTCAGTTTGTGCTGTCCTCCTGGGAAGCCTTTCCTGATCGCTTTCGTCTGCAGTCCCAGTTAGGTTCTTCCTCAAGTATCCACCCAATCTCATTCTGCCTCCTCCTATCATGATCACTGTTGTACACTGCTATTCCATTTTCTTTAAAAATATCCCCTATTTGATTGTTTCTACAGGATCTGGCTTATCATACTTATCCCTATATCCTCAAGACCTGATATAACCCTCAGCTTATAGCAGGCATTTCATTCATTCAAAAACATGTATTGGACATCTAGTGTGTGCTACTACTGTGTATGGTGCTGCAGCTAATCAGCATACAGAGCTTGCTGAATGAATAGTCTCCCAGCCTTGGTTCTCTGCCATCTTTTGCAGTGCAGCAGGAAAGAGAGCTTGCTGGGGGGCTTGGGTACCAAGGTGAGAATCGAAAGGACAAGAGTGATCTCCCTCATTATTTTTGTTTACATGTATTGACTGCCGTGTGCCAAGCACTGTGGCTTGGGACTCATGTACATTCACACACCTAATTCTTTGGTACTATCTTTATCCCAATTTTATAAATAAGGAAACTGATGTGTAGAGGATGTAGTTTGCCCAACATCACAAGGCTAATAAGTGCAGCTAGAATTCAAAATCGTCACTATACTATAATATACTACACTATACTATATTATAATCGGTGGGAGATGAAAGAGAGGTTGTTTTTTAAATTTTTTTTTCTTATCTCTGTGAGGGGAACTTCTTTCTAACCCCAAAAACATATCCCTTGGTTGGAGGCCGACTCAAGGTCTGGGCTCTGAAAAGCCATCTCCAGCTGACCACCACTATGCCATAGAGCAGAGAGTAGCAGTGGTTCTGACCCATGTAGTAGAGGCAGTGTAGCATGATGATTAAAAACCCAGTCTCTCAACTAAACTTTCTATATATGGGTCTCACCTCTACTGCGTCCCAGCTCTAGGACTTTAGATGAGTCCCTTAACCTGCTTTCTCATCTGTAAAGTGGGAGATACAGACTGGAAGAGGGTGATCCCCCATACCAGCTTACCTGGGACTGCCCGGTTTTACCGGGAAGTTCTGCATCCTAGAAAAATTTATTAGTCTCAGGCAAACCAGGATGGCTGGTCACTCTCAGTCAACTGTTTTGCTGCAGGATTCATGAACTTTAAAGGAACTGTTTGAGCTCGGTATTGTCAAGCATGGCCATTGAAGAGTCTCTGTAGCAGCTCTCACCCTTAGTCTACATCAGAAGCACTTGGGGGCTTGTTAAAATGCATACTGCTGGGCCCCACCCCTAGAGTTTCCAATTCGATAGGTCTGAGGTGGGCCTTAGTATTTTCTTTTTTTTTAAAAGATTTTATTTATTTATTTGACAGACAGAGATCACAAGTAGGCAGAGAGGCAGGGGGTGAGGGGTGGGGGCGGGAAACAGGCTCCCCACTGAGCAGAGAGCCCAATTTGGGGCTTGATCCCAGGACCCTGAGATCATGACCGAAGCCGAAGGCAGAGGCTTAAACCACTGAGCCACCCAGGCACCCCTTCATTTTGTTTTTTTTTAAGATTTTATTTATTTATTTGACAGAGCCAGAGAGAGGGCACAAGCAGGCAGAGGGAGAGAAAGAGAAGCAGGCTCCCCACCAAGCAAGGAGCCCGATGTGGGACTTGATCCCAGGACCCCGGGATCACGACCTGAGCTGAAGGCAGCCGCTTAACCAACTGAGCCACCCAGGCATCCCAGTATTTGGATTTTTAACAAGTTCCCCAGTCCAGCTGATCTGCACGTCCCAGGACTACACCTTGAGAATTACTGCTCTGCACATTTAAAAATCAGCATTAGCAAAGGAAGAAAACTGTATTGGAACTTATATTTCAGCTGCCAGGATAAGACAAGGTGAAATTTCATAACTATTTTGGTTTACATGCATATTACCTTGGAGCTACCCAAATTGGCATTAAGATTAAAATTTACAGGGGATGATGTGTTAATAGTTTCCCTAAGAAAATAGGTTTGTGGCTTAACCAATGAACAGAGTAAAACAAGTTTCTTTGAGTTAATCTTTAATATACTAACATGAGATGTAAATCTCTAAGGGAGATATCACATTTCCTAAACGTTTTGACCACAGAAAGCTTTGTTTTTCAGTATTTGGAAACTGTTGCTCAATTTACAACAGAATAATAAATCATTCAGTCAGTTTTAAGCAACGTTTAAGCCCCCATTTCTTACTCACTTATTGGTGAATTGCTAAATCAGATTATTTAATACTGAAGGTAGTGAAAACATTGTCTATGGAGTCCCACACATCACTATATGTGTCAAATTTAAATTGGGTTATCCATACATATTTTACTTTATTACCAAAGGTCTTGGGAGCATCTTAACTTTTGCCATGGACACTTTTGGAGATGGCTGTAAGGCTCATACAAATCCTTTCTTTGAGAGTGGCACCCAATGGCTATGACAGGGCCACCAGACCCTCTCAGCGGCTATAGTCCAGGGTAGACTCCTGACCCATGCTGGCTGATCTGTCCTGGGAATTTGGAATTCTGAACTAAAAGACAGAGGCAAGAAAGCCTTTGAAGCTTCTTCATATCAATGGCATAGCACTAGTGCTAATTGCTTCCCCGTATGTAAAGTGAAGCAGAGAATAGTATCTACCACACACAACTGACACCAGGATTGAGTGAGTTAATACACATAGAATTCTTAGGGCATTGCTTCATGCATAGTAAGAGCTTTTTAAGTGTAATTATTTATTAATACTGTTAATACCAGTGCTCAAGTCCTTAAAGATGATAAGTCTCCTGCCCTCCCTAAACCCCAGTGGTTCAAATATTCAACAATATTTGATTTTCATGAGATAATGCAGTGTCCTTCCAAAATATTCCTCTGTGGCATATGGTAGGAGGAATAGTAGTCACCCAGATAAATATATCCAAGTTCTAATCCCTGGAACCTAATGAACCTTACATACTAAAAAGGGACTTTGCAGATCTGATTAAATTATGGATTTTAACAATTGGGGGGTAGACCTGCTGCCCAGAGAAGAGATGTGATAATGGAGGAGAGTCAGAGAGATTTGAAGATGCAGCATGACTGGCTCTGAAAATGGAGGAAGGAACCAGGAGCAAAGGAAGGTAGGCTGCCTCTAGAATCCCTAGAGCCTTGAGAAGGGATGCAGCACCGCCAACACCTTATTTTAGCCCAGTGAGAACTATTTTGGATGTCTGACCTTCAGAACTATAAGATAATAAAATTATGTTGTTTTAAGCCATTAAGTCAGCTGGTACAGCAGCAAGAGGAAACTAATACATGGCATAAGTTTGCCAAAGCTGGATTCTGTTGCTCACGACCAACCAATTAACCAACCAACCAACCAACCAACCAACTAACAAACAAATACTAACCCCAGCAGCTCTACAACCATGGGAAGAGGCTGAAACATGGGGAAATCTCCACTGGGTGATTCTTCAGCTTCCTGTGGCATCTAATATACTCACAATGGTGGTGACTGGTCCATGATGGCTTTACTCACACGCCTGGCACTCCAGTGGGGATAATCAGAAGGCTATGCCTTTCTCTCTCATCATATAGTCTCAGGGACTCTCCACATGATCTTTCTAGCAGGATAGGGGGTCTCCACATATGGCAGCTCTGAGCTCCAAGAGCGAGTACTCCAAGAGAACCAACCAAAAGCTGGAAGGCTTCTTATGAGCTTGTCTTGGATGTCCCAGAGTCACTTAAAACACATATGACTGGTTAAGGAGCAATGCATGGAATTAGCTCTACCGAGAAAAGCATGTGGCTAACACAGAGAGAGGGAATGATTTCTCCAATGCAAGACTGGAGGTGCTATTCCCAGTGGAGGGAGAAAGGGAGCTGGAAACAACAGGGGCCTCTTCATGAATGTATGGAAGCCAACCAGCTGAGAGATGAGAGAAAAGCAACTCCCACAGTCAACCTACTTTAAAGCATGTACATTTAAGAGTGTGTCCATAGCTTAAAAAGAGATAAAATATGTAAAGAAAATGTTGAATGACTGGTAATTATGAGTTTCATTCTTTATTTCTCATTTAAATCACTTTTTAATGTGCTGATAAAATAACAATATCAAGTGAAATGATAACATTTGGGATTCTACCACATTGGCACATAGTTCTGAGTTTTCTCCTTTCCTTCCAGTCCATACCCTTCCATAGTTTTTTTAAGGTTAACTAATTTGTCACTTGATCTTTGAATACCTACAGCATACACTAAAGTATGAGGCTTTCATCTACCATCCCATAAAAGTTTTCATAGAAACAAATTTAACTTTGTTGGGATTATTTTTTCTTTATTGCATAAACTGCACCAGTTTTAAATGACTTTAAAGAAAAAAAATCATCCATTTCTGACACTGTAATACAGTAAATTTAATGTTTGCATATTACCTGTTAGTCTTGGTTCATACGCATTCACGCATTCATTTTTTTTCCCCAAAAGTTGGAATCACAACAATTTTGCGTTCCTTTTTTTTTTTTTTTTTTTTGTTGTTGTTAAAGAACTAAATGTTAACCATAATCATTTGGTTTTCATTTTAGGAAGTCTTAAAATCGATGTTTAATACTTGCATAATATCCCATTTAGTGGCAAAGCATAATTTCCTAAAACTAGCCCTTCTTGTTTGACATTAAAGTTGTTTCCACTTCTAGCATTTTACTTTTTGCAACCTGATTTCTGGAAATGAATCCTCAGGGCAATGACTGCCTCCCCCAATATAAATGTGCTTCAGTGCTTAGTAAGCAGGCTCCATTCTAGTCTGCATAGGCTGAGCTGATGGTCATGCCACTGGCAGTTGGACTATAGCTTCCCACAACCTTGGCAGTACTGGATATTATTTTAAAAAACAAAGCACAGTGGAGTGGGAGGAACTGGTTTAATAGGCATAAAATGGTATTTGTTTTTCTTGAACTGTTTATTTTTCTATTTCTCTTTTATCCAACTTTTTATTTTGAAAATTTCTAAACTTACAGAGATTGAAAAATTGATATAGTGAGTCTCATATTCCCTTTACCTATATTCACCTATTGTCAATATTTTGCCATACTTGCTTTTCCCCCCTTCTTTCTCAACACACACATACAACATTTTCGCTGAACCATTTGAAAGTTGTAGACATCATTGATATTCAATTCCTAAATACTCCATCATGTTTTTCCTACATAACTAAAATGCCATTATCATTCATAGGAAATTTAACTGTGATACAAGTCAGTGTCTAATATATAGAAGCAAATTTCCCCAATAATTACAAAACACTTTTTTTTTTTTTTTAAGTAGGTTCCATGCCCAATGCAGAGCCCAGTGTGGGGCTTGAACTCACAACCCTGAGATCAAGACCAGGCCTGAAATCAAGAGTCTAATGTTTAACCAACTGAGCCACCCAGGTTCCCCACAAAATGTCTTTTAAAGCTGTTTTTCAAAATCCAGGATTCAATCAACGTTCTCACATTGCAGTTGTCTGTCACATCTGTTAGCTTTCTTTTGGTCTAGAAAAGTATCCTGCCATACTTTTAACTCTTTCCGACTTTTTTTTTTTTTTTTTAAGTTAACAGTCCTGGCCAACCATTTTGTTGTATATCCCACATTCTGGATTTGCCACATTGTATTCTTCATGATTAATTCAGATCAAACACTGTAGTCAAGAACACTATACATCTGATGATGCATGTGTACTTCTCACTGCATCCCACTGGGAAGCACATTATATCAGATTGTACAATTATTGCTTATGCTAAATTTCATCACTGTACTGTCTGTTGCAAAAGCACCTTCTCCCTACTTCTGATACTCAGAGGCTGTATGAATATCATGTTCTCTAGAATTTCACCCAGAGTGTTTGAGATCCACTGACAATGCTTCCTAATTAGTTATACTGGTGGCTAAAAATTGATTTCTACTTCAATTCTTCACCCTTTTTATGAATTAGCGGACATTCTTATGTATGAACGAGCTACAACTCTCTTTTAAAATATTAATATGAGCTCATGGGTCCTTTTTTCAATACAATGTTAAAATCCATTGTATTGCTACTGTTTTGAAGCTCAAATTGTCCCAAATTTGATTCAATAAGAGCTTCTCAAGCTAACTCCTGTGTCCTTTTGACATGTCCCCACTGGTCTTTCTGCACTTCTCTGCATTTTGGCACAAGAAGACATTACAGGTTCGCCTTGTGCTTTCATTGCTCCAGAATTTCTCTAAGGAAACCTGGCTCCTTTTAAGAGGAAATGATATGTAGTAACCAAGATCTGGGTGGTAGTTATGCTCATTCCTACTGTTTCACTGTTTCACTGTTTCTAGGCGCTATCCGTGGAAGACTAACATGTGTATTTTGTATGTGTGTGTATCTGTTTGAAATCATGATTTCACCCTGATACCTCCAATTCAAATATAAAAATCACAAGATTCTCCTCAGTTTCCCCTACTCCACATTTGTATTTCCCTTCTACCATAGTGAAAATCCTGGTCCCCAAATAGATCAATATATTACTCTATTATACAATACAGAAAAAATAGTTTCTGGATTACTATGTCAATATCCCTACCAAAATAAAACCTACAAAGTAAAATTCAAGCTTTTCATGTAGATTTTTTTGGTTCATCTGTCCTTTGACTATATCCCATAGGGACGTACTATTAGAATATCATGCTCAAAATTTTCTTTGATTGGTTTATTATTTTTTTGTGTGGCTTCTTTCACTTAGTGTAATTATTTTGGGATTCATTCAGTTTGTTGCATGCTTCAGTAGTTTATTCCTTTTTATTGCTGAGCAGTATTTCATTGTAAAGTATATCACAATCTGTTTATCCATTCATCTGTTGATGGATATATATATATATATTTTTTTCCCCCCCAGTTAGTCTGCTATGGCTGCTATCGCAAACTACTATAGACTGGGTGGCCTAAACAACAAACATTTATTTCTCATGGTTCTGGGGACTAGGAAGTCCAAGTCTTGATCCAAGACCAAGGTGTCCGCTGATTCACAAAACTTCTTCCGGGCTTGCAGACAGTCACTTGCTCATATGTCCTCACGTGGTGGAGAGAGAGCAAGCTAGGGTTCTCTTCCTCTTCTTTTAAGGACACTATGCCCACATGAAAGTCCCACTCTCATGACCCCATCTAAACTTAATGACCTCCCAAAGGCTCTACCTCCAAATACCATTACATTGGGTTAGTGCCCCAACATAAGAATATGGGGAAGAGAACACAAACATTCAGTCCATAACAAGGCTATTACAAATATAGCTCTTATAATCATTCACGTAAAGTCTTTGTATGTATATTTGCTTTCCTTTCTCTTGGGTAAACACTTAACAGTGAGATTGCTGAGTCATACAGTAGGTGTGTATATTAACTTTTCAAGAAACTGTCAGAGTTTGGGATGCCTGGGTGGCACAGCTGGTGAAGCCTCCATCTCTTGATTTTGGCTCAGGTCCTGATCTCATGGTCTTGAGATCAAGCCCCGAGTTGGACTTTGTACACAGCGTAGTGTCTGCTTGATATTCTCTTCCTTCTGCCCCTCCTACTTGTGCTCTCTCTGTCTCTCTAAAATAATTCTTTTTTTTTTTTTTAAGATTTTATTTATTTATTTGACAGGGAGATACACAGCGAGAGAGGGAACACAAGCAGGGGGATTGGGAGAGGGAGAGGCAGGCTCCCCACTGAGCAGGGAGCCCGATGCGGGGCTCAGTCCCAGGACACTGGGATCACAACACAAGTCAAAGGCAGACGCTTAACAACTGAGCCACCCAGGCACCCTCTCTTTAAACCTTAAAAAAAAAAAAAAAAAAAAGAAATTATCAGGGCTTGTATACCAGTTTTCATTCTTACCAGTAATGTATGAGTTTCAACTGTTTCATATCTTTACCAGTAAACTGCAATATTTGTATTATCAATCTTTTTAACTTGAGCCATTCTATTAGATGAGTATTGGTATTTCATTGAGATTCTAAATAACTAACATAACTCCTGATATTTATGCAATAACTTGCCACTCATATATCTTCTTTGGATAAGTCTTCAATAAATCTTTTACCCATTTTTAAAATTGGGTTCTTTGTTCTCTTATTACATAGTATTTTCAGAGTTCTTTATGTATTCTGGATTCGTCTTTATCAGATATATAATTTCCCAGATTTTCTCCCAGTCTTCTTTTTATTTTTCTTTTTATTCCTTCACAGTGTCTTTTGAAGAGCAAAATTTCTTAATTTTTGTTAAGGTCCAGTTATCATTTTTGTCTTATGTGGATCAAGTGTTAAGGGCTGTATCTAAAAACAACTTTGCCTAATCCAAAGTCACAAACATTTCTCCAGTAAGTTTCATATTTTAGGTTTTGAGTTTAGATCTGCAATCCATTTTAAGTTAATTTTTTATACGGTATAAGATATGAATGGAGGTTCTTTTTTTTTTTTTTTTGCATATGGATAGCCAATTGTTCCAGCAACATTTTTTGAAAAATACTTTGTTTTTTTAACTTAATACATCTTAGAAATCACTTGATATTTGTCAATAGAAATATTTAACATTCTCTACTATGTCCACATGGTATTTGGTTATATGAAGGTGCCATAATTTATTCAACCAGCCTCCTAAATAGGACTTAGGTTTTTTCAATATTTAAAATTTGAGAATTACAAATAATTTTATGATGGATAACCTTGTGCATATTTTGTGTTTTATTTATTTTTATCTTCAAGGGAAATTTAGACTGCCTATTTTTCAGATATTTTCAAATAGAATTATGTTGATATTTTGAGGTCTAAGCTTAACTCTTGGCCATATTATTTAGTCAAGAACTTAACACTTGCTAGGGAGTGTACTAGGTGCTCTACACATGCAACCTAATTTCATTCTCCCACATTTTGATGATTATTCCCATTTTAAAGGTGAGAACCTGAGGTTCTGGGATATTAATCTAGTGGTTCTGTATTATCAATCAATCAAAGTGATTGGATGCTAGAAAACCCTCACTTGAGCCAGGTTATCTCACTGAGAAGTACTGGCCATATGACTCCCTCACAATACTTACAGTCTACAGACACAAGGCTTTGGTAACAAGAGTGTTGAATTAACTAACTGGATTCTAAATTTCTCAAGTGGGTTTTGGGGAGAACTGTCCAGAACTGTGCCATGCATTTGCACTGGCTCGTTCAATGAATAATACTAATGTTTATCAAGTACCTCCATCTTTGCAGCACATAATTAAACTCCATTACTGGTTTCCTGGTGGCTCTTGATTCTCAGAAACCCAGGCTGCTTGAAGTGTCCATGGTCTCAGATTAGGAATTCCTGGGCCAAGGAAAGTTTCTAATCAGAGCAACAGCTCTATGTTATCTGACTTACCAGAATGCATGTAGCTTAATATAGCTGAAAAATGAAAAACTTTAATGAACTATGGCAGAGCCTCCAGCCTCTAATAAATCTGAGCATGACTGCTCCTCCAATAGTGGAATTATGCTTGGAGTTCAGACCAAATTGCATTAACTGTTGCTTCTATGTACTCAATAAAAAAATAGAAGCATGAGTCACATTCCCAATACTAAAAGTAATACATTTCAATACTGTAGTAAAGGCTGCAGAAATGAATCTGGTTGGATCTTAAGGACTGAATCCCTGTGGAGTTGCCATCAGCCAGAGCTGGTCCTTACCTTTGAGATTTCATTTGGTTGTTGACCCAAAGCTGCTTAGGGGCTAAAGGAGGCTCCTGGTCTGTCTGAGGATGCATGTGGCTCAAAGCAGAGGCCATGTCGATGTATCCTTGTGGATGGGAGCCAGAGTCAGAGAAAGATGTCATGAGATGTCAGATGGTTCAAGTGAGATGTCACATTCAGCACCAGGGTGCTCAAGAGGAAGATGGGTCATAGAAGATCAAGACAGCAGAATCACTAACTCTCTGGAGCAATTACCTTGGTTCGAATCCTGATTCTGCTACTTAATTTACTTAATCTTCCTATAACTACACTAATTTACTTAATCTTCCTATAACTACACTATAACTTCCTATAACTACACTATAAAATATATGATGTACATAAAATAGTGCCTGGCATATTGTGCTATTATATGATAATATCATAGCTAAGTTGAGAACAAACATAAGTCAGGACAGCTACTAAGAGGTTACACTGGAAAAGAACCTGGTATTTTACAAGGTGAAGCCCTAAGACTAATTTTCTCTGGTTAAGATCTGCCTGAATAATGGGGCCCCAACAACATCTGCATCCAAATTCCCAGAATCCATGAATATGTTACCTTATATGGCAACAGGGATTTTGTGGATGTGATTAAGTTTAAGGATCTTAAAATGGGAAGATTATCCCAGATTAACGGGGTGATCCAAGATCATCACACGGATACTTAGAAGAGGGAGACAGAACATCAGAGAAGGACATGTCCCAGCAGAAGCAAAGATGAAGACCAGGAGCCAAGGATGACAGTCAACTCTTAGAAGCTGGAAAAGGTAAGAAAGATCCTTCCCTAGAGCCTTCTGAAGGAATCAGCCCTCCTGATACTTTTGCTGTACCCCAATGAGATGGAATTTGGACTTCCAATCTCTAGAACTATAATATGATAAACTTGTATTGTTTTAAGCCCCTAAATCTATGGTAATTTGTTACATCAGCAATAGGAAATGAATGCAGTCTTCATCACTCGATGAGTTATTGGTACTTCTATTTTACCTCAGGGATGATATTTCCTGATACCACAGAGTATGCTCCCAAAACTCTCCTGTAAGTTGTGCCTAGAGAACACTGTCAAATGGCTATTTTGGGTAGTTTTCTGCAAGCCCTGCTTGGTGCATCTGTCTACTCACTTCAGTCACAGAGGGTGGTGCTTGTTTTATTTTATCCATTGATTGGATCATATAGTAAGGAATTTATATTCTGGATAATATATTCAAGGGTATTGTAGTTTATACAGTAGCCGTATTCCATAAAAAAGAAAGCATATACCAATACTTTGTAAAACAAGTAAGTCATGTTTTTAGGTATTAGTGGGACTACTTTAAAAATCCTACAATGACTCTTTTTTTTATAGTTTTATTTTTCTTTAAATTTTTAAAAAGACTTTATTTATTTATTTGACAGACAGAGATCACAAGTAGGCAGAGAGGCAGGCAGAGAGAGAGGGGAAAGCAGGCTCCCTGCTGAGCAGAGAGTCCAATTCAGGGCTCGATCCCAGGACCCTGGGATCATGCCCTGAGCTGAAGACAGAGGCTTTAACCCACTGAGCCACCCAGGTGCCCCTACAGTGACTCTTTTTGAAATGATTTTGTTTAATTGGAGGGATATCTTTATAAGCAATATTTTTAAATTATACATCTCACTCTGGTTTTGCTCATTTTCACCCTCATCCTTTTAACCAGTATCCACTGAGATGCCATTTAGTGCCAGCCTGAATCATAGGAGCTGGGAAACGAACATAACTGGAGTCAGACAATAAACAAATATGTAGGAAAATATATCAGGCTGTTAAGAAAAACAGCTATGCAGAAACTAAAATAATGTGGTAAAATTGAAATAAGCTTTGAAAACTCACTATTGATCTCACTGTGGAAAGATTACCTCCCATGTATGGGAAAGTGTCTTGAGAAATGTCTTTCCATCTATGAAGCTTTGGCATAGCTCAAAGAGAGGGCCTGGGTAGAAGCTGGAATGTGTTTCCCCTGTAAGTTTGAAAATGAACTTATTTGTTCTTTCTAAGGCAAAAGAAGAGGATGTGTTAAAAGACCTTCACACAAGAGACACACAGTAAATGTGAATTATTATTATCCATTATTTATCAATGCCCAGCCCTCCACAGTGTTCTGAGTTCACTGGGCAAGAGAAGTTACAAATACACAGCAGCTGGTTTCACTTGGGCAATGGTCTATTCCAAGTATTCATGGTTAGAGGATGGGTGATGGGAAAGGTCATCTGTGTCCCATGTTGGGTGCCCACAGCAATGACAGCAGCAGCATTCCTTCTTCAGAGGAAAGTTTCTGAACACTGTCACTTGCCTGTTCCCAGGGTGTCTGCTTGGTAGAAACAAGGCTGCCGTTTCCCCAGGGAAGCACAGGGAAGACAGCACCCCATGATTTCTGACAACCTTCAAGTCACTCATCCCCAAGTACAAGCAAGGAGCTTCCCATAGCTGGGTCTGTTGTTTTCTACCTTGCTTCCGAACCACCTTCTCCCAACTGTTCACTGTTCCATTTTAATTCTTGTCTTTAATTTTAGATTCAAGTTCAGGATCACTTTCTTATCACTGACCCTGGGTCTTCCAATAATAATTCCTGTTCTCCATCCTGACTCACATCAGATCAGATAAAACCCCCTCCAAGGTCACTTCAACCCTCTGAAGCAGCTTTTCCTCAGGTACTACCCATGTGAACAGCTCCCCCCAGCCCTCAAGCTTTCCCTACCCCATTTTATGAGCTTGAAAACTAAGCAGTCAGAGAGTGTTTTTCAGAGACATTAGCCTGAAGGCAGTATAATAATAGGGGTTAACCAAACAGGTTCTGGAAAAACACAGCCTGGCTTTGAAAAGTAGATTTCCCATTTATTAGCTATGCAATCTTGGGCAAATTTAACTCACAGACTTCTCATCTATAAAATGGGGCCAATGATTCACTGAGGTCATGCCTATAAGAGCTTAGCTCAGAGCCTGGCTCATAGTAAGTAAATGTTAGCTACTACTGGTGCCACCCTTGGTCCTTTATCACAGATTTACTCAATAGGAGAGTGACCTGAAAGTGTCAAAGGGTGCCTAACTTTCCACCAAAGTATAATTCAACATGAAGTCATGCATTTTACAAATCTTATTTATAAGAATGGATCCTCCTTCTCTAAAATTAAGACAGAAAAATGGGGCTGTCCATTGCCTTCCCCTTGTTTTCTTTTCAGCCTCATTCACTTCTTTCACCCAGCCATGGGCTGCCATCCTCCCACATTTTCTCAGGATGTTCTATGGTTAAGCCTTCGGTCAAACTGTTTTTTTTAAAGCTGCTAGCCATGGCCACTAAATTGATCTCATGACCCATTACTGAGTTGCAGCCCACAGCTTAACTAAGAAAAATTTCTTCATATCTCTGAACTTTAGATTCCTCATCTATGAAAAAGAGATAATGCTAGTGCTGTAGAATGGGGAAAGAAGATAAAGTATGAAAAGCACTTGATAGAGCGCTTGATACATAGTGCATACTGAGTGACAGTAGAAAATATGTTTGCCAATGTATTGATGGAATTGCAGAGAAAAATTCTGAGCAGCTGAAGATTCTTGAGAATTTTAAGTGTAGTGATTAGGGAAAATTATGCAGTGACATGAATTGGGTGAGAAGTCAGGAGAAGGCTAACTGGGGATACCTTTAGGCTTCATTGCATGCCTCAGTTTTGCTCTTATTTTCAGACCATAAAAGTCATACCTGTTTACTATACAGTTTGATTTTTACGTTTTTAATTTTGTGTTTTTGATACCTTAACATGTAGTTTTAAATATTTATGTTTTTAAACATTTGCTCAAATTCCTTCTACAGCTTTTAAGGCTCAGAAAGAACCTCCCCACAATTAAACAAATGAAATATTCACCTCCGTTTTATTTTACTTTTTTATGTTAATGGTTTCATTTTAACATTCATTCTTCTGAGCTTTATTTGATGTGTGTGAGTGAGGTGAGGTTCTTTCTTGATATTTTGTCAAATAGCCAATTCTCCTAATATTTCCAATTGTTTAATAATCCATCCCTTTACCATTGATGTGTCATTTATTTTATCACATATTAAATCCATATGTATTTTATAATGCATGTGTGCATTTGGGTTATTTTCAAATCCATCTTTTCTACTATTTTGTTCAGTTTGGTCTTGTGATATTATGTATTTCTTTCTTTTTGTAGAATTGAGAAAATATATATAAAACATATAAATAAAAATATATAAAGCATATAAATATATTAAATATATAATATATAATATGTATTACATATTATATTATATTACATATAATAGTACATATTATATAATATGTATTATATATTATATATAAACATATAAATGTATAGAAAGTAATAAAAACTATATATCCACCTCTCAGAACAAATACAGTTATAGTAATATTTGTTCTGAGAGGTAGATACATAGTTGAAATATTTGTTTCAGATATTTTTAAAATAAACTTTAATTTTTAAAGCAATTTCAGGGTTATAGCAAAATTGAAAAGAAAGTAGAGAGTTCTCATATATCTCCTGCTCCCACACATGCACAGTTTCTCCCATTATCAAACTCCTGCCCCAGAGCAGTATATTAGTTACAACTGATGAATCTACATTGATACATCATTATTAACCAAAGTCTGTAGTTTAAATTAGGGTTCACTTTTGGTGTTGTATATTCTAAGGGTTTTGACAAATGAATAATGACGTGTAGAATAGTTTAGCTGCTCCAAGTATTCATCTCTCCCTCCCACCCAACCCCAGGCAAATACTGATCTTACTGTCTCTAAAGTTTTGCTTTTTCTGAATGTCATATAGTTGAAATTATACAATATGTAGCCTTTTCAGATTGAGTCCTTTCACTTAGTAAGATACATTTAAGATTCCTCAATGTCTTCTTATACCTTGTTATTTCATTTCTTTTTATCACTGAGTAATATTCCATTGTCTGGTTATACCACAGTTTATTTATTTATTCACATTCTGAAAGAGATCTTGGTTGCTTCCAAGTTCTGGCAACCATGAACAAAACTGCTATAAGCATCTGTATGCAGGTTTTTGTTTTTGTTTTTTTAAGATTTTATTTATTTGACACAGAGAGAGAGAGAGATCACAAGTAGACAGAGAGGCAGGCAGAGAGAGAGAGAAGCAGGGGCTCCATCCCAGAACCCTGAGATCATGACCTGAGCCGAAGGCAGAAGCTTAACTCACTGAGCCACCCAGTCACCCCTGTGTGCACGTTTTTATATGGATGTAGGTTTTCAATATGCTAGACTGTATGTAAAGAGTATGTTCAGTTTTATAAGAAACTGCCAAATTATCTTTCAGAGTAACTGTGTACCATTTTGCATTCCCACGAGCAACGTAAGAGTTCCTGTTGCTCTCCATCCCTGTCATCATTTGCATTATCAGTGTTGGCGATTTCAGTCCATTCTAATAGGTATGTAGTTCTAACTCACTGTTTTTTTAATTTGTAATTCCCTAATGACATATGATGTTGAACATCTTTTCACATGTTAAACTGCCATTTGTCTATCTTCTCTGGTGAGGTGTCCAAGTCTTTTGCACATTTTAAAAACTGGGTTGTTCATTTTCTTACTGTTGAATTATAAGAGTTGCTTGTATTTTGGGTAACAGTCTTTTATCAGATGTGTCTTTTGTAAGTGTTTTCTCCCAGCCTGTGACTTTCTTACTCTCTTTACTGTTTTTTCACACAACAGAGGTTTTTATTTTTAATGAAGTCCAGCTTCAGATATTTTTAAAGACCAAAAGTATTACAGATATAATTGAAGTGATATTTTCATCCTTCCCTTTCATCCCCTTACCTGTCTAGTGGCAAATTACTGTCATGAGCTTTGTGTGTACACATCTTGTTCATGCTTTTACATTTGTATTTCATGTGTGCCCATAAACCATATATAATATTACCTTGTTTGTTTTAAAAGTTTACAGAATGGTATCTCGCTTTACATGACATTCTGCAATTTTTGTTTTTCCCTCAGCATATATCATGTTGATACTTATAAATCCATTCACTTAAATTATTGTATAGCATTCTGTCACAAGTAAACAAAAACATGTTAACACAGCACTCAACAGATGTACATTCAAACATTCGGGCTTGTTTCAATATTTTTCTTTTTCTTTCTTTCTTTCTTTCTCTTTTTTTTTTTTTTTGCAATTAACAACAAGTCTGCAAAGAAAATTCAGTCTGTTTCTTTATGTATAAATGCAGAAATTCCACTGCGTATATACCTAGATGTGAAACTGGATTTGTAATACAAGGATATCTTCAACTTCACCAGATACTCCCTAACTGCTCTTCAAAGTGTTTGTAACAATTTATTGTCCCAGAAACTGTATATAAATTACCACACCCCATAATTCTAACGTTTGTTCTTGCCAGACTCTATTTATTGTTGCCAAAAGGCTCATGTAAAATCTATCTCACTTTAAAATATTTTAGTTTTCCCAGGACTATAAATGAAGTTTAGCATGCTTTCATATGCTTGTCCTGTTTATTTTTTTCCTATCAATTACTTGTTCATATCATTTGCCCATTTTCTATTTTTCCTACTGGTTTCAAGACAGTCTTTATGTTGCAATTTTCCTCTTCTAATCTTTGGATTTTGTTTTAACTTTGTTAACAATGCCTATGGTTATACAAGTTATGTAGTAAAAGCTGAATTTATAAATTTTCTCTTATTATTTAGCTTTTTATTTTTTTTTTATTTTTTTTTTTAAATTTATTTTTTATTTTCAGCATAACAGTATTCATTATTTTTCACCACACCCAGTGCTCCATGCAATTCGTGCCCTTTATAATACCCACCACCTAGTACCCCAAACTCCCACCCCCCACCCCTTCAAAATCCTCAGATTGTTTTTCAGAGTCCATAGTCTCTCATGGTTCACCTCCCCTTCCAATTTCCCCCAACTCCCTTCTCCTCTCTAACTCCCCATGTCCTCCATGCTATTTGTTATGCTCCACAAATAAGTGAAACCATATGATAATTGACTCTCTCTGCTTGACTTATTTCACTCAGCATAATAATCTCTTCCAGTCCCGTCCATGCTGCTACAAAAGTTGGGTATTTGTCCTTTCTTTTTTCTTTTCTTTTTTTTTTTTTTTTATTTAGCTTTTTAAAGAACTTCATCGAAAAATTCCTTTTCTGTGGCTCCTGGGTGACTCAGTGGGTTAAGCCTCTGCCTTTGGCTCAGGTCATGATTCCAGGGTCCTGGGATCAAGCCCCGCATCAGGCTCCCTGCTCAGGGGAGAGCCTGCTTCCCCTTCTCTCTGCCTGCCTCTCTGCCTACTTGTGCTCTCTCTCCATCAAATAAATAAATAAAATCTTTAAAAAAAATTCTTTTTCTACTCTGGGACTGCAGACTTTTATCCTATGTTCTTGTCTAAATGTTATAAAGTTCTTACATTTGGGAGGGTGTGTCTCCTTCCTTTATCCACTATCACAGAGTCACCCTGGCTCTCCTATGTCAGAGGCCAAAGAAAACAAAACAGTCCTTTAGGCACTGAGGAAAGTGATCACATCATCTAAAAAAAGAAATTAAGATTGGCCTCAGGCATCTCTTAAATATATGAAGAAAGGATGCCGAAAACCAAAGAAGGCTAAGCAGGTGTGGGAAGGTCCCTAAAGAAGATAGCCAAGGCTGCAAACATCCCACAAAGGAGGCAAGTTGCCAAAGAAAATGAAACACCCCAAAGGGAAATACTATAATTCCATGTTGGAAGAGCCTTAAGAAGTTTGAAAAGCACTTTATTGGAGAAGGTGAGAAAACAAGCACTCACATACATTGGCAGTGGAAATATAAATTGTTATGATCGCGATCATGGTCAATCCAGTTTTTAAATTTGAAACTTTTGAAACCTTTTGAAATATAGCTGCTTAACTTATAGCAATTTATCCTGTAGAGATACTAGTCCTGGGTGAATAAAATGATGTGCATACAAGGCTATTCATTGTAGCAGCCCTTTTTGTAATTGCAAAAGGGTAGAAACAACTTAGATGTCTGTCAAAGGAGGACTGGATATGGAAATAATGGGATGGCCACATACGGGGTTGCAAATGTTAATGAAGGAAACAGTACTCTACACTATCATAGGAAAATCTCTAAGTCACCCTGTTAGGTGAAAATATCAAAGTGGATAAAACATAGTGGTTATTCCTAGATTTTTTAAAAGAAGATACAAATAAATATTTGAATCTGCATAGAACAGCCCTAGGAGGATACCTGAGTGCTTGTGTGTGGGTCAGGGAGATGGAGAGAGAGAAACTTACTTTTTGCATCTTTTGAATTTTTGCCCATGTTCCTTAATCTACAGATATAAACGGATTCAAATTGATCTGCAAATTCAATCCCTACCAAAATCCCAGCTATCTTTTTTGGAGAAATTGGCAAGTCAATCTTAAAATTCACATGGAAATGCAAGAAACCCAGAATATCTAAAACAACCTTGAAAAAAAAAAAAGTCAGAGGAATCACACTGTTTGTGATATCTATTAAGTAAATAAATTTGCTTTAAAAAACTAAGAAGAACTAGGGTGCCTGGGTGGTTTAGTTGATTAAGCATCCGACTCGGTCCTGACCTCATGGTCCTAGGATTGAGCCCTGCATCAGGCGCCACACTCAGTGTGGAATCTGCTTGGGATACTCTCTCCCCTTTCCCTCTGTTCCTCCACTTGCACACACGCTCTCTCTCTTTCAGATCATTCAATCTTAAAAACAAAAACAAAAACAAAACTAACAAGAACTTAACATGTTAAAAATTGGCTATTTGGGGGCACCTGAGTGGCTCAGGGGGTTAAAGCCTCTGCCTTCGGCTCAGGTAGTGATCCCAGGGTTCCGGGATCAAGCTCCGAATCGGGCTCTCTGCTCAGCAGGGAGCCTGCTTCCCTTCTTCTCTCTCTGCCTGTCTCTCTGCCTACCTGTGATCTCTCTCTGTCAAATAAATAAATAAAATCTTTAAAAATTTGGCTGTTTAATTTCTTTTTAAAATTAATGGCATAGAATTTTTCATAGTGTTGTCATATGATCTCTTACTCTCTTCTATAATTTTAGTTAAGTCCAACTTCTTCGGAGCCAGACTGATTATGGTCTTTTTACAACTGGCCATGAAACTTCAGCAAATCACTTAACTTCTCTGTGCCTCAGTTTCCTGTTATGTAAATAGGAATTATAATACCGTTTGTTTCATGGGCTTATTTTGAGGAATAAATGAGTCATGTCAAATACTTCATCTGAAACTACATCACCTTTCAATAAATATAAACATTACAACTATTCTCACACTATATATTTATGTCTTTTTTTCCTTTATCTTAATTATTCTCGCTAAAAGCTTACCTAACTTATCAGAGTTTCTAAAAATCCAACTTCTTCTGGTTTTCTATTTAAATAATGTATTATTTCTCTTTTAGGCTTTAGTCTGTTGTTTTCTGACTAGTTTCTTGTGTTGAATGCTTGCACAATTTAATATACACCTTTCTTCTTTTTTACTAAATACTTTAAAAAAGATTTACTTTAGAAAGTGCACACACAAGTGGGGAGAGGGGCAGAGGGAAAGAGAAAGAGAACCCTCAAGTAGACTCCCTGTTGAGTGTGGAGCCTAACATGGGCCTTGATCCCATGACCCTGAGATAATGACCCTAGCTGAAATCAAGAGTCAGATGTTCAGCTGACTGAGCCACCCAAGCACCCTTGAAAAAATGCGTTTGAAAGTTATAAATTCCCCTTCAGTATTGCTTTAGGTATAACCAAAAAGTTTGGGTATATAGTTTCTTATTTTTCAAAAATTGTCACTCAGTTCTAAATATTTAGAATTTCTCTTATGCTTTTTTCTTTAGTGTATGAATTATTTAGAAGTATGTTTTTTTCTTCTCTAAACTGTTCAAGTCAGATTTCTTGGTTGCAAACAATAAAAACCAATTCTTGATAACTTCCATGTAAGAGGAACATATTATACCAGAATCGCTGGGAAACCTGGAGAATCAGGCTCAGAAAATGGCAGGAACCAAGAAAGGAAAGACACAGCCATGCTCATATGACAGAAACAGTCAGCTAAGGACCAACTGCTGGTGTTTCTCCACAGGACACTCCCTGCTACCACATGACCTCTGCCTGTGGACAATCACTACTGATGCTGAAATGTCACCTTTGCTCCCCTCCTAATAGCTTTCTTTTACAACATTCTCTTAGCTAATCATTTATTTTTTTTTAACAATGTTGAAATTTTCAGTCAAGTTTTTAAAACTTCTCAATATGGAAAATTTTAAACAAAAGTAAAAGAAGGGAGACTATTATAATGAAATCCAATGTGATGATCACCTTAGATATCAACATTTTCTGGCAAGTTTAAAAAAAAATTCTAAAGAGATAATGTTAAATATTAACTTGGTAGAAATTGAACTTTTCAAATCTTTATGTCTTCCCATGAATGAATAGTATATTTCTCTTTATTTATTCAAATCTAGCTTCTCCAAAATGTTTAGACACAGGCATATATGTGTATGGATATTATCGTGATTATCCCTAATTTCCATACTTTAATGTTTTTATTGCTTTTATGAATGAGATCACCCCAATATATCTCTAAGTAGATATTAATGTTATATAGAAAAGCTGTTGATTTTTGAGTATTTGACTTATATCCAGTGGCTCTAGTGAGTTCTCATTAATTCTAAGTATTTTGTAGTTTTTGTCTTGTATTTATCTAGAAAAATAATCACTTTTTTTTTGTAGGTAGTCATAATTTTGCCTCTTCTTTTTCAGGATATATATATATTTTTTCCATGTATGCATGTGGCTAAACCTCTGAAGAAAAATGTACTATCACAATGATTGAGCTCACTTTACACTTTATGACTACAATTGAGCATTTAATGCCTGGCATTATATTTCATTATTACATTTGCTCTCCCACTTTCCTAAATGAGTATTTCATACCTTCTCTCTCAAACTTTTTGCACCTCCTACCATAGTTTTACTCTCACCTGAGGACATTGTTTGCCATTTCATTGAGAATATATAAGCAAGCAGTAGAAAACTTTCATAAACTTCTAAAAACTCTACCTCCCAACATCCACACCTACTTTCCAATTGCAATTTATATAGCTAAAGCTACATAGCAAATTATTCCAACAATTGTGGCTTAAAAGGCCAAAAAACATTTATTTTGCTCACAAACCTACAATTTGCTCAGTAATTGGCAAGGACAGCTTTTGTCTGCTCTACGAGAGCTAGGATAGCTTGCTTGAAGACTAGGCCCCCAAATCCCCCTGAAGGCACACTCACTCACATGCCTGGGATTAATGCTGATTGTCAGCTAGGACCCTAGCTGGGACCATCAGCTGGAACTCCTCCTTCTATGTTCTAAGTACTTCACATAGATTAATTCGTTTCAATCCTCACAACAGCCTTGAGGAGTAGGTATAGTTTACAGAAGAGGAAAATGAGGCACAGACAGGTAGTAACTTGCCTGAGGACTCACACCAAGGGGGTAGACTGGGGATTTCAACTCAAGTGGTCCCACACCAGAGTCTGTGCCCCTAATACTGGTTATGCTGAGACACAACATTTAGAACTGTCTCTCCCTGCTTGGCCCACTGTTCCTACCAGATCGCCTCCACCATCAATCCTAAGAACCTCAGAAAAGTAGAGCTACCTACTACTTTAACAAATGGCTTGTTTTCCACCAACCTCAAACTGCCTTAATACATCACCCACCCATACGAGATAACTCTCAAAAGCTTGTTTTTGGCTCTCTCCCCATTATCTGAACTCGCGAGCCTATTTGCAGACAGCTGGTAAACCCAGTACAATCTGATGCCGTGACTTCAAAGGGGAGAAGATGGTGATTCTTAAACTAAGGACTGGTTTATTCTTTCCACTCTTGGTTTTCAAAGCTACCAAGATGTGTGTTGGCAAGTAACTCTGCCTGGCCATTAGCCACTCTTAAGCAAAGATCAATTCATTTGTCAGTGATGCCTGTGCAGACCTCAAGGCTTGTTCATAAATGAGTTAACTGATGGCTATCTTATTGAGTGTGGCAAAGGGCCAATCTTTTTTTCTGTAATATGTACAGTAGGCAGTGTGGGGCCTCTCATTGGCAGCACAGCCATGAAGTCAAAGACTGCTTCCCCCAACCTGAAAAAGTATAGGATGGGAAAGGAAAAAAATAAGGGGATGATTCCATTTCTACCAATGGCTTTACGACTTAAATTCCCTAGTCCCAATATTTATAACTTCTTTATATCAATTTTCATCGAACGGAGACCATTATGTAACAAGTTCAAAAAAGATATGTGCTTTCTTCTGAAATTTCAAACACAGATGCTCTATATTTAAAGAAAGCTTCCACAGCATTATTTCTTGGAGCTTTTTTTTTGTTGTTGCTTTTGACTATGCAGAATCATCTCATACACAAAGATGCATAACTTAATTTATTGAAGCTGACTTTTTCATGGAAATTATCCAGTGCTCCCCCAATCCCCCCACTTTATCTGACAGCCTTTCTTCCTCCAGATAATGGCTGGCAGCAATACACAGCATGGAGGTTATATGCTGCACTTTTGAAAAAGTCTTGAATGGAGCCATTGTTCCCCTGAGATGGTCTGCATGTTTCACTGAACAGAGAGCAGGGTGTAAAAAAGGCACCTTGTGTGCAACTGTTGGCGAGGTTGGGAAGTGAATTAAAATCTCCAGAAAGTCTGGGCAGTGCTGTTCAGAGGAGCAATGAACCCTCTGGAAGCACTGTTAGCTCAGACATTCCAATGCGGTGAGGCAGCCTCAGGGACAGGGCTCCCTCCAGTCTCATTTAGAGAGGGAGCGAGGGGGCGAGCAAAGGACATTGATTCGGACCAGCTCTCTTTGCAAAGATTTGGGGAACGTGCTCTTTTCCAGGCATGAGGTGATGTTGATTATCACACTCAGGTAACTTCCCCCATCCAATAGACTTTGATTTGTCTTGGTTACTAACAGTGCAATGACTCATTTGGAGGATTCAATATTAACTGCTTGTGTGTCCACCAGTTTGTAGCAATCTAATTCCCATGTGCCTAATCTAAACAACAACAACAACAACAACAACAAAACTCAAGTGTTTGGGGTCTCCAGGTGACGGTGATATCTGACATTACTAGATTCATTAAATGATTTCTAAAACCATAATGGAAAACAGCATATTAAATAAACAGTGTACCTTGTTTACTGTCAGCGATGGTTCCTTTTTCCTGGCTCCTCCATTCACCTGTTCATCATGGACTCAAGGATTGCAGTAAATGACCACTCCCTATTGCTCTAGTGCTGAGATCTCAAGCTCTTAATGAACAGAGAATTTCCTCAGCATCCTCTGCAGCGTCCTTTCCAAAACCAGCTCTCAAGGGAGGCAGTAATGTTGATTTTCATTAAAATCCTAGTGGTAAAAAAAAAATAGCAAAACAGTTCAGGACCAGGCTGGCAGATTTTTCTTATAGGCAGAAATTCTTTGGTATCCTCCTGTGCATTCTTGCTTCAACCTCTCCTGTGCCCTGGAGGCTCAAAGAAGGGGAGGTCACTTTTAAAAGTGACCTGAAAGAAAGGGTCAAACTTGAGCAGGAGGAAAGTGTGTGGGCAGAGATGGTGATGTTCCAGGTAGAGGCTCAGCCTAAACAGGTACAGAGGTGGAGTGGGAGAGACATTATGCTGGGTGGTCCATATTAACCAGATGAGGCAGGATGGGGAGTTAGTTGGGAAGGCAGTAGGGAGCCTATGAAGGTTTCTGCCCAGATTTAAGCTGTAGAAGGAAAATAATATGGCTGTGGTGTGAGGGATGATTGGGTCCAAGAAGAGAACAGATGAGAGGGGTTATGGGCCACAGGGATTGGTCTGATTGAATGTGCCTGTGGAAAGACCGTTTGTCAAAATAGGTAAAGACGAACAGGTTTAGGGGAAAGGGGAAGGAATGATAACTTGGCTTTTCTCCGGGTCCCTGGCTCTCCTGACTGTCAGCGGGGTATACAAACCACCCAGCGCCCCTAGGGAAGGTTCTGTGCAGACCCTTTCGTTTCTGGAGGTGGTCGAACATTCCCAAGTTTGCTTCATCAGTGAGAGAACACTGGATTGGGAGTCCACAGACCTGAATGGCCCCTATGAGCAGCAAAAGGAATAGTTCCAGAGTTTGGCACAGCGCCAGGCACTGTATGGCGCTCAGTAAAATTTGTTACATTAATGACTGACCGAATGGGTTCAAGACTTGGTGCTGCCATTCACCAGAGTAACCTTGGTCAAGTGACCGATCCTCCACGAGCCTCAGTTTCCACAGCTGTCAAGCAGGGCCGGTCGGTCCCCGGGGAAAAGGTGTGGGCAAAAGTTCCCGCCGCCTGAGGTGCCCAGAGTTCCCGCCTCCCCGGAGACGGGTGGCCCGGCGGCGCTGTCGCCTGCTCCCGCCTGGGCCCGGAGCGCGGCCGCCCAGCGGAGCCCGAGGCCGAGCGGGGGTCGCGCGGCGGGCCGCCCGGGCGGGGGTGGCGGCCAGGTCCGCCCCTCGCCCCCGCCTGCTCCGCGCGGCCTGAGTCGGGGGCGGGCCCGCCTCAGGCCGCTCCCCCGGCCGTCCCGGGGCCCGCGGCGGCGCTCGCGGCCTCTCACCCGGGGCGGGCGAGTTCTGGGAAAGGCCGGCCCAGGGCGGGGGCCCCGCTGCCGCCCGCGCCGCCGTCCGGTCCCGGCAGCTCGCAGAGTCCAGGGGCGCTGAGCAAGGGAGCGGCGCCCGCGGGGGCGCACTCGCTAGCGCGGCGGGCGGGGGTGGGGGACCTCGGCGGGCGCGGGCGGCGCGCCCCGGGCTCTGCCTCCCGGGCACTTGCCTGGCTGCGGCGCGCTGCTGGCACCCGCTCTTCCGCTGACACACGGTAGCGGGGACACCCGACGCCGCTAGCGACAGGCGCGTCCCCAGAGGGACGCTGCACTTGGGGACTCCGGCGCTACTGGCCCGAAGAAGAGAGGTGAGGAGGCGACTGTGTGGCTGGGTTCCTGAGGTGGGCGCAGGGCAGAGGTGGGCGCTTTCTGTGAGCCTCTGGCGGATCCGCGAGGGCGGCCGCCTCCGTCCGTACCTGGCGCGGGGCCCCGCCCCCACCCGGGGGAAACCGAGGCCGCGCTGGGAGGGCGCGCAGGCCGGCCGCCGCTCCGGCTCCGGGGCTCCGCGAGCGCGTGCCTCGCTCCCGCACGCGTTTGCCTCAGTCTCCGCCGCGTTTTCCGTGTACTTGTGGAAGCGGCCCGTCAGAGAGGGGAAACAGAAGCTCTTTTTGAGGCGGCACCTAGCAACTGTATTTCAAGGAGGGTGCCCGCGAGAGTGTTCCTGGAGAGGTCCATCTCCATCAAGTCCTAGAAAATACCATCTTGGACCAGGGCTCACTTTAGTGACCAGAAGACTGGCCGCATCCTTTTAAATGTTCTCTGGCGTTATGATAACGAATAACGAGAGCCAGAAGTCCTCTGTTGTGGCTAATATTAAATGCACAGTGCAAATGTATGGGGTCCCCCCCCCCCGTCCCCCGGCCCGCCACCCACTCCAGTGCCTGGTATTTAAGCCATGAGACCTCAACCGACTCAACTAGTTGTTCGTGTGTGAAAGAGTCTACATTTAAAGATTTACCAGTGTCACTTTCAATGCTAAGTTCCCGGAAGAGATGTTATGGGGGAGTCACTTCATTAAAAAGTTTTATTCGCACACTGTTCATGATTGTCGTTGCATTTTGCAGAATTTGCCCGAGGGTCCTTTAGATCCCTGCGAGATTAGGTCCTTTTCCTTGTGTTTCTTGTCGGAACCGAGCTGGGATGGGGTGGGGCCACTACCGCAGAATGGGCACAGCGGCCAAGAATGCTGGACCCACCGGGGAGAATTTTTGAGAGCCTGCCTTGGGAGGTGGAGGCAGGTGACCCAGTGGACGCCGGTACATTTGTCACTGCGGGACATGGGGAGTTGAACTATCTCTGGATGCTGTTTGCAGCCATGTCTGCACAGATAATTTCTAAAGAACGCCTGAGGATGCTGTCATCTAGAACATCCTTTCCCCTTTCCTCTTCCCAAATGCCCTTCCTGCCCATTTCACCACTTTAAATCCTAACCATCCTTCAAGCTGAATTTTGTTGGGGTCCTGATAAGCCCAGCCCCAAAGAATCAACCTTTTCCTGCTGCGATTCCTGCAGCATTTTACCTTCCCGACCTTTCTCCATTCTCCTTCTTTGAGAGTTATTTCTGTGCACGACTCATTTTCCCTACTGAAGTCATTAACTGTGGCTGTCTTAGCCCAGTGCTTGCAGCTATGAGGCCCTCTGAAATAATTGTGGATGCTATTAAATGTGAAGACTTTGGTTCTTCAACAGAAATTTTTACTTTGGAGGAGATAATAGAATTGAAAGTATTTATTGAAAAAACATAATATTTACCATTCACGTTGTCCTCCATTTACAGGCCCATAGAGGAAATTTTCTTTATATTCAGAAGCCATGCATAATAATTATCTTTGGTCCATGCTTTGGGACCAAGTGAGAGGTGAGAGTGAGCTGAGGGACGTTCTTCCAGTCCTTCTAGTAACATAAGCTCCTTGGATGTGTTCCAAGGTTGACCTGTGTCATTAAAAATTCCGTGCTCAAGTGCGTTGTGGTGAAGCTAGATTCCAGTGAAGGTACTTTCCCCCCCACCCTCTATTTGCAACTGTTGTTAGTCACAGTCCCTTCTGGGCTTTTGTTGTATACTTTAAAAAATAAATTTGATGTGCAACTTGCTACTTATACATTTCCAAATCAATGAACAATAATTGATGTTTTTTAAAGCAAAGGGCAGGGAATGTTTCCCATGCTTGGACAAGAGGAGATATTTGCACAGAGCAAGGCTGCTTTGCACGTGTGTGTGTGTATGTGCATGCACGCGCATGTATTGTCTGTCCCTGCCTTCCACACACCTGGCTGGGCAAGAGCCTATGAAGGACAACAGCTGCTTCATTCCAGACTCTGTCTGTATGCTTGTGCCTACCTCTGCTGGTATTTAAGCAGAGGGCGGTTCCCGGGGAACATAATGGAGGGGGAGGTTCCCAGGGAATACAATGATTTAGAGCTTCTGGATGTAGAAGGAAACGTAGGGGAAAATCTAGAAAAAGTAGTAGCAGCTCTTTTAATCAAGTTGCTTTCCTGCTGGCATTTGGTCGAGATCTTGGCATTGAGCAAGTGGGAATTTGGTTGGGGAGAGGAAAGGCAGGTGATGGGGAGCATGGTACTCTGAGAGAAGGGTTGGGAGGTATTGGTGGGGCTTAGGGAAACATGTGGCCCAGATACGTGGGGTTCCCACAAAGGAAGTTAGAGAATTAGGGAATAGAGAAAAGATGATATCAAAGATGTACTTTGCCCTGAGTTAAAACCACAGGGCCTAGAAAGGAAGAAAAAACTCTTTTCAGCATGATGCAGACTTCTCTGCTCTCAGGATGCAGAATTCAGGTTTATTTTTATTAAAGCCGTAATTCATCTGTGTTATGGTTTAAACAGGTTTTCATGGGCCAGATCAGAACCTAGCCCTCTATAGCTGTGTTCTCAGTATGGTAGCCACAAACTGTGTATGGTTATTGGGTTTGAATTTTAATTAGTTAGAATTAAATAAAATTACTGAGCCACACTTCAAGTGCTCAATGGTTACAATGTGACTGGTTGCAACCCTACAAGACAATGAAGATGCAGAAGACTTCCATCATTCCAGAAATCCTGTTCTGGAATATTGTTCTAAAGGGTTCATGTCTGTTAATTGCCAAGATACCTAATTCAGTCATAAATTAAAATGTTGCTGTTTATAATTCTCTAGCAAATCTATTTAGATACAAATAATAGCATCAGTTATTGTTGGTTGTGCTTACTGCAAGCCAGGCAGTGTTCTAAGTACTCTACATCTATTAACTTATTTCATTCTAACATGAGGCAGCAAGTGTCAGAGACCTGTTATCCCTTACCTGTAATTCCAAAATCAAAGCAAGCTCTGAAAACTGGTTTTCATAAATTTTGCTACAAAATTTGGTCTGAGTTGACATGAGATTATTAGTCTTTACTTTTCTCACCTGGTGAGTACTATTCATATGTTTTTATTTCAGAGAGAATGGACATGTTTGCTGTGGATCCTACTAATGGTGTATGTAATATATGGCCCATGGCACTGTCTCAATTATAAAAGCCAAAAAATTCTTCTGTTTTGGATAAAGGAGTATGGGCCTCCATCATCATGTCCATTTTGAAGATGGGAAAACTGAGGAACTAAAGGTTAAGCAACTTACGTGGAGTCATAGCAGGAAAGTGCCAGAGCCAGGAGTCAGTCAGAAAAGGCTGGCCTCAGACTCTGTTCCCTGGACCAGTGCGCTATCCTGCATCAGCCTCTGGTCTCATCATACAGAACAAATGAATGGCCACTTTTTTTGGCTTGGTGAAGCCAGTTAGCTTTAATTCAGCCCATTAGAAAGTTTCAGGTAGACCTCTGGCTGAATTGTTTAGCAGTTGGGGGTGAAATTCTATGGATGGTTACACCACCATAGTGGGCATGCTTAGCTGTCATTCAGCTCCCCCATTTCCACCCTGTGCAACTCACAGTTTATTTCGAGCCATTCGGTATGTAAGAACCTATAGAAAAAGAGGCCATTCATTGTGGCACTGATAAAGCTACTGGGCCCCTGGTGAAATCAGTGGCACATGGGGGTTTATATACTCATAACAGTTATGAAGTAGAAGGCAGGGGATGGTTTGGTCCTGGTGTATACTGACTGGTGGGCTGCAGGGGTTCTGAGACTTCCTGGTATGGTTTCAGAGGATCTGGATCCGTCTGACTCAGTTGGAAGTCTCTCCAGGGAAGAGTAAGTTCCTCTCTTCTTTTTGAGGTTGACTTAGAACTGCAGACCTGGTCTGGGGTCAGAAATGGACTTTTTACTTTCCCTCCAAGTGGTGGCAGGAATAGGTAGTCCCTTCTGGACCATGTTTGAAGAATGTTTTTTTAAGATTTTATTTATTAATTTGAGAGATAGACAAGAGGGAGCATGAGCAGGGTGAGGGGCAAAGGGAGAGGAACAAGCAGCTCAGCGGGGAGCTGGGTATGAGGGCTCGATCTCAGGACCCTGAGATCATGACCTGAGCCATATTCAAGAGTGAGACCCTGAACCACCTAGATAATCACATATAAAGAAATTCTTAATTACCCCCACGGTTTCTCCTTTGAGTATAAGAAAATGTTCTGAGTGCTTCACTATCTGTCTGGATCTTTTAGTATGGTCTCGGCAGGACCCCATCTCTCTGTATCTAGGGAGCATTTTACCTTTTATGGCATAGCCTCCCAGGCTCCTCCTAATGATCATGGTGCCATCCTTCCCTCCACCTCCCCAAGTAATAATGACTTAAGGTGTAGAGACAAGGCACCTTATCTGGAAAATACAGGGACACTAGAATCAGACATACCTGGTTTACATAGGCTTTGCTGCCTACTAGCTGTACCACCTTAGACTAGCAATTAACCTTTCTGTAGGATAGTAATCTTAACAGGGCTGCTGTGAGACCTAAGCAAGATAACTCACTTAAAGCACTTTGCATAGTGCCAGGTGCATAGTGAGTGCTCACAAAGTTAGCTGCTAATATTGTTGTTCTGGGCCTTCCTATGTTTGGTCTGCAGTTTTACACTTTGGAGAGGTCTACATGGTAGGCTGAATAATGCCAATAGCCTCCGAAAGGCATCCTAGTCTTAATCCCTGGAATCTATGCGTGTGTTACTCTATGTGACAGAAGGGACCCAGCAGACGTGATTAAAGATTTTGAGATGAGGAAGTTATCTGGATGGTCACAGTCTGGTCAAGAAGGTTCTTATAAAAGGGAGGCTAGAGGATCAGAGTCCCTAGCAGGAGGTAGGAGTAATGAGCCAAGAAATGCAGGCCACCTAGAAGCTGGAAAAGGTGAGAAAATGTATTATTCCCTAGAGCCTCCAGAAGGAATGCAGCCCTATTTTAGACTTCTGACCTCCAAAATTGTAAGATAACAAATTTGTGTTGTTGAAGCTACCAAGTCTGTGGCAACTTATCACAGCAGCAATACAAGACTAAGAGGGCATGGATGAGAAACCAGAAAGTGGTCAGGAGTAAAACACAAGCTCTCACAATGAGGGAACAAGAATAGCCAATGGGTAGCGCAAACCTTGCTTGGGTACTATTCTAAGTACGTCATACCTATGAGCTTGTCATCCTCACAGCAAGTTTCTGAGATAGGTACTTTTGTTATCTGCATCTCAGAGAAGAGGAAACTGAGGCACCAGAGGTTGAGTAACTTGCCTGAGGTTACAGAGCTAGTCGTAGTAGAACCAGGATGAGAATCCAAGCAGTCTGGCACTCAAGTGTTACCCACGCTGTTTCCCAAAGCTGGCGTTTCTGTCGGCTAATTCTGACAGTATCAGCCACTGAATGGTATGTTACTGTATGGAAGGAAGAGAGTATTTGGATCAGTGAGAAGGAAGGCAATGCTGTCCCTTCAATACCTCCCCTCATCCCCCTCCCCACAAAAAAAAAAAAAAAAAAAGGCCTGGTATTGAAGTGCTTGATATGGTTTTGCCATTCCTGTCACGCATGATATGTGTGGATGGCTTGAAGCTGGAGGACGCTGGTCCTGGGAGCAGTTCCTGTGCTGGCCTCCCTCTCGTGTTCCCACCTCTGTTCTTACAGCAGCCTTGCTCGCTCACCACAGACCGCTGGCCCAGGCATCCTGTTGGCTCTGCTTCCCACCTCTGCCTGTTTATTGGATTTGCCTCATTCCTGACTCTCCGCTCCAGCCCTGAATTCCACCTCCTCCTGGCCCCTCAACTGCTCAAACTGGAGATGGTTAGTGTCAAGGACTGGACTGTGAGGTGCCTTTGTGACTTAGGGCTGCAGGGGGAGGTTGTTTTGCCCCTTTCCTTTGGTTTATCTGGCTGCTCTTGGTTTTCTAGCGGGGCCGCTTTTGTCTCTCAAGCACAAAATTTGGAGTGGTATTGGTTGGGACCAGCGGTTTTCAAACTATGTTCGGGGAGTGTTTGGGGCCTCTGCCAGGTGAGGGGTGTGGTCAGAGAAGACCTCAGCCTTTCACCCTGCTTCTATTACTAGAGAGACAGAGAAGTTGGAGAGGAACTCAATTGCATGTTAAGGCTCTCTGCTAAGATCTTTAGCCCAGAGACTGGGGTGTGCAAGATAATAGAACTCTGTGTTTTCTCTAATTGCTATTTTATAAGTTTGGAGTCTGGATGCTTGTTGCTTAGCTTTGCTTACATCCTGGCTCCACTGGCTTAAAAACAATCTGCACAACCTTGTGCAAAAGACTTGGCCTGTTGGGGCCCAAACTTCCTCATGTGTGTAATGGGAGGGGCAGTAGTCGAACCTACTTAGTAAGTGAGGTAATCCATGTGAAGAGCTTAGATCAGTGCCTGATCACAATAAGAATTCAATTAATACTAACTCTCAGGATAGTTTTTCTTATTTCTAAGTCTCCCAGTGCTGTGGCAGAAGAAGCAGGTAGCCTTGTGTCTTTGTGGGGCTCTGCTCTCTTGTGGTGCTGCAGCGGAGGGTCCCCTGTTAGCCCTCTGTCTGCCTGGTTGCCCCTGAAATTTCCATCGTCTCTGACTGCAGGTGACTTCAGGTGAAGTGACACGAGGCTGCCTCTCGTGGCTACAGCAGCTGCATGCCCCCAAGATCTCTGAGGCTTCACTGCCTTCTGCCAAGAAGCAGGGTCTCTGCTACTTTTAGGATTTGTGGGACATTTCTTCTTTTCTCCCCTTCCTGCCAGAGGTAGGTGTTGGGATGAGAGGAGCAGAATGAAACTCCAGTCTCCTCCCTGCTTCTTCTCCAAGGCATTTGGTCTATAATACAGAGTGAATACTGTTGAATCCTTCCCCCTCTCCCCTTAGGACTTAACAAAATATGAACATAAACAGAGTGGCTAAAGTTGACCGGGTTATTGGTCAGACAGGGCTGGTCACTGCCATTATCTGCTCAGTGGTAACATTGCTGTGTACTCTGTGGCGTGATCTGTTAAGTGGTGGCCCCAACAAAATGTGCTCCATTTATAAGAATCCTGGAAGGTCTCCTTCAGAGGGGCTGATGATGTGTCTAAGTCCAGAGGTATAACGAAACGTGATGACCATCTATATCTTTTTAATGCCTTGTTGGAACAGCTACATTATAATAATAAAACAGTAAGGCTGCAATATGCAGAATTAAGAAAGAGGCAGAAGCAAGGAGAGACTCTGTTTTGATGACTTCATTTTAGGTTTAAACTATATAATATCACTGACTATGGAAAATCCAGGGAATGGAAAAAAAATCACTGGGAAAAAACACATGTGACCAAGTGCATGCTATACACATCTGGGATTAAAATATCGTATAACATAGTTTAATTTGGATATCACTGGATTTGGTTCAAGTTACTGTCATTTCTAAAGGAGTTTTGATTCATTTGTTATTATTAACAACACGAACTCAGATTTCATCGATGAACATATTTTCACCTACGTTATGTTTGCCTAGAAGAATTGAAGCCCTCTCTGGTAGTCCAGTTTGCCAGTCTCAGAGAGGTAGATACAATTCACAGAAGTTAAATGCTTTTGGCATGAAACTGTATTCCCTTTTTCCCCCCAAAGGCAGAATGAATTTGGATGACAAGGCAGCGTGTAAACCTCACTCTGTCTGCAATTGGTTAACTGCTGGGGTCTGAGTCGATTCCGATTCACTTCTTTGCCACTCAGCAGGTTCAACAGTCCCTAACTCAGCCTGGTTTACTGTGCTCAAGGTTTATTCTTTCATCATGCCTCCGGCATGGTTTTAAAATTCACAGTGGGAGGGATTGGTAAGCTCCAGGCAGTGGTGAAAGAAATATGATCAATTAATATTTGGACCTCACAGAAGAAGGCAAGAACTTCTTGAGCTATGATACATACAAGCGGTAGAAATATGCAAAGAGAACTCCAAAAAGTGACCTTCCTGGGCCATGAGTGCAACACAGCAGTCAGCCTGTCCTGCAGGTTCTCGCATGACATCTCTTGGATCTAGATTTTGACTACCCTTTGCTGACTGAGAAGGGGCCGGGCCTCACCAATGCCAAGTCATGGGATGGCTGACAACAGGTGAAGTGTGTTCCTGACCCAGGCGGGCAGGCCCAGATCAAATTAGTTACAGAGGATAAGAGCGTGTGCTTATTTCTAGCCACGCTGGATAGTTCTGATGAATTATCACTATCTAAGCAGTCACACTTAAAATATGTCACCTATTTAGGAGGATACTAGTTTAAAAAAAAAAAAAAGAGAGAGAGAGAGAATCTTTAATCCAAACAATTTTAACAACTAAAAATTTATCTTTTACTTATTAATGCAGATATTATATATCCATTTGTGATTTATTACTTATTTATTATATGCTATATCATCCAACAATGAACATTGAGGGCTAGAAAGGAGGAGTCCAAGTATCCCCTTCTCACTTTTAAAGTTAAAGGACTCGTCTCTTGAGAGACTCAGGATTTGACGAAAGCCACTTAGTTGGGGAGCAGCAAAACTAAGACCTTTGTTTCAAACAAAAGACCATACTATAGATACATAATACACAATTTTAAATCCTGAAATTAATTGCCTGACATTCCATCATTAAGATGTTTCCACATCATTCAGTGTTTCTAAACCTTGACTTCAGTGGCTGGATCTCATGTTAGCATGTGGTCCTGTGGAGGACTCATCTGATCCCTGATTTTTTTCTAACCATATACCTCTCCATTGCCCAGATCTCCAATTCTTTCTTTAGCACAGAGTCCTTAGAAGTGGTATTACCAGATTAAAGTGCAGAAGTTTTTTAGAGACTCCAGATACACACTTCCAAAATGCTCTCTAAAAAGGTTATACCCATCTGCACTTCTGCTAATGATATATTAGAGTGGTTTTTCCAGTGGATATCGGTGAAAGATATCAGACTTGGTATTCCATAGTTTGAATGTGCATTTCTTTGATTACTAGAAATAACATATTATCATGGTACTTTCTCTTGGTTATTTAATAGTAGTTTTGTCCATTTGTCTTTCTTTTTTATGTGAGACTTAATGAATTAAGGATGTAACATCCCTGCATTCTGTATTTTTACAAGTATTTTCCTATCTTTGTCACTTGATGCTGTTTTTCTCAACTAGAATTTTTTTTCCTGGTTGCAAAATAATATAAGTTTATTTTGGATAATTTGGGAAATAGAGAAAAGTGCAATAAAGAAAAAGTAAAAAAAAATCACCTACAATTCTACCTCTAGAGTAATGTATAACGTTTAGTTCATGGCTTTCTAGGGTTTTTGCTCTTGTTCTCTTTTTTCCTCCCCAAACTGAGATCATGTTTTATAAGTTTTCACCTACTTTTATTAATCATAATTAAGCAGATCATGCTTACCTCTGTTATGGGATACTATATAAAAATATTAATGAAATATATTTTTGAAGTGTTTAGCACATTTTTTAATGTACAGAAAACTTTAAATTCGATAGGACCATAGATCTATGTCCTCCCTGATAATTACTTCCATGGCCTTTAAACTTGTAGCTTTTGTCTAATTTTCATGATTAACTATAGTTTATAGATTTTCAGGCTTTTAGTTACATTCAGCTTTTCATTTGGAATCAGTTTTTTGTCCATATTATGAGTTGAAGACCTAAACTGTTTTCTAAATACTTAATTTTCCTTAGTAATATAATATATTTATTTACTCATATATATATGTTTATATAATTTCCTTGAATAACATATTTATTGGATAATCCTAGGCAATTCCTAATCTCATTTCGTATATTCTAAAGTCACTTTTAGGCCTGAAATAATCTATCTGTAAATGCTTGAGTACCTCACTGTTTTAGGTATGTTAGCTGTATAATGTATGTGTGTATCACATAGAGGCAGTTCTGTCTCATAATTATTCAGATTTTCTTTATTATTACTTTGTTGCTTATTCTTGCAAATTAAATTTTGAGACATTTTGTCAGACCTCAAAAATCCACCAAGACTCTGATTGGGATTATAATAAATTTATATATTAATTCAAAAAGAATGAATATGTTTATAGTATTTACTCTTTATACTTCTATTTCTTTTTCTTTGTTTTTTCCTTTAAAAAATTGATTCTTTTTTTTTTAAATTTTTTATTTTTTATAAACATATATTTTTATCCCCAGGGGTACAGGTCTGTGAATCACCAAAAAAAAAAAAAAAAAAAAATTGATTCTTGAAGTACAATTGACATACAATGTTATGGTGTACAACATGTTGACACGACAATTCTGTACATTACTCAGTGCTCACTACAATAAGTACAGTCACCATCTGTCACCATAGAACATGATTACAATATTACTATATTCCGTATGCTGTAATATTCCCCCCATCCACCTCCCCTCTGGCACCCACTAGTTCTCTGTATTTAAAAGCTAGTTTTGTTTCTTCATTTGTTTTGTTTTTAGGTGCCACATATAAGTGAAATCATATGGTATTTGTCTTTCTCCATCTGACTTATAGCTCCACCTGTGTTGGATGGCCAGATTTCATTCTTCTTTATGGCTGAGTAATATTCTAGTGTGTGTGTGTGTGTGTGTGTGTGTGTGTGTGTGTAAGTAAATAGACACCATCTTCTTTTTATCTTTTCAGTATGTTTCTTAATCTATTCAAATGTTTTTATGTCTTTCAGTTAAATTTAGTACCTTCACATTAAACATATTTTTCTTATTTAAAAACTGTTTTGTGTGTTTTGAGACACCTGAGTGTGTCAGTCGGTTAAACATCTGCCTTCAGTCAGGTCATGATCTCAGGGTCCCAGGATCGAGTCCTGTATCAGGCTGCTTGCTCAGCAGCAAGTCCGCTCCTCCCTCTGGCTGCTGTTTCCCCTGCTTATGCACTCACACGTGCTCTCTCTGACAAATAAAATCTTTTAAAAATATTTTTTTTATTTAACCAACTTAATTTTTTAGCTGATTCTCTTGAGCTTTCTAGGTAGAGAGTTTTATTATCTGCAAATAATGATTATTTCTCTTCTGAAGCAGAAATTCCTGAATGTTAATAACTAAGAATAAGTATAATAGACTTTTTAATTTAATCCTGATTTTAATGGAAGTGCTCTTCATATTCATTAAGAAATATAATGTTATCTTTTGGTTTTAAAAAGTTTAAATCAGGGGTGCCTGGGTGGCTCAGTGGGTTAAGCTTCTGCCTTTGGCTCAGGTCATGATCCTAGGGTCTTGGAATCGAGACCCTCATTGGGCTCTCTACTTAGCAGGGAGCCTGCTTCCCCCTCTCTCTTTCTGCCTGCCTCTCTGCCTGCCTCTATGCCTACTTGTGATTCCTGTCTGTCAAATAAATTAATAAAATATTTTTTAAAAAGTTTAAATCACTTTGAGAAAGTAGTTTTGTAGCCACAGATTTAAAAAAGAAATAAAAGAGAATTGACTTATGTTATATGTCAAAAAGATAATCTTTGAGGTGATTATATGCTTTTTTTCACATTTGACTACTGATATGTTATATTATGTTAACAAATTTCCCATCATTAAACCATACTTGCAGTCTCATTGTGGCAATTTATAATCATGGTGTTAATGAATTATCTCTCTAAGATAGGGAATAATCTGGAACCCATTTAGATTTTACTTTGGAATTTTTTTTAGTTATCTTTATTTTAGCCTTGGTCATCAAAGGCTGACATTAAAATTAACTTGCTCCTCCTTAGTATGCATAGACTGGAGTTCAGGAGACCCCCATGCCTTTCTGAGAGCGACAGGGGCAGCTTCCCATGTGATGAGGAACTGGAGATGTTGTTTGTGTGGCAGAGAGTAAGGAAGACAAAGTGCATATCAGAGATAGGTTAACTGAAGCTCTTCCTGTGTGGTGAAAATGCAATTAGTACCTTTGGTTTTTGTTTTGTTTTGTTTTTTTTAAACCTGGGACACTCTTACTTCCTTATGCCTCTCATAAGATAGGCAGAATTGGAATTCCACTGTTGGCGGATTCCAGACACCCAATACAGACCCCCTTTTCTGGAGCAATGGGGTGTTAAGTAGTGCAGTGGCAAAACCACAGGACAGGCATGAGCTGCTGCATCATTGCCTAAGAACCTAGTAGTTGTCAGATTCAATGTCAAGGCTTAGTTCAGGTGAAAGGTTAAAAAAAGTGTTCCTGGGGCACCTGGGTGGCTCAGTTGGTTGAGTGTCTGCCTTGGGCTCAGATCATGATCTCGGGGTCCTGGGATTGAGCTCCACATGGAGCCCTCCATGGGACTCCTTGCTCTGTGGGGAGTCTGCTTCTCCCTCTCTCTCAGCCCCTCCCTTCCAGCTCTTGCACCCGCTTTCTCTCTCTCAACTGAACAAATAAAATCTGTTTTTTTTTTTTAAGTGTTCCTAAGGCACATTAAAAAGGAAGAAAGGAGGCAGTTACAAAACTTAAAAATATTAAATGGTGACTACTATATGTGTGCATTTGTCAGGTATAGGATTGAGAAGCTGACCCCAAAATGTAGCCTCTGTGTGGGTGTTTTTGTGGAGAAGCTGAGGAGAATCTGAGCCTCAGAGGTAGGAGATGCTTGGTTTTCTCTTCACCTTTGCCTTCTTCACACTCTTGCTATTGGTCACCTCTCATTCCTTGTCTCCTCATTTTTTTTCTATAATTTTTTTCCCCAACCTTCTTGTGTCATTCATTCATTGCTCATACATGCAGAGGTCATTTTGAGTCACTCCAGTGTGTCAGGCCCTGCACGGCTGGTGGCCTGAGTGAGACCCCCCCACAGCCACAGCCTCCCTGGGCTTACTGAGCCAGACAGTAATACAGGTAAGAACCCAGCAGTTTCTCTGATTTGTGAAACAAGGTGCTACTAACTCTCTCCCTTTCTCTCTATCTCAGACAGTTATTTATTTATGGAAGGGTAGTATAAAACATCATGAAGGAGGAATCATTTATAAGCTATAAAATACAACAATGTTTTGTCAAAGAGGCTTGGTTAAAAGTGTGACTCGATTCATGGGAATGAGGTTTTTCATGCTGCTACTTGGTGTTTTCTCAAGCAAAACATTTTCATCCTCATGTCTTCCCTTTTCAAGATATTTCTTTTCAACTTGAGGAATTCTAGAGGCAAGGACTGCTAGGTTAAAAGACATGGCCCGTTCCAGGGAAGAGACTTGAATGTACAAGAAGAGGTAGAAGATGATCACCTTATGACTGGTTCTGTTCAGTGCAGAGGATCACGGGAAAGCTTGGGAGAATGCCCACGCTCTGGGTTGATGTTATTGAGGAAGACACTCAGATCCTTCCGGAGTAACTAGTTTACAGAAATGCTCAGCTATTGATTTACTGCTTTATTACACTTTTTGAAATTGACTGCCATTGGTTGCTTCTGTAAAGAGAATGTTGACTGTATTCCTAATTTTATACCCAGGATTTGCCATCAAAGGTCTTTTAGTCCAGTTAGTGAGACAGAGCACAAATATTTGAAAATTTCAGTGTCCTTACAAAGAAATCGCTGAGTCTTTGGCCATTTGTTAAATGGCTTGATTCCAGGAGAAGGAGCTCTGGGGTGGAGTTTTCTGGTGCAAAGTGAGGGCTGGACTTGAGGCAGGGTATGGCTTCATAGTCTCCCAAGGTCCAGTAACAGGAAAGCATGGCCAGGTGGGCAGGGTTTCCTTTGAGGCCTTCTTTCTCTTTGTTTGCTCCACATAAATTTTAGGTTTCCTTAGAGTAAAGCCACCTCCATGAGTTGAGTTTCACTTTTACATCAGTGGTTCCAGACCTTTTCGTGGCCTCCTCCACACTCTCGAGGTCCAGACCTGCATTTCCAATGGCCTGTGTGACATCTTCCCAAAAGTCCTGTCTCAAATTGGACTCAGTCTATTTCTCCCCATGTTCCTTATTGCAGTGAATAGAACCCATACCAACCCACTTACTGAGACCAGAAACCTCAATTCTCCAAGGCCATCCCTTCTGAGTCCATGGTCTCTTAGCACTGGGGGCTTCTCCTTCACATTTAATTGTCTCTTTCTCAATAAAGCACATGCTCCATGAAGCCAGGAGCAGGACCATTGTTAGTGTTCACTTCTCTCATCTCCAGTCCCAACACCATATCGAGCCAGTGACAAATGTTGACTTACTTGTATGAATTTAATTTCCTGTCTGTTCTGCCTTCTAAATATTTCTCTGGTTAGGCAGACCTCAGTTTAAAATCCAGCTTTGCTGTTTACTAGCTGGGTAATGTTGATATTTTAAATTTTTTATTTTGAGATCGTTTTTGATTTGCAGAACAGTACTTTTAATTTCACTTTGCATCACTTTCTGAATCTGTCAAATGAGCATAATCAGAGTACCTACTTCACAGATTTGTGGTGGATTAAATGAAATAAAGCACATGAAACATTTTTTTGTGTTTGACATGTGCATACTCTATGCTGTTACAAAGTGAGGTTTGAAGCTAGGATATTTAAGGCCTTTGATGCAGGTTAAGAGGTGTGTGTTTTATTTTTTAGAAGGTGAGGATCCATGGAAGTTTCCAACTCTATGGTGGAAAAACCATGAGCTCTGCAATCAACAGACATGGGTTCAGATCAGAACTCTACCACCTAATAGCTGTGAGGTCTTTCACAAAGGTTTTTCTAAGCCATTTTTAACCTCAGTTTTATAACCTCTAGAATTAGGGGCCACCTGGATGGCTCAGTCGCTTAAGTGTCTGCCTTCGACTCAGGTCATGATCCCAGGGTCCTGGGATCAAGCTCAGCATTGAGCTCCCTCCCCAGAAGGGAGCCCACTTCTTCCCCTACAATACCCTACCCCCTACTCGTGCTCTCTCTCAAATGAATAAATAAAATCTTAAAAAAAAAAAACACAAAACTCTAAAATTAGGACCATAATACCTTGTAACAGGAATTGTAATACCTTGTAACAGGAATTGTTGTAAGGTATAAAGAGACAGTATATGAAAAGTGTCTGACAGTAATTTGTTCTTTGGTTAAGTTACTTTCTTTCCTCTGGATAACCTCTGGGTTCCCTTGGAAAGAGATCTGTGGTCCAGGGTCTTATCTTTGGCTTGGCCCAGTTTAACATTTTCTTTTTCTTTTCTTTTTTTTTTTTTTTAATTTTTATTTATTTATTTGACAGAGATCACAAGTAGGCAGAAAGACAGGCTGTTGTCGGCGGGGGGTGGGGGGGAGTAGGCTCCCCACTGAGCAGAGAGCCCGATGTGGGACTCAATCCCAGGACCCTGGGATCATGACTTGAGCCGAAGGCAGAGGCCTTAGCCCTCTGAGCCACCCAGGTGCCCCCACCCAGTTTAACATTTTTGTCAGATGCTTAAATGAAGCCTGATTTTCTAAATTTGCAGATGATTCAGCATTAGGATAGCTGGTACAGTAGGTGATGGAATAGAAGCTCCAAATGACCTCAACAGGCTGACATGGAAAATCAGGCATCTATCAGGTGGATGAAAACAGTCAGGAGCAAGGAGACCATTTAAAAGGGGATTCCACCCCCCGGGTCATGGATGGAAAGGGCCTGAACAACGAAGGGAGTGACAGTGTCACTGTCAGTGACAATGAAAGGAGTTAACAGTTGGGGAGAATTTTTTTGAAAAATCACTAGAATATAGAGGCTAACTGGGTGAATATGTGGATAAAGAGGGCTAGAGATGAATGGGAAATTTTCATTCTTGTTTCGTGGGAAAAAGGAGGTGCCAGTTAATAGGAAGGAGGAAGTTAGGCAAAAGAATTGAGTTAGGGAGAGGAGGAGGGCAGGAGTCTGGTTTTGTACATGGGGTGTTGGCTTTACCCAACAGGAAGTTGGAAAATCAGGACTGCAGCTTTGGGAGAAGACTCTGTGTCTGGAAAGAGGCATTTGGGAGTCATCCACATGGAGGTGATAGTTGAAGCTGTGGGTGGGAGTGGAGGGGTGGCCAAGGAGTGGCCAGTGCTACTCAGAATCATTAGCATTGTTGGCTCTAACTTGAGATAAGCAGGATAAACAAACCCTTGCCCAAGTGGGAACTAGTTCTGTTGCCTTCCTCAGGCTGTTTAACTCATTCAAGCAAAGTTTTACAGGATGAAAAAATGACATACAATAATTTCAGATTTTAAAAAAAATATATTTTTGATTTGCATATTATGACTTATTTTTAATTATGTAAGTAATACATTCTTGGCTGGGAAGAATGTAAACACTGTGTAAACACAGATAAAGTAAAAGCCCCCATTAATATTAACCCTTGTCCAATTTTTACTTTGTTTTTCAGAAGCAATCACTGTTACAAGTTCAGTGGGTATTCTTACAAACTTTTTCTAATGCATTTGTACATCCACACACATACACATATAGATATATGTTTGTTTTTGTGTGTGGTTTTGTTTTATATAAGTGAGCTCATAAAATGTTTTATTTTCAAATTTTTACTTTATTTTTTCTCTTGAAAGTGTTTTATTTAATTAATTTATTTATTTTTAAAGATTTATTTATCCATTAGAGAGAGACAGAGAGAGAGTAGGGGGATGGGTAGCAGGAGAGAGAGAATCCCAAGCAGAAGCTCCCGATGTGGGTCTCAGTTCTACAACCTTGAGATCACAACAGGAGCCCAAATCAAAGAGTCAGACGCTTAACCGCTTAACCGACTAAGCCATCCAGCTGTCCCAATTTTTACTTTTAAAAAGGAAACAATAGGGGTGCCTGGGTGGCTCAGTGGGTTAAAGCCTCTGCCTTCAGCTCAGGTCGTGATCCCAGGGTCCTGGATCAAGCCCTGCATCAGGCTCTCTGCTCAGGTCCCCCTGCCCGCCCCCCACCTCTCTGCCTACTTGTGATCTCTGTCTCTCAAATAAATAAATAAAATCTTTCTTTTAAAAAAATGAAACAATATGCTCTGAAACTCTTTCCAGGTAAATTTGTCTATATCAGTCATAAAAAAAAAGAAAAATCTGTTTTCCTGGGTAGAAATGTGCCATGTTTTATTTAATCATTCCTTTAATGATGGAATATACCATGTTTCCAACTTTTGCATCTGTCCATCCTGCAGATGTTGATTGCTTGTACTCTGTAGGGCACTGCCCAGCAGGTAGTAGGATATGTTGGTCAATATTAAGCCAGGGATTTGCAAGCTGTTGGGGTCAATGAGAAGCACATCCCCCAGGGGTGAACTATGAATATGTTATTAACCTTACGATAGGGCATTTCTTTGTCAGGCTCAGCCACTTGCTCTTTTCAGCCTCCTTGGTGCTTTAAGCTGGAGGAGCTGGAAGTCACAGGGAGAAAAGGAAAGGGTGAACATATGCTAACGAGATGGGGACTCTCCCCTCCATCTCTAGATTCAGCCAAAGTTAGAGTGATTGATTTGGGGAGGGGTAGGTTGGGTTTGAGAACTTTTTTTTTTTTTTTTTAACAAGTATCAGAATGAATATACAAAGTTTTAAATCCCCACTTGAGAGCTTCTGAAAGTATATCCCCATTGGAGAAATGGGTCCATTTTTCCCTTTTCTCTTGAGTACATGGGACTGAGGCAGCTCCAATGTAAAGGGAAAGGAAAGGAAGAAGAACCCCCTCTGTACCTGCTTTATCCCAACCCCCCAATTCTCTTCCTTCTCCCTCCCTCCCTCTTTCTCTGGCTTTCCTGCCTTTGATGCTATAAATCATACCACATCTAGTGAGCGGATTTGGGGCACAAGTGTTTTATGCAGAAACACCAAGGCCCTCATTTTCCTTCTCTTCATTTTTGCTGCCTTCACTCAGGACTCAGAGGAGGGTCCGCTTTGGGCTGCTATGTAGGGAATCATGCTGGTTCTTCTTCCTCCTCTTGCCTCTGTTCAGCACTGACTCAGCAGCTGGGTGGTCTGCCAGGCTCTCAGGAAGCATCACTATCCCAGGGTAAGACTGCCAAGAGCCGGACTTCACAGGCCGTCCCGACTCAATGACCTAGGCAGCCGTGCCCTCTAGCATGTCTGACAAGTCTGGCTGGGAAGTTTCTTGGGATCTCTCCAATTCCCCAAGCCAAGCCCTTCCCGACTTGAGTCCTCTGCTTGCAGCACAATGAAGGCTGGGGGATCTTTTTCATTTCACCTGTTTCTACTCCTAGCCAAGCCGAATTGGCCCTCGGGGCTGCTGGACCCCGAGGGGCTCATCTCCACATGGCTTCCGTGCGCATATGTCTGAAAAGTAGCTCTGATCTGCTACCTGCAGGAAAGTGGTTGCTACCCACTTCTTTAGGTACATGTCCCAGCCATTGTTCCCCTTCTGACTCCAACCTGTCCCCTGGTACCCCAGACACACTTGCCGTAAATACCTACTGCTTTCTCTACTTGGAGCTCCCCAAACACAACACATAGTCTTCCCATTCTGTGCCTTACCTTGGGTTGCTCACTCTTCCCCACTTGCCTTTCCTCTGTACTTTAAATTCAGTTGAGGTGTCACTCATTCTAGAAAGCTTTACCACACACACACACACACACACACACACGTCTCCAATGCTATGTTCACCTCACTGACCTTGAGTTTTTCATTTAATATCTGGGTCTCCCACTCCAGTACGACAGTCTGGGTCACTTCTCTGCCCCCGGGGCTGAGCCCAGGACCTGGAATATACTGGGTACTCAGTTTATGCGTTTGAACCCAGATGACCTAGGGCAGGGGCTGTCTTTGTGGTTCTTTTAGGTTTGCCCACCTGAAAGATCCCTGACTTCCTAAGTCCCATCTTGTTACTTGAGAAATAATGCCTCATTAGTGAGAAAGCTCACTGAGAGGCTTTGCTTTATAACAAATAATTGTGTCACATTCTATTTGGACGGTTTGCAGGGTGGAGAATCCATTATTTTTAGATTCCAGACAAGTCTCTGCCTAGGAAGAGTGCAGGAGTAAGGAGGAGCCAAACCACTGGGTCAGGGTCACAGAGGAGGCTCCTTGAAGTGCTTCAGGTATCATGGACTGCCCTTCCCCCGAACCCCATAGTAATCCCACCTAGCCTGTGCAATCTTCCCCTTTACAAAGCACCCTGGCCAGAGCTGATTTCCTGTAAATCATCTTGGGAGGTAGAAGGAACCGATTTATGCAGAATTTAACAAAAGAGGCTAATTCATTTATTCTACGAATATTTATTGAGTTCCTACTATGTCTCTGTTTTGGGAACATAGAAGTAGACAAAACTACTGTGCAGCTCTCAGGAAGCTCTGGTCCTAGTCTCAGGCTGCCAGTAAGTAGCATACAGATAAGTAGTACTTATAATTTCCAGTGGTGGTGATTACTCAGAAGACAATCAGGCAGTGTAATATGACAGAAAGCGATGGGTGGGAGGAAAGAAGGGCTGCTTTAGAGCTTGCAGAACATTTCCGAGGTGGTGACATTTGAGCTGAAATCTGAAAGGTGAGAAGGACCTGGCTAGGTGATGTCTGAGGGAAGTGAGGTGACTTGCTGAAAGTCCCAGGCTGGGGCTGGCCCTGAAGCTATGAAACAAACTCATTCCCCGATGTCCCTTGAGCACTTCCCTCCCTTCTCTGTCATGTCCGTGGACCCCGATGAGTATGTCCAGGACAAGCTGTGGGCAGGAAGGGGATGAGGCCTGCTAACATGTGCCAGGAACTCTCACTAAGCATGGACACTGTCAGCTCCCCTTGGAGTGTGCATTGGCAGTCCAGAGCTGAGGAGGGATCACCTGGGGGCCAGATTTCTTCCCCATTTCTCTCTCAGTAGGTTCCTTTCATAAGGCATCCCTTATGAGTAAACCTTACCTCTTTCCAGATCTGCAGGAAAGGGTATCACAAATTCCTTTACAAGGCAGCTAAGAAGTTAGCATCTTGCCCTGTTGTTGTTGTTGTAATAAAGTACACATAACATAAAATTTGCCATTTTAGCCATTTTTAAGTGTACAGTTCAGTGGCATTAAGTAGAGTCACAGTTTTGTGCAGCCATCCGTCCCATCCATCACGAAAACTAGTTCATCGCCCCAAACTGACACTCTGTACCGTTTCAGCACTAACTCTCTACCTTTTTTAAGGCCCTGGTGGATCATGGGTAATGAAATCAGTGCCGTTACACAAAAGCCTCCCCCCCGCAGTGAGTTTAGCCTCCTCATGTTTAATACAGTATCATCGATGTAGTCTGAAGACAACTGGCACCAGAGTCACCCGGTTGGTTGGGAGAAGGGGAAGTGCTTGTTGAAATTTAGATCTCCCCTCTCCTTCCTGAATCAGAATCTCTCACTCAAGCCTGTGCATTTGTGCTAAGTCCCCCACATGATTATGCAGCTGATGTAAATGTGAGAATCACTGGTTTCAGCCCCATGGGAAGAACACGTGAGAAAATTATTAGCAAGGGCATAGAAGGCTTGCTATGGGGAAGTAGCTACCTGCATTTGAATATCTGCTTCCCCAGTGGAAAGCTGAATAATTCTGGGCAAGTTGCTTAATCTCTAAACCTGTTTTCTTATCTCTAAATTGGAAATTGTGGTCTTAGTACATATGTCAACAGAGTTGCTATGATGATTGAATAAGACACAAGATGCTCAGATAGGTGCCTCGCGTGGACCTCCTCAGGTCTTGATGTGGCCCAGAGGTGATGACCCAAGAAACTGCTTTACACAGGATAGTTCTGTTTTCTTGAGGAATTATGGGTAAATGGATCAAAATTTGCTATTCCAAAAGTGTTTTGTCTTTGGCTGCCCTCCCACTGCAGGAAAGAAGCCAGCGTTATTAGGATAGGACATACATGGTTATGCTTATAGCAATTGATAAGATAGAATATTTTTCTTGAAAAATCTTTTCAGAGATGGGTTCATGTGGAGAAATTCCTGAGAGAAATGGTTAGGTGATTAATAGTAATGCATGTAGTGCTTAGCTGTGGGAAATAATTAAGAAAGTGAGGCTCTGGCACATATCCCGGAATACTTACCACCACCCCACTTTGGAACAAGGGCAATTAAGGTTGTGTAAAGAATGTTCTGGATGGCTGGTGCAATAGTATCTTCAGAGTGAGTTGCAGTCACTGGTCAGAGAAACTTCCTGAATAGAGTGTAGCTCTGCAGAAAGGAAGGAAGAGGGGGCTCAGGAGTGATGAACAGGACACAAAAATGGGGGTGAATAGGCAGGTTCGGGGAACAACAGACCAGACTACCCTGGCTGAGGGGAATATCAGATTAGTGCATTGGAGAGTCTGGTTTTGATTAGATCACCTTCCAACTTGGCTCCATTTGGCCTAGTTTAATATTATAAAATATCGCCTGAATCTAGCAGATATCTCTTTGATAAATTTCAATTAGAATCTGTAGTTTTATGGACTATTTTTACTTAGTGCTTAGCATAGGATTTGGGACATAGGTGTTCAAAAAGTTTTGTTGAAAAAGTGAATGAATAAATCATACCCTTTGGTTGACCAGCCCTTGCAAGAAAGGTTGATCAGTTTGGAGGTTCTTGTACTCCAAAGATAGGACAGTATTACAAATATATCGAACAGGTGAGATTAGGCATGATTTAAGGGGGGCATTTTCCACAATCTCCTCCTTTTTAAAATAGTGTTTAGAATGTTGGGAAAGGGTGTGTTGATGTTTATATAGATCTCATTATGTCCAAAAGTTATTCCTTTGGACAATATAATATTAAAAGGGACAAGATACAAATGGAAAATATGGTAAAGTTTCAGTTCTGTAAAAGATATATGTTCATGGGGGGAAAACTGGAAGTTATAAGAAAATTAGGACTTACCTAGATCTTACCTCATGTTTTCTCCTTTATGCTTATCAGACTCTTTAAAATTTTTCTACAGTAAATCTGTTACTTTTATAATCAGAAAAATACAACATGTGTTATTTGTTAAACAGTATAGAATGTGGTACAACACTCTTGCCAAAACTTGCTTTTTTTTTTTTTTTTTTTAAGCTCTGGAACTCATAAAAACCACAACTGATACTTGGAATAATGATAAAGTGGTAACAAAAATGAACTCTACCTTACCAGTCATATGACGTCATTGATTTACTGAGGAGCCCACACCACCCAGGTCCTGAGATTGGCCAACTCATGGCTCCTTGCTTCCACCCGCATATCCTCACCCTCCCTGCATACTGACTGCCCGCCATCACCTGTTGGAGGCTCATGAATGTCCTCAAAGCTGGTAATGCATGTCGGAGCTACCTTGCTTGCTTCAGATTGCATTCTTTGCAAATAGCTCTGTACTTTAGGTTACACTGCCCTGAAAAATAGCAGAAGCATCAAGGTGTTGGCCTACAGACTAAAAAAATTTAACCAACTGAGCCACCCAGGTGTCCCCAGACTAAAAAAAATTTAACAGCAACAGCAAAATCCAAAAACATATTTGCTTAGTTTTCTTTTCAATTAGGTACAAAGTATGAATAATGTTTCTTCTCCCTCTTGGATGATGACTTCTTAGTGAAAAATCCGAGGTAGAGCTAAAATGAACTTTGAGTGTTAATGAGGTATTCCATTTGCATTTTTAACCCTACTGAAAACAAGCCATTAGAATAATATCAGCTGTTTGTCAGCTGTTGGCTTGGGCTTTCACCCAGAATTTGATGTCACTGGTCGGCATCCATAAGGAACAGGAATTATTTTTAAGCTCGTTGACCAGAGGACCTCTGAAGATCTTCATTGTTATGGTGTTAAATATAATGCAAATATAAAAAAGAAAATGGCTAGAAATGGTTATCTTATGTATTAAGTATGTGGATTTAAAATGCTTTCCATCTGTTGGGGCTTTATGGGAGAGTCTCTATGAAACTGGAGAATTATTTAGTCTGGAAAACGTTTTACTCTGCGAGATGATGAAATGTAAGCTAGGTATCAGATGTGGGGGAACCAGGTAGGAGGGAGATCAAGCACAGCCATGAAGAAAAGAGTTTGCAGGAGCTGAATCATATCCCATTTTGATTAAATCAGGATCATTTTACTGAGAGACTGTAATGTGAGAATGTGCTAGGGTAGTGGAGCAGTTCTATTATGTTTATCTCATCCAGAGTGAGTTAGTTTTCATCACATGTATTTTTAATTCTTTGGAAAGACAATTACATTAATTGAGGAATGACTTATAGAATACCCGTTTGAAGAAAAAAAACATTTAGTGAATGGGTGTGTTGATATTGCAAACTATCAACTAGTTAAAAATTGCTTATAATATGAGCTATAGGTACCCCAGCCAGAGGTGGCAGTTGGCTATTTGGGGAAGTCTGTTATATTTTTAATGCAGAAGAAGCTGCCTTCAAGGAAGCAGCTCTGGGTTCTTCCCTGTGTTTCTCTTCCCCTTCATTGCATGGTTTCCAAAATATCTGTCTTGACCTGATATTAGAACTTTCCAGCACCTATCCAGGATGGTCCTATTGATTCTGCTGCCATTGTGTTTAGCAAGGGTAGGGTAACTTCCACAACCTTCTATCAACCCACAACCTTCCATTCCATCTCCAAGACATGGCCCAAATTCCTTCTGTCTTCCATTTTCTCCCTGGCCTCATTTACCAGGTCAGAGTCCTCTTTTAAGGACTGTGACATTCTCTGGGAAGTCTTCTCTGATAAGATTTGAGCGCAAGCTGATTTCTGCCATCTTTTATCTTCACTTTTTATCAGTTGCACAGTTTGTACACACACTGTTGAATGGTTCTTTCAATCTTTAACTGCCTGCCTAGATTATTCAGGATTTTATGATATTAGCTCATATCCTAAGTTTCTTCTTTATGGCTCTGTAACAGTGAAATTATTTTCCTGTGGGCAGGGGTTGTGCCTTTCTCGTCTTCTGAAGTCATGTAGTCCCTTGCACATATGTGCTAACACCCAGTAAACTTGTAGAGCTCAACTTAACAAATAATTCAGCTGCTTGCTCTGGATGCGATAAAAAATCACCACCTACTAACATACAAATAACATTCTACACAGAACAATACATGAGCAAGTATTTATTGAGCCTTTATTATTATAGTCCTCAGAGGGGATTTAAAAGAAATAAACATGGTTCTACATTAGGAGGGAGTATGTGATGAGTCTGGATATAATGATAAGAATAAAGTGTACCTTTTTTTGAGGGATTACCACCTCATAGGATTATTGTGAGGATTATATGAGAAACTATGACTCCTCCCCGCCTTCCATGTTACAGATATAAAAACTAAGCCTTAGCAAAGTTAAATGGAGATGAGATCCAAACTCAGATTGAAGGATTCCACTGTACTAGTGCTATGTCAGCACCATATTGTACAGTTGAGCAGGTCGTTCAGTGCTTGGAGGTGCCTGGCCAAGAGCACAAATGGGATTGAAATGCAGCCTGCAGGTCCCTTGGGAAGCTGATAGGGGGAAGTATACAGTTGGAGGACTGTATACTGTGTAGCACTTGAAATGTGGCTAGTGCAGCTTGGGTGCTGAATTTTTAATTCTACTTAGTTTAAATTAATTTTTTACTTAAGTGGCCACATATGGCTAGAAGCTACTATATCAACACAGGTCTAAAATTTAAATAAATGGAATTATTCAGTGCTTGGCTTCTTTCATATAACCTAATGTTTTTAAGATTCATCCATGTATGTTACATAATCAGGAGATCATTCCTTTTATTTCTGAGCAGACTTTGATAGTATGAATATACAACAGGTGGTTTATTTATCTTTTGATAGACTTTTGGGTCATTTCCCAACAGTTGGGTCTGTTATGAATAAAGCTGCTAAAGACATTTGCATACAATTCTATTTGTGGATATATGCTTTTATTTTTCTTCTACCAGTGGAATTTTTGGGTCATCTGGTAAATGTATATTTAATTTTGTAAGAAACTGCCAAGCTGTTTTCAAAAGTAGCGGTATCACCTTATATTCCCACTACAATATTCCAGTTTCTCCAAGTTTGCACCAACTTTGGTATGGTCATTTTAGTATTAGCTGTTCTAGTGGGGATGAAGTTCTATCTCATTGTGATTTTAATTGGTATTTCCCTGGTGACTGATAACCTTGAACATCTTTTCATGTGCTTGTTGGTCATTTGTATTCTTTTGTAAGGCGTTTTCCAAACTTTTGCCCACTTAAAAAAAATAGGGTTGTTTGTCTACTTATTATTGAGTTATAGGAGTTTTTTATGTGTTCTAGAAGCAGATCCTTTATTCGATATTTATCTTACAAGTATTTTCTACCATACAATAATGGCTTGTCTTTTGAAGAGCAGATATTTTTAATTATGTTGCAATTTATCAATTGTTTTTCTTTTGTGGTTTATACTTTTGTGTTCAGAAATTTCTGCTTGTTTCAGTAGTTGTAAAAATTTTCTCCTATGTTTTCTATTAGAAGTTTTATAATTTTAGCTTTTACACTTAGTATCCATTTTGTGATCCATTTTTAGTTAACTTTTCTTTGTGGTGTGAGGAAGGGATTGAACTTCATATTTATTTCATACATAAATTTTGTTGATCTGTCACAATTTGCTTATAGGCTATTCATATATGTTATTTTATGAAAGATCTATTCAAGTCTCTTGTACATTTCAAAAAACTCGTGTTGTTAACTGCTTATTACTGAGTTATAAGAGTTTTATGTATAGTCTAGATACAAGAAGGTTTTCACATGTATGTTTTGGGAATATTTTCCCCCAATCTCTAGCTTGTCCTTTTGTTTGTTCTTTCTTTCTTTCTAGAGCAGAAGTTTAAATTTTTTAAAAATTTTGATTAAGTTCATTTTACCTTTTTTTTTTTCCTTTGTGGTTAGTTCTTTTTGTGTCCTAAGAAATTTTTCTGTATCCCGAAGTCATGAAGATTTTTCCTGTTTTTTTTTTCTAAATATTTTGCGGTTTTAGATTTTCATTTTAGCTTTATGATTCATACTGAATTAATTATTGTGATGGTGTGATACAGCGGTTGATGTTCATTACTTTTATTTTTGGATCCAGTACTATTCATTGACTATCCTTTTCCCACTGAATTACCTCTGTATCTTTGTTTAAAAGCCAAGTGACTGTATATGTGTAGGTGTATTTCTGGATATTCTGTTCCATTGATCTAAATTTCTGTCTTTATGCCAATAACATACTATTCAGGTTACTGTGGCTTTGTAGTAGTGTTGAAATTAGATTGTGTAAGTCCCCCAACTTGTTCTCCCTTTAACTGTTTTTGCTACTCTTGGTCCTTTCCATTTTCCATGAATTTGTGAGTTTGTTTCAATACTTGAAAGTCAAACAATATAATTTACCAAGGAGAAAAATCATGCAGTCATCTTAATAAATGCAGAAAAAGCATTGGGCAAAACTCTTCTGTGATAAAAACTTCCAGCAAACGAGGGATGCAAGGGAACATCCTCAGTTTAATAAAGGGCATTTATAAGACACAGCTAACCTTAACAGTGATGTGTTAAATACTCTCCCTCAAAGAATGAGAACAAGGCAAGGTCTTCATATTTAATTTGGTATTATGATTGGAGATCCTCACCAATGCAATAAGGCAAGAATAAAAGGTATACATTTTGGAAAGGAATAAATAAAACTTTCTTCATTTGAAAATGACATGGGGGTGCCCGGGTGGCTCAGTCATTGGACGTCTGCCTTCGGCTCAGGTCATGATCCCAGGGTCCTGGGTTCTAGCCCCGCATCAGGCTCCCTGCTGGGTCAGAAGCCTGATTCTCCATCTCTCACTCCTCCTGCTTGTGTTTCCTCTCTTGCTGTAAATCTCTCTGTCTAATAAGTAAAATCTTAAAAAAAAAAAAAAAAAGAAAGAAAAAGAAAAAGAAAATGACGTGGATATCTGTGTAGAAAATTCTAAGTCATTTACAAAATATCTGTGGAAATAATCATTGAATTTAGCAAGGGTATAGGTTATAATGTCTAGACACAATAGTTGTATTTCTGCATACTATCAACAAACAACTGGAAACTGAAACATAAAATAATTCCATTTATAGTAGCAACACTAACATAGAGACAAATTTAACAAAAGATATGCAAGACCTCTGTATAGATAAATATAAAATACCACTGAGATAAATTAAAGAAAATATATGTGGAGCTCCCAGGTTGAACACATGGAGATTTGGGGAGGGTGGTGTGCTTGGAGAGGGCACGGATGCTACTTGCTATATTCCTGTATTTTGTCTTCTGCATCTCTTCCATGTAGCTTTTCCTGAGTTATACATTTATAATAAACCAGTAATCTATGTCTCAGCCTTTCAGCCATCGCTTTCAAAGTAGCAAATTCATTGTGGAACAAAGTGACAGCAAATGTCAGATTCACCAGAGAAAAACAACTATCATATGATCTCCCTGATATGAAGAAGTGGAGATGCAATGTGGGGTGCTTGGGAGATAGGAAAAGAATAAATGAAACAAGATGGGATTGGGAGGGAGACAAATCATAAGAGACTCTTAATGTCACAAAACAAACTGAGGGTTGCCAGGGGAGAGGGGGGTAGGGAGAGGGTAGTTGGGTTATGGACATTGGGGAGGGTATGTGATATGGTGAGTGCTGTGAAGTGTATAAACCTGACAGTTCACAGACCTGTACCCCTGGGGCCAATAATACATTATATGTTTATAAAAAATTAAAAAATTATTTTAAAAATGTCAGATTCTCTTCTCTGGGCTTCCCTGGTCTAACTGCCTTGGTAGCTCTTCAGCACCTTCATGAGAGGTTCCAGATAAACCAAAAATTGTTGAGGAACCACGAACTAATCTTTTGTTTTAATACTTTATTAAGAGTTTATATTCAGACAGTACCATGCATGACTTGATTTTCCTGTGTCGGCTCCACAGAGCTGTGTGGTTGACTCTGCCACTGCCTCTACCCAGCCTACACAATTTACTCACCCACCATCCTCTGCTTCCTGTGAGCAAACACAGCTCATCTGTGTGACATTCCATAAGCAGCAGACACATTGTAAAAACAGCCTGGCTATGCAGCAGCTCTTTCATCTGTGACATGCAGAAAATAGTCAAGAAGGGCTCCCCAACTCCCCAGGATATATAGAGCTTGCTTGCTTGCTTGCTTGCTTTAATTTGCTCTTACATGAATATTGCTTATAACTAAGACAACTGCTAAGCCCAGTTATCATACAACATGCATATAACACCCAGTGCTCATCACATCACGTGCCATCCTTAATGCCCATCACCCAGTTACCCAATCCCTCACCCACCTCCCCTCTAGAAACCCTCAGTTTGTTTCCTATAGTTAAGAGTCTTTTATGGTTTGCCTCCCTCTCTGTTTTTATCATATTTTATTTTTCCTTCCCTTTCACTATGTTCATCTGTTTTGTTTCTTAAATTCCACATATGAGTGAAATCAGATGATATTTGTCATTCTCTGACTGACTTATTTCATTGAGCGTAATACCCTGTAGTTCCATCCCTGTCATTGCAAATAGCAAGAGCTCATTCTTTTTGATGGCTGAGTAATATTCTATCATATATATATACACCCATGTATATACATGGATATATATAGATATAGATATAGATACAGATATATATAAAACATCTTCTTTATCCATTCATCTGTGATATATATATATAACATCATATATATATATATATATATATATATATATATATAAACATCTTCTTTATCCATTCATCTGTTGGTGGACATCTGGGTTCTTTCCATATTTTGGCTATTGCAGACATTGTGGACATCGCTGCTATAGGAATTCTTTTTTTTTTTTTTTGAAGAATACTGAAAGTATATTTAAAAATTAAATTCAGTTAATTAACATAATTAACATAATTTGTTTCAGGGGTACAGGTCTGTTATTCATTGGTCTTATATAATACCCAGTGCTCTTGTAATACATACCCTTCCCAATGTCCTTCATCCAGTTACCACATCCCTTCACCCCTCCCCTCCAGCAACCCTCAGTTTGTTTACTAAGATTAAGAGTTTCTTATGATTTGTCTCCCTGATTGTCTTTCATTTTCTCTCTTCCCCTATGATCCTCTGCCTTGTTTCTTAAATTCCATATATGAGTGAGACTTACTTTGCTTAGCATAATGCCCCGTGGTTACATCCACATCATTGCAAATGGCAAGATTTTGGGGGTTTTTCATGGCCGTGTAATATTCCATTGTGTATATGTACCACATCTTTATCCATTCATCTGTCGATGGACATCTGGGCTCTTCCCACAGTTTAGCTATTGTGGACATTGCTGCTATAAACATTGGGGTGCAGGTACTCCTTTGGATCACTACATTTGTATCTTTGGGGTAAACACCCAGTAGTATAGGAATTCTTTTTTTAAATTGATGATGTTCTTAAGGATGAGACTAAGGTGTGGATTTACTATACAAGATAAAATGATAGTCCCTTTTATCTCCTTTTATCTCACGCAAAGGAGTGATATGATGAAAATAATGTTTGGAGAATATTTTTCTGCACTTGATCTTAACCAAAAGGCAGGCAAGTGGTGGGAAATATTTTTCTGAAAATCATATAGGTTGGAATGAAATAGGAGGAGGTTAGAATTAGGAAACTGAAAGCACCTAAGGAATCCTAATGGACAAGGATTGGGTTCAAAGAGCCATGGAAAAGAAGTCTATATAGTCTATTGAGACTATATACCTGGAAACTATACCAGAAATGTAGGGTGCAGGGTATCTATAAACTCCTTAAGTTGAAAGATGCAAGGTCTCTGTTCTTCACAAGCTTTCAATCCATTCAGGGGTCCTATATAATCAATTGCTACAGTATAGTGTTTCATGACAGGTTGTACTGGTGAAATGTTCTTTTTGTGGGAAACAGATGAGAACAATTAATGCTGTCAAGTAGGTATCAGGGAGGGCTACAGAGGGGAGATGCCATTTAAGCTGGGCGAAGGAGTCTTAGCAGAGTTAGGAAACAGTGGGAAGGGAAGTGCACAGAGGCATTAATGCTAGGCTGATTGAATACATAGCAAAAAGACAAGTATGATAGGATATCTTCTCCTTGGGGGGTATTGGTCAGTGGTGAAGCTGGAAAAAATAGACTGGGACTAAATCATGGAGAGTCTCTTGCCACCTTCTGCTGCTCACTTTTGTCCCTTCTCATCTCTCTTATCAAAAACATGCATCTTTGTGTGCATGTGTGCGCATATACTAACTGCAGAAATTCTTGGCATGATTGTACTACAGTAAAGGAGAGGGAGTCCTGTGAGTGTCAGAACACTGCAATCCTATCTACCTCCAATCTTGGATTAAATTTCTAATGTCTGTGACTCCACATTTCTGGGAGAGCAGTAGGGGGTGATTTGCAGGCTGATCAGAGGCTGTTTACAGTGAGGATTTCCTTTCTTTGTGAGTTTGACAATTGAGAATTAAGCTATAATGAACAAACTTTTTTTGTGATCCTCTATTTTACTATATGCAACCTTATCAATGTATTAGTTCAAAAATATTTGCATAAATTTGGCATCTACCTATACATTAATTCCTGGTGTTTAATATACACAGAGTATAAAGATTAAGTTGTCTCTGGGTTTTCTGGGTCACCAGTCTAGCCTCCCAGACTTTGAAACTTTTCTGATAAAGGGAGTGCAAGTCATGAAGGGTTAAGTCTGTGGGGTCTTGGATAATGACCCAGATTAGTGCACCAGTGCCTTTGGGGAATGTTTTAAAAGCTTTGTTTCTTTGTTAGTTATGGAGTTTCCATCATAATATTCAGAGAAAAGAGGTCAGGAGGGAGTGGAGCAGCAGACATTCAGTGGAGAAGAGTGATGACTGACTCATCATGTAGGGTTTGGGTGTGGGTGTGCCTGTAGTAGGGAGAAAAAGGAGGAAGAGCTGTGCAGGCAAAATATTTTCTTTAATCTCTTTGCAGAGTGAGCCTTGTGGAAGAGAACGCACAAGTAAATAACTGTTGTATGGTTGTTTATCTGTCATATACATGATACTACAAGTGAGTCTATAAAATCCTTTAAGTTTGAAGATGAAATAGAAATATTACATCCCATTACCAGCTTTAACAGTTGCCCTAGTATTTCTCTTCATGATGGTGAAATTACTGAACAGCTTTCACTTTCTTTAATTGGATTAAATGGTCTCCTAAGAACTTCAAATGAATTCATAGTTATGTATTTTCCTACTTCTTTATCTTTCTTTACTCTATTCCTTTTACCCAAGGTCTCTTTTTTGGTTATGGATAAGAGTAATTGCTACCTCTCAGTAAAGTTCCAAGTTAAATTCCCCACCCTCAGAGCTTTACTGATTTCCTGGTCTACAACTACCTTGTTTCTGAACTTGAAATGTAACAGGTGCTTAGTAAACAATTGATAGTTGGGCCGCCTGGGTGGCTCAGTGGGTTAAAGCCTCTGCCTTCGTCTCAAGTCGTGATCCCAGGGTCCTGGGATTGAGCCCCACATCAGGCTCTCTGCTCCTCAGGGAGCCTGCTTCCTCCTCTCTCTCTCTGCCTACCTCTCTGCCTACTTGTGATCTCTGTCTGTCAAATAAAGAAATAAAATCTTTACAAAAAATAAGTAAATAAATAAATAAATAATAGTTATCTTATAGTTTTTGTTGTTCTTGTTATTAAATCCCACCTCCTTCTGACATTTACAATAATAAAAAACAATGTGCTTGTATTTAATATTTTTCTCATTTAATTGTTCTTTATGACACAAAAGATTTCATCAAGCCCAGAAACATAAAAGTGGAGCCATACTGTAAATTAGTGAATATAATTTTCCATCCAATGCAGGAATTCTCTCTCTAAAGCTTCTTTGTTATATTCTATCTCTACTTTTCAATAAGCCATTCAAATACTCTGAGCATCATAAAATGGGGGTGATAACAGTATTGACCTTTATTAGTTAGGAAAAGGTTTGGATGTGAGTGACAGAAAACCTAAAATAGTGGTGGCTTAAACAACATAAAATTTTCTTTTTCCTTCCCCCAAATCCAGGAAACAAACACCCAGGCTTCTATCTTATTTCTTTACTATGAAAGGTGTCCATTCTTATATTTACCTCAAGGTCTAATATGGCTGCTTGAGCTCCAGTCATCATGCCTTCCCTCCAGTCAGCAGAAAGGAGAAAGAGGGAGGAGAAAGGCACACGTTTCTGTTCAAAGACACTTTCCAGAAATAGCAAACCACTTCTGTTTATTTCTAATTAGTAATAACTTAGTGACATAAGTACATCTAGCTAATAGTAAGGCCGATAGAGGGATGGCCATATGCTTGGCTAAAATTCAGAGGTTCTTTTACTGAGAAAAATGAGAACAGATTTTGGGGAACAATTAGTAGTTTCTGCTACTGATAATGCTATTATAAAAATTAAATGAGTTATTATGTGCTTAGAACATGTCTGACGTATGATACATGCTCAATAAGTAGTTATGAGCCATTATTTTTATAATTAACCATTATAGATGGTATTCATTCACTCTAATATTTGTTCAACACCTATCAAACACCTGCTATGCTAAACACTGTGCCTCTCTATATTTAAATCCCTCTATCAACAATGAGAAGACTGCCATCCAAGATAGCTTCTCCTTTGTTAAACAGATCTACAAGTTAGAGAATACTTTATCACAGTAAGCCAAAGCATACCTCCCCAGTAATTCATTTGTTTTGGCCCTGATCCTACCTTTTGAAACAATATGTAACCAGACTATTTCCTCATCTCAATTCTTCAAATATATGAAGATGGCTATTAAGCCTTCCACTTAGTTTTTTTGGCTCTAACCAGGCATTTTATTGACTCATTTGTCTAGCACACATTTTGGCAAACTTTTTATATAAAGTGCTAGATGGTGAATATTTCTAGCTTTGCGGGCTATATGGTTTCTGTCACAGTTTCTCAACTCTATCATTGTAATGCAAAAGCAACAATATACATTACATAAATGAATGGTCATGGCTGTGTTCCAGTAAAATTTTATTTACAAAAACAGCAGGTCAGGGAGATCATATGATAGTTGTCTTTCTCTGCTTGACTTATTTCGCTAAGCATGATACGCTCTAGTTCCATCCATGTTGTCGCAAATGGCAAGATTTCATTTCTTTGATTTGGACTTCTAGCTTGCCGGCCCCTGATTTAGCCCATGGAAATTTGTCTATAAGGTTATTTGTAACTTACATTTCTCTATCTTGAAGATAAAAACTTACTCTGTGTCACTCCTGATTCTTCTTAAACCTTTCATTTCTTTTTCTTGTCTTACTACTTTGGCTAGGATTTCTAGCACCCCTGGCATCATTTCTATAGCCATACTTCATGGCCAATCGTTTCTCTAAACCTATTATTCATCCCAATTCATCTCTAGATTGGAAATGCTACCTTGACAAATTCCTTCTTATTCTGCCATATTCTTAACCACATATCCTTTGATCTCTCTCAGACTGGTCCTTCTCTAGGCTTCCCTACAGACCACATTAAGAAAAGAATAACCTTTTTCTCCATCTCTTTCTTCTTCAGAACTTTTAGACTGTGATCTTATTCAGTGCTTCAGGTTTTCTTCAGCCAGCTGTCTAATGCTACTTATAACTTTAACCTAACCCATCTTCCCTCATAGATGACCTAGGGCTAACCAAGAGGAGGTAGGTAGAAAATTAACATTTATAATTGACATATAAATTATGTATTTCATTCTAATGTTACAGAAATAAGAAGTATAATTTGGAATTGATCATATAACCAGCTCATGGTCATGCAGCTGGGATACAGGGAGTCAGTCCCAGTTATAGAATTGAAATTTAAATTTGGGTGAACCTGGTGAGTGGAGTGGGGGCATCTTGCCAAAGTAAATTCAACACATGTCACCAACAGAGCTGCTGAACTTTACAAGGCATAGAATAACAAATATTTTCCCCAGACTTTTGGTTTCCAAAGCATTTTAAAAACATTTTATTTATTTGAGAGAGAGAGATAGTGAGAGAGAACAAGATCAGGGGAGAGAGGAAGAAGCAGGCTCCCCAACATGGGGCTCAGTTCCAGGGTCCTGGGATCATTATCCAAGAGCTGAAGGTAGATGCTCAAATGACTGAGCGTCTCCAGGTGTCCTCCAAAGCATTTTCTCCACAGTCTGATGGAATAGGCAGTTTTATTTCTGTCTTATATGTGAGGAAATCAAACCAAACCCAACATGGTTAAAATATTTGCATGAAGTATTAGGGGCCTATGTCTTATTGTTTTTCTCCATGAGAATCCACATTTGATCTTTTCTGAAAAGGATGCCCCGCCTCTTTATCTTGCTAATTCCTTCTTATCTTTCAAAAATTCAGCTTAATCACCATCTTTCCAGGAAACCCTGCCTGCATTCACCCCTGCCTTGTCCCCACTATCTGATTTACATGTTCTTTCTCTGTGTTAGCCCACATTATAAGCCTATTTATACTTTACCTTACCTGATGATTTATTAGCTTATAAAGAAATCAGGGGCAGATTCCTGCCTCACTTAGCATTGTATTCAATAAGAATTTTTTGAGTAAAAGAATGAGCTGAGATGGAGTCTTTAGTCCTTGGTTGTGATTACAGCTGAAGGCAAAATGAAGATCTCAGCCTTCCAGAGACAAACTCAAATAAAAGAGGATCCTCCCAGAAATCATGGATCCCATCAGCTAGCAGACATCGGGAATTCAAACCCATGAGGTTTCAAACTAGGTAGTAAGAAAGCAGCATACTATGGTGAAGAGCATAGATTCTGGAGTCAGGTTTCTTGGGTTTGAATTCTGACTCCACCATTTTCCAGCAGTGTGATCTTTGGCAAGTGACTTAGCTTCTCTGTGCTTTGATTTCTAATCTGTCAAATATGGATAACAATAGAACTGATCTATATTAGTTCTCTCTTGCTGTGTAACAAATTACCTCAAAACAGTGTCTGAAAACAATAAACATTTATCTCACATTTTCTGTGGCTCAGAATTTTGGGAGCTGAGTAGTTTTGGTTCAGGTTTGTTCATGAGGTTCGAATCAATATGTAGACATGTAGACCATGACTGCAATCACATGAAGGCTTGACATGTTGGAGGATCCCTTTCCAAGATGGCTCTCACCAGTGGCTGTTGGCAGGAGGCCTCAGTTCTTGTCACATGGAACTTTGCTTATGACATGGCAACTGATTTCCCCCAGAGCAAAGAAGGGGAAGAGCAAGGAAGAAACCCCAATGATTTTATGACCTTTTATGATCTATTCTCAGAAGTCATAAACTGTAACTTCGAACATATTCTGTATGTTGGAAGGATGTCACTAAGTACAGCCCACATGCAAGGGGAAGGCAGTTAGGCTTCAGCTTTTGAAAGGAGTATCAAAGAATTTGAGGACATACTTTAAAACCATCATGCTATCTTGTAGGGTTGAGTGAGAATTACATGAGATAATAATTTCCAAGTGCTTAGAACAGAAGTTAAACAGCACTTGCCTTGAATTACCTTTCTCCCATAGGTGAGAAAGGACACATTAACAGTCAATCTGAAGGCTTTGGCTTTAAAAGTTACTCTAAAAAACAGACCAAAGATAATGAAATCAAGTTAGTGCCATAAGCCATTAAAATTATCTATATATTTCTGGGACACCTGGCTGGCTCAGTGGGTTAAAGCCTCTGCCTTCAGCTTAAGTCATGATCCCAGGGTCCTGGGATTGAGCCCCGCATCGGGCTCTCTGCTCAACGGGGAGCCTGCTCCCTCCCCTCTCTCTGCCTGCCTCTCTGCCTACTTGTGATCTCTCTGTGTGTCAAGTAAATAAATAAAATCTTTTAAAAAATTATATAGTTCTTGACATGAAAAGCTATTCATGAGTTGAATTTGTAAAAAAAAAATTTTTAAAAAGCAGATGTAAATCAAGAATTATAGCATGATTTGATTAGGTGCTTGTGTAATTATATACATGTATCTCTGTGTGTTGGTGCATAGGGAGCCTCCTGGAAGGAGTTTCCTCAAAGTATTAATAGTGATTATCTCTGGATAGTGGGATTTATGTTAAGTTGAAATTTTTTCTTTGTGCTTTTCTGCATTGTTTGAATTGTTTTACACTGAGCATATCTTTCCAAAAAATAATAGAGGCATTTTTCCAAAGAAAATAAGAAAGAAACCAAGTTAGAAGGAGAATGTGAAAGGTTTGTGGGCTGATTAACTCCCTGGGAAGTATCTGATTGATAGGGTGTCCTCTCATTTTTCAAGGTAATTATGAAGACTGCATGTGCTGGGAGCAGGTGAAAGTTTGTGATTGCACTTGAGGGTTACATACATAAGGGAAGAGGAGTTGCTACTTCTTTGGGACAAGAGGAAAAGGAAAAAGCAAGGGGAAGAGGGACACCTATGTGGCAAAGGGCAAAGATAGGTCAAACCTGCTGTTGACAGCAGAACATGAATGTTGTCTTGGAAAGGACAGCTATACGTACAAAGGAATGGTATACTTGTGATGGGCACCTATGGTCTCACAGTGCCTTGTATATCCTTGATAATTACACTTGCCATACTGGGTTGAAATTTGTTCAGTTCTTCCTCTCAGTATACTGGCAAGCAGGCCCTAGATATCTAGCCCATTACACAGTTCCCAACATAGAACAGGGTTCAGTAATTTGGAGAATAAAGATAAGCTGAATTATTTTTTAATAATGCTTTTCATAAATTGAAAATTTTTATGTCCACTAATATTCACCTGAATAATTTAGTATTCAAATAAAACAGAGGGAGGGATGCCTGGATGGCGCAGTTGACTAAGCATCTGTTTCAGCTCAGGTCATGATCTCAGGGTTCTGGGATCAAGCCCCACATCGGGCTCTTTGCTCAGCAGGGAGCCTGCTTCTCCTTCTGCCTGCTGCTTCCCCCTGCTTTACTCTCTCTCTCACACACAAATAAGTAAATAAAATCTTTTAAAAAATTAAAAATAAAACAGAGAGAGTACACACACACAGTTCCATTTACCACATCTGTTCTTTGTTCATCTTTTCCCCTTTTTTGCCTTTAGATTATTTGAAATTTTTTTATGATTCTAATATTTTGACTTATTACCTATATCTTTTCTTAAAGTGGTTGCATTGGGACTTAGGGTATATGTCTTTAACTTATGACAGCCTGTGTTTAAATAATATCATACCAATTCATGTAGAAAAAAATCTTGTAACTATACTTCCATTCTTTTCTCTTGACCTTGTGTTTTTATTGTCATATATTTTTCTTCTGCATTTGTTAGAAACCCCATAATACATTGCTATTACTTTTGCTTCAAAAGATCAACTATCTTAAGTGATTTACAATAAGAAAATTTGTATTTACCCACATATTTAACATTTTAAATACTCTCTTCTTTTGCATCGATCGAGATTTCTATCTGGTATCATTTTCCTTCTGCCTAAAGGACTTCCTTTACCATTTCTTATATGCAAGTTTGCTGGTGATGAGTTCTTTCAGCTCTTGTGTGTCTAGAAAGTTTTTATTTTATTTTTGTTTTCAAAAGGTATTTTTGTTGGGCATAGAATTCTAACTTGGCAGTATTTTTTCTTTCTTTCTTTTTTCTTTTAAAGTACTAAAAGAAAGTACTTTAGAACTTTAAAGATTTACTGCACTCTCATCTGGCTTGTATTGTTTCTTATTTTGTTTTATTTGTTCATCATGTAAGCGTACTCTTTAATCCCTATTTCCCCACCCCCCACCCACCTCCTCATGGCTTGCATTGTTCCTCATGAGAAGCCTGCCAACATTCTTATCTTTGTTCTTCTCCACTTAATTTGTCTTCTTTCTCCAATTTTTGTGGCCTTACTGAACTCTCAACTTTGTTTTTTCTTTAAATCAGCATTCTGTTGGGCCCAACCTGAGTTCCACTTTCCTCTCTTATGGCTAAAAGCTCTCAAGCTACAAACTAGGGCATTTATAGGGCTTACCTCATTTGTTTGTTTTTCCTTATTTCAGGAATCACTATTCTGTATTACCTGTTGTTTGATATCTAAAAACCATTATTTCATATTTTTTTCTGATTTTTTTTCAGTTGTTTAAGGTGGGGGGATTTTTCTGGTCTCTGTTATTACTCCACTTTAAAGGCTGGAAACAGAATTTCTGAAATATTAAATCAGAAAACTAAATACCTAAAATATTGAAAGTAGCTGTCAATTGCAAAACTTCTTCAAAATTGATTCATATTTTGCATTAGCTTAGAATTATTATGAAGTTCATTTCAAAAATTTTATTTAGTGCCACAGTGTTTGACATCATGTCTTTTTCTTTCAGGAAACATTCAAACTGGAATTTTAAATCATTAGTAAGTCAGTGATGGATCAGAATTTGCAGAATGCAATCCTGAGTAAAACTCTCCAAAAGAATTACTTCAAATAATAGAGGAAAGAAAGTTGAACTGCCACCTTAAAACCCTGGTCTAGAAAAACATTGCAGACATCAGAAAGTAATAACTGGGGAAATTTATTTGGCTCTTAATGAATCTGAATCAAAAGAATTGTCACAGTGTTTCTCAGAGGACTTCTGTATCTGAGAAATAATATTTTAATAATAAGTTCTTTTATAAAAATCTTGACATGATCACCAGAGAGGAGAAACAGTAATAGCTAAAACCTGTGTATGTGTGAAGATGACATCAGAAGAAATGGCAGCTTCTGTTCTCACACCTGTAACTCAGAGAAAAGTGACGTCCGCTCCATCGGCTATAGATGAAAGTAGTGAAAAGGTCTCAGACATCAGTGTTCTGAAGGCACATAGCATCAGGCAGAGTGGGCAGACTTCTACCACTGCACAGATGAACAAGCTTAACGAAGAACCTTCTGGAAGCAACTTGCCCAAGATTCTCTCAATAGCAAGGGAGAAAATAGTGAGCGATGAGAACAGCAATGAAGAGTGCTGGACAGAAAGCACACCAGTTTCTGTGGAAAACCTTAACATTAACCAAAACAACGTACTGACAAAGAGCCAGTGTTATGACACGTGTGATTCTGTCATGGAGGAAGACCCATATTTGGAAACTGGAATCCCATCCTCACTGGAAAGAGAGGTGTTCCCTGGAATTCAACTGGAAATTGATGGACCTCCCATGGACATTAGTCCCTTAGGAAGTCAGTCGGCCGTCATAGAGACTGGCCAGGCACACCCTGATGGCAACACAGCAGCATTTCACTTTCACTATGAAGTTGACAGAAGAGTGTCAGATACCTTCTGTACCCTGTCAGGCAACTTGATTTTAGATGATTGTGGAAACTGTGTACCACTGCCTGATGTTGGTGGGGAGCAAAAGAAAAATTATGCGGCGTATACTTGTAAACTTATGGAATTGGCTGAAAACTGTGATAATAAGAATGGGCAGCTGCAATGTGATCATTGTGACACCTTGGATGACAATTACTTATGCTTTGAAGGTTCTTGCCGAAGGGCCAGTGTGCTATGTTCAAGTGACAGCCTTTGCAGGGAGGACTTGACTAACAGTCCCCCTGCCAAGACTTTTCTGAGCCATTTTGAGGACTTCCCTGATAACTGTGAAGATGTAGAAGAAGATTTTTTTAAGAGCAAAAAGGAGAGGTCCACTTTGTTAGTGAGGAGATTTTGTAAAAATGACAGGGAAATAAAGAAATCTGTGTATACCGGGACAAGGGCAATCGTGAGGACTCTGCCTTCTGGTCACATTGGGCTGGAAGCTTACAGTTACATCGATCAGAAGAGAAGTGGTCTTTTATTGACCTGTGGGAGAGTTCTGGAACAGCTGTCAGTGGTGGCGATTAGGCAGGATGGAAGCCAGTGCCTATCAGAAGCCCAGTGGTATCGGGTAAGGAGTTAAAGTTTCTTTTTGACCACTTCTTTAAACTTGATCTTTGAAAAATCCAATTTTCCATTGTTTTAATTCATGGAAAGTGTTAAGTTCTGTCAAACTGTGATTCTTCAGGGAAGTGTTTTGTAGTTACTAGAAACTAGTAGACCTTACAGATACTCCAATCGGTAGCTGTTAAGATTGAGTTGACTTTGCAATGATTTAAGTATATATGTAAAATACACATATATATGTCATCAGGAGTGCAGAAATTAGGCAGACCCCCAGTTTCCTGTATGTAGGATTATAACACAGACTCCTGATAGGGGGAAAGCAGCTCCACTGACTGATTAACTAGTCATGTCCTTTGGAGGTAGATGCTTATGTCTTCCTTCTGACATGTTTTTAGGTTGCAGGACCTAAAAGAATTTAAAGATCTGGTTTCCTTCATTTTCCAACCAATGTTCCCAGTATCTTCCCTTTTCCCCTTTTTTGTGCTATGGACCCCTTTGGCAATTTGGTGAAGTCTGTGGACTCAGAATAATGCTTTTAAATGCATCAAATGAAATAGAGTTTTAAAAAGGACACAGATGATGTGGCCATATGTAAACATACGAGGAAAGGGTTTGAAATTGCGATATATAGCAGAGTAGGTGTTTCTTTATTAACACATTAAACAGTGGCATTCAGTGAGGCGATGACGACTGTAATTTCTAAGTGGTAAGGGATGTCAGTACGGAATGGTTTCCCTGTGACTTTCCCAGTTTAGCCCTGCAAATCCCACATCCAGGGAAACCTCTCAGTCCCGGGCTGACCAGGGCAGTTGGTCACCCTAAATATATTCTTTTAGGGTTTTGACCATGACCGTAAAATAGGGACACATCTGTGATTTCTATCGGTGACAAGATCACAGGTGCTGCTCCCGGTGCTGAGTCTTGTTTCCTATATTCATAATTGCAGGATGTGCCAAATGTCTAACTTTCACGTTCTAGTGTTTCCCAATTCCTTAAGACCTGGCCTTGTGAATAAATACCCAATCTAGAAGAACATGCCTTTTACTGAAACATAACTGGTGTATTTTTACTATCATTATCATCAGTCACACGTGCTGATACTTACTGAGCATTTTACACATGCCAGATGTTGGGTCACATAATTTAAGTTGGTTTTTTTTTTTTTTTAATTTGACAGAGAGAAATCACAAGTAGATGGAGAGGCAGGCAGAGAGAGAGAGAGGGAAGCAGGCTCCCTGCTGAGCAAAGAGCCCGATGCGGGACTCGATCCCAGGACCCTGAGATCATGACCTGAGCCGAAGGCAGCGGCTTAACCCACTGAGCCACCCAGACGCCCCGGGTCACATAATTTATATACTTGATTTCATGCAATCCTCTCAGCTACCCTCCAGTATTGGTATGATCATTAACTTCATTGTATGGCTAAGGAAACAGAGTCTCGGGGAAGTCATGTGCCTCGGCCAAGGTCACTTAACTACTAAGTGGTAGAGCTAGGATTGAACAGAAGACTTCTGTTCATTTCGGTGTCCATTGATTGAGTTGCCACACTCACTGATGTTTCTGGACTGGGCTGTGTTCAGTGTGGCAGTTCTAACCCTGGCTCTGTGTTAGAAACACAGTGTCCAGGTCCTACTCCAGACCCTCTGAATCAGAATCGCTAGGGTCAGGCTCAGCATAAATGTTTTTTCAGAGTTCCCCTGGTGACTCTATGGTTCTGTGGAGTTGAAAACCACTGTCCAGGAGCTTTAACTGAGCTCTTTGCTCTTTGGTCAGGACGTTTAGGGAATATTTGCTCCATCCTAAAGACCCTGACCCTACTTAGGCTCTCAGGAGTGGCAGGGCTGAGCCAAAAGCCTGCCTGAAAAGGGATGACCTGCAGGCCCTTCTTTCTATACATTCAACCTACCATTCACCCAGCAAGTTCCCAGATTTGTTTTTGCCACCTTACCTGATTCCTCATAAAACCTGAGTCACAAGAAGAGTGATATCAGCGACACATAGACTCCCCAGCTCTTCTGACTGAATTTTGCCCATGTAGGGAGAAAGGAGCTCATCACAGTAATGTGTCTTTCCAATTAAAAATGCAGGGATTTAAAAAATTCATGCACACCTGAAATTGAATGTTAAGAATGCAACAGAAATTTAAATGCTGCAAAGGGAATGGAAGCGGATTGGTTGAGAACTGTTATCATAGGCCACCGCCCCCTACCCCCACACCCAGTTACACAGGCATGAGGGTCATGCTTCTGCTATATATAATTGCAGAATAATTTCTGGCATGACCATACTCACTCCTCCAGTTTCTGGAGCCACTTCTTCTCCTGGGAATGTCCACAGAGCTAGGGAGCTCTGGTCTGCCAGTCTGCCCCCTTTCTGTCGGTCAGAGCCCTGAGATGGGTAATTTCCAGTTGAAAAGGACCAAAGAGATGATGCAAATCATCTCTTCCTTTTTAGTCTCTGGAGGCTGGGAGAGGTTGCCATACCTCGGTCAGAGTAAACTCCAAGAAGTCCTCTCTCCTGTCTGACTTGGTTTCCAGAAGGCTGTGGACATATTTATGAACCCTTAAAATGAAGCTGGGGGAAAGGGCTGACTGTCTTGTCCTTTCTAAGGGAGAGTTCTGAAAGGGAGAATCCTTTTTGAATAGTCAAACTATACCACAGCAGGAATGAGTCAGTATTTTCTCAAGTATAGTATTCTTTCACTATCTCAGTTTTTAGTTTAGGGTCTGGTAGAAATCCTTCTCAGAGTTGCACAGATGAATTATAACCACTTCCCCAACTCCTATAAGTGGCTTCTTTCACCTGAATAATGTGGACCTTGATGGAATGCTCCCATTCCTGATCATCTCACACATATCCATCCTGGTTCCCCAATCAGATTATAAGTTGATTAAGGTCAAGAAGTGGCCATACCTTTTATCTACTCTCCATGATGCAAGCCTAATGCGAACTAGATGGAAAGCAGGACAGTGTCATCTTAGGAACATGGTCTCTGGGGTGAGTCAACCACTGCGAGTCCACCATTTGCTGCTGGTGTGATCTCCAGCAAGTTCTTTACCTCTTTGTTTCTAATCACCTTATATGTAAACTGGAGGTAATCATATTTTGAGGGGGTTAAATGAAATGACACTGTGAAGTCGACAGCGCAGTATCTGGCATAGAGTGGGAGCCACTGTTCTCACTCTGGCAATTTATTATATGCTTTGTCATGAACATGTCCCCACCTCCTTCTGCTCTTTGGAGCCTCTCCCATAGGGGCAGTTCATGGTGCTGTGCATTTGAATGTCTGTCTCCCTGTCTAAGATGCGGTAGCTTGTACAGTCCTTCCTGCACATTTCAAGAATGTGTTGTGTGTCTAGTTAGTTCCTCTGCCTCCCATGGAAATTTTTTTCTTGTATGCCTTCGTCAAAATGACCCAATTAATTTATGTTTGCACAGCTGTGCAGAGAAGAATGGGAGACATTAATGAGGATTAATGCTTGCTGACTGGCTAACCATATTGGTATCCTCCTCCCTCTGCTTGTGAGAAATGAAAACCCTGCCCCTTATCCAGTTTCAGCCACGTTCCTCCTGCTCTCCTGCTCTCCGTTTATTGGCTTCACAAGATGGCATATTTTGGCAAGCGGCTGACATCTCTAGGTTGAAAGTTGGTTAAGGGTGTTTTTCCTTTTAAAAAATTCTCTCCCTGCCAGAATTTTGGGGGAGTTCAGGGTACTTAGAGTTATTCTGAATAGGAAAGACATGAAGTTTCTGCCTGTGCTGCAATCATTCATGTAACCTGAGTTCCGTGTGCCTTGAGGGTTGGAGCGTGGAGGAGGGGAGGGTGGCCGGGACAGACAGGCCACCAGCTCCCACAGCATCACTTCACTGATCTCCCTGCCGTGGTCCACAAGACAATTTACTGTATAACAATAGGTACAGCAAAATAGAAAACAATGAAGTTTCATTTTTTAAAAAAATCAGACTAGAAAAACTGTAAATTAGGAAGGAAAGCCAAACCAGCTCCTGTGTTGCTAGTTCTTACTCTTCTTTCTTCCTTCTAAAATGTATCTTCTTCATTTTTTTCTACTCTTTAGCACAGAGAATTAAACTTCGGAGGCAATGAAAAATTTTTGAATGTTTAACATACATACCTTTGTCAGTATATATGTTATTGAGTCCATATTTTCTCTGCTGTGTGTCAAGGCACCAACCAATAATAAATTCGTCTTCCTGGTTGTAACTTTTTAGGGATGACCATATATCCATTGGGCCCTGCTGTCCAGTGTTGTAATAGATGGCTGCTGAAGTAGCAAGATATTTTATTTTCTCCTCCAGAAATTGGGTTCCCTACAGGTTGGGTACAGTGTGGACCTTGAAATAATTAAAATTTCACAGGGTGTGCAGGCTAAGTTAAATGTCTGGGCTTCATGGCATGCCAAGCCTCCTCTTCCATTACTAAGAGTTATGTCAAGTTCATGACATGGGTATGGGACGATGCTGGCCCCTTCCTGCTGAGCACAGTGAAAGGGAATCCAGCTCCCGGATGGACGGCCCCTGCACAGTTTAGTCACGTCTGGTGCATCAGTGGAAAATGTGACAGGCTGTCAGAGGCTGACTCTGTGATGATTGGACAACTTTCCCTTATTAGCTGCATCGGGGCAGTTTAGGGTACATTTACCTCCATATCTTTGTAGTAACACCAGGTCTTTGACTGGGATTCAGCCAAAAAATGGAATGAAAAGGAAAAATGCTGACCCTGGACACTAATTTCAGGTGAATATATTCATGGCCACTGTTAATTCACACGGTAGCCTTAAGACAGTATCGGCACTAGTATTCCCTCCCCCCCACTTCCCCAGATGTCCTGCATAATGGGAATTAGCAGCTGGAAAGGCCTCATCCCTAGTAATGGGCCATGGTTAAATTGTGGCCTGAAAAGAATTGGAACCTGTAGGCAAGGATAAGATGATCAGATGGAGCCCTGATCTAATAATGCACACCCTCCATTTTTACACAGGAGGGTTTCAGTCTGCCCATAGAGTGACCTCCCATAGTCATGAATGCTAGTAGTGTCCCTCTCCTCTTGGTCCCCTCCCTGGCTGCTGATTTAAGTATAGCAGTCCCCCTAGGCCTCATAGACCTCCTGGAGTAGTGTGGAGGTTTCCTCCCCAGTGACCACAGGACTCAGCATCAAGGACTGAAGCATCACTGGGAGTGAGGGGTGACTATCCCCTGACCCTTCCATGACTAGACTAACTCATGGCTTAGGCAGGGCCCACCCTGAACAGCTGTTCTCAGACAGTGGTACTGGGTCATTTCTGGTCTTGACGAGCCCTGTGACACCAATATAGTGTTCCGTCTATTGGTTCTTTTTTCTAGCAGCTGGCCTGGATGTGTTCAGAGCCTCAGATTACATATAGGTCCTGCAGAGCTCAGGCATCCAAATCCCTAACCCTAACCAACATTCAGCCCTTGAGCCCCTGCCTCAAGCGCTTAGTCTTCAGCAACGCAGAGACACTATCATCTTTCAAAGGTAAGGAGAACCCATAATTTGAATCCCGATAGTAGAGCTCTTTGGAGGCAAGAAGAACTTCTTTGATTTCTTCTGTTTTTAATAGAGTTATTGAGATATAATTTTATATACCATAAAGTTCACCTGTGTAAAATGCAAAATTCAGTGTTTTTTAATATATTCACAGATATGTGCAATCATCAGCACAATTTTAGAACATTTTCATCACCTCAGAAGGAAACCCCACACCCTCTAGCAATCACCCTGCATTCCCTTCATCCTGCTTCCCTTCCACCACCCAGCAGCATCCACTAATCTCATTTCCCTATTCTGGACCATCAGATGAATGGACTCATACAGTATGCACTCTTTTTTGACTGGCTTCTTTCATTTAGCTTGCTACATTTTTAAATTTTAATGCCAGTGTAGTTAACACAACATAATATTTTTAAGATTCAAGGTACAGCTACTCTGTAGCATGTATAAGAACTTTGTTTTTTACCTCTGAGTAATACTCCGTTGGGTGAACATACAGCATTTTATGTATCCATTCATTGGTTGTTGGACATCAAATTCTTTCCACTTTGTGTCTGTTATAAATAATGCTGCTATGAACATCCATTTGCAAGTGTTTGGGTGGATATATGTCTTCATTTCTCTTGAGTACATATCCAGGAGTAGAATTACTGAATTATGTAACAGCGTTTAACTTTTTGAAGAACTGCCAGACTATTCCTCAGCAGCCGCACCTTTTTACATTCCTACTAGCAGAGTTCGAGGGTTCCAGTGTTTCTACATCCTGACCAACATTTCTTAGTGTCCTGTTTCTGCTTATAGCCATCCTAGTTGATATGAGGTGATATCTCATTGTACTTCTGATTTGCATTTTCCTGATATCTAATGATGTTGGGCAAGTTCCATGAGCTTATGGGCCATTTGTACATCTTTGGAGAAATGCCCATTCAAATCCCTTGCCTATTTTAAAATCTCTTTTATTGTCAAGTTGTTTACATTTTGGATTTAAGTCCATTATCACATAAATGATTTGCAGTCTGTGTGTGTGTGTGTGTGTGTGTGTGTGTGTGTGTAGTTATGGATATGGATATAATGAATGCAAGTCAAGAAATTAGTAAAGAAGGCTTATAATTTTAATGCACAGTGAAATTTGTTAAATATTTTCTTTGGATATTGATCTCATTCTCAGTCGTTTTAAATTTACCCCCCCCCCCCCCATTAACAGCGGTCTAGTCAAATTTTTTATCTTCTTCTCCCCCAAATTCTTTCCAGACTCCAGTCAGTGTAGTCTCTCCCTCCTCTTTTAAAAGCTTGTATTATGTAGGCCATTTTTCTTACTACCTAAATTCTGTTCCCCAGAGTGGTGGCTGGGAACCAGATTGTCATCTGCAAACTTGTGCATTACACTCATGGCATCCAAGGCAGGGCTGGTTGAGGAGGGCACCACTTTATAGTAGTGTACTTCATTATGCACAAGTGGTGGACCAGGCCTAGGTTGAGGCAGACAAGGTGCCTGGGTGGCAACTTTTAAGAAGGCACTCAAACTCAGGGTCTCAGAAGTGCCTGCTCTCTACTTATCAGGGAGTACCTCCTTAAGTTTTGAGCTCTAGGCAACTCACTTGTCTCATCTTAGTCCCAGTCCTGGGTAGAGGGTCTATAAGAGTCTGTGGTTTAGAAATGCCTGTCATCTTTTCAGCTCAGGAATGGCTTGGACTTATCCCTTCATAGACCTTCATGCAGATACTGTTAAAATACAAGCTAAGAATGGTTCCTCATGTTTAAAGCAATAAAAAAAAAATAAGAGAAGAATAATATTTCCTGATATCTAAAAATTATATGGAATTGAAATTTCAGTGTTCACAAATGAAGGTTATCAGAACATAGCTGCATTCATTCCTTTTAGTACTCATGTATTTTCTGTAGCTGCTTACTCCTTGTAACAGCAGAGTCGAGGAGCTATAATTGAGACTCTATGGCTTGGAATGACTAAAGTATTTATTATCTGGTACTTTAAAGTAAAAGCCCCCCTGGTTTAGAACATCCCTCTCTACCTGGCTATTTTCTACCCATTCTTTAGTCCTGAGCTTAGATTTCACATCCTGTTGGTGGTCCTCCCTGTGGTCCATGGTGGGGGAGAGGACCCCAATCCAGAGTTTCACTGACAGTCAGTGTTAATGCATATTTCTTGAGTGACTCCTTGAATTATAAATAAAGACAGTTTCCACACACTGCTGATGTCTCCTTCTGTCCTTCCCCAGACCCAGTTCAGGCTTAATAGCTGGCCTCCCCCTGAGCATCAGAGCTTGGAAACACTTTGAGCAATACCTAGGATAGAATCAGAATTTTTCATTGATATTCAGAAGGGTCTTTTTCAGTCCTGTGAACCTAGAGACCCACGCTTGTCACCTCCACAGACTTGGCCTGAAAGACAGAGAGGAAACATTTTTCCGTCTCCTTGCCCCTGACCCTCCATTTCAATGGCTGCAAAAACCCCTTGGGAAAGTTGCCAAATGTTTTGTGTTCACAAGGCAAGCATCTGAGACTGCTATTGTCTGCAATGGGCCAGAAAGTAAAGAAGCCCCCTCCTCTCAAGATCCTGGAGCTCTGTCCCTGTCCTTCAGCAACCCCAGTCTTTACAGGCAGAGATTTCCATCATAGACCAGAGGGAATCTAGCTTCTGTTTCTCAGTGGTGGTCAGGGTTGGGGTTGGTGATGTGAGGAATAGGGATAGCATGCTGTGTTGAAGAGATCATTCTTGAGTTTGGAGGTATTTGATCAGTGTCTTCAATCCATCTGACCTCCAGTACTCTCATTAATAAACATGGGCCAGCCCTCTCTCTCATACACACATACCCAAAATAAGACCTAAGTATCAATTCCACCTCGCCCATTAACTGGTTGTATGACCTTAAGCAAGTCACTGTAGGACCTGAGATTTTAGTTCCTCTGGGTATAAAACAAAGTTAGGTTGGCTCAGTTGGTTAAGCATTTGAGTCTTGATTTCGGCTCAGATCTTGTGTTGTGGGATCCAGCCCCCCACCCCCCCATCAGTGTCTGCATTCAATGTGGAATCTGCTGGAGATTCTTTCTCTCCCTTTCCCTTGGTCCCTCCCCCTGCTCATGCTCTCCAAATAAATAAATACTTAAAAAAAAAAAAAGTGAGGGCAGACATGTATTCACTGTCTGTCAGACACTGTTGTATAATTTGTATATATTAGTACATTATAAGTTATACATTTCTTCTTAACTCTGAAAGCCCAACAGTCTGTGATTTTCTGATTTAAGTCTTGACCCTGGGTTTATGGTTGAGTAAATATTCTACCTCTCCCAGCAGTGCCTCCTGGAGATTTGATCTGGAGGGAACACTCATTCTCCAGCCCTTGCAGCAGTGGATGGGCCCAGGAGAGGTGCCTCTTCATCAGTGGCTGAGCCCTGCAATGTCTGTAGCAGGAAAACAGCAAGCACTTGGTGGGCTTTTACTGTGTGCCAGGCACTGCGCTTTCCAGACATGACCAAGGTCACACAGTGTGAGGACTCCAACCTGGCTTGGGCTGCCTCCAAAGCCCAGACTCATAACCACTCCTCAGAGGTTCCTCTGGAAGATTCTGATGTAACTCATCCCTATAACTTGGCGGAGGTTCTGTTCCCTTATTAAAGTGAGCAAATGTTGAGCTGGATGAGCCCTTGAGCTGTTTCTGTCTTCAAATGTGATCTGGGTGTGACCTTTGGATGAAATGGGAGAGATGAGAAACAATACCAAATCTTAATGTGAGGGGTGTGTTGGCTATTGAAATGGCTAAGATTTATTTTTATGACTCAGCCTGCTAGGGGGAGGAAACCAAGCCCGAAGGTTTGAATTTTTTACTGAATTGCTGTAATTTTGAAGTACATTTTGAAAGTTTTATAAGTAAGTAAGCAAGAACAAAGTCCAAAGCAAACTGCACACATCTGACTCAGAATCTATAGTTTATTCATGATCATGCTGAAATGACCCAAACTGTTGGGAGCATAATTTAGTATTTTTCCATTTTAATTTAAAGTTTTCTGTGATCTTCAAGGGTTCTGACCAACTGACCTGAGTATGAAAACATTACTCAGAAACACTTCTTTCCATAGTCGCACCATTAAAGTGAAGTTTTCGCATCCTTCACAGGGCTGTGAGGCTGGAGAAAAAAAAAAAAATGGGGCTGGTTGTGTAGTCAGATGCTAGGCAAACATTATAAAATGTCCCTGCAATTATAACTTTTCTCCTCTTACTCCAGGCTCTGAGGTTTCAGCATGAGGTACCTGGAGGGAAAGAGGATTCTGAAACTATTCTAGCGGCAGCAAAACAAAGCTGGAGTCAGCTATTTCCTTTCAGAAATGCTGCAAGCATCCAGGGGAACCTGCTTACTGAAACCTGACCCTTTGGTTTCCCCATTGTGATGCTGGCCTAGTTTTCATAACTTCATTTTCAGCTTGAGATTAGGTGACTTTTATCACCGACACCTACTTCATCTTATCCCTGTGTTTTAATAAAATAAGGAATCAATTTGTCTGTATACCCTGTTGAGTAGCCTAGCTCAGAAAATTTAGCACCAAATTATAAATGGTGACACTTTAATAGTGAGTGTGGATGTGTCTGGAGAGCCAGCATGTGGGAGTTTGGCAGTTGGAAAACCCCATGGCTTCACTTTTTCCAGATTGTGTACCCTTCCATCAAATAATTTCTTAGCCTTGAAAAACTTTTCTATAACAAGGGAAATGTTCATTTGAGCTCGAAATTGGTGAATCCAAAACTTGTTTAGTAGCAAATTCATTATTTTTCTCTTTAATGGGGCCAAAGAAAATGGTCTTGGGCCCTGAATGGACCAGCAAGTTCTCCTTTTGATGGCCACATACCAAATAAGGACACCGTAATGTGGGTATGACTCTGCCATGACTAATATTTTGTGAGGATAATGCCATTATTGTGGCGACCATATTTTCCAAATAAAAAGTTGGGAACTTTTTACTGAGAGGAGAGAGGCGCAGAATATTTGAAATTGAGACTGACTCAGGAAATCCAAAATGATTGGTCTTGGAGTTGCTGTTGATCACAATATAAAGGAAAAAGAACATGAGTGAATTAGAGCACATCTATTTTGTTGCTAGAAAAATCAGGAGGTTCCAAGTGAATGACTTGGTGTAGTGGTTGCGAATGTGTTGTAAAGACAACACATTAGAAGCCCAGAATGAAATCCAGTGAGTGTTTTTCTCACAGTTTTTTGTTTTTCTGTATTTTTTCCAAGTGTTTGGTAGCTCCTGTGCCTTGGAAGTATAAAGGTAGTAAAATAGATTTCTTTGAGATACTTGGATATGCTCAGCTAAATAAGGGCTGTCCCTCTCCAAGAAATCACCTTGAAAAGCAGACTCCATTTTCTGCTTGTGCCACCATTATGCAAAATGTCTTAATCCTTTGAGCTTGGATTGACATTTTAGAAACAGTCCATTCAAGCATCCTAGCTAATGCTGGTTCAGGTCAATGTTGATGTATGACTGTGAAGGATAGGGTTGGTTTTATTAGGGGTCTTATAGACAGATTGGCAGTAAAAGGGGGTGTCTGGAAATGTTTTGAGCAAAGGTAAAATTTTAAGTTCTGTGTACAAACTAGAACACAAACTTAGTCATTGCTTCATGATCTCACTCACTGTCAAGGGGTGGTTCAGAGGTACCTATAAAGCCATATTACCCTTTGGTTTGGACTCAGCCTCATGAGCATGAAGCTCATGCAAGAGGTGAGATTGAAATTTAGCTCCATCTCCCCCGCCCTTTTTGAACAGGTGCCCTTGTACAGAGCACAACATGCCCAACCATACAAGGTAATCCTGGGGAGTACCATGTGGAAGACCATCAGAAAAGCTACTGAAGACCAAAGCCACAATTGGATATTTTCTTAGATTCATATATAATGAATCTCTTGGATTCGTATATAATGTGCTCAGCACAGTGAAATCCATTAAGTTCCACGGGTTTGAAATATAAACAAATAGTGTGAATGCTTTTATAGATAAGTATAAAATTAGTGTTTGGTAACTTCATGAACTATGGAATTCTTGAGCCTGAAGGCATATCTTCTAAAACCTTATTCACTCCCTCATTTATGGATAAAGTAGCCAAGTCCCTACAGAGTGGAAAATACTTGACCAGATTCATGCAGCTAGTGATGAAGACACAGAACTAGAATTGGATCTTTATCTCTCAAATAGAATAAAAATATATGATACAGCCTTTCACATAGTAACTGCTCTTATTAATGCCACCTGATTCTGAACCCCTGTGCCTTTGTGGTTCCGGGGAGACGTGGATTCCTGATATGGCACCTGCCCTGGCAGAGCGCATGGTGAATGATGGTGGAGGCCGATGTGCCTGTGCTGTCTTTCCTTTGTTCCACAGTTTTCCCAGATTGTAAATGACCGTGGTTGGTGCATAGCTTTTTCTGTGTTCTCTGGTCCATTCCAGTTTTCACAGCTTATCCTATCTTCAGTGCTTTAAGGAGCTGGCTCATCTTGTTGCAATAACATTGTCAGTTCTTTAAGTACTCCGAGGTGCCCTTTAAATTTGGATGAAGCCAAGTTTTGTTGAGTTCATTTCTCCCCTTAGTCTAGTTTCTTTCCATCTTTCACTTGGCAGGTAGCTCTCTCTGGTTAACGACCAGTTCTTCAAAGCATACGGAGCAGCCGTGGGATCCCTCCCAGTCTCTCAGGAGAATATTTTCCCGTGTTCTTTTTCCCTTATTTATGGGAAGTAAAGCCAGTGAGAGACACTGAGCCCAGCAGGAGGGGTCAGACTGGGCCCAAGGAATTGAGCCAGCAATCCCAGGCTCATAAAACATTAGCAGTAGAAGGGTCTTGGAGACTGTCGAGTCCAACTCTTCATTTCACAGAGAGGGAAACTGAGGCTCAAAGGAAGGCAGTGGCCGTGCCTAGGTCTACTCAGGCATTAGTTCCACAGCCAGGCCTGGAATCCGGATTGCTCTCAAGCCAACTCTCCTGCCTGGTGCCAGATGCCAAACACTATTTCTGACCCACAGGCGAGGAGCTCAGTTGATTGTCTTGTAATGGTTAAGTCATTCAAGCTGTAAGGCTCCATAGTAGTTAAGTCAGCTCTGGAGCCAAATTGCCTATGATCAGATCTGACTCTTTACTTACTCACACTGTGACCTCATGAAAGTTACTTAACTTCTCTGTGTCTCTATTTCCTTACCTCTAAAGTGGGGACAATAATTTAACCTACTTCCTAGAATTGTTAGAAAGATTAATAGGTTGTTATATGTTAAATGTTAACATATAATGTTCTAAATGTACTAATGTTCTAAATGTTAACAAAAATGTTCTTAGTTTTAAAGCATTTAGAACAGTACTTGACACTGCTGTTATTTTCTTTTTCATTCATAAGCCTCAGTTTTTAACCAAAATTCTGTATTATATCTCCTTAAATAATCAAAGTTTTCTCTAGGAACTCTGATGGAATAACTCTGAATCAGGGATATAGTCTCCAAGTGCTGTAAGAGTGGGAGGAGGGTTTATGTAGTCTAAGAAGGCTTCCTGGAGGATGTGGGATATCATTTGAGCTCTGTCAGGAGTTAGGATTCTTCTGCGTGCAGTGGGCAAAACATTCTGTCATAAGAAAATTGACCACTTTTCTCCCTTGCAGAAGTGCACCTTTGATTTACTCCAAATGTCATGTTGATTTCAGAGGCCTTCTGCTATCTTGCCTTAGGCATCTTCCCCCAAGGAAATTGTTTCATATGAAATTCAAAGTGACATAATTTCTCTCAATAGAAATTTTCCTGTTTTGTTTTCAAAGCACGTTTTTTGAAAATTGCCTTCTATACTTTGCAAAAGGTTGTTGGCAACATCTCTTGATGTAAAGCAAAAAGGACTGGTTTGCTTGTTCATATAGTTGGCTTTTTTTTTTTAAAGATTTATTTATTTGACAGAGAGAGATCACAAGTAGGCAGAGAGGCAGGCAGAGAGAGAGAGAGAGGAGGAAGCAGGCTCCCTGCTGAGCAGACAGCCCGATGCGGGACTCGATCCCAGGACCCTGAGATCATGACCTGAGCCGAAGGCAGCGGCTTAACCCACTGAGCCACCCAGGTGCCCCATATAGTTGGCTTTTAATAATGAAATAAGGACCCATCTAACTGATTATATGAAACTAAAGCTAGGAAATCTTTCATCTCGCCTGTGAGTCCCCTCTCTAGGCTCTCCCAACCTCAGTCTGTCCAGGTGCCATTCCCTGAATCCTGTTTCCAACATTCTCTTACTTTCTTTTGTATGCAGTGTTGTTGTATCTACATGTGTGTTTAGGAACTACATACTAATACTAAATACCACTATATCTTATACTTTAAAATAGTTAATTAGTTGTATGTCACATGACCTTCAGCTTAATATAAAAGACTATGCATTTTTTAAGAAACAAAACAAAAGATCATAAGGGTGGGGAAGAAAGAGGTAAACAAAAAACAGACTCTTAACTATAGACAACAAATTTGCTAGTTAGCAGAGGGGAGGTGAGGATGGGTGAGTGGAACAGGGGATGGGAATTAAGGAGTGCACTTGTGATGAGAACCAGGTGTTGTATGGACGTGTTGAATCAATATATTGTACACCTGAAACTAATATTACACTGTTAACTAACTGGAATTTTTTTTAAAGGTTGTATTTATTTATCAGAGAGAGAGAGGGGTGGGAGAGATCGAGCACAGGCAGACAGAATGGCAGGCAGAGGCAGAGGGAGAAGCAGGCTCCCTGCTGAGTAAGGAGCCGGATGTGGGACTTGTTCCCAGGACGCTGGGATCATGACCTGAGCCGAAGGCAGCTGCTTAACCAACTGAGCCACCCAGGCGTCCCAACTAACTGGAATTTAAATAAAAACTAAAATAAATAGATAAATAAAATAATAAAAATTTTTAAAAATTTAAAAATAATAGAACTATGCATTTTAGTTTTAGTTGTCTTGAAATTTTCATAAAAGTATAGTATGTGTAAGCCTTTTACTTTTTATGCAATATATTTCAAAGTCTTATTTATACTGTTGTATATTGTTTCAGTTTGTTTTGATTGCTGTATAACCCTCCTCTGTGTAAATATAGCATAGCTTCCTCATGTATTCTCCAATTGATATACATTTAGATGTTTTTATGTTTGTATTATTTTAAACAGTCCTTCCTTAGCTGTTTTTCTCAATGTTGCTTGTTATACATGTCCAACATTTTCTCTTGGACATATATCCAGGAGCAGAATTGCTGGAGCATAGGGCATGTGAATATTCAGTTTGGAAGATAGTGATAAACTGTTTCCTAACGTGACTGTACCACCTTAGAGTATATGCCCTGCCTCTCCCCCACACCACCTAACCTATAAAAAATTCTCGAAACCTGAATCCTCTCTAATATTTGTTATATTCCAACTTATTTTTGCCGTTCAAGCAGGTTTAAAACATTTCTCTGGGGTTAATTTGGCATTTTCCTGATCACTAATAATGTTAACGATATCTTCATATTGTCATCGTTGTTTTGTTCTTTTTGTTTTTGTTTTTAAAGTAGCCTCCGCACCCATCACAGAGCCCAACGTGGGGCTGAAACTCACTATCACAGATTGAGAACTGAGCTGAGATCAAGAATCAGACACTTAACTGACTGAGCCACCCAGGCACCCCATCATTGTTTCTTTTTCTATGAAATGCCTTAGATCTTCTGCTCATTTTCTGTTGTGTTGCTTTGCTTCTGATAGTAGTTCTTTAAATATTCCTGATATCTGTTTTTGTTTGTGTGTATTACTAATATTTTTCCCACTTTTAATTATTTTTGTAAAATTAATCTTGATAACCAAAATTTTTAATTTTAATAGTCCAATTTATTAAAGTTTTTATTTTATGGTCAGTGCCTTTTAAGAAATTTTTCTCTACATGAAGTCTAAAAGATACTCATTTGTATTGTTTACTAGGAATTTTTTTTTATTATTATTTTTTTTTAATCCTTAATTTTTTTTTAATTTTTTATTTTTTATAAACATATATTTTTATCCCCAGGGGTACAGGTCTGTGAATCACCAGGTTTACATACTTCACAGCACTCACCAAATCACATACCCTCCCCAATGTCCATAATCCCACCCCCTTCTCCCAAACCCCCTCCCCCCAGCAACCCTCAGTTTGTTTTGTGAGATTAAGAGTCACTTATGGTTTCTCTCCCTCCCAATCCCATCTTGTTTCATTTATTCTTCTTCTAACCACTTAAGCCTCCATGTTGCATCACCACTTTCTCATATCAGGGAGATCATATGATAGTTGTCTTTCTCTGCTTGACTTATTTCGCTAAGCATGATACGCTCTAGTTCCATCCATGTTGTTGCAAATGGCAAGATTTCATTTTTTTTGATGGCTGCATAGTATTCCATTGTGTATATATACCACATCTTCTTGATCCATTCATCTGTGGATGGACATCTAGGTTCTTTCCATAGTTTGGCTATTGTGGACATTGCTGCTATAAACATTCGGGTGCATGTGCCCCTTTGGATCATTACATTTGTATCTTTAGGGTAAATACCCAATAGTGCAATTGCTGGGTCATAGGGCAGTTCTATTTTCAACATTTTGAGGAACCTCCATGCTGTTTTCCAGAGTGGCTGCACCAGCTTGCATTTCCACCAACAGTGTAGGAAGGTTCCCCTTTCTCCGCATCCTCGCCAGCATCTGTCATTTCCTGACTTGTTGATTTTAGCCATTCTGACTGGTGTGAGGTGATATCTCATTGTGGTTTTGATTTGTATTTCCCTGATGCCAAGTGATATGGAGCACTTTTTCATGTGTCTGTTCGCCATCTGGATGTCTTCTTTGCAGAAATGTCTGTTCATGTCCTCTGCCCATTTCTTGATTGGATTATTTATTCTTTGGGTGTTGAGTTTGCTAAGTTCTTTATAGATTCTGGACACTAGTCCTTTACCTGATATGTCGTTTGCAAATATTTTCTCCCATTCTGTCAGTTGTCTTTTGATTTTGTTAACTGTTTCCTTTGCTGTGCAAAAGCTTTTGATCTTGATGAAATCCCAATAGTTCATTTTTGCCCTTGCTTCCCTTGCCTTTGGCGTTGTTCCTAGGAAGATGTTGCTGCGGCAGAGGTCGAAGAGGTTGCTGCCCGTGTTCTCCTCAAGGATTTTGATGGATTCCTTTCATACATTGAGGTCCTTCATCCATTTTGAGTCTATTTTTGTGTGTGGTGTAAGGAAATGGTCCAATTTCATTTTTCTGCATGTGGCTGTCCAATTTTCCCAGCACCATTTATTGAAGAGGCTGTCTTTTTTCCATTGGACATTCTTTCCTGCTTTGTCGAAGATGAGTTGACCATAGATTTGAGGGTCTATTTCTGGGCTCTCTATTCTGTTCCATTGATCTATGTGTCTGTTTTTGTGCCAGTACCATGCTGTCTTGATGATGACAGCTTTGTAATAGAGCTTGAAGTCCGGAATTGTGATGCCACCAACGTTGGCTTTCTTTTTCAATATCCCTTTGGCTATTCGAGGTCTTTTCTGGTTCCATATAAATTTTAGCATTATTTGTTCCATTTCTTTGAAAAAGATGGATGGTACTTTGATAGGAATTGCATTAAATGTGTAGATTGCTTTAGGTAGCATAGACATTTTCACAATATTTATTCTTCCAATCCAGGAGCATGGAACATTTTTCCATTTCTTTGTGTCTTCCTCAATTTCTTTCATGAGTACTTTATAGTTTTCTGAGTATAGATTCTGTGTCTCTTTGGTTAGGTTTATTCCTAGGTATCTTATGGTTTTGGATGCAATTGTAAATGGGATTGACTCCTTAATATCTCTTTCTTCTGTCTTGCTGTTGGTGTAGAGAAATGCAACTGATTTCTGTGCATTGATTTTATATCCTGACATTTTACTGAATTCCTGTATAAGTTCTAGCAGTTTTGGAGTGGAGTCTTTTGGGTTTTCCACATATAGTATCATATCATCTGCGAAGAGTGATAATTTGACTTCTTCTTTGCCGATTTGGATGCCTTTAATTTCCTTTTGTTGTCTGATTGCTGAGGCTAGGACCTCTAGTACTATGTTGAATAGCAGTGGTGATAATGGACATCCCTGCCGTGTTCCTGACCTTAGCGGAAAAGCTTTCAGTTTTTCTCCATTGAGAATGATATTTGCGGTGGGTTTTTCATAGATGGCTTTGATGATATTGAGGTATGTGCCCTCTATCCCTACACTTTGAAGAGTTTTGATCAGGAAGGGATGCTGTACTTTGTCAAATGCCTTTTCAGCATCTATTGAGAGTATCATATGGTTCTTGTTCTTTCTTTTATTGATGTGTTGTATCACATTGACTGATTTGCGGATGTTGAACCAACCTTGCAGCCCTGGAATAAATCCCACTTGGTCGTGGTGAATAATCTTTTTACTGTACTGTTGAATCCTATTGGCTAGTATTTTGTTGAGTATTTTCGCATCTGTGTTCATCAAGGATATCGGTCTATAGCTCTCTTTTTTGGTGGGATCCTTGCCTGGTTTTGGGATCAAGGTGATGCTGGCCTCATAAAATGAGTTTGGAAGTTTTCCTTCCATTTCTATTTTTTGGAACAGTTTCAGGAGAATAGGAATTAGTTCTTCTTTAAATGTTTGGTAGAATTCCCCCGGGAAGCCGTCTGGCCCTGGGCTTTTGTTTGTTTGGAGATTTTTAATGACTGTTTCAAACTCCTTACTGGTTATGGGTCTGTTCAGGCTTTCTATTTCTTCCTGGTTCAGTTGTGGTAGTTTATATGTTTCTAGGAATGCATCCATTTCTTCCAGATTGTCAAATTTATTGCCGTAGAGTTGCTCATAGTATGTTCTTATAATAGTTTGTATTTCTTTGGTGTTAGTTGTGATCTCTCCTCTTTCATTCATGATTTTATTTATTTGGGTCCTTTCTCTTTTCTTTTTGATAAGTCGGGCCAGGGGGTTATCAATTTTATTAATTCTTTCAAAGAACCAGCTCCTAGTTTTGTTGATTTGTTCTATTGTTTTTTTGGTTTCTATTTCATTGATTTCTGCTCTGATCTTTATGATTTCTCTTCTCCTGCTGGGCTTAGGGTTTCTTTCTTGTTCTTTCTCCAGCTCCTTTAGGTGTAGGGTTAGGTTGTGTACCTGAGACCTTTTTTGTTTCTTGAGAAAGGCTTGTACCGCTATATATTTTCCTCTCAGGACTGCCTTTGTTGTGTCCCACAGATTTTGAACCGTTGTATTTTCATTATCATTTGTTTCCATGATTTTTTTCAATTCTTCTTTAATTTCCCGGTTGACCCATTCATTCTTTAGAAGGATACTGTTTAGTCTCCATGTATTTGGGTTCTTTCCAAACTTCCTTTTGTGGTTGAGTTCTAGCTTTAGAGCATTGTGGTCTGAAAATATGCAGGGAATGATCCCAATCTTTTGATACCGGTTGAGTCCTGATTTAGGACCGAGGATGTGATCTATTCTGGAGAATGTTCCATGTGCACTAGAGAAGAATGTGTATTCTGTTGCTTTGGGATGAAATATTCTGAATATATCTGTGATGTCCATCTGGTCCAGTGTGTCGTTTAAGGCCTTTATTTCCTTGCTGATCTTTTGCTTGGATGACCTGTCCATTTCAGTGAGGGGAGTGTTAAAGTCCCCTACTATTATTGTTTATTGTTGATGTGTTTTTTTGATTTTGTTATTAATTGGTTTATATAGTTGGCTGCTCCCACGTTGGGGGCATAGATATTTAAAATTGTTAAATCTTCTTGTTGGACAGACCCTTTGAGTATGATATAGTGTCCTTCCTCATCTCTTATTATAGTCTTTGGCTTAAAATCTAATTGATCTGATATAAGGATTGCCACTCCTGCTTTCTTCTGATGTCCATTAGCATGGTAAATTCTTTTCCACCCCCTCACTTTAAATCTGGAGGTGTCTTAAGGCTTAAAATGAGTTTCTTGGAGGCAACATATAGATGGGTTTTGTTTTTTATCCATTCTGATACCCTGTGTCTTTTGACAGGGGCATTTAGCCCATTAACATTCAGGGTAACTATTGAGAGATGTGAATTTAGTGCCATTGTATTGCCTGTAAGGTGACTGTTACTGTATACGGTCTCTGTTCCTTTCTGATCTACCACTTGTAGGCTCTCTCTTTGCTTAGAGGACCCCTTTCAATATTTCCTGTAGAGCTGGTTTGGTATTTGCAAATTCTTTCAGTTGTTGTTTGTCCTGGAAGCTTTTAATCTCTCCTTCTATTTTCAATGATAGCCTAGCTGGATATAGTATTCTGGGCTGCATGTTTTTCTCATTTAGTGCTCTAAAAATATCATGCCAGCTCTTTCTGGCCTGCCAGGTCTCTGTGGATAAGTCAGCTGCCAATCTAATATTTTTACCATTGTATGTTACAGACTTCTTTTCCCGGGCTGCTCTCAGGATTTTCTCTTTGTCACTGAGACTTGTAAATTTTACTATTAGGTGACGGGGTGTGGGCCTATTCTTATTGATTTTGAGGGGCGTTCTCTGAACCTCCTGAATTTTGATGCTCGTTCCCTTTGCCATATTGGGGAAATTCTCCCCAATAATTCTCTCCAGTATACCTTCTGCTCCCCTCTCTCTTTCTTCTTCTTCTGGAATCCCAATTATTCTAATGTTGTTTCGTCTTATGGTGTCACTTAATTCTCGAATTCTCCCCTCGTGGTCCAGTAGCTGTTTGTCCCTCTTTTGCTCAGCTTCTTTATTCTCTGTCATTTGGTCTTCTATATCACTAATTCTTTCTTCTGCCTCATTTATCCTAGCAGTGAGAGCCTCCATTTTTGATTGCACCTCATTAATAGCTTTTTTGATTTCAACTTGGTTAGATTTTAGTTCTTTTATTTCTCCAGAAAGGGCTTTTATATCTCTCGAGAGGGTTTCTCTAATATCTTCCATGCCTTTTTCGAGCCCGGCTAGAACCTTGAGAATTGTCATTCTGAACTCTAGATCTGACATATTACCGATGTCTGTATTGATTAGGTCCCTAGCCTTCGGTACTGCCTCTTGTTCTTTTTTTTTTGTGTTGAATTTTTACGTCTTGTCATTTTGTCCAGATAAGAGTAAATGAAGGGGCAAGTAAAATACTAAAAGGGTGGCAACAACCCCAGGAAAATATGCTTTAACCAAATTAGAAGAGATCCAAAATCGTGAGTGGGGAGAAAGGGGATAAAAAGAGGTTCAAAAAGGAAGAAAGAAAAAAAAAGCAAAAAGAAAAGAAAAAAAAAAGAAAAGAAAAGAAAAGAATTTTTAAAAAAAGAAAACACCTTTCAGAAAGTGGTTGTTTTTCTGTTTCCAGAATTGCTGTTCTTCTTCTCTTCAATCTGCCGATGGATTTTCAGGTGTTTGCAATCTTTAGATAAGCTATCTAGCTGATCTCCGGCTAGCTGAAGCATGCTCAGCTTGCTACTTCTCCGCCATCTTGACTCCTCCTAGGAATTTTATTTTTGACAATTTAATTCCCTAGTCTGTTTAAATCCTTTGTATGTGATGTGAGACAGAGATCTCATTTTAATCTCTTTTCATATCAATATCCATTTGTCAGCTCTAATCTGACTTGCCATCTTGTTATATATCAAAGTTCCATACATGCATCCATCTTCTCTGAGCTCCTAACCTAGTTCTTTGGTTAGTTTATCCATTATTGTGCCAAGGGTGTATACAGCTTCTTTTCAGAATCCTTACTATTCTTTTCCCTTTAATCTTTGCTCTGATGATGATAATGGTGATGATCATGACGGTGACTGAACCATCACATACTTATAGAGAAATATGCAAACAATATGAAGTGAAACACAGTGATGTAACTGGAACCAAAATCAACAAATGAAACATTAGCACCCCAGAAGCCTTCCTTGTATCACCCCTCAGTCTCTCTTTTTCTCTCTGTCCCCCAAAAGTGACTAGTCTTGTCTTCTAATGCCATACATTCATTTGGCCTATTTTTGAGCTTCATATAAATGAATTCATAGGAGGTGCCATTTTGTATGCATTATATCTGTGAAATTCATCCATGCAGTTGTAGTTTGAGTATTCTGATTGCTGTTTACCATTCCATTCCATTTCATGAAGATCCTACTCTTTATCCATTCTACTGTTAACAGCCATTTGGGTTGTTCCCAGTTTGAAGCTATTATGAATAGTACTATTCTGTTCCCTGCCAGTCTCCAAGCCCTTGCCTGAGCTGATTCCCTCTTCCCGTCATTCTTCCATTCCCTCCACTACTTAAGACCCTGGCCATTTTACAAAGCCTTGGGAAGTAGATCTTGTAAATTTTGTAAATTGGGATGAGACCATCCCAATATACCAAGTTACTCTCTGTCAGGGCATCTAAAATTGTAGCCTATGAATCGAACCCTAAGTGCAGCACTTGGACGGTTTTTTGCAAAGGAGGAAGAAGGAGGAGGACAAGGAGGGCAAAGCTGAGGGGGAGGAGGAGGAGAAAAAGAGAAAGTTTTACAAAGCAATTAGTATCTAGCAGATAGATAGGAACTAATCAGGTCTAACTACCTGCCAAGGAAGAATTTGAAAAATTTTTTCCTAAGTGTGTAAACATTGAGTTCACCTGTAGCCATATGCAAGGGAAGGATGGAATAAAGTCTTCCTAGAGTTTGTGTAAGTCAAAGAGATAATTGTGATAACAAATTTCCATTTCCTCCTTCTTCAGAAGAAAGTGTAGGCCAGGTTCACAGCATGATGTAATGGAGAAAATGACCAAGATTGTTAATGACTTATGTGCTTCTACCCTTAACTATTGCTAGTTTATGGGATGGGATACTTAGAAGAAGCTGAAGCAGATTAATATTTAGTTGACTTTAATGCTGTCAGATGGCTAGGTAATGGAACTTGTTAAAAAGATTTCCTCAATTACTCTTTCAGATTAGGGACTTTGGGGACTAAAAGGCCCTGTGAATTAATAGTGGTTTGAAATGCATCATTTTCTCACAATGGCACAAGGATCTGAATACACTTAATTAGAAAATCCAAAACCGGGGCGCCTGGGTGGCTCAGTGGGTTAAGCCGCTGCCTTCGGCTCAGGTCATGATCTCGGGGTCCTGGGATCGAGTCCCACATCGGGCTGTCTGCTCAGCAGGGAGCCTGCTTCCTCCTCTCTCTCTGCCTGCCTCTCTGCCTACTTGTGATCTCTGTCAAATAAATAAATAAAATCTTTAAAAAAAAACATTATAAAAAAAATAAAAAAGAAAATCCAAAATCAAACAAAAATAATGTAACACTGATTTGTTCAACAAGTAAAAACTGCTCAGATTCAAATCAGACATGACATTTGAACATTATTTAATTCATTCATTTCATCAACAACTATTTGTCAAGGACCTGCTTCTATGTACCAGGTACAGTTAAGGAGCTAGAGAAATAGTGAACAAACAGAAACATCTCTGTACTGGTGAAGTGTGTTAGTTGGGACATAGGTTCTCTGTCTTTAATAATGACCAAAAATAATTGTGGCTTAAATAAGATAGACATACTTTTTTTGGTCACTTAAAAATGGTCTGTGGTTATTTAGAAATTTTATCCTACAACATCATCCAGGGGCCCAGGTTCCTTCTGTTATATTTCCTTATCCACATGGTCCAGATGGCTCAACATTGCATCCATATTCTCAATGGCAAGAAGAAGAAAAGGAGGGGGAAATGGCATGCCTATTCCTTTCAGAGGAAGTTGTCCACATAACTTTCTAAAACATGCCATTAGCCAGAATTTTGTTAATGGTCACTACCTAGCTCCAAGGGAAGCTGGGAAACGGAGTCTTGATTCTGAAAGATCATAGAGATAAATTCAAGTGTGTTATGTCTATGGCAAGATGTATACTGGAGGACTAGTAGTCTCTGCTGCATTCTACTAAAGAGAAAAACACATTAGAGAAAAAAACAAATATTATATAATCAGATGATGGTATGTGATAAGTAAAGCAATGTATAGAAATAGAGGATAAGGGAGAAGAAAAGAGATGCTATTTTAATAAGAGGTAAGAGAAGAATTCTCTGATGAGGTTATATTTTATCAGGAGGCATATAGAGAATATGTAACTCTTACATTTCTAAATGTTTCTTAAGCTCACGAACTTGCAGAGTTACTTAGAAGAAACTGAAATCATAACTGTAGGAGAGAATCACAGTTTTTCATGAGTAAGAATCATGCTTCATGATTTTTTTTAAAGATTTTATTTATTAATTTGACAGAGAGAGATCACAAGTAGGCAGAGAGGCAGGCAGAGAGAGAGAGGAGGAAGCAGGCTCCCTGCTGAGCAGAGAGCCCGACGCGGGACTCGATCCCAGGACCCTGAGATCATGACCTGAGCCGAAGGCAGTGGCTTAACCCACTGAGCCACCCAGGCGCCCCATGCTTCATGATCTTGCCAGCTGCCTTGGCTTATCTGGGTGATCAAACTTCTGCTCCATCATTGTAGCTCGTTGTAAGAGAACCTGATCCATCTGAAAAACAGCTATGTTCATCAGAAGGCTATGTCATTCCGCAAATACTGGAGATGAGCATATGCATCCCAGAACAAGCCAGAAATTTCTGATTATGTGGTCAAACACTGGGTAGTGCTAGAGATCAGTAGGCATTATGAAAGTACATTCCTCATCATGAGACCACTGAAATTGAAACTTAAAGTCATCACTAATATAAAATAAACCTGGATGGAAAAATGGAAATGTGCTGGGACTGAATGGAGTCCATAGTGCTTGAAAATCATGTCGAACATCAATATTCTCCTCAACATGACTGAAATTGAACAATGTCAAGGAAACATACAGAATCACCAGTAGGCTTATGGTCATCTGACTCACTTCTTGAATGTCTTTGTATTTTTTTAAATATTTATATGTTTTATTTTTTAAAAAGATTTTATTTATTTATTTGACAGACAGAAATCACAAGTAGGCAGAGAGGCAGGCAGAGAGAGAGAGGAAGGGAAGCAGGTGCCCTGACGTGCAGAGAGCCCAATGCGGGGCTCAATCCCAGGGCCCTGGGATCATGACCTGAGCCGAAGGCAGAGGCTTTAACCCACTGAGCCACTCAGGCGCCCCTGTCTTTGTATTTTTATATATTATCTCCCCAAGGCATTAAAATTTTAAAAAGGTAATACATATTTCTTATAGAGAAAAAATGGTGTGTAAAATCTTAAAAGTGATTGATTCTTTGTTCCGTAATCTTTCCCGCCCTTATTTTACCCTCAGATTAACAGTTTGTTGCTTCTGGCTTCAGACCTTTTCCTGAGAATTCTATATAGGTTTTAAACTTCTTGTTTAACTTTATAACTCTTCCTACCTGGGAGAGTGCTTTGCATAGAACATGTTCTTAGTATATATTGATTGACTTGATTAGTGATTGATTAATTAGAGTTCAGGAAGGAAAATGCCCAAATGGAAACCTAGAGGCTTTTGGGAAACCAAGAGCAATATTTTTGAAGTTGCCTTTGACAAGAATTATTGCTAATAACCTTTTAAGGAACACTCTGAGTGCTATTTTTCTACTCCCTCCTTCCCTCTTAGTACAAAATCATGAAGACATCATAAACAAAACCTTGAGAAAAGCTTTGTGTGATTCCCTCTCCTACATCCTCCTTCTTAGTGAAGAGCGTGTGGAAGGAGGAGGTGGGCACGACAGGAGAGGGGCCTAGCAGAAGATAAATCTTTAACTTTGTACTGGCTGACTCTAAAATTTGCTGTGGGGTGTTTTTATTGATAATTTCTTTTACAGATGTTTTCAGAGAAAGTTAAATTATGCTGGCAAAAACACATCTAGACTCCACACTGCAATTTAAACATATTGTATTTTATTTCCTCAAGCAAAAGGGCTGGCAACTCTTTTTTTGTCCTTCCCTCATTCTTTTTCTTTTTAATTAAAAAAGGAAATGGACCAAAGAAAGTCCAAAGTGTCTTTTCCTATCTAGACTGAAAGAATTAGTTATTGCTTTGGGAATAAAGGTAGTGAGCATCATGTCTCATTTCTAGTTAACCAGTAGTTGCCTTTAAATATAAAGAACAATGACTTTGGAAAACTAAAAAATATATAGTTTTAAGGTGTGATTCATATTATTTCCCCAAGGTTTTTTATTTTTTTAATCCTCCAACTCCATGACTAAACGTTTATTTGGCACTTGCAAACTGAAAAAGTCTGGGCTGCAATAAGCCATTTGCTGTTTCTGATTAATTGCCATGGATATGCCTTTCATTCCTCCCAGTGAACCTGAAGTGTACTGTCTTGAGGAGTGCTTTCCGAAGGGAAAACTTTTGGAAGGCCTTCCTTTTCTTTGGGTTTTCATAATAGTGGAATGTGTTATACAGGCAGGCAAGTGAGCAGTTAAGAGTGAGGCTCTGGAAGCAGGCCCTGTTCCACCGTTAACTCACAGTGGAGCCTTCAGCAATTTACTTGATCTCCCTAAGACTTAGTTTGTCTCACCTGTAAAATGAGAATAATGGAAATAACACCTAATTCAGAGAGTCATGAGGTTGGATATCTGAAAAAGCATTAAACATAGCACGTGGTAATTGTCCCAACAGATTTCAGTGGCTGCTATTGTGATTATGACCTCTCTCTCTGTCACTGCTACTCCTAATGGATTGTGAAGTCCCGTGGTAGAGTAATGTGCTGTGTCTGAGCAAAATATGTGCACATTACTGGTATCTTATGTAGCACATGTGACATTTTTACCCTGTTAAATGGGAGTCATTTATAGCCTATTGCCAATCCTAGATTGTAGCCCTCCTGACCAGTCCTGTGTACTAGTTTTTGCATTGCATCTATCAGTAGATCCTCAGGATGGCTTGCGTTGAGCAGGTCCTGGAAAAGGGTTCCTTTCTCTCTCTTTCTTTCTTTCTTTCTTTCTTTCTTTCTTTCTTTCTTTCTTTTTTTCTTTATTTCTTTTTCCAGAGGGAGAGAGGGTAGGTGGGGGTTGAGGAGCAGAGAGAGAGGGAGAGAGACTCTTAAGCTGGTTCCACACCCAGCACAGAGCCCAGTGCGGGGCTCAGTCTCACAACCTGAGATCATGACCTGAGCAGAAGTCAAGAGTTGGGCACTTAACTGACTGAGCCACCTAGGCACCCCTCAAGAAGAATTTCTTGAATTGCACTGGGAAATTCTAGGTGGAAGCTGGATTCCAGCCTGCACCAGAGTAAAGGCTCTGTCTTAGAAATATCCTCACAATTGTTGAATGAAAGCCGGGGAGGGCTTTAGGATTTTGCATTCCAACCCGAACTGGGGCTGCCAAGGTGCTAGTCACCATAATAAGAGCCAGCCTTCCAGTCTCTGAATAAAGTTGAAAACTAGAGCAGATTTGGAAAGCAGAAGTAAGTCTCTTTTACAGGGTGGCCAGATTAGTTTTTTTTCTTTCTTTTTTTCTAAGTAAATATTTTTAATTAGAAAAAATAAATGGAGAGACAACTGGGTGGCTCAGTGGGTTAAGCCACTGCCTTCGGCTCAGGTCATGATCTCAGGGTCCTGGGATCGAGCCCCACATTGGGCTCTCTGCTCAGCGGGGAGCCTGCTTCCCCTTCTCTCTCTGTCTGCTGCTCTGCCTACTTCTGATCTCTCTCTGTCAAATAAATAAGATCTTTTAAAAAATAAAAAAATAAAAAATAAAAATAGAAAAAGTAAATAGACAGAACTTGAGATTCAGAATCAAAATACCATAATTCAAGTTGAAGAAACAGGGAGTAGGAGTGTCCATACAAACGATCAAATCATCAGGGAAAAATGTAAGTCTGAGAATCTCAGGATATAATTAAGAAAATCTTAAAATGTGAGGGGTGGGAACAGTCAGCTCCACAGGATTCAACTGTAGATGATACCAACCTTACTGATCTTTCCAGTCAACAAGGATAAAATCAAACCTAAGTAAAATGAAAAAATGCAAAATCTCTGTCCTGTCTATAAATGAAGAGGTGGCAGATCCTCCCTGCTAACCCTGGGCTCCTGGAAGTGTTTGGGGAGAAAGAGACCATGCTAAATCCAACAGATTGTTCCCTTTCCCTCTGCTGGCCAGTGCTCCTTCCCCCAATTCATCTCCACTAAATCTTCGATTTCCTTCTTCCCCTCACATCTCTGTTTTTCTGGGATTTCAGTTAAGAACTGCAAATGTCCTCAGAGAGGAGTTAAGGTGGTGCAGTGGTAGAGGGACTCTGAGCTTGACTTGTCCCTCCAACACAGCTAGATCAACATCCAACTATTTAGAACAACTAGGAAAATGATCCAAGGATTAGGAAAACAGTCTGCATAGTTGGAAGGAGAGAATACAGCAGATGTGAGGCTTATCTTAACAAACAGATGAAAGCACACCTAGTTAAAGTCCCACACACTCCCCATTACAAGCAAGGAGGACCTCTGTAGAGGACAGAGCAGTGGGAAAGAGAAGCCAAAACACAACAGCAGAGTGTACAGAGCATACACCAGAAACACTTACTGAAGTGTTTGTTTTTGTTACTGGTTTTTTTTTTCTTTCTTCTTTCCTTTTCTGGACAAAATTGCCAGACAGAGAAATTCACCCCAAAAGAAGGAATAGGATGTTGTACTCACAACTAGGGATTCAATCAATACGGATACAGATACAATACAGATATAAGTAAGATGTCTGAACTAGAATTTTTAAGAAAATGATTATAAAGATACTAGCTTGAAAAAAAGCTTAGAAGACACTAGAGAATTCCTCATTGTAGAGATTAAAATCAAGTCAGGCTGAAATTAATAATGCTAAAAACTGAGATGCAGTCCCAAGTGGAGACCATAAAAATGAAGATGAATGAAGCAGAAGAGTTAATCAGTGATATAGAAGATGAAACTATGGAAATGAAGCTGAATTGAAAATGAAGCTGAAAAGAAGAGCGAAAGAAAACTATTAGATCATGAAGGTAGACACAGGGAACTCAGCGATCCCATAAAGTGAAATAATACCTGAATTATAGGAGTCCCAGAAGAAGAAAAGTGGGCACAAAGGGCAGAAGATGTATTTGAATAAATTATAACTGAAAACTTCCCTAATCTGGGGAAGGAAATAGGCATTCAATTTCAAGAGGCAGAGAGAACTCCCTTCAAAATCAACAAAAATAGATCAATACCTGGACATATAGTGAAACTTGCAAATTACAAAGGTAAAGAGAAAATCCTGAGAGCATGTCTGGGCAAGAGGCCCTTAACCTATAAGGGCAGATACATAAGGCTAGCAGCAGACCTGTCCACAAAAACCTGGGAGGCCAGAAAGGACTGGCATGATATATTCAGTGTACTTATTGGGGAAAAAATGCAGACAAGAATACTTTATCCAGCACAGCTGTCATTCAGAATAGAAGGAGAGATAAAGAGTTTCCAGGACAAACAACAACTAAAAGAATTTGTGACCACTAAATCAGTCCTGCAAGAAATATCAAAGGGGACCCTTTGAGTGGATAGAGAGACCAAAAGGAGCAAAATTCAGAAAGGAACATAGACAATCTACAGGAACATCAACTTTACAGGTAATACAATGACAATAAATTTATAACTTTTGGTAATTACTCTGAATGTAAATGGACTAAGTGCTCCAATCAAAAGATATAGGGTATCAGAATGGATAAAAAAACAAGACCATTGGGAAAATGCTGTGTACCAGAGATTCATTTTAGACCCAAAGAAACCTGCAGATTGAAAGTGAGGGTGTGGAGGACCCCTAATCATGCTAATGGACATCAGAAGAAAGCTGGAGTGGCCATCTTTATATCACACAAACTAGTTTTTAAACCAAAAACTGTAATAAGAGATGAAGAAGGGCACTATATTATAACAAAGGGATTTATCCAACAAGAAGATCTAACAACTATATATATTTATGCCCGTAACATGGGAGCAGCCAAATATATAAATCTGTTAAAAACAAAACTAAGGAATTTGTTGATAATAATACAATAATTGTAGGGGATCTTAACACCCCACTCACAGCAATGAACAAATCTTCAAAGCAGAAGATCAACAAGGAAACAAGGGCTTTGAATGATACAATGGACGAGATGGACTTCACAGATATATTCAGAACATTTCATCCTAAAGCAGCAAAATACACATTCTTTTCAAGTGCACATGTAAATTCTTCAAAATAGATCACATACTGGGTCACAAATCAGGTCTCAACTGGTACAAAAAGATGGAAATCATACCATGCATATTTTCAGACCACAGTGGTATGAAGCTTAAAGTCAACCACAAGAAATTTGGAATGATCACAAATACATGGAGGTTAAAGAACATCCTACCAAAGAATTAATGGGTCAACCAAGAAATTAAAGAAGAATTTTTAAAAATATATCAAAGCAAATGAAAATGAAAACACTGGAGTTCAAAACCTTTGGGATGCAGCAAAGGTGGTCCCAAGAGGGAAGTATACAGCAATACAGGCCTTCCTCAAGAAGCAAGAAAAGTCTCAAATATATTGGGAAAAGAACAGCAAATAAAGCCTAAATCCAGGAGAAGAGAAACAATAAAGATTAGAGCAGAAATCAATGATATATAAATTAAAACAACAACAACAACAACAGTAGAAGAGATCAACAAAAGTAAGAGCTGGTTTTTTGAAAGAATTAATAAGATTGATAGACCCCTGGCCAGACTTATCAAAAAGAAAAGAGAAAGAACCCAAATAAATAAATCTGTGAATGCAAGAGGAGCAATCACAACCAACACCAAAGAAATACAAACAATTATAAGGGGATGTTGTGAGCAATTATGTGCCAACAAATTAGGCAATCTGGAAGAAATGGATAAATTCCTAGAAACATATAAACTACCAGAACTTAAATAGGAAGAAATAGAAAAACCTGAACAGACCCATAACCAACAAAGAAATTGAATCAGTCTCCAAAAATCTCCCAACAAACAGGAGTTCAGGGCTGGATGGCTTCCCAGTGGAATTCTATGAAACATTAAAGAATTAATACCTATACTTCTGAAACTGTTCCAAAAAAATAGAAATGGAAGGAAAACTTTCAAATTCATTTTATGAGGCCAGCATTACCTTAATCCCAAAACCAGACAAAGACCCCACTAAAAAGGAGAATCTGATCAATATCCCTGATGAACATGGCTGCAAAAATTCTCACCAGATACTAGCCAATAAGATCAGACAGTATATTAAACTTGTGGAATTTATTCCTGGCTGTAGGTGTGGTACAACATCTGCAAATCAATCAATGTGATACATCAGATTAATAAGAGAAAGGATAAGAACCATATGATCCTCTCAATAGATGTAGAAAAAGCATTTGACAGAATACAACATCCTTTCTGGATAAAGACACTCCAGTAGGTAGGGATACAGGGAACATACTTCAACACCATAAAAGCCATATACAAAAGACCCATAGCAAATACCATCCTCAACAGGGAAAAACTGAGAACTTTTCCCCTAAGGTCAGGAACACAACACAGATGTCCATTCTCACCACTTTTGTTTAACATAGCACTGGAAATCCTGGCCTCAGGAATCAGGCAACAAAAATAAATACAAGGCATCCAAATTGGCAAAGAAGAAGTCAGACATTCACTCTTCACAGACATGATACCCTATGTAGAAAACGCAGAAGACTCCATCCAAAAAATTGCTAGAATTGGTAACAGGCATCCAGCAAAGTCACAGTATACAAAATCAACACACAGAAGTCTTTTGCATTTCTATACATTAACAATGAACCAGCAGAAAGAGAAATCAAGGAATCAGCCCCATTTACAGTTGCAACAAAACCTACAAATACCTAGGAATAAACCTAACCAAAGAGTTAAAAAATGTGTGCTCTGAAAACTATAGAACACTGGTAAAAGAAATGGAGGAAGCCACAAAGAAATGGAAAAACATTCCATGCTCATGGATTGAAAGAACAAATACTGTTAAAATGTCTAGGTTACCCAATGCAATCTACACAGTCAGTGCAATCCCTATCAAAATACCATCAGCATTTTCACAGAGCTGGAACAAACAACCCTAAAATTTGTATGGAACTGGAAAAGAACCTGAATATCCAAAGTATTGTTGAAAAAGAAAACCAAAGCTGGAGATTTCACAATTCTGGACATTAAGATGTATTACAAAGCTGTAATAATTAAGGTAGTATGGTACCAGCACAAAAACACATAGGTCAATGGAACAAACAGAGAACCCAGAAATGGACCTTCAACTCTATGGTCAATTAATCTTTAGATAAAGCAGGAAAGAATATCCAAAGGGAAAAAAGACAGTCTCTTCAGCAAATGGTGTTGGGAAAATTGGACAACATGCAGAAGAATGAAACTGGACCACTTTCTTAACACCATACACAAAAATAAACTCAAAATGCATGAAGGACCTAAATGTAAGATTGGAATCCATCAAAATCCTAGAGCAGAACACAGGCAGCAACCTCTCTGACCTCAGCCACAGCACTCTCTTTCCACAACCACCTACCCGCGATGAAGGATTGGACACCCAGGAGAAGTGGAGGGTGAAAGGCAAGGAGCCTGCTTCCTGAATCACCATGTAGAAATCTTGCTGAGTGCTTGCAGGGGACTGTGTGGGCATGAAATAAACTGTTACGAAGTCTTTGAGAGTTCAGGGATTCAGGATTTATCTCTTACAGAAGGTAGAATTACCTTATCCATTAATAACATTCCCTTATAGTGCTTTAGTCTATTGGAGCAAACAGATGAAAATTAAATGACCCCCCCCCAAAATTATTCAGGTGGAATTCAAATGCCAAAAGTCAAAAGAATGAATCTTTACCTTTCAGAAAAGTAAAGAACAAACCTAAATAAATGACAGAGTCACTTTTGAATAGCTGAAATTTGAGAGCTATGATCTGGTGTGATTTTATTATGGAGGGAGGCTATATAATAATGAGGATAATACTTGGTCCTATATCATAGGGTTCTTCTGAGGACTAAATTAGTGTTATATAATAAATAGGCTAATAATTACACACATAAATTAATAAAACATAAAACATTGCCTGAATCATAATAAACATTTATTGCTTTTGTTGTCTTACTTTGAGTTATACTTTCTGCGTTCAAATCCCAACTCTGCCTCTTTCTTATTATTAAGTAACCTGGGCAGGTTACTTAACCTTTCTGAACTTTGATTTTGCCACCTATAAGTAAGGATGCTAAGAATACATACCTCATAGAGTTATGGTAAGGAGTAAGGGGATAATTTATGATATCCTTCTCAGTGCCACATGTAGTGCATAACAAATTAATGGTGTCTCTGAGCAACTTTTTCTTGAGCTATTACTATGTAAGTCTCCATACTCTGATCATAGAAACCTTACTATCAGTTAGGAAGGCAAGATACACACACAGAAGTAATAACCATTCAAGGCATTACATATGTGATTTCATGTGAATATGAGTGATTATATCACTCTTGTGGTCTCATATCAGTTTGAATTGTCAAAGGACCTTCAGATCTATTCTGAGGGGTTGCCCAGCTCAGTGGTCTACATCCCAGTGGTCTATATGGCTGTTCTGTAGATATCAGGGCAGCAAGATTATATTTTTTAGCAGACTCTTTCCTACCACAGTAAGTATGAATTTTCTGAAAGGTAAAGATTCCTTGTGTTGGCTTTATTTTGAAAGAGGAGCACCATATGCTTAAATTTATACTTATTACTGTTGGATTTTATCAACATTAAAAAGACTGGAAAAAAGAGATAAAGAGGGTTGGTTTAGAGAAGTGGGTTTTTTAATGTGATTAGAAGAGTACCCAGAATTTATGATTCTCTTTGTCAAACATCATGAAATTCTGTTTTATGAAATAATTAGCAATATAATTATATATTATATTGAACACCTTATTTTATTTTATTTTAGAGATAGAGCATGGGAGTCAGCAGGGGGAGGGGCAGCATATATAGAGAGAGAGAGCGAGAATCCCAAGTAGGATCCACACCCAGTGCAGAGCCCAACGCAAGACTCCATCCTGGGAGCATGACCTGAGCCAAGAGTATCAAGTGTCAAGTGTCAAGTGTCAAGAGTCAGACAGACAGTTAACCAACTGAGCCACCCAGGCACCCCAGTACCTTCTTATTTTAGATTCTAGGATAGACTATGGTGGGTAGTGTAAGAAATGTTTGAATTAATTCATTTTTTAGATTTTAATAATTACATATCTTCCTACAGAATTGAGAATACAAAAAAAAAAAAAAAAGGAAGAGGAAAAAGGTTATCTGTATTTGAACCACCAAAGAATGGCTAGTATTAGCATTTGGTGAATTTCCTTGCAGTTCTTATTCTGTGCATATACTTTGCTTTTCCCCACAAACTGTATGTTCTATCATGCTTAATGTTTTTTCCCTTAGCCTTTTTAAAAAAGAAACTTTATTAAGATGTGATTTACATAATATAAAATTCACCCTCGTAAAATACATAATTCACTGGTTTTTAATATATTTATGGAGTTGTACAGCCATCACCATAATCAATTTTAGAACATTTTCATCATTCCAAAGAGTAACTCCATCCATATTAGTAGTCACTGCCCATTCCTCCTCCTCATACCCTAGAAACCACTCATCTCCTTTCTTTCTCTGTACTTATTCTGGACATTTCATATAAGCAGAATCATACAATAAGCAGAATACATACTGGCCTTTAGTAACTGGCTTTCTTCACTCAGCACCATGTTTCCAAGGTTCCTCCATGCGTAGCTTGTGTATTACTATTTTGTTCTTTTATTAGAAGAACAGAATAATATTTCATTATATGGAAATACCACCTTTCCTTATCTATTCAGTAATTCTTAGACATTTAGATTGTTCCAACCTTTTGATATTATGAATAATGCTGCTGTGAATATTTGTGTACAAGTTCTGTAGACACGTTTTCAGTTCCTTTGTGTATACACCCAGGAGTAGAAATGCTGGATCATATGATGATTCTATGTTTAAAATTTTTGAATAATCACCAAACTGTTTTCCAAAATGACTTCACCATTTTCATGACTTTTTTTTTTTTTTTTTTTAGATTTTATCTATTTATTTGAGAGCGAGAGAGAGCATGAGCAGAGGGTGGAGCATGATGGGAGGAGCATGAGGGGGGTAAGGGGCTAAGGGAGATGGAGAAGCAGCCTCCCCTCTGAACAGGGTGCTCAAAGTGGGGCTCAATCCCAGGACCCAGGGACCATGACCTGAGATGAAGGCAGATATTTAACTGACTGAGCCACCCAAGCACCCCCATTACATTTTATAGACTGCTTTTTCATATAGAATTCTATCACAGTCATTTGTGTGTGTCACTATATTGTCTTTGAAAATGTTATGTTTAATAGCTGGCCTATACACCATCCTGTGGTTACACAATAATTAAGTCAACTATTTTCCTAATGCTGAACATCTATGATGACGAAGATAATGATGATGATGATGATGATGCAAGTGACTTTATGTGCATCTCTATTCCTTTTATTTTTGTTTTATTTATTTATTTTTAGTATGCTGTACACCCAACATGAGGCTTGAACTCATGACCCCAAGATCAAGAGTTGCACGTTCCATGGGCTAAGCCAGCCACATACCCCCATCCCTCCTCCTTTTAGAGTAAATTCCTAGAAGTAGAATATTTGGGTTAAAGGGTATAGACATATTTAAGACCTTTATTCCTTAGTATGACATTTTCCTTTAAGAACAACCTACACTTTCACCAAACTGTGTGCATGACCCTATCATGTCCTTTGCCCGTTTTTCTAATGAGAACCTTACAGAAAAAATCTGCATTTGTTTTCTGGGCTGCATAGCAAATTGCCACAAGTGTACTGCCTTTAAGCAACACAACGATATCATCTCAGTTTCTGTAGAGCAGATGTCTGGTGTGGTGTAGCTGGATTCTCTGCTCAGGTTTTCACTTATCTAAACTCAAGGTGTTAGCCAGGGAAGCCATTCTCATTTGGGACTTGGGGGACTTCTTCCAAGCTCAGCAACTGTTGTTAGAATTCATTTCCTTCTCACACTTTCTATTCATTAAATTACTTTCTTTTTCTTTGAATTAGGGTAAGACACACTGTTACTCATTTTTAACAGTCAAATACCTATGTTCTGTAGGTACAAGTTTGAGAGCCAGGGGACTAGATTAATTTTAAGAACCTTCTAATTATAACATTTTACCATCTGTTACCTACTTGGCTATCTTTCTGCAACAAAAACCCAACTGTAACTGAACTGATATAACACAGCCTTTCAGGGGAACCACTCCAGTTAACAGTGACAAACATTTTTTCAATGGAGAATTTATGCTTCTTTTGCTTGTGATTGCGTGTCAAAATGCTTTTTAAGACTTCAAGGGCTACATAAACATTAGCTGTTATTGGTGTGTAAATTTGGGGGGAACCTGGTACAGTCTCTCAGTTCTCTCCTTTTTTTTTTTTTTTGAGAATCGTGCCTATCTCTGGAATCAGAAATATCAATGGCAAAGATGCCACAAACTATGATGGCCTTCTTTGCAAATGTGTTCTGGGAAATAGTTTTTTGAGCCAAACATTCCATGATAACCAAGTTCGGGAACAAATGCATTTCCTATTTCTACTCCCGTCTGTACTCCTCTGGAAAGTCATAGTACACATGAACACTTGAAAAGTTCTTCAGTAAAGAGCTTGTTTGAATACTAGACCAGATTTTCTTTGGCCGTGGAATGAGGATGCTATGGGCAATGCTGCTCTATGTATCTCTTTCTCCTCTTTAATAAGGTTAAGTAGAGTTCAATGGATTATCTAAAACTCGAGTGATGACCAGGTGATCTAGAACAAATAAACTTACTTGTCTAGGATGCTAACTCCTCTTCGGTAAAGTGAGGGTGGGGAGATTAGTTATGCTTTAAAGTCTCCGCTCTGACATCATGGGATTCCATCATTTACTTTATTATAAATGTATAAAAGAAAAACTTCTCACAAACACAGCTTTGCCAAAAATAAAATAACAAAACCCAAACCAAAAAGTTAAAGTCATCGATGGGCCCTCTGAGAAGCAATTGGGTCATGGAAATCTTTGCTCATGAATTTTTGAATTGTCCCATTACATAAGCATGTGCACATATCAGCATAGCTTGCATGGATTTGTCTAAATGACAAGTTCAGTATGCTCTCGTATTCCAAACCTACAGGGTGGCAACAATATGAAAGGGGTAGGGAGAGAAGTTTGGCTTAACAGACACAGTTGTGATGAAAAGTGAGAAAATAGTTGTGTGGAAAGGAATGTGTTGAGAGCTTTGAAAGTTGTGGGGCTGATAGAAGGTGCTTCCTGAGCATAGAAATAACATCAGGACAGGCATAGTTCAGCTGAATTGATCAGGCTTTGATGCATAGGATAGATAAGAAGAGAGAATTGCTACAAAGACCAGACTGATTCCATGACAACAACCCGCTGGACAGAGATGGCGCTGTGCCAGGTGAGGGCTCGAGCACTTGGAGGAAGGGTTGTTGGAACATGGTGACTCATGAACTCTGACTCTTGCGGGAGAAGGAGGAACCAGTGATGACTCCAGGGTGGAGATCTCAAAAGAGGAAGTGGTACCATTGGTGGTGACAAGGAAGGCATGCAGAAAGGGTGACTCAGGGGTAAAATGGTGATTTTTACTAGATATGTTGAGATCTAGAGGGTACCAAAGCAGCCCAATAAGCAGGGCAGGCAAGTGCAGTGGTAAGTATGACAGAAAAAATAACTCTGTGGCTTCTTTTTTTAAAAAGATTTTATTTATTTGGGAGAGGGAAAGAGAGAAACAGACTCCCTGCTGAGTAGGGAACCCAATGCAGGGCTTGATCCCAGGACCGTGGGCTCAGGACCTGAGCCGAAGGCAGATGTCCAACTGGCTGAACCGCTCAGGCACCCCACCGTGTCTTCTCTTATCAGAGGTATTTGTGTTACATGCTAATCTTATTTGCTCCGGTACCATTGCACTGGGAAGGTACCTTTGTACTCCATTTAACACATTGTCTACATTGTTTGAGGGCGAATTTATTACAGTGCTTCAAAACATGGAACACTTACGCTACTTTTTGAGCTCCATTTTATTTTATTTCTTTATGCTTTGGTGAAATTGATAAGTGGTCCCTGTTTCAACTCAAGTACCGGGCATGCTCTTCCAGCTCCCGAAGGCCTTTTCTGTTTATTTCCATCAGGCTCAAAAAGGAGTGCCTATATTTGATTCAATTTGGCATACTGTTAAATTGCATCAAGTTATAGTGGAAGTATTCTTTGTGTTTTTTGTTTTCTTAAGACAATTTTTTAAAAAGATTTTATTATTTTATTTTTTTGACAGAAACAGAGATCACAAGTAGTCAGAGAGGCAGGCAGAGAGAGAGAGGAGGAAGCAGGCTCCCTGCTGACCAGAGAGCGATGCGGGGCTCTATCCCAGAACCCTGGGATCATGACCTGAGCCGAAGGCAGAGGCTTTAACCCACTGAGCTACCCAGGTGCCCCTTTTGTTTGTTTTCTTAAAATAAAAAAGCAGCTAAAAACAATATTCCTATGGGGACTTCTTTAATGTTCATGACTTTAGTGGCATGTGGTATGTAGGTCAGGGCTTGGATGGTGTGAGAGTCTGTGTGGCTTTGAAATGCAGGCTTACCACATGCCTGGTCTCCATCAAGTTACTTTGTTTTACTAGGCTTTGGTTTTCTCAGCTCTAAAATGGAGATAACCATACTCCTTATTTCCTAATGTGGTTATAAGACTGAAGTGAGGGACGCCTGGGTGACTCAGTGGGTTAAGCCACTGCCTTCGGCTCGGGTCATGGTCCTGGGGTCATGGGATCGAGTCCTGCATCGGGCTCCTTGCTCGGCGGGGAGCCTGCTTCTCTCGCTGCCTTTGCCTGCCTCTCTGCCTACTTGTGTGTACTTGCTTACTCTCTCTCTGGCAAATAAAATCTTAAAAAAAAAAAAAAAGACTGAAGTGAATTGATACATGTAAGTGCTTGGGACCTAGTAAGTATTCAATAAATGGGCACTATTATTATCATCCTCACCATCATCATTATTCTTAGCAATGGAACTGTGTGAGGTCTACAGCTGAGAGAACTAAGTAGAAGTTTCAGTTATACAGAAAAGAATAAAGACATATAAAAATAAAGGAGAATATGGGAAATAAGATTATCTTGCTCTCGACATCTGTTGTCTTAGTTTTGTGAGCTTGGCGAAACTTTACTTCCCTGCGCCTTGAAGAAATGAGTACTCTTGTGGCTGGCCTTAAAAGAAAATTACAAGGATTAGTGCATTTATATTGAACTTCTGGATTCTCTGATTGCAAAGTAGGAAATATTTTTTGCAGCTGTGATACATTAATGTTAACATGGACCCAGGCACAATTACTAGACTTAGGTTTATTTTCTGTCCCTTTTCAACTTTTATGAACCCTTTCTGTGTTTCTTGGTTATAAGACTAAGGAAATGGCAGAAGATGTGGCTCCAAGGGTTCAGCGAGAAGGAAGTTGTTGGACCAGGCCACTGGATGCTCTGCGTGGCAAGTTTCAAGCAAAACTTGTTTTGTATTTTTCTGGTTTGAGAAAACTTTCTATAAAACTGAGACAAGCTAGAGAAACCAGTTGTATAGGGAGATTAGAACAGGTTGTGGTCATAATGAAGTTCCTTTGTTGGAGATCAGAAGATTAGCTGGAACAGACAATCTCTAACTGGTAGTTCTTCAGGAGTCTGTGGAAATGGAAGAGACCATAGCAAACCAACACCATGTTTCTGTGGATGGAAATTGAAGTGGACTAAGGAGGTGGCCCTTAAGTAAGGCACCCAGGACAAATGAAAAGCAGTGATTAATGTCATGGCAAAGGGGTAGCTGGATTTCTTGTGATGTGCATGCCATTAGCCAAAGAAAAATTCTCTTTTATGTTTACGTGATCAAGAAATTATCCCCCAGGGTTTTCTGTTCAGTTTTTGTTCAGGCAAGAAAAAAGTGAAAGTTTAACCAGTAGTATCTAAATTGTAGCACAATGAAAATTCAAGTACAAAAGTTTTTGTTTTTACATGCCTCCAGTGATGCCACTGCTCATATGAGGCACTGCTCATTTGAGGAGCCACTATAAAATAGTGATGGAAAGCAAAGACTCTTGAGCCAGACTGCCTGAGACTGTATCCAGGCTCCACTTCTTTGTAGCTGTGTCCCTTCAGGCAAGTTTCTAGACCTCTCCGTGGCTCCATTTCCTCATCTTTAAGTGGCTGAAAAGCAGTATCTACCTCATGTTGTGAGAGTTGGAAAGAGGTAATAAATTTATAATGTTACAAACAGTATATGACGGGGCACCTGGGTGGCTCAGTGGGTTAAAGACTCTGCTTTTGACTCCGGTCATGAACCCAGGGTCCTGGAATTGAGCCGCGCATCAGGCTCTCTGCTCAGCAGGGAGCCTGCTTTCCTTCCTCTCTCTCTCTCTGCCTACATGTGATCTCTGTCTGTCAAATAAATAAATAAAATCTTTAAAAAAAAAAAAGAATAGTATGTGACATACAGAGTTGGCATATGAGTTAGCTATTATTATTTTGATAACTTGGAGATTAAGAGTGTGGGTTCTGGACTCAGGTGGCCTGGGTTTATGTCTCAGCTCTCCTACTTGTGAGCTTGACCTTTTTCATGTTACCTAACTTCTTATAGTCTTTACATTTGTCAAATAATTATACTAATGGTACCTCCTTTATAGGTCTGATGTGGTAAGTTCACAAAGCACTTTATAATTCACGCATTGCCCAGTATATAGTAAACACTCAAGTAAGTGTCAGCTGTTGTCGATTTTTAAAACATTTTTTCTTGTCTTCAGATTTCAAACATACCATTTTTACTCCTCAAACAGAAAATTGGAAAATATGAAACTGACAGCTATGGGGGGTTATCTCCACCTTCCGTTGCTGGAAGATTCTTCCCAGATTTTTTTGTTGGCCCCTGATCAACAGAGTCAATTATCGTCTTTCTGAATTAACTTTCCAGACCACAGTGTCCTATAGCCAATCTTGGCAATACATCAGGTTCCAGGAAAGTACGTGAATCACCACAGGATGCTTAATTCTGTTCTTCTGAACTTCATGAAAACATGTAATTCTGTTAGCAGACCTTCTGAGTCTCCTTCTTCCCTTATATTCCCACTTTCTTTCCTCCTCTGCTGGCTCAACCCTGGTTTCATACCTACCACTCCATCCCCTCTCCCCTCCTGCTGCCTTTGACCCAATGCCTCCCTTTCTCACCTGGGCTCTTTTCCTACCTGCTAATTTTCTACCCCCTTACCTCTTGCTATCTTCAGAACACCTCCTCTGCTATGAGCAGACCCTGTACCTCTGCCTTTCTTACCACTCTCGCTCCTGTCCAATCGGAGTGCAGTGATGAACAAGATGTTCTACCCTGGAGAGTAGAAAAAGGAATGAGAAAAAAAAATCTTTGGGTCATACTGTGAAAAGGCAGATGCAGAACAAATATTAAAAACACTGAACTCTTACCCTAGTTATTGCTCAGGGCTCTGCTGAGAAAGGTCAAGAAAAGGCAGATTGGAAAACAGTGTGGAGGTTCCTCAAAAAATTAGAAATAGAGCTACACTAGGACCCAGTAATTGCACTACTGGGAATTTACCCCAAAGATGTAGTGAAAAGAAGGGCCATATGCACCCCAATGTTCATAGCAGCAATGTCCATAATAGCCAAATGTAAGAAAAGCCAAGATGTCCTTCAACAGACAAGTGGATAAAGAAGATGTGGTCCATATACACAATGCAATATTACTCAGCCCTCAGAAAGGATAAATACCCAACTTTTGTATCAACATGGATGGGACTGGAGGAGATTATGCTAAGTGAAATAAGTCAAAGAGAGAAAGTCAGTTATTTTATAGTTTCACTTATTTGTGGAACATAAGAAATAGCATGGAGGATATTAGGAGAAGGGAAAAATGAAGGGGGAGAAATCGGAGTGGGAGATAAACCATGAGAGACTATGAACTCCAGGAAACAAATGGAAGGTTTTAGAAGGGAGGGGGTGGGAATATGTTTGAGCCTCATGATGGGGATTAAGGAGGGCATGGATTGCATAGAGCACTGAGTGTTATATGCAACCAGTGAATCATGGAACACTACCTCAAAAACTGATGATGTAATGTATGGTGACTAACAAAACACAATAAAAAAAAGAATAATTTTTTTAAAAAAGGCTGAAAAAATTCTGGATTACTGCTTATTATAGCAAAGGGGCTTTAAATGCTCCTCAATCTTCAAGAAGCCTGGCCATCCAATAAACAATGAATATGACTCAAGTTCTGTGTTCAGTGCTTTTACTGCTTTCATTTATTTAATCTTTACCAAATTGCAAGGTAATGATTATCGTGCTTATTTTCAGATGAGAGAATTTAAGCTCAGAGAGGTTAAGTAAGTTGTCCAAGATCATCCAGCTAGGTGAGGAAGCTAGGTAGGATCTGAAGCACAGCTCTGCCAGATTGCGAGCCTCATGCTTTTAGTCATCCAACCAGCCTACTTTACTATGATAAATCTCTCTAAGTCTGGTTGAAGTATGATCACCCTGGGGTGGAGGTAAGACAAAAGGCTTTTATAGGTTTAAAAATATATAATGTGTGGGAACATGTAGGGCAATGATGCACTCATACAAAGTTGATGGCTCTGATGTCGAGGAATATGAAGTGTTATGAAAATGAATGCTAAACCCCCCAGGCTTGGCCTTGCCCACCTGTCACAATCTGCAGCCATCACCGCTGCTGCCACACCTCTGTTCGTCCTTCAGCACCTTCACTGTGTGCTGTATGTACTCTTTGTTATCTCAGGGCCTTTGCACATACTGCTTACACTGCCTGGAATACTCTTCCCCCCTTTTCTCTCCCACCTTGACCTACCCAATTACTATCCCCCCTCTTAGTACACAACTGAGCCTCGCTTCCTTACAAAAGTCCTTACTGACCACCCCATTCCTCACTAGGTTAGACCCCATAGAATCCCTGCTCTTCTTCTTCAGATGTTTTTACAGGTCTAATTAATTTAAGTAATATAGCTTCTTCTCACTAAATGGCATGTCTCAGGAGAAGACCACACTCTGATTGGTAAACCACCCCTAGCATCTCTATTAATATTTACTGAGTGAATGAATAAATAATGATAAGTAAATGGAGTCAGGGTGGGCAAAAAATGTGCCAACTGATTAAACTCCTTAGGGATAATCATTCATTCATTCATTCTGTTCACTTAACACATATTAGAAGAATGCCTACTTTGTGCCAGGCTCTGTTCTAGACATTCAGTCAGGGATTATAGAATTGAGATGTGGCAATACTATGTCAAAGACCTCAGACTGATGACACGAATATCCTGTAAGTGTTGGGGAGAAGGTAGCAATTTACTGCCTACTCCCAGCACATGGCAGTGATAAAGGCAGATCTCCTCCCTCCAACCAAGAAGGTGAGACTTCTCTAAGTGAAAACTGCAGTGTATGTGACATCTTCAGCTAAAAATGAAATGGCCATAAAGGTCATTTAGTCCTGGGCTCTGATTCTTACTCAGTAATCCTTAGGGGAAACTGTTCTTAGGTCTTCTACTAGCTTGTTTCTAACTGCCACTCCCCATGTTTATATTTCCCACTCCTGCTGCTCACTCTACAGCTACCTCTACTTGTTCTGGATTCTGGACCTTTTTCTGTCCTAGTCGTTGAGATCTGCTTTTCTTTGTTTCAACAATCCATTAATCTGGCCTCATACTCTTGGATTGCACTGGAAAGGTGATACAATGTATTCCTTTCCCCTCCTTTGACCTATTTGCCTATGATACCTGTCATCTACGGAAACTTAACCCCTGTTTTCCAGTCCTACACCCAGACTCATGTCCAGCTTCTCTTGGCCTTACTCCCTACAACTAAGGCTTTATGCTGCTGCCGCTTTTCTTTCTTCCTAGATAAGAGATAGACCTTTGATTCCCATCACCAGTTTTGGTTCAGCATAATCTAAAATAGATTATGTCCATATGCCTCATTCTTTCTGTACTTTGGTCATGTTGCAGACATAGAACTCATTACATCATATTTGCCTATCCCATTAAATTATGAAATCTTTGAAGACAGCAGTTGTCCTTAATTATCTCTATGTTCCAACATTTAGTTCAGGCCCTGGAAAATAAAAGTAGACCTTTAATAAAGGATGTTTCAAAATTAATTGAAAATTGTCACCCTGCCAAAAAATCTAGGGTCAGCCTGCACAACCAGGGAGGAAGAAATAGGACCATTTGCTGCTAGAGGGCAGCAGGGACTATGGGACAATTCCAGAGATGGCACAGTCATCTTCAGCTTATGAGCTGAAGGAGACTTCCAAGGGGAAGTCTCCTTGGTCAGTTGATAGAGTCAGTGACATGGCCTCTTTCTCTGCTTAGAGAAGACTTCCTAGATATCAACATGTACAAAAGTTAGTGTATCAGTTTTCACAGTGTACCTCTCCCCCCCAAAAGGAGCTGAAGATAAGTCAGTGTTTGCTTTTTCAGTGTTGCATTTTCTCTCTCTTCAAAGAAGTGGTATTCTTGGTGACTGAGAGAGAAGCTAAGTTCAATGGACCCCAGGGGAAGGAGGACAAGAACAGAAATCGCAGAGACCTGTATGGAGAGAAAGTGAACTTGGAGAGGGGAGGTCATTTTGCAGAGAGAGCTCTGCAGCTGCTAAGAGGTGAAAAGGAATTGGAAAGAAAAGAGAAGAGGTGAATGGGCCCCTCTGGTGTTCTTTTTTAAAAAACAAATACAAGATTTAACTCAGGAAAAAACTTTCTCTGTATTTTTTATTGTTCTATCCCTTGCCTGGCACATGGAAAGTTGGAACTATATTGGAACTATATCTTCAACAAAACGTGATGCCCAGACTGTCAGCCCTGCATTCACACCAGTTACAGTAGTATGGAGCTGCGAGCACAGTCCTTTGACACCATGAATCTTGTATGGTGAGGTAGAGCAGGGGAGCATAGACCAGCCCACCCCCAGGTGAAATGGCCATGCTGTGGTGTGCAGTGCTAGTTCAGGACCAAGGACAGCATCCATTGGACGCTCCCCCTCACATTTTCGTGCTGTTACTCCCATGCTTGTGTGTGATTCAACATCCTGGGCCCTTTATCTTTCCATTACACCTGTTCTGAAACCCTCCCAACTGGAATCAATCCAACTACTGCCTTCCCCATTTCTAATGTGGGCTACCAAGTACTGCCAGAGAGAAATGGCGAAACTAAGCCCTCAGATGATACACAAATTCCTGGTCTCTTGTCTTAGCTTCACCAAGCAGTCTCAAAATGTTATCATCACTTTACCCCATGCCCCACAATGGCTGTTCCAAACCTACATCCCCCTAGCCCCTCACTTTTGCCAGCCCTTTCAATCATAGTGTATGGTTCTTCCTCCTGCTTCCATAGGAAATTGAAGTTACAAGGCAAGAATTTATTTAACTGTTTACCTTCTGTTTTGCCAGCTCTCAAAATAGAAGGTGTCCTTTGGCCTTCTCAAAACAAATTCCTCTACCCTTGCTTCTGAATTTTCTCCCCATTCCCCCCAGGTCCTTTAGGACACAATGGTGTTCCATCAGCTATCCTCCCCTCTCTAGTTCTCTCTGGATCCTGCCCAAAAGACTGCTTGGTGTTCCTAGACAACTATGAGATTCATGTAGATTTGAGCACCCTATTCCAGGCCGGGCCTACTGAATCAGAGTCTTGGGTGGGGTCAGGGACTGGAATCTATATTTGTAACAGGTACTTCTGGGTTGGGAAGATCTGCCTTCTTTTATTCTTGTGGCCCCCAAAACAGTCACCACTCAGGAACCAGGAAGACCTCTCTGAAATACAAATTTGCTCACATCATTCCCTGTGAAAAACCCTTTATCAGTTTTTTTGTTTTCGTTTTGTTTTTACAAGGCAGGGACAAGGCAGGATGTACATGGCACACTCACAATGGGTAATTTGAAGACTTCAGTGAAGGTGATATTTTAAAGGTATGGCCGGGAGAGGTACTAAATGAGGGCTGATGTAGGGATCCCAGAGCTAGCAATAGGAGCAAAAGGGATAGAGTGATTATTTGTTTAAAGGAAGAGGGCTCTCTCTAACTTGAGCTGTATTTAGTGGAAAGATGCATCCAACCTTCAGCACAGACAGGAAAGGAAAGATGAAAATAAATAATCCTTCTCTCTTATTCTTCTTCCCTCTGAATTCTTGCCAGCACCCTCCATTGGATAAGGGGAAGAGCTGGTGGCACAGTCTATATTGGTCAACTTCCAGGGCATGGAACATGGTGGAGAAGGGAAAAGAGTGGGAGTTGGGGAAGTAGGGGAGAGAGGTGAGGCCCATAAATAGAATTTACCTAGCATGTATTTCTAAACAGTGCTCATAAGATAGGGACCAAACCTTCATGGTGGCACATAATGTCCTTTTCTATCAGGCTGTCCCCTCTTGCCTCCCATCCTCCCCTGTAGCCACTGTAGGTTTGGGGGGGCTCTGGAGCAGTCCTGGGCTTTTCTTTTGCTCATGCCTCTGCTCCTATTACATCCTTTGCCTGGAATACCCACTCTGTTATTATCCACCAATTGCCAAACTTTCTGCAAAACTAACTTGAATGACACCATCTTTATGAAGTCTTTCTTCAAACTCCTCACCAAATAGAATTGGCCACATTCCTTTTTGCTTCCATAATACCCCACACTTATTCCATCATCACAGTTATAGTTAACATGTATGGAGTGTTACTAGGTGCCGGACACTGAAAAGTTTGCATGTGTTAACTAATTGAATCCTCATAGCAAATTTATTATCCCCATTATTCAGATAAGTAAACTGAGACACAGAATGGTTAGGTAATAGAGCACCTACCTAATAATTCACAAAGCCAGGCTTTGAAGTCAGGCAATCTGGCTGTAACTACTAATCACTCTGCCATAGAAACTCAAGGCACCTGTACCATTTGACTCGATTTAATTAATTTATTTACCTGTCTGGCTTCCTTTACTGAACTATTAGCTTAACCAAGGATAAGATGATATTTATTTTTTCCTCGCTACACCCCCCCCCGTTTTCCCCCAATGCTTAGCATAGAACTTAGCAAATAGGAGTTATTTAATAGATGATGAATAAAAGGAATGAGTGAGGGGTAAAGGAAGAGGAATCTTTAGCAAACATTTCTCTCTTTACAGTTGAAAAGACTGTAACTTAGAGAAGCTAAATAACTTTCACTGGCATAGCCTATGCTATAATGTTGGTCCCGGTCTGCTTGACTGCAAAGCCCATACCCTCCACCCCCATGATATCAGGTTGCTTCCAAGAGGAGTACAGAACTTTAATGTGGTACGATTGTCCCCAAACAAAAACATGGAAAGCCACCTGGTTCATTTTATGGAACTAGCATAACTCAGATAATTCAAAGGAGATTGGGGACCATTTGAGGTCAAGACCCAAAGTAGAAACTAATTAGGAATAACAAAATAGTGCTGACAAATAACTAAAATCTTTTAAAAAGTAATAAAATAAGTGAATCCTGGTTTTTTAAAGATTTTATTTATTTATTTGACAGACAGAGATGACAAGTAGGCAGAGAGACAGGAAGAGAGAGAGGAGGAAGCGGGCTCCCCGCTGAGTAGAGAGCCCGATGCGGGGCTCGATCCCAGGACCCTGGGATCATGACCTGAGCTAAAGGCAGAGGCTTTAACCCACCGAGCCACCCAGGTGCCCCATGAATCCGTTTTTTAAGCAAGAAGAATGAGATGTGAATTTTCTTATTAATTGAAGATCAGTGTTGTCCTTGGTCCAACAAATAAATGTTGAGCAAATGTGTTAAGAATATCAATGGTAGGGCTGTCCCCAATGTCTGATATTCCTCCTCTGCACCCACACCCTCTGTCAATGGCCTCATCCTGAAGCAGAAGAGCTGGTTCCCTCCCTTCACCAGGAACAAAGATCCCCAGTAGAGGCTAGTTTGTTCTCCTTCTGGTGCTCTTCATTCCATTCCTCTTTTTTCTCTTTATCTCAATCCCGGCTCTAATTGCCCAATTACAAGGTCAGTTGCTTCTAAGATACATTAACAGGTTATTCCTTGGCATGGTGATATGCTTTTTTTGAGCAAAACTTTCTAGCTTTTCCACAGTATGATACTCTTATGCATTAGCCATTTTCCCCTACTCTTCATGCTGTTCCTTTTAACTGAGAATATTTCCACCCTGAATCTCACAGAAAAAAAATCTGGGCCCATTGCTGCATCTGTGCCATCAGGCACTGTCTCCCCAATTCCCACCACTCCCCCATCTTCCTCTTTCCTACCATCCCCAGCACCTCAACCTCAATTCCCTTTTCTTATTTCGCTTCATATCCTACCCACTCTTTAGGACCATCCTTTTCTATAGCTTTCCTGGACTACACCGCCAGTGTTAATCCTTTCTTCCTGATGTGACCTTGCACATGTCGTGTGCCAGGCCCTGGGCTAAGCACTTCATTCCCATTGGCACACAGTCTTGCCAATAATCAGGGAGGAGAGGAGACATTACTATTCCATTTCAGAGATAAAGAGAAGTTCATGAGGCTAAGCAGCTTGTTCAAGATCAGGTAGTGATGAAGTGCTAGACCTGAGAGGAAAGCCCAGGTCTTGGATTTACTGCTATTCTACGAAACTAACACTTGTGTTAGGGCAGAGCTGTTCAACTTGGGCATGTCCCATGCGGACTCCAAGGGCTGGAAGGGAGGGCTGTCAGTGGCTGCCTCCTTCTTCCCTGCTCCTCTCATACCTTGAGGCCACCTTGGCTCAAGATAGTCTCCTCTATGCTAGGGGCACCACCTGGAGCCTAGCTCCTGGCTCTTCTTTCTTCCCTCTTTAGAGAAAGGCATCCATTATACAAATTCCTTCTTCTCCCAGCTCAGCAGTCTCCCCTGGGGTGTATATGGATTCTCTTCTTAACCCCCTTCCCTCTCTCTACTCTCTCCCAGTCCTCGGCTGGTTACATCATGCCCTTTCTTCACCACTTCTTTACTCCGCTTCCTTTCTGCTTGTTATCACCCCTGCATTTGCCCTTCCCCCTCTTTATATTAACTCTTCTCTGGTTCTGTCCCTGCTTTTACCTGTCTCTCTTTCACCAGTTTCATTCCATGGAGGACAATACCTGCATGGTGACCAAGTAAGAGAGCTGTGCTCCAGGGCTAATTAGGGTGGTACATACAAGTCTGTCTGCTTGGATTTGGCTCCCACCTCCACCACTCTCCTACCTCAGACAAATGCCTGTACCTCTCTGCCTCAATTTCTTGACCGTAAAATGGGCATAATAGAAGTTACTGAAGCTGAAATGTGATATGCCTTCAATGTTTGGTGATTATTGCTATTTTTATTTGAATGTAAATTTGAATTGGAATGTTCAGTGGAGTGCATTGTCTCTACCTTTTACCTCTCCTGTTCCAACCATTTCAATTAGGTTACCTATTTCACTTACCTGCTTGGCTCCTAGGTATTTGAGTTTGTGATCCATACAAACCAAACCTTGGAAACTACTCAGAATATCTCCATTTATTTCTTTATTTGAAAATTTCCATTTATTTCTCTGTTTTCTTACAAATAAGCTGTTTTTCTCTCAAGGACCAACAGTGATAAGTTTAATTACACTTAATCCCCAGAATTTCAATAAGAGTTTGCAGTTTTCATTTTCTCATGTAATAAAGGTTAAATTAATGCCATCTGATGTCATTAGGTGGCGCTCCTCTCTGAGTTCCCAGAAGCCACCACTCTAGACACAGAAGCATTGGTGGACGACATGGAGGTTTACTGAGGAGAGGGTTGACATCACCTTCCCCTGCGTAAGAATTCCAACATCCCTTCCGGCATCTCCACCTGCAAAGGTGATGTCAGGAGTTCTTCTTTTTCACCTCCTTGCCCTTCATCTCCTGCCCCAGGGAGCACCCAGCTCTCTGGCTCCTAACTTCATCCTTCCATACACAGCTTCCCACCTCAAGCTTTGAGCATTTTCTTGGAGTGTAACCCTGTGGCCCCAAACAGCTTATTACAGTTTATCTTTAAATGAACATTCTGACAAATGCATTTTCTCCCATGTCATTACTTAGATTTTTTTATAGACTAGCTTGGGATACTAATCAACATTTATACACAGTTTCATAGGTGAGCATGTTCTGAATTCCAAATAACCAACTTACAAACTTGTAACTGATACAACTACAATCATGTGGAGCTCAATGAAGGCTGAAAATCATTAGGAATGGCATCACAGAAAGTGGGTCTTGAGTTAGATTTTGAGGGATGTGTGAGGGTTCAGAAAGGGAGATGTTCCAGATGAAGGAGTGAAGAAGGAGAAGCAGAACTGGTATGGGACAGCGAAGAGGAGTCCAGAGGAGCAAACATGTTGAGAGAGTTTTACTAATAAATAGTTTTAATAAACAGACTCCAATTGAGGTTTAAGCTTTCTAATTTTTAAGTTAGGGGTGACAAACGCTGGGCACATATGTTGCTGTTTATCCACACCACCCAGGGAAGACCTTACTAGTCATCATGATGGTTTTTGGGGGGAGATGGGGTCCAGATATGGCCTAAAAATCTTTCATAATGAAACATCCCAAGTAATTCTACCAGTTGATTAACATTGGCATGCAATATGAAATTCATTTTGCTATTCATGGACTGCATGTAGTCAACCCGGTGATTTTTATCTCTACATGGATATGTATTATGACTAACTTATTGAAAAATCTAAATATTCACTTATAACAACTTTAATATAATTGTTCAGATACATTAGGGTACTATTTGGCTGAGATATAAATTTTGTAGTGATACACCAAAGCCCTTTTAACTGGTATGTGAATCCATTTGCGTTTAGAAGGGAACATCAGTCCAGTTACTGATGTTAATGGTTATTGTTCCTCAGGTTTCAATTTTGCATGGATCCATTTCCCAGAACTTGGCATTGATTTTCTTAAGTATGATTTTTATAATACCAAGTAGGACAGTTACATTAGTAAGTTCTACTCCTCTCTTATCAAACAGATCATTTATGCCTGGACAACCCAGGTCTACACATCATGTTTTTCACAAAGACAGTTGGATTTTAAGTGATTAGGCTTCTGTGGATTCTCTTCATCACTTCCCTTCTTCCCTCTCTCCTGGCAGTTAATTCTTATCTTTCAAGAACTGGCTCAAGCATAATCTTGCCTCGTAGATCTTTCCGGAATCTCCATATCCACCATCAGAATTAGTGTCTCCCTTCTTTGCTCTGTAGCACTTGGTATTTGCACCATTAGCAGAATGGCTAGTTAGCAAGGGGCATGCCCACCTCTCCAGCTGGGCTGGGAGCTTTTTGAGGGCAACCCAGTGCCTCACCTCCCCATAACCCAATCCAGTGTAGGGAACCAGATGCATTCTTTATATTTGGTGACAGTAATAAATCATGTAAAAATACTAAGGGGCACTTGGGTGGCTCTGTCATTAAGTGTCTGCCTTCAGCTCAGGTCATGATCCCAGGGTCCTGGGATCAAGTCCCATATCCGGTTCCCTGTTCTGAGGGAAACCTGCTTCTCCTTCTCCCACTCCCCCTGCTTGTGTTCTGTCTCTTGCTGTCTCTCTCTCTCTCTGTGTCAAATAAATAAATAAAATCTATATTAAAAAAAATATTAGGCTAATAGGGGCACTAGTGTAACTCAGTTGGTTAAACAAATGACTCTAGATCTTAGCTCAGGTCTTCGTCTCAGCATTGTGGACTTGGGTCCTGCATTGGACTCCACACTGTGTGTGAAGCCTACTTAAAAGAAAAAGAAGTATCAATGTTTATGCCATTTTACCTGAGAAAGCAAAATTGACATAAAATTAGGTGACAAATCCATATATATGGACTTTGGGAGTCATTCCTCTCAGGAAACTGAATAGTTTTTCTACTAACTAAATTGCTGGCATTCTGTTTTTTATGATAAAAGTGCCATAGAGGTGAAAACATTGGTATGGGTGTCTTTCTCAAGCTGACTCTACCTTTGTTTGAGTGAAGGGAGGGTATTTGGATCATATGCCTGGAAACATGCATGTCATGAGACAAATATGCAGGCATGTCTATCAGGACAACAGATGATATCCTCTTCCTGAGTACAATGGGAAAAGCAAGAGTGTGGGGAGGCCTGCATCATGACCTGGTTGAGGGAGTAACATTCGGAATGTGTCTCAATGTTCAAACTTCCCTTCCGCTTGAGCATCACCCTTTGCCTCAGTTTTCCATATGAGAAGTGGGTGGAAGTCAGTGGAATTATTGTGTAATAAAAATAGTGTTTATTTCCTGTGAGTCAAGGACCGTGCTGAATCCATGAGCTCATGTAATCCTAACAATATCCCTATACAGTGGTAACATTAGGATTCCCCCTTTCACAGGAGAGAAAATGGCAGCTTGGCAGTGACGTGACTTGCTCAAGGTCAACTACAAGAGCATGGGAAAGTCTGTGGCTTGAATCCAGGTCTTTCTAACTATAAAGCCTTTCTTTAATTTTACCTCCATGCTAAGCTGCCTCTGTGAGAAATCTTGAGAGTTTCATAAAAAGAGCTCTATGTAGAATGGGTCAGGGAATCCTTATTAGAGTGTTTAGTGGAAAATTAATGAAATTAATATCCTATATTTTCTTGAGAGAGCTCCCAGCTGTTATGGAACTGTACAGTGCTTAATTTGATCAATCACATGGTCTTTTGAATGTGGTTAAGCTGATATTTCTGCCAGGTGATTTCTGAGACTTTCGTCCATTGCAGTAGGAGTTCAGAGGGCAGAGGTCTTTGTTAGGACTGCAGGGGGTCAGTGTTGGAGAGTGGTGCTGCCTCTCCTCAACCTTGCCTTGTTGTCTTCTTTCCTACCAGTAGGTGGAAATAGAACTGAATCTTCCAGCTCTTGCTCTTTCCGCTGAGTCCCAGCAGGATTCCTTTAATTTCTGCCTCAAAAGAACATCAGCCAAAAAAATGCCCTCAGGAGAGGTTCGGAGTGTACAGTTAGGGGATTGTTATTCTGCAGAAAGACTGGAGGATTTCCAGGGTGATGGTCAGATAATGGGTTTAGCCTCTTACAAGGCCAGGGTGCTGGAGGCAGCTGCTGGCAGTCTTGGGTGTCCTGTGAGCCCTGCTGGACACCCACCTCGAGTGGGTTTTCTTCCCCGGTTCTGAGCACATGTCCTTTTCTGAGACTTTTATTCCGAGTTTTAAAACTTTGTACTTGCTCTCAATTTGTATATCATCATTTTTTTTTCCAGAAACCACATTTCTGAAATAAAAACTTACCCAATTGAAATGCATAAATGAATGAATAAAGGGGGAAAGCCTCCCATTCGTGGTCCCCCTCACCTCCTCAAGGTATCCACTAACAGTCTGTGGCATCACTATCCAGGCAATTTTCTACACATCTACAAGTATAGATCTCCGTTTAAATAAAATTAGTATCATCTCATAAGCATTATGCTACATCTTGCCTTTGCCACTCATCAGTGGTTTAGGGCTGTTTATATATATGATTATCTCTAGAACAGTGGTTCTCAATGGGGGCAAGCTTTCCCCACACACACACATACACACCACACATACTACAAAGAATGATCTGGCTCTCCATGTCAACAGTGCTGAGGTTGAGAAGCACTTCTCTAGAAAGCCTCATTCTTTGTAATGGGCACATAGTATTCTACTGTGTGGGTTTTCCATCCTGTATTAATCCATCTTCCTACAAGCAGCCCTGTAAGGCTGTTTCCAACACTTTCCTATTAAAAACGATGTTGCAGTGACTATTGTTTTACATCTTTGTGCACTGTGAAATTTTATTTCTACAAGATAAAGACACAAAAGTAAAATGTCTTGAGTATGGGAATTTTATTTTAAAAGTAAAAGACCAAAAAACAAAACATTGTTTTTTAAGTTGCTGGCACGCTCATTTGGTGGCAAAACCTGATCTGAACTAGCATGAGGCTAGACACAGTCTTTATTTATTTAGACGTTTTGTGATTAGGGAATGCTGCCTCTGTCTCTGATGGGGATGTTACATAATAAATAGCAGAAGTACCTCATTGATTTTTTTAAATCTTAAAAATAATTGAATTCCAGAGTTTTCCAACCTTTTATTATTGTAGTGATGTCCTGCATTTAGTCCCTATAGTCCTCATGTGTTAGAATGAGTGGATAGGGATGACTTTGATGATTTTGTATTCAGCAACTAAAACCCCCTTTTAAAAGTTATTTGGTCCTATCAAGAAGAGCTGCATGTATTCAGGTTGTAATTACTGCCAGTGACTTGTGGCTTTCCACCCAAATTAGCCCATCAGAAAACAACAAGAATGACCTTGAGGAGCACTTTTTGCCTTGATTTTATGAGTAACATTTAAAATATTAGCAATAACTACAACAATTGCTTACTGTGGTCCATGCTTTAAAAAAACATTACCAAGTCTGACTTTTACAATGGTGACTCCAAAGAAGTGTGGTTTTAGCTTCCTTTATGCATGAGAGAATGGGCTTTGGCAGTTGATGACTTGGGCAAAGTCACATAACTGGCAAGAAGCAGAACTCAAGTCCACAGTAGTGTGTGCTGCATCCCTCCTCAGTGTTAGTCCAATTCACTTTCCCCCAGGTGGACAGAGTTTTAGTATTTCTACATTGATGACCATTAAAATTTTCTGAGAAGGGGCGCCTGGGTGGCTCAGTGGGTTAAGCCGCTGCCTTCGGCTCAGGTCATGATCCCAGGGTCCTGGGATCGAGCCCCGCATCGGGCTCTCTGCTCAGCAGGGAGCCTGCTTCCTCCTCTCTCTCTGCCTGCCTCTCTGCCTGCTTGTGATCTCTCTCTGTCAAATAAATAAATAAAATCTTAAAAAAAAAAAATTTTTCTGAGAAAAAAAAAATTGGTCTCAAGTTGCTTTTTTGCTCAAGAGGTTGCACTGGGACCCGAGGGCAAATAGGTGAATGTCACTCGAGTCAAGTGGATATTGTCATCCCAACATTAAGAGAAAGTCGTTGGAGCAAATCTGAGGTCACAAGCTCTCACCATAGGACTCCAGCATGGAGCGTTGTTTGAAATGAGAAAATGTTAATGTCCTCCCTGGAGCCCGAGTTTGATATGATATTAGGGGAACGCTTTCAGCTTTATTTATTTCTCTTGGTTTAATCCCAAGAAGATGTCACTTTCCATTATAAAAATTGCAGGTGTAAAATTTATTCTCTTTTGTTCTTTATAGCAGAGCCAATCCAAGAGCCCTCAGGAGAAATTCCTGCCCCAAGCCAGTTGGAATTTTTGATTCCTGAATTTTTGTGTGTGACCAGCTTCAGCCAAGATCACATCCAAGAAGGATGCTCCTTGATTGTTTTTTTTATTTGTTTGGTTGTTGTTGTTGTTGTTGTTTTAACCACTGATTCTAGAGCCTGGCTCTAGGAGTTTCTTCAAATATCAGTGTGCAAGGAACCTTCCCATTCCTCAGCAGATCCCCGTTCCTTGATGTACCTTTCCCATGGTGTCCTCTGCAGTTCAACCTACTGACTTGTTTTCAAGTTTCAAGTTCATAATTGATTTTATATCCGTGAAAGGGAATATCGCAGAATGAACTGAATGTAGACCGGTTAAGAACTCCTGTTAATCCTTTTCCTGCCCAGCTTTTATTATTGCTTATAGATGTCTTTCAACTTTTTACACATGGTTCTTCACCCTAGGTGGTTTCTCTCTGGTTCTTTGATCTTTGTGAAAGGCAAAATAGACTCTCCTCAGTTTCCCCGTCCTCACTGCACCCCAGAACCTCTCACAGAGGTTTCTATATATTCTGCACTAACACCTTCATAGCCCTAGACTCCTTTCTGCCTCAGGGCCTTTGCACATACTAGTTTCTCTCCCTGGGATGCACAGTCTACCTACTATCTCTTTGTACCTGGTGATTAACTTCAGTTCATGTCCTCAAAGAAGGCTTTCTAAAATTATACCTTCCCCTTGCAAAGACTAGCTATTAGTTTGATTACCACGTAAGTCTGTTTCTAGCATAACACTATACATGGTATTGGGCCAGAGACCAGGTAAAATACTCCAATGTAATAAATATTCATGCAGTAAGTGAACAAGCAAGGCCTGTACTTCTCTGTGTTTCCAGAGAAGTAACTCCTCTGCTTTGAGACTTTATTTTGTAGACCAGTGTTTTCTCTAAAATGTACCTCTTACTTCAAGTCACTCACCTGTCCCTCCTGCTGCCCCTACCTGCCAGCCTTTGCACTGTCCCTGTCCAGATCATCCTGGTTCCCATTCTGGAACCATCATTTTAAAAATAACTGGCTTATTTAGGCATTTTTCTGTTATGTCATTCCTCCTTAATATCAACAATATTGTTTTAGATATAGTTCATTTATTACTATTATTTCAAGCATATAGGAAAGCACAGAGAAGCTTATGACAAATAGTTATGTATCCACTGCCCAAAGTTGTAAATCCTATTTGCCTCAGACTTTTGTTTTTAAGGAAATGAAATGTTAAAGAGACCTATTCCCTATTCTTTCTTCCTTCTTCAGAGATAACCACTATGAGGACAATTGTCAGACTCGTCATTGGAAAATCTGTGAGTGAAAGAAAATAGAAAATATGACATTCTGGCTAGCCTTTTCAATGGGAAATATCTCACTCTTGTTTTCATTTATATTTTCCTAGTAAGGTTGAACATTTTTCAGTTTATTGGCTACTTAAGCTACTTCTGTAAATTGCCTATTAATATCTTTTGCCACTTACGTGTTTGGTTATTTGTCTTTTTCTCATTGGTTTATAAAGTTCACTGTGTAGATGGATTATTCCTTTGCTTTATATATGTTGCAGATACCTTCTTCTAGTCCATAACTTTTACCTCTCTTGTCTCTGTTCAGATGATCACGTGTTGTATAAGAATTTTAGATTTGAAAACAATCTAACATTTTCCTCTTTGATTTCTGTTTTTTATATTTTTATTATATTCCCTTCTCCATGATTAGAAAGAGATTCTCAAAATGTTTTAAATGTTTTGATTTTCATGTTCTGGATTTTCATTCATCTGGAATTTATTTTGTTATTAGGTAGAAGTCTAATTGATTTTTACCAAGTTGCCACATACAGTTAGGTATATTTTTTCTGTTGCCATCTTTATACTACTTGTTTGCTTTTCTTGTCTTATCGCACTGCCTAGTACTTTCTTTTTTTTTTTAAGATTTTTATTTATTTATTTGATAGATCACAAGTGGGCAGAGAGGCACTGCCTAGTACTTTCATTGCAGTATTAAATTGATGTGTTCTTGGGCTGATGCTAAATATCATTTAATTTTGATTACACTAATAGTTAATAATGCAGGTATTATCTCAACTTTATAGATGAAGTAACTGAAACTTGGAGAGGGTAATTAACATTCTCAGAATCACACAGCTAGTAAGTAATAACAGAGTCAGTATTCAAATAGAACTCTGAGTGACCACAGAGTTGAACTGCTTATACTGTCTCTTATCACAAATGACTCTGGGAAAAGATATTCTGTCTACCTTGCCTGCTCTTGCCTAGATTCTCTATGTATAATGAAGAAAGGAGATTTTATTGAAGTCATGCCAGAAAAGCACTTCCAGTGTGTCTGAACAAAACCAATAGACTTTGTTTAATTTAGACCTGCCAAAAGCAGATTAAAGAACCTTGTAAGTATGGAACAGGTCTTATTCCAGATGGTATAAGCATTCACCCAGGTTAAAAAAAAAAAAGTCACATCCTGAAGTCTCCTTCAGGAAGGAGGAGTATATCTTCATAATAAGTTAACATTCTCAGGAATATTAACAAGTAACTGGAATTCCTTCCTTTTTTTCTCCCTTTCTTCCTCCCTTGCTCCTTTCTTTCCCTCCCTCCCAGCCTCTATCCATAAAAGATTTGAGGCAGCTGCACATATCTACCCAAGACAAAAATAAAATAATAAGATGAGAAAAACAGGGAAAAAAGGAAAAATAAATATGGCAAAATTAATGTTTGCCTTAGCGTCATTTGTGAGAGTTTGGCCACAACATAGCCCTAAGCATCCTAGCAACTGAAGCAAAGAAAATCTGTCCAGCTACACAATTCATAGTGACCATGAGATCAAAATAGAATCGTTGCTAAGGGGATACATAGCATTTCCTAATTTTGCCATGGCCCTCGTACAGGGACCCTCTGTGATGTGGGCAGTGCTTACCAGCATCTTCCCAGTAATGAGGAGGTACATCTCACCTGTACCCAGTTCCCCTACTCAATACCAAGCTCTTGAGGGGGCAGGCACCATATCTATTGTATTCTTCATTATATACCAGAGCCCAACACCTAGTAGGTGCTCAGGATATATTTTTTGAATGAATGAATATTTGTAACATCCACCAATAAAAGCCAATGGCTGAATACAAGATCAATGTGCAGAAATCAATTATATTTCTCCACACTGGCAATGAACAATTCCAAAGTGAAATTAAGAAAACATTCCATTTACAATATCATCAAAAGAATAAAATACTTAGAAGTAAATCTAACAGAAGAGGTACAAGACTTGTATATGGAAAACTACAGAACAGCATTGAAAAGTCAATGGCAAAACATTGGAGCAAATTTATTAAAACCAATTTTACATGAAGTAAAAATGTTGATATTTTAGGAATATGGCTTTCCCATGATTTGATTTGATCAAAGACTGTAATTTAAAATTTAATACAGATAGATAGGCCAAACGTACTTCTGGCAATTCTGTATGATCATTACTTTTTGCATCCAAGCCCTTGGTAAGAAGGAACAGGAGAGAAGTGGGGTTTTCATTCTTGGTCAAGAATCCGAAGGGTAAATATTACATGTTGCCAATAAACAGTATTGCTAGAAACTTAGATGAATCTATAATATACGACAATTGCTTTGAGAGTTGGGAAAGGGTATATTAGGTAAAACAAAATCAGGATGTATGGGGGAAATGGGTAACATTTGGCCTCAAATGTTTAGCAGCATCTAATTCACACTAAGGACACTTGTATGAATTCCCAAGTTCAACCATTAATCTGTATTCTGATACCTGCCTTAAAGATGTGTCTGCTGTCATTAGCTGATTTTTCTTGAGCCCACAATATGGGCCTCCCACTCTTGCAAACCACTTCACTGATGTTCTCTCACGTAATGCCCTCGGCTCCATTAAAGAGGCACTGATATTGCTCTCTCCTTTTACAGAAGAGGAAACTGGGTTCTAGAGAAGTTAAGCCACTTGCCCAGGGTTGCACAGGAGATGTGACAGTGCCAAAAACCACACCCACACCCTGGCCTGGGAACCACGCCACCTGTGTACCCAACCACCTTGCCACTTGTTTCTAGCCTGGTGAGAGCAAACACTGGTTTCCTATGATTGGCCAGAAGTGATTTTCCCTGTTAGATATGGCTAATGTTGGATGTACTCTGGGGTTTTTGTTTTGATTTTGGCTTCAGGACACCACAGTTAAAGAATTGCCCCAATCTTAAGACCATCTGTCCAGAGTGTCTCCTAGAATTTTAGGATAAGCAGCTAGAGTTTATATGGCATTTGCCAAGTGTTGAACTCAGAAACGTTACTGCTACAGTAGGGGCCTGGACACGAGCATGGTTCCCAGGCTTAGTTCCTGCCTCACGAGGATTCTCATTCTGTAACAGGAGCAGAGTGTGTAGTGAAGACCTTGGGCTCTGAAATCAACTAATACAGTTCAAATCCCGGTTTAATCATGGAACCGTCCTCATAGTGGTGTTGGAAGGAATAACTAGGCCTGTCGGGGCACTTCACACACCAGAAGGGCACTTAGAAAGCTTTTCAGAACAGTAGCAACTAAAACATACCACCTTTTTTTTTTTAATCTTTCAAGTATTTATTATGTATGTTAGCCACTTTAAACGGCACTAGAAACACAAAAACAGAAATTGAAACCTTATATAATTTACAGTCAGGTGAGGGTGGAGAACAGTATTCAGATATTCACTCAAAGACTGGAATACGCAAGACCAAAAATGTGTTAAATGCTGGAGAAGGGACTATAATGTTTGTCATGGAGCTCAAGGAAGCGTCCTTAAAAATTCAGCTTATATATAAAGAATGTTTGAGAGATCGCTTGATGGGGAAAAGAGAAAAGAGAATTCCAGGCATAGGAAAAATATCTGTAATGCAGTGTGGTGAAATTCTGTATGAGTTCCTAAAGTTCATCTAATGGGGCTGTGGTGCTAGGAGTCTGGATAAGTTTAGTCTCATGTGGTTGTGGTGCTGGGAGTTTGGGTAAGTTTTGTGTAGACAGACACAGCACACCACCTTTTAAAACTGGACATCGGGGTGGGGAATGTGTCTTGACGACAGGCAGATACAGCCCAGCATTCAGAGCCTACAGCAGCTTTGTGCTGCAGACTGCAAAGGCTGCTTGGACACTCGCCAGGCTGGACTTTGAAAATTTAAACATTTTCAAAATTATTTTTAACCAAACTTAAAAAACAGGGATTCCCACAGTGTGAAGGACGCTGCTGCAGCTTTGCCATATCCCCTGGGGAAAGGGACCAAGGGAAGCTTCCTTTTGTTTGTTGGAAGAAAGGAGGGAGAGAGTGGAGTTCAGGGTGGAGACAAGCCATAGGACTGAGAGCTCTGTGCCCGGGTGCTCGGCCAGCTGCCCTTGAGCTCCTGGCAGTCTTTCCACCTCCATAAAACCAGGGGGCTGGACAGTGGGCCCTCCTGATGCTGACATTCTGTGAAACCATAAACGCCTCTGTCGGGCTGCAGTTTAACGTGGACCCTCAGCTTTAATGGAGGGACCGTGTAAGTCTGGGCCCTTGCAGAGATGTCTCTGTATCTTTTGCATAAGTAACGGAGAAGGCATTGTCCTTTCTATTACCTGGTACCCTATATCCCAGCTTATACATTCCTCTGGAAATTTGGAGCCAGGAAAAAGTTTGTTTCTCAGCTTGAACCCTTACTTGTTTTTGGATTGGATGACATCTATGCTGCCCCCTCAGTGTGTTTCTCTTGTGAATCCCTTTGCCAAGAAGCTCAAGAGCTAAACATAGTGGTTAACAATAGTGGCTTCCCTCAGACAACTCGGGGCTCTAAATCCTTCTCAGAGCTGGATATTACTGTCGTTTGACTTTATGTACTATAATATAGAAACCACACCAAATCCCTCTGCGGCGTTCCACGGGGCATCGGTCGTTGATGCAGAATGACACAGTGACTAGATACAGACATACACTAAGGCTGTTTCCCACTCTCAGTGGCTTCTGTTGTGCTGCTCTGTTGTCCCTCTTCTGTTTCCCCACACCCAGTGAGCGTGAAACAACAGCAGCACCCGGGACTCAGTAAGGACCTACTCTGACCTGGCACTCAAGTCTTTTCTATGTTTTTTCTCATTCAGCAACGTTGTGTTTGAGGGTATTACTATTTCCTTTACTTAAAGGTGAGGAAATTGAGACACCCGAAGGTTAAGTAGCTGCTCAAGACCTCAAGTTAGTGAGAGACCAGCCCTTTCCCTCACTGGTGGTGGATAGGCAAGCCAAGAGGATCCCATTAGACCCAAAGAGTTCCTTCAGCCCTGGGATTCCTAGTGGCAGAGAGGCTTTAGCCCATCTGGTATTGGCTTGTTTATGTGGATGATTACTAAGCCAAGCACAAGCAAACAAAAACAAGGAGTTAACATAAGGACAAGAAGGAGATAATTGGTGACCACAGAAGATGGGAAAAACCTCTGGGTTCTGACTCTCCTGAGATTTATTCTGAACTCCCATTGAATCTGTTTGTTTGGGGAACCCCATAGAGTCTGAAATGTCAATTTTTTTTTTTTTTTTTTTTGGAATGTGTATGGAGTCAGGCTGTGGTTGGGGGATGGTTCCTGGGACAGCCTGCATTCCCCCAGACTTGGATGTACTTGGAGTCCAGCTTGGCTGTGGGTCACAAATCCTTCCCAGCCCTAACAGGGTTGTGGAAGCATTTCCTAGTGTTGCCTGGCTTCCAGAGTTGGCACCACTGGAGGAACCTGTCAGCCCACTTGGCCACAAGCCCTAAGCCAGTCCTGCATGGTAGCATCTTTAGCACCAGTCCTCGCTCCTCCTCCCACTGAATACAAGACTGGCCACAAATATGGACAGAGTGGGAAGGTGTCATGGCCAGCTGACTACCCAGGGCCTGGCCTTATAGATAGACTGGGTAAGTATAGCCTTACTCTAGCCATTGGACTCAGCTGGGAAGGTGTATTCCATAGGCAGACGTCTAAGTGTAACCAAATAATAAGACAAATTTTAACATTTCACATTCAAAAGTGTCTTGCATTCAGTCAACAAATATTGATTGAGCATTGCCCTGTGCTGAGCATCATTCCACGTGCTGGGGGCAGAGCAGCAAGCAAGCTAATCTGGAGCTGCTGATAGGGAGCTCGCTGATTCTGCAGGCTGTTGCCTGCGTGTGGTCAAGTGCTGTGCTTGAGAAACATTGTCTTTTGAAATCTCTTTGGTTGGCTCTGCCTTTAATCTGGAGATGGTATCATTGCTCGAAACATTTTTGGAGCTGCCCTTTAGGAATCGCCTTCAGAGCTAGTCTGAGCCACACAGGAAAATCCATCTTACTATTTTATAGCCACACCTAGATTGTGACCAAAAATGGTATTTCCCTGCTTGATGACCTACATTATTCCCCAGACTTGGCTCTGATTGAGTGGCCTGTAAGCCAAAATTACATCCACCCTCTAAGGATGGCTAATCACCACCACTGGGCATATTAGTAGTCATTTGGATAATTTTTAAATAATTTATCACTTGCCCAAACCCCCATCACCCTTGGTGGCTCTGTAGGAACACTTAGCTCAAGCTCCCTTATTTTTATGGTGCAATAACCTCCATCTGCCTCCACTTTTCCTACCAGGTGGGAAGGCTCTGGAAAATAGGACCATATAGTTATACCCTCTGCAGTGCCCAACATGGAACTGATATTCAAAAATGTGTATTTACTCAAATGGAATGTACAGGCTCTGAAGGAAGTTTCCAAAGAGGTTTTCCAGAATTGATCTGAGTGACAGGAGTGTCACTAAAAGAATGGGTAGTGTTAGTGTCATATATGGAACTCTAGAATCCACCAGGCCTGGCTCCAATCCCTGCTTTTCCCCTTAACCAGCTGTGTGGCTGGCCCCACAAGGCACTCATTCCCTCTGAGCCTTCATTTCTGCATCTGTGGAATGGGAATGATAAAACTGCCTTTTAGGGGCTTTTATAGGGCAAATGAGAATACTCATATAATGCCCTTAGCATGGTACCTACTGCATAGTACACTCAATAAATGTGAATGGTGTTGTTATTATTATGATTATTACAGTGGTGGTGGTGGTGGTGGTGGTGGTGGTGGTGATGGTTAGGGAAGCTGGCAAGAGCAATAGACTGGTGGTTAAGGAGCCACCAGACAACTCTGGTACACTGCTTACCAGCTCACCACCACCTCACTCCTCTGTGCTTTGGGGGTTCTCTTCATATGCAGAAGAGAAACAATGATAGTATCTACTTGCAGGGCTCTTGTGGGGGCTCTGGGAGGTGTGCCCGCAAAGTGTTAGCACAGTGCCCAGCACATGATAAATCCTTTGTAAAGTTTCACATTGTGGTCAGTAACACATCCGAAAACAAATAGTCTGTCTCTGGCATCCCCACCAGTCTCAGGCCAGCCAGTCAAGAACAGTCATGAAACCCTAGCAGGTCTCTCCCCCGAGCAGGCGCTTTTCCCCTGCCCCCTGTCCTCATCCCCTTCTTATCCAGCAGCAGTGTGGCCCTCACATCTTCCCTTCCCACCTGATTCAGGGACCGTAGGGTCCTGAAGGAATCAATAGCAGTTGCCCATTGGGAATGGTGTTGGGAACCCCTGGGCTTTCTTGTTCATGAAAAGCTACAGGAAGAGAAACGGACTTTTTGCTTAAAACAATACTGTTTTTCCTGGGAGTTGCCTTTACTTTAAAGACATCTGCACCTTTAGGAGGCTCTCCTATCTCACAGCATGGCAGGCGCTCACAGCCTTGGATTGATGCCTTCTCCCATAAACCCCTCAATACTAAGTTTTTTGCATGCAGATTCATTTTGGGTTCTGTTTGCTACCTCTTATTCTCTTGAATAAAGCTGTGGGTAATTGAGAAGTTCTGAATTTCTCTTTGGAAAACCTCTTAATCTTGACGAGAGCAGAACAATCCAAATAACTCTACGTTTAGACTCTAGATTAACAAAACCCAAAGATGAGTATTTTTTTTTTCCCTCTCTCCATCCAGAAAAGTTGTATTTCACAGCAGTTCTTACAATGCCCTGACCCTGGATCAGGGCCCTCCCCTGATTCTGGGTATTACATCATTTTATTTCAGCTAATGTAAACACTCATCACCCTGTGTATTGCAGGATTTTTCAGTAAGGTTTGAGATTGGGCTTCATTCGGTGTGTCTGGGTTGTTGCAGTGACTAATGGTTTCAGAAGGAAGTGCAGCAGGAAGAGGCTTTGCAGGAATGGAAGAGGTGAGGCGGCTCCATGTGAGATCCTGCAAAAGGATTAAGATTTGGCACCGAGTTGGACTCTGTGCAGCCTCTTAGGCAGAGAGCCTGGGGAGAGGGAAGCAGGCTGTCAGCTGGGGCTTTGCACGCTCTCAGCCTGCCTTGAGGGTTGGTTGGCTCTTCCCGCTCTCTGCAGGACCTCACTTTACCTTATTAAAGGATGGCTGTGGATGCTGGAGGCTTAAGGAAGACCAGGTAAGGGCTCTTGTTGTCCACAGATCCCCCGATGTCTTTAATGCATGGGATCCTGGGGACTTTTCCTTCACTCACACCCCTGTGCAGTGTTAGCCAGAACACAATTCCTGTGAGACATTTCGCAGAGATCAGGGAAGTTTCTTTCCTAGTTAAGAAAATTTCTAAAATGTTTTAGCCGCAAATACTTAACTAGAGAGATGCAAATTTTTTTCTCTGAAATCACAGCTTTAAGATTACTTCTTTGCATTTTAATCTACTGGATTTTAAAAAGAATCCTGATGGTTTATTAGATGTTTGTTTTCCTTCCTTTTATAATGACCTGTGGTGTGTTATAGATCAACTTCTAGTTTAATGAAAATGAATGATTCGTTATTCTTTGAATAAGTGGATCTTTTTGCAGATTTGATTTGTTTTTCTCTTTTTTAATCTTTTGGCTTTTGTGCATATGGTACTGGTAAAGAATATCCTTAAGTATAGCTAATTCTTAAGAGGAAAAGATATATACTTAGGAGTTCATTTCAATCATATTTGATAGGATCCCTCTTTGAAATGAGCTACATGTTTTTTGATGTTTCAGATAGACTTTATTAAAATTTTCTTTTTCTCAGTGTAAATGTCCCTAGCTGGTGGGAAAGGTGATGCAGTTTATCTGTGTGGTTATTTATTTACAAATATTAAAAGATTAGCTCAAGAAGAGATAATTGGAAGAGTAGTTTTCTGCTCACCACCAACTTAATTCCAAATTCTGTTCCTTTTAAAAAAAAAAAAATCTGGAGTTAAAAATAACCCAGAATAAAACTTGAAAACTGTTTTGTTTCTCTGTATTTGGCTAACTTTATTGCAAAGTACTGTGTTTAAGGAATTCAAGCTATGAGGACTACTCTTGAAATGGTTCGCACAATTCTATCTGTGAGTTTCTATAACCCTTTTCAAGAGCATATGCTGTTTTGTGAGTTATTAGGATTAAACTTTTCAGTGAGTCTTCATTCCTTCTATAGCCCTAGGAGATGGATAACAACACTAAGAAAGTAACATGAGAAATCATGTCAGTTTCCTGACACAAGTTCAGTTTTCCAGTGTCCATCATAGTGTAGAGTCGCCGAAGTGAGGAAGGGGGGCATTTGGCACCCCGCATCACAATGAGTGACTGCCTCAGACCATTGTGGCTGACAGAGGCAAGGACCCGTGATCCCTATTATTTATTGAAAGTGAAATGTTTTTTTTAAATATAGGGGACTCTAACCCAAAAACCATTGTTTGGGTGAGACGGGTCTGTGCCTCCAGTTGTTCTTACTGTTTGTGTTTGATGAGCCCTTTAGTTCCCGTAGTCCTCTGGTTTTTCCTTTGGAAACAGACTCGCAGTAGAGTCTTAGTATTATATATTACTTTAACTTAGCATATTAGCGATTGTGTGGTTTTTTTTTTTTTTTTCTTTTAGTGGGATAGGTAAAAACAAGGCAGTCCTAAAGCAGTTTGAGAAGGTGTGAGAGCAGCCATCATCTTTAGGAAAATAAAATCATGCCAAGGGTTAAAACATGAATGCAAACTCTTATTTGTGCTTTGTACATTCTCTTCCAATTATTGAAGAATCTAGGCAAACCATCGCTACAAATGCTTTCCCTAATTGAGCTAAAAAGCAAACAAATAAACATGCTGTATAGTGTGGAAATGGTATGTTGTCCTGGCTTTCCTCATTGTCACATTGATATCATCTTAAGGGACATCCTTAGTCCTCTAATATTTTTAGAAATATCAAACAAAATATATTTTGTTAACAAAATAAAACTTTGCCAATGTATTACCTTATCCTCATTCTGTCTTCCTCCTTGTCATTTAGGAGAGGAGGGAAACTGTTCAGCTAAACAGTTAAGGAATGATTACCAGGAACATTCTAGAGTAGTTGCCATGAGTTACCCTTTCCTTTTCAGTGTGCTCTTGATAGAGGTGTGATTTACTTTTTTGTTGTTTTTATTTCCATTGGAATAGCAAGGTAATCATGTGGCTAAGAAAAATGTTTTAAGTACAAAAAGGTAAATAATGAAAAGCCTCCTCCATGGGTTCCAGACACCCAGTTTCCCCTCTAGGTAATGCCTGAGAGAATTCTGAAAAGGAATAAATAGCTCTTTAGACCCAAGCTTCTCAAGCTTTACCGTGCCTTGGCAAACACCTGCAGGGTTGGTGAAAACACAGCTTGCTGCCCACCCCTCTCACATGCCCCCAAGATTCTGACTCTGGAAGACTCCGATTAGGCCCCAGAATTTGCATTTCCCGAGGTTCCCAGGTGCTGACACAGCCTGCTGGGACCACACTTCGAGCAGTGACAGTTAACAGCGAAGGCCTCCTTTTTCTGCGTCTGTTTTCTACTGTCTCTCCTCCACTTTTCAGAGTGGCTGCTGTTGAAATTAAGCCAGAGTAACCCACTGGGAGAAAACCGTGGTGGAAAATAAATCACATGTCTATAATTAGAATTTGGGTGGAAAGAGGGGTGTTGAAGGTCGAAGGCATTGTGTGTGATGCCCATACAATGGGTAAAGGGCATTGTCTTATAGTTGATCTCCTATAAATTTGTATCTCGATTACAACCTGAAATGGTACCATCAACTGAAATGGGCACCACCTCCATGAAAAATCTCTTTCTAGGCCATGATTTTGAGAACATGCGGCATAATTATATGTATACACACAATATGCACATGTGCTGGGAAAATGACCCTGCCTCCGTCCACTTTCACCTCCGCTTCCCTGTGAACATCACCATGTCTCCTCTGTCCCATGGCAAATGGCATACGTGAATGTGTTTGACACAAATGAACACAGGTCACACTTTGGTACTAAGCAGTGGTTTCCATGAAATGAGCCCAAGTTGGAAACAGGTTTGTTTTCATTTATTTTTTGACTCCATATATGTTTAGTGGGGGCTTTATGTGCCACACAGTGCCAGGTCCTGAGATATAGCAGTGAGGGGGATGACATGGTCTCTGCCCATGAAGCTTCGGGTGTAGTAGAGATTCTTGGAAAGAGGGGGCAAGTAGCCCAGCACAGAGATGAAGAAGGGAGAGAAAGGAGGAACGATAATGTATGATGCATGTGCTTAGTAAATGACTGGTTGTGTGGATGCAGCCCTTCCAGTTCATGTTCTGTTTAGTTAAACAATTACTCAGGGCAGGTAATCACATTAGGACGATAGGGGACACCCATGAAATTAAAACATAGTTCTTGCCTTCAAGGCATATGCTCTTTAGGGGCCCATGATGCAGCTCTCAACTGTTCAGCCCTGTACCATTTTCCAAGAGTTTCCCCGTATATGGTGGTGCCCTAGTGATAGTGTGATGTGGGTTGGATAATAAAATAGAATTACTGGTTTCTGGCACCCACTCTGCCCCTTCCCAAAGGAGCCATTTCTGCAAGAAGAACAAAAAGGGAAAACACCTACAGTGTTTTATTTAATGCTCATTGCACACACTGACATGCTCTGCCACAAGAAACCATTTGGATTCAAATGGCTTAGACATCTAATACCAATAATAACATTCTCACCTGCAACGGAGACATACAGAGAAAAAGCAGATGCGTGTATGTGTTGCGGGGTTTTGTCAGAGGCTCTAAATGTCAAGTGATTTCTCCATTGGGGTCAGTCCAACTGAGAAATCCAGTGGGGTCAACAAATTGCACGATGAGGAGAAAACTGTGGCAATGACTGCAAGCTGAGGCAGGTGTGGACAAGAAGAAGCCTTGGGGCATTCCAGAACAGTGACTCCTTTTTTGCAACAATTGGCAGAGGGAGTTGTACACTGGCACGAGTTGGATAAAGACAATCTGGTGAAAATGAAGAGAGCAGAGGAAGGAAATCAGTAAGATGGAAACTGTCCCGTGCATGTCTAAGAGGTAATGTGCCCACCTCTCTCCATTAGTCCCAGTAGCGTGACTTGAGAGCAAAGAACAGGAGGGTTCTGAAGGCTAATTTGGGAAGCTGAGAAAGAGCTGAAGATCAGAACCTTTTGTGGTCATTGCTGAGCTATAGTCATATGTGTGTGTGTGTGTCTGTAGTCTGTTGATGGCTATCATACGTAATACAGGTGGAAACAGGTAGGATTTGCAGGTCCTAGTGAGAGCAGATACTGGACTACTGTGTTCCTTAGGATTCAAAGGTTCTTGTGAGACAGCTGGAAGAGAAGGGTAAGAAACCAGAGTCATGAAACAGATTGTCAGAGTAGTGGAGAAATCCAAGGAGCCTCAGCATAAAAATGGCATTAGGAAATGCCCAGTGGGTGGAAATAGCCAACAGTTCATGAAAATATGGCAGTAGAAAGGGGTTATAAGCCACCTGACAAGGATAATGAGATTGAGCTGGAAACGGCAATAGGACTGGCTGAGCTAAAGAATCAGGCCAATTAGTAATAATGAGAGTGTTTACTCACTTGTAAATTGGCAAAATATCTCCCTGGGATGAATTAGGACAAATGATCATTTCCTGCCCTAATGATTTTACAGAAGAAAAGGAAGAGAACCACCATAGAAGGTGCAGAGAGTATCTGTGTGTGACCATTGTAATTTAATAACTCTAATAAGTTTAAGTTGAACAGTCTGGTGTAGAGATGGAAAATCAAGATAATGTATACGTAACAAGAAGAAAAGCACGTATATTGTAACAGATAGGAATTATGAAAGAAAAAAAAGTCCATCAGCCTCAAGAATCTTGCCAGCTAACTTTTAGAAACACTACCAACATGTTTTAGAAAGCGCGAAGTATGACAAGATTTGAAAAACCATTTTGGGGGCTGGGGTTGAAAAGAATCAGCTCTTTTCCTACCTCCCCTTCTTTGGCCAACATGGTAAGAGTAAATGTTTGCTAAACACTTACTTTGTGCCAGGCATTGGGCACGACCCTCAATGGCCTTTCTTCATTTGATTCTCATGGCCCTGGAGGTTGGGATAATAATCATGATTTACAGAATCAGCCCAAAAAAGGATTGCTTGAGACGAAGGCACATTCATAAGAAAGAGATATGTTCAAAAAAAAAAAAAGAAAGAAAGTTAATTCAGTTGCAAAAACAGGGAACCCACCTAGGAAACCAGAATTTCAGAAACAGAAGGGGTCCACACATCATTTAAGGAGCATCCTATAAGGAGCAGACATAGGGTCTTTTAAAGTAATTGAAGTGAAGCAACCAGCCAAAGACCTGGTAGAACCTTTGTAGATGATCAGAACACTGCTTTTGATATATGAAAAGGAGCCAGCAGACATAATAAATTATTGGCTCTGAAATTTTCAGAAACACATATCAAAATGAATATCACTCTTAAAGTATCTTTAGAAGCAGAGGTACTAGATCAAGTAGTAGCTAATGCACAGAATGTTCTAGACCTAGTTGACAAATTGAATGTGGATAAATCACGGGGACAGGTTGGCATTCATCCAAGAGTTCTGAAGGAATTCAAGGGTGAAATTGTGGGACTGCTGGTTAGAGCATCTAATATTTAGCTTCAAAATCCGGCAATCCCCTAACCTTCTTTGTCTCATAAAATTGCCTGGTCCCATCCCTCTGCACTACATTATTTGAACCTAAATTATAATATATATATATAAAACATGAAATATGATAAACCAAATAAGAAAATATCTTTTAAGCAGCAGTGATTTTGCATTTTGCCAGACCCTGTTGTGTCACAGTCTTGAAAGTCTTTGTGAACATTCCATTCTTGAAATTGCTGAGAATTACCCAGCCCCTTACGATTATGTAAAATAAGCTTATAATTATTCATGTGAACTCAGTAGCAAAAGCACAGAGAAAGAAATGGGCAGTGACTCAGTGTTTTGAGAGAATATTTAGCATACAGAGCTGCTTCGTTAAAGAGGGAATAGATTCCCGCGGCCTCAGAAACGGGCGCTCAATGTCCATTAATTACATAAAAGGCATGTGGAGGATTTGAAAACTAATCAGCTTTTGAGCCCCTAACTGCACAGTCCAGCTGCCCCATTTGCCTGGTGGTCTGGCCCTGCTCCCAGCTGGCTTGGGCCGTCTTCCCTTTCTCATGGCCTTTACTTTGTCTAGCCCGACGTGAGTCCTAGTGCAGACACCCTGTTCTCTGAGTTGTTGCAGGCAGCCCCAGCTCTCTGTTACCCCTAGCCTGCAGTTCACAGAGCAAGTGTAGGATGGGGGGCCTGGTCAGAGTCAGAAGAGGATTTGTGCTAAGTGACATGGAGAGACCAGTACAGAGAGTTGGTCAGGAACAAAGCAAACAGAAGCAACTAAGAGATGGGAGCTGGGGTGAAGGTCACTCGGCCATTTAGAGGGTCTTTTCTGAGCACCTGGAATGGACCAGGCATCATACTGGGATACAGATATGAATGAGACAGCCACTGTGAGAAAGATAAACAAGTAAACAGTTACACTGAGACAGGCTTTGGCAACTTCAGCACTGGTGGCATTTGGGGCTGGATCATTCTTCATTTGGGGAGGTTTTCTTTGCATTACAGGATGTTTAGCGGCATCCCTGGCCTCCACTCACTAGGTGCCAGCAGTACCTGCTCACACATGCCATTGTGACAATGAAAAATGTCTCCAGATAATGCCAAATGTCCCCTGGAAGCAAATTGTCCCCCGTAGTTAGTTGTTGCAGTAAGGTAGGAGAAGTGCCTGAATAGAGAAAGAACAGGCAATTGAGTATGGACGCTCCTGGCAGGTCATCTTAACCCAGACCTTGTGGGGAGGGGAGGTTCCTAGAGCAACTCCTAGGAAAGAGGAGACCTGCAGAGCGAGTGTCCTTAAGGGCAAGTTCACAGGAGTATCAGGAAGGGCAGTGCTCCCGGCTGAGGGAATAGCCAGGCCTGGAAACAGCTGGGTGGTGACTCATGGGTGGGAGACACTCTTTCTGGTGCACAGCCTTATCCCCAAGAGGCAGCATCTTACTCCCGGGATCTGCCAGCAGGTTAATGAGTTTGGGTGCTGTGCTTACACCCAAGCACCTGCCACTGGAGGAGAAATGACACGGGTTTAGAAATGTTTAGCCCCATGGCCAGAAGTACAGGGGAGGAAATGGGTATCTAGTCCCCTTGGCGAATTTTCCATAAAACTCAGCTCTAATGTCTAATGTCTTCTAATCTAATGTCAGTTAATTAATTGAATGAAATTAGAGCAAGATTCAAAACTTGTTAGCAAAAAACTTTTCTCAGAAGACTAACCCAGGAATTGCTACCAGTTACTGACACTGCCCAGTGTTTCAGGAGCTAACAAAGAATATATTTTAACCATCTTTAAGACACCTCCCTGTTTAAACAACTCTTTTCTAGAGAGGCTGATTTCTATTTCTGCCAGGAAAGGGGCTGTAAGCCACATGCTGGGTCTACCTCAGGACATATACAAGGGGGAACACATTTGGGAAAGATAGAACTCTGAGCAGCAGTCCTGATTTCATACAGCTAATAAGGGTTGCAGGTGGGATTTGAGCCCACCTGCTAGACTCTGATCCCGTGTGCCTTCAACTTCCATATTCTGAAGGAACCACCTAGGCCTATGGTCCTTGCTGGAGGCCAGCTCCCATGCCATAAAGACAGGCTGATTGGGGGTTTCCTCAGGTTGCATAGCAGATCTGGACTTGTCATCTCCAGCTGTTCTTGGGGACTTCTCATGATCCAGATACATCCTTATTTGGGCCATCAGTTCATTGATCATTCACATATTGCTGAGATGGCTTCGCAAGGCCAGACCTCAATTCTCTTCACCCTCCTAGCAGCTGTCCTGCTGCTTGCATGGACAGTATGGAATGATGCTCAAGAGTCCTGGACCAGGATTTGGGAGACCTAGATTCTAGGTACCCCTGACTTTCACTTCTCTTTTGGTCTTGAGTGTGTTGCTTATCTAGCTGATTCATTTGTGAAATGATGAGCCAACCATAAACTCTACCTAGTTGTCTCCACTGGTTGCCCTGGGTATGGGATAACAATGGTTATAAGGCAGGCTGAAAAGATGCATAATTTAACAATCATTAAGAGGTACAGTGCCAGCAATGGAAGGGACAAATTGAATTGGTGCACAGTAGGAACTTAACTCATGTGTATTGAACAAAAGAATGAAAGAAACTCCATCAGGAGCTAAGTCCCAGAGAGGCACTTCATATCAGAGAGTCTAATTTCCCTGTCAGGCAAATAGCTGGAACTTACGATGAAAAGGAAGCTCTCTGAACACTTAGGTCACCTAACATGTTTGGCCTAGGGCACAAGAGCATCCATGAAAGAAAGCCCAAGAAGATCATAACTGACAGGATCCCACCAATTACCTTTGATAGAGAGTGAAACTGAAGATCAGAAACATGGTGGCTAAATCAAGTTCACATGCAGTATCACTGGCTGCCCAGGGCAGAGCATGAAGGGGAAGAAAGAGATAAAGGTGATGCTGAGGTTTCTAGGTTTCTTCCAGATAGTGGAAGGAAGGAGGTAGTAGAAATAGTAGAGTTGGGATGGGGGGACAGTGAGCCTCTTTGTGGAAGGTGCCAAGGTCAGTTAGGAGAGGGCTCATGGGGAAGGGGGGACAGAATGGTCCGTGTGAGTGATCCTCACAACAGGTGCTTAACCTCACTTGGATGAGCACATTTGGGAAGCTTTTCACAGCAAGGAAACTGCTTTCTTAGAAGAAAAGTAGTTGCAGAACAAAACAGAAGATTTTGGAGGACTCACACCTTTTATTCTTTTTTTAAACAAACAAAAAACCTTATTGTGTGAGTTTTTTTTTTTTTTAACAAATACAAAAATACTGAGAATAGTATAATGAATCCCCTGGGGCCCATCACCTTGTTCACCATTTATCAACATTTGCCGGTGGTGTTTCATCAGTCACCTCTCAGGAATGTCTACCCCTCCTGCTGGAGTATCTAAAATAGACCCCTGAATTGTATCATCTCATCCATAAAGAGTTCATTATATATTTTTGAGAAATAAAGACTTTTTTTTGAAACATAACTGCTCTATTATCCATACCTAAACAAATAAATAATTCCAAATTATAATTTAATAATGAGCCTATATTCAGATTTCCCTGATTGTCCCCAAAATGACTTTTTTTTTAAGATTTTATTTATTTATTTGACAGAGATCACAAGTAGGCAGAGAGGCAGGCAGAGAGAGGAGGAAGCAGGCTCCCTGCGGAGCAGAGAGCCCAATGTGGGGTTCGATCCCAGGACCCCGAGATCATGACGTGGGCCGAAGGCAGAGGCGGTAAACCACTGAGCCACCCAGGCACCCCAAAATGGCTTTTTTAAATAAAGATTTTTTTATTTGTTAGAGAGAGGGAGAGAGCACAAGCAGGGAGAGAAGCAGGCAGAGGGAGAAGCAGACTCCCCACTGAGCAGGGTCCCTAGGATCATGACCTGAGCTGAAGGTAGACATTTAACCACACTTAACTGAGCCACCCAGGTGTCCCTGAAAAAGGGCTTTTAATATTTGATTTCTGGAATCAGGAATCAGATGAGAGATATTACATTTGAGTGATATGTTTCTTGAGTCTTTCAATCTCTGACAGATTCCTCTTCTTTTAGACACCCTTCACTTGTTGAAGAAGCTGTGGCGACTGTCCATGGAACATTCAGTCTCTTTTAGAGCATTTTGAATTCCCCTTTGAGATTTACTTCTTATAATTGCAATGAGCATATGATTGTTCGGTGACTTTGGAATTCTCTCTCTCGTATTTCTTCTGTCTCAGGAGTCTCCACCATTGTGGTTGCTGCTGCTTCTGATTTGAAGAGCAAACTAGGGGCCAGTCTGAGCAAGGGCAGCCATATTTGCTTTCCCAGTGGTGCAACAAGAACACAACATATGTAACGCTGTGCCAGGCCATTTGGGAAACAGAAAGGGGAATTGCCTTCGCATAGCCCCCACGGAGCTCATCGCTCAGTGGGAAGGAAGAAGATAACACACAACTAACAGGTTAACACAAGGCAGCACAGTGTAGAGAACTCAAAAAAGGCTGCACTTGGCTCCAACCTCAGCCCTGACACTTAACAGCTGCGAGATTGCAGACCTGTCACTTCACCTTTCTGAACCTCACTCCTTATTTTTCAAATAAGGACAGTAAACTCAGGCTTAAATGAGAAGCAGGCAGCGTGGGCCCTCCAGTAAGATAATCAGAATCTGACTCTAAGCTCTGTTTCTTCCTAATGGTATTAAGTATGGCCACTTCACTCTGTGCCAGTCCTATCCCTAGCACTCCGTGATCCATTTTAGAGATGGCAAGACTGAGGCTTAGAGGAGTAGTCAGGTGCACATTTACCTCATTAATGACCTGGGATTGAACCCAGGCAGATGAATTCAGAGCTCACACAAACTGTTGGGATATATTACTTTTCCCATCAAGGTTTATCAAAACTCCATACCCTTGTTTGTGAGGGGGGAGATGTTATATCCATTTTATGGAACTATTATGAAAATCAAACAAGAAAATATATTCAGCAGATAGCAAATGCTCCCAAGTATTTGTTTACATGGTTGTTATAAAATAGTAAATTTATATGCCAGTAGTTAGTGTTGTAGAACATGACATTGTGCAGAGCCATTTGTGAAAGTATTTGAAGTGTGGAGAAAGGGAGCTTTAATTTGGGTGGAAGTCCTTTTGGCAGTGGAGCAGGCAGGTAGGACCTGGCAGGTATTTGACTATCACAGGAGATAAAGGTGCATTCCAGGAAGGAAGAGCAGGCCAAGGAGGGAGGCTTGATAGAAAAGTGTTTTTAAAACCTGCCTTAAACTTCCTGTCTTATGAGTGCAAGTGCATGTTTAAATGGTCAGGAAAAGCACACAGAGACATCTCTGGCCCCTTTCAGAAGGGTCTGTAGGAAATCAGAGAAAGAGGCAGTGGTTAGGAGCCTGGGGCTCTGTGTGTGGCTCAGCAAACTTCCAACCAGTGTCTGTGATCTGTGAGTCACTGAACTTCGCAATCCATTGTTTCTTCCTAGGTAAAATGGAGATCATAAAGGGCTCACATCTTAGGGTTGCTTGGAGGATCATATGAGATCATGTGGGGAAAAAATCCAGAGAAGTCAAGACCCAGAGTTTTTCCATTCTGGCCTCCATCTCCCCCTTCCTGCCTCTGCTGTGGCCCAGCCTTTCCCTCCCCCCTCACTCCTTGAAGGGCAGCCAGGACTCTGGGTCACCGTGGGTCACAGGCTAGACTCCTAAAGCACCAGGATGGCGCACCAGGAGGATGCTCTCAAAGGCTTATTCTTTTCTGTAGATACATGGCCCTGGACGAGAAAAGCTGTGAATCAGGAGGAGGGATTGGGTGTGCCTGTCTGGACCTGGTTCATTGCTCTGCTCCCCTTCCCCCACCCCTGCCCCCTTTATTTGCTTGGGTAAGAGTCTATCCCCAGTTTCTTGAAAACTTAGAGGAAACTCCCTCAGTCTGAAATTGTGAAATCATTTGTCTGTGGGCTTTTGACTACCCTTGGGACTCTTCCTTTCTTCAAGTGCTTAGCGCCGGAATCTCTGCAGATAGGAGAGGTTTTAAAGGTCACTAACACTTTGTTTTTTATGAGTCAACTGTGTCCTCTCTGCCTTCATGCTGCAGGCAGACCTCTAAGGGAAGATGGATGCAAACAGGTTAACCATCTGTTGCAAGACTGGTGAGCAAAACCCATCTTGGAGAGAGGGCATACAGTTCCCTGCGGGGGAAACATGGGAGGGCTCCCTGCCTTTGTGGAATTGGAGGCTCAGGGGGGCTTCCTGGGGACGCACCTAGAGAATGAATGTGACTTAGCCAGAGTTAGCAGGAAGAGGAAATGGCATTGACAAAATCATGGACATAAGAGAGGAGGAATGAGTCCACGATGGATTTGGGACACCAGGAGGGAGCTACATCTGCAGACCTACCAGGCCCCATGGCAGAGCTCCCACAGAAGGAAGTGCGGTCATTGTCAGAAACCCTGCTGTGTGGAGCCTGGACCTGGTTTAACAAGGAAATAGGGCATATGATGGCTGAGAGGCAAGGAATAGGTGTGCATGGTCTGCTTTCCTTCTCCTGAGTGCCTTCCTGCAGTGTGACCACCACAAAGCTCACCCCCAGGGGTATTAGTTTTTCATGAATGAAGCAAGGACTGGATGAGCTCCTTTGAGTTCCTCAGTTCCATGGCTCTCTGAAATTATTTTTAAAGCCGAGAAAAAAAAAAAATCAAGTAACTACTGAAAACAGATTTCAGTCCTTATTAGGTTGCAAAATGGGAACAGAAACAGAACCTGGTATTGAGAAAGAATTTAAAAAAAACATTTGAGGAGAGACATCTTTGATATTGAGTAGATAAAGACTCTGTGGCAATTCAAGTCAGTGCTGAGCTTGAGTTACTAAAAAACAAGAGAGGAATCACAGGAGAAAGGGGAAGAAAAGAAAAACCCTCCTCAGAAGCAAAGGGGCATTTGAAAATGAGTGACTGAGGGCCTCCTTAGGGTGGAATGAGTGATTCGGTGAACATGGTAGCCCAGGGCTGGTGCAGATGTGCAGTGTGTGGGGGCAGCAGTTTTGTGTCAAAATGCTTGTGCTTTGCAGGGGGGAAGAGGGCTGGTTTATGTTTGGGTGCAGGGAGGTGCAGTCGAAGTTGAAGGCCACAAGGAGGCTGTCATTCGTGCTTTGTGCTCAAGCACCAGAGGGGTCTAGCTCTGGAGGCCAGAAGGCCACTGCAGAGCTGAGTGAGTGCTAGCAGGCAGTGCGGGGCAGTCACTTGTAGTGGTGTGTGTGCACAGTAGGTGATGTCTGTGTGGGGCAACACTGGAAGTTGCCTTGGGGACCTCCCCTAGGAAACTGGGTCAAGATCCCCTAGGAAACTGGGTGCATGGGGCCGCAGCTGAGCAGCTGTCTGCCCTGCCTGCCGAGAAGCCAGATTCTGACAAGGAATCGGAGAAAGGAGAGGAAAATGAGTTTTCTTTCCAGCAGCATTACAATATTATAGAACCAGGGAGAGTCATCATCAACCTTCTCCTGGCAACAACAGGCATCTGGAAGGTCCCAAATGTTAGGGCAGCTCCATTACCTCCATTACTTCCAGCCCTCCCAACAACCTGTCAAGTGGGCATTATTTTTGCTATCACCATTTTACCCATTTTTCCTTCAGTGAGGAAATAGTCTCAAAAAGCTTGGGTCTCAAAACTAGTGAGTTGAAAAGATGAGGCTGCACACCAAGTTTACCTCCTTCTCTTTTATGAAACACAATATGAATTGTGGTTTCTAGTCCCACACGGCTCTGCCAGTTTTGCCAGTGCTCCCGGAAATGCAGAAAAGTGCCATGGTATTCAAATTTATATTTTAGTAAGCTTAAACATTATGTCTTCGTTTAATATATAACATAATGTCTGTTGTATAATTTGCATTTTTTTTTCTTTTCTTTTCTTTTTTTTATAGCTAGGCAAGGGAACAAAATTGACTGTACTCCCAGGTGAATTGTCCTCCTGGGTTTTGCCCACTGCTGAATCTCCCATGTCACGAATGAAGGCAATACAGTCTGGCGAGTTTAAGTGGCCTGTGTCAGTCCGTTGTTGGACTGGCCAAGGCCAGAACTCCCCAGTCCCCACCCTGGGCTGAGCTTCTACCACCCTCCAACCCCACCACCTTGACGGGAGGTGCTTCAAAGCTCTCCTCATTCCAGGGGCTGTCCCAGGGGAAGAAAGAACAGGACAGGCAGCTCCTTGACCAAAGCATCCTGACATGAAATCCTTCCTGCAAAAAGCTTTGGAATCTCTTCTGATGAGTAATGGGCAACCACTCAGACGCACTTTAAAATAGCTGGTTTGTTTTGAAATAATAATTTTAAAAAATGTGAAGATGAAAAACAGCGAAAGAGGCAGATGGCATGTTTTAAAAGAGTTCTCACCGAGGATTTTAAAAGCTAATATAAAAACCATCTAATAAACTGCCCATCACCATCCAAAGAAGAATATACCTAAGCTCTCCCTGGGGCACTCAGAAGAGAACAGCCATTATTGTGAAATCTGCCTTTTAAAAAGCACTGTCAGAAGCCATGCTAAGTGCTTCTAGAGTACTCTTATTTATTCTTCAAAGCCACCTGATAAGATAGATATTGTTATTACCATTATCACCATTTCAATAGATAGCAAACTGAGGCTTAGAGAGGTTCAGTATTTTTTTTTCAGGGTCACAAGATAGTAAGTGGAAAAATTGGAGCTTGAACTTTTTTTTTTTTAAGATTTTATTTATTTATTTGACAAAGATCATAAGTCCGCAGAGAGGCAGGCAGAGAGAGAGGGGGAAGCAGGCTTCCTGCTAAGCAGAGAGCCCAATGAGGGGCTTGATCCCAGAACCCCGAGATCATGACCTGAGCTGAAGGCAGAGGCTTAACCCACTGACCCACCCCGGTGTCCGGGACTTGAACTCTTAATTCAAGGTTTGTGTTCCTTTTTTTTTTTTTTTTTTAAGATTTTATTTATTTATTTGACAGAGAGAAATCACAAGTAGATGGAGAGGCAGGCAGAGAGAGAGAGAGGAGGAAGCAGGCTCCCTGCCAAGCAGAGAGCCCGATGCGGGACTCGATCCCAGGACCCTGAGATCATGACCTGAGCTGAAGGCAGCGGCTTAACCCACTGAGCCACCCAGGTTTGTGTTCTTAATTACTCAGGTTACCAGACACCTTCAGTTCTCTTAGCCCTTGGAGAGACTGCAGCCCTCTGGCTGGCCTGGGAGGAGACCACTGTTATGAAAACAAATCACCCCAGCCAATCTGAATGATAGGTCTAGAAAAGAGCACACAAAGGACCACTTGTCAAGAACATTTTTCAGTTCCAGTAATTAAGGCTCAAGAAGTTGGGTACTTTGCTCTATGTGACAACTCTACATTTTAGAGCCAAATTGACCCAAGCATCAGGTCTCTACCTGGGCTGTTCCCCTTCCCCCAACCATGCATTTGTGCATTGTGCGTGCACATGCACGCACACAAACACACACACACACACACACACACACACACACACACACACACACACCTTATTCAAACACCAGAACAGCCAAGAATAAAAGGGGTTCAAATAACTCAAGCAAACAGTTGGTTGAAATTACAGACTCTGAGACTGGTGGGCACCATGCCAGGGCATTCTAATTTCATCTCTATCAACAAACTTGTATCTCTTTTATAAAGACTAGAGTCATTTTGATTTCAGCAGTCCTGGCAGGAGGATTTTTAGTGTACATTCTTCCTAGCCCTTCCTAAGTACAGATGAAGAACAGCTGATCCTTGTCTTGTCTAGCGTATGGTTTTCCGTGGTGCTCTTATGAGTGGTAGGATGAGCAGAGAGGAAATATCCTTTCAGAGAATCAATACGCAACTGCTCTCAGCTGGCGTGTGTTGCCTGTAGCAACTGAGATTGATCTTAGAAACATAGTGCTTACTGTACAGCAGGCACCGTTCAAAACAATGTAGAAATAGTAACATCCTCATTACAACCCTGTGAGAGGGGAACTGAGGCAGAGAGGAGGTCCAAAACTTGCCGAAAGTCACACAGATGGTGAATGGCAGAGCTGGGCTTGGACCTCAGGGTTCAGGTCGCCTGGCTTGAGGGCCAGTTCCTCCTGGGTAGTGGAAAGTTGCCATTTCTTCTAACACAGAGTTGATTATCTTCGTGCGGGGTTTTTCTCATGCAGAGAGTAAGTCTGAAGTTCATGTATTCCATGACCCTGGGTGAGGAGAACCAAACTCCAGCAAGCAATGGGAAATGAGTCAGAGTCTGTTTATTTTGGTGGTTTACTTTGTGAGAGAGTTACTGAATGAATGAACAAATGAAAATGTAGGCTTTTTGCAGCTTCTCCCTGCCACCCTGATTTTCCGTGATTTCCTTCTTTTTATCTTTGAAGATATCTAATTTAAATACCCACAAATTCAGATATTATGATTTATAATTGGCCCTCAGCCCCCTGTCTGCTTCTGGCACAGTGGACTTGACTACATCTTACCATACCTTGTGCCTTTGACCTCTTACTCTTAAAATAAGAGCCAGATGAATGCTCATATTCTTTATAGAACAGATGATGGTTTTACTGGACGAGTGTGGCTTATGCTTTAGAACAGCTGCATGTATGGAAGGAAATTATTTGAGTAACCCATTTTTTCAGAACTTGACACATATGTTTGGCTCAAAATTCAATATGTGGTTTCTCAAAAAGGAAATGAATGTAAACAATCTTCTCATCCATGATCCTGCACATCTGAATCTTAAGTCTCAATGGTTTCTCTTTGACTCTAGTATATAATATATTGGTAATGGGAAAGGAAGTCCCATTCAGTCGCCGCTTTGTAATGACATGAGAATTACAGAGTGTTAGAGCCAAAACGGCCCTGGAGATCATCAGGGGTGACCCTGTCATTTTATAAAAGGATTCTGAGACACAGAGAAACTCGATTCTCTGGGGACCCTCACATCAGTGGTGGTGGACATGGACTAGAGCCAGCTGAGCTGGCCGATACTGAAATGAACTTTGAAAAGCTGGTGCTTGAGGTTCTTGGCCACCATAGTTCTCTACCTGTGTCTTCCCCTTAGCCGCCTCTTCAACACTGGGGGTCACCTGTCCATTATCTCTGGCCTCCAGCACCCCTTCTGCACCAAGCTTGGAGTTCCCTTCGTGTACTGGGCCCTGGTCACCTGACCAATGCAATGGCCTCCTGACTGACAACCGCCAGGCTTCCCAATCATCTCCCTGCAAACACTCATAGACACTTTTAAGACCTATAACCATCATGCCCAAAAGGCCAGTCTTGATTACATCGGTCCTTTTCCCAATATGCTGTTGTCCATTTCATTCACTGATGCGTCCCAGTCATCTAGAACAGTACATGGCACATAGAAGGCATTCAATAAATATTTGTTGAATGACTACTTGGCTCCTTATTTCCTACTGAGTAAGTTAATTCTCACTCCTTTGCCTGGCGTCCAAGGTCTTTTATCATCTGGTGCTAATCTTTTCCCACTTTGCTCCTTCCATTCTCTGGCCATTTAAAAAAAAAAAAAAAACCAAATCATTCTTTATCTTGGCCAGCAATTTATTGTGTGTTTACTATATGCCAGGGCTTTTCTAAACCTTTTGTGTGAATTAACTCATTTAATCAGTAAAATAATCCAATAACGTTGGTACTATCATTATTACCATTTTGCAAATGAAAACACTGAGTCACAGAGAAATTGAGTTACCTATCACCTGTAGGACGAGGTAGAACTGGGTTCAAACTCTAGCAGCATGGCTTCACAGCCCATGGACGTGACTGCTGTGCTATAGCTAGCTTTTTACAATTTAATTTATGTTTAATAACAAATTTCAACAATCTAGGGTAAGTGACAATTCTCTACCTCTCCAAGTAAAAGTAAAAAGTGACAATTCTCTACCTCTGCAAGAAAATCGAGGCAATCCATCTTTCCAAATTGATGTATTTATATTATTATAAAACAAAACTTGACTAATATTACAACTTGCCTTTTTCACTTAGTGTATTCTTAGGATATTTTCATATTGGTAATATATCACTACCTCGTTGTTTTTCACCACTACCTTGTATTTATTGTATGGATACACCATCATTTATTTAATTAGTTACCATGGAACACTTAGGCATTGTTCCTAAAGGAACTGGACTGAACATCATGTGCATCTATTTGTGTAATATTAATATTTCTGCAAGTTTAGATTCCTAAAAATGTGATTGCTGAATCTCTTAAAACCATGAGGGACACTGATCAATGGTCCTCTTGAAACTTGTGCCAATCTATCCTCCTGCCAGTATCCTGCTGTCTTGAAGTTCCCCATGACTTTCTTTTCCTCTGCATATGAGTTCAGGAAGTGAACTCTGGCGCCCTTCCAGCAGGAACTGAGAACGCCTGTCCTCTGCCTCTCATGCCTCTCTTTCTGCAGAGGAAACTTGTTTCTTCTCCCCACATGGCTTAGCTGGATCAGATCCCTCCTGCTCAGTCCTTCTCACTTGTGCTGGCTTTCTCTCTTCCTCTCTCTTTCTCTCTCTCACCTCTGTACCTCCTTCGGTTATGCAAAAACATAATAAAGATCCTCATTGCAGCCACGGGTTCTTTGCTGCAATTTCCCTATCAAAGGAACTTGGAGGCTACTTAGAGAAGAGTGACCTCGGTGTTCCTGGCTGAGATGGCACTGCCCATGGTCCTGGTTGGGCTTGGGGTTCACAGTCTCACAGTGTTACTCTTTGGCTGTGTAGGTAAAGATGATCCTTTTGTCTTGTCCAACCATTTGGGGCACAGCAATGAGTGTGACTAAGAAAAGAAAGAAAGTAACCCTTCCTTGAGGGTCACAATGGAAGACAAAACTAGGTGAGAGCCCTTTCAATGATGAAGGAGATGGAAAAGGGAAGATGAAAGGGTATGCTTGCTGAACCTCCCCTTTATACCACCCTCCTAGCTTGCTTGGTGCTTTATATACATTGTTACATTTAGTTCTCCAGTGAGAACAGACAAAACTATTAGGAATGTCCTGTCTGGAAAGAAGAGGAGGATGTGAACACAGTTTCTGAAGTCATAAATGGTTCTAGTGTAATTACTAGGAAGAAGAAAAGATCCCCTTTGAAGTGAGAACCGATTGAGTCTAGGACAAGAGAAAGGTAGTAAGCCAGTGGTACTACTCAAAGTGGCAAGTAAGCAGTGGACTCTCACCAAAAAAGTGGTGCAGATGGAAAAAAAGATTTTTTTTTAAGGTTTTAGAAAACTGCATGGTAATAGATTGCCTGGGATCCTTAGTCATTCTTGTTGATGACGAGGGGTCCAATCCTGCTTCCAGCGCTAGTGTCCACGAAAATATTTAGGTTGGAAATAGGTGGAAGGAGGATATTCTGGGATTCCTTCATCTCTCTTCAAACCAGGGTCTCTCTACTACTTAACTTTTGTAATTTCAATAGATTACTCTTGAAAATACTTTTTGTTGTTGTTGTTATCTAAAAAAAAAAAAAAAAAAAAAAAAAATGTCTACAAGCCATTGCGTTAGTTGTTTGATTTCAGTATTGGAGATGGTCCCTGAGCTGAATGGACTGTGGGTCTAACCCATGGTGATAGATTTGACCCATGGACCAAGGCCCCACTGTTGCTTCTCTAACTTCTGTAGCACAGGCTGGTGTCTGCTGCACTCCTAGTCCATCCCTGACCCTGTCCATGGAGGAGGGCAGGGAAGAGAGGGCAAGTACAGAAGCAAGAACCATTTCCTGATCGTGGAGGAACAATCCCAGCCCATTTGTCGGACCTCCTGACCCCCACCCCACTGTGCCCCAGGCAAGGTCTGAGCTCCTCTGCAGCCACAGGGCCTCCGGGAGCCTTGCCTGGTGAGTGCCCCAGGACGAGTTGGGGAGCCTCGGCTTCTGCCTCACTCAGATTCACGCCTCCTCTGAGCTCCTTATTTAATGCCTTCTCCTGCCTGGCCTTTCCCCTGGGCTCTGAGTCAGAAGACAGGGTTGAAATCTCTGCTTGGCCGTCTTGCAGCTGGAAGATTTTACACTACTCTGAACTTCTCTCCAAGCCTCGGTCACGTGTATGTTTCTGTAACAAGGTCCTGTGGGGCGGTTGTGAGGACTGGCTGAGATAATGCAAGTGACACACTTAGCAGAGTGCCTACAGTGAGGGAATCCCTCAGCCGGCCTCAGTGGTCATGGTTGCTGTAGATGATAAGTCATTTTTATGCCTCCCTTCATCGATGCTAATATTCTGGGTTGACATAATAAAGGAGAATACACAATACATGGGACTACACAATAATAGCCCTCTTTTTTTTTTTCTTAAGATTTATTTATTTATTTATTTGACAGAGAGAGAGAGACAGCAAGAGAGGGAACACAGCAGGGGGAGTGGGAGAGGGAGAAGCAGACTCCCTGCTGAGCAGGGAGCCCGATGCTGGGCTCCATCCCAGGACCCTGGAATCATGATCCGAGCTAAAGGCAGATGCTTAATGGATTGAGCCACCTGTAGCAACCCTCTTTGTACTATTATTGCATTTAGAGAAGTATACTGTATGTCCAAAAGTACTCATACACTCCTTCATATTTGATAGTCTTCCTTTTTTGAAACTGAATTCTTCATAGGTCAGTGCCAAAGCTGGGGAGAAGGTTACACATCAAGACATTACATTGAAATGATTTTTATATACTTGCAGGTTTCCCTTTGAAGCAGGGAGCAGGAAGAGAAAGTGACAGTTTAACTTTTACTTCTCTGTAGCTATCCTATAATCAGCTACTAAAACACAAGAGAGAACTAGTTTGGGTGTTAGTGAAAAGAATTTTTTTTTTTATCTTTGACCTTATTCTTGTTTCAGAATGTTCCAAATTTATCCCAACAAATGGCTGCTAAGATGATTGTCAAAATCATTGCATTCCCAAAAGCCAAAATACCTGAGATAAAGAGAAAATATAACCCCAAATTTTAAAAATAAAATAGTGAAACTGTTTTAATGCACAGAGAATGGCTTTGTGCTAATAGGAGGGACATTTTAAATAAAATCATTTTGCCTCTATAACCAGGAAGTCCTGCCATCTTAAGGGCATATTAGTTATGTCTCTTCGTGCCAAAAATCACAAGCCTTTCATTCTTGTTCTCATGATCTACTGCAGTCTCTATTCAGAAAGTTGTGAGATGGATTTTTTTTTTTCAGGCTCCTTTGATGTTCCTCAAATGGAGACACTTTAAGTTATAAGTTTGGAGTATGTTTTTAGGCTAGAGCAGAGCCGTGGTCCAGGGGAATGTTTCACATGGGTTTTGATGTTAGATAGAATCCTTTGACAAATCCTGTTTGCCTCTCAAAAATTCTGTGTGAACTATAGACCCTTTTTAAGATTTGTCCAGGAAGTAACCAACCATGTAGAAAAAGTTTTATGCACAAATATGTATATCACAACCGGCTGAAAACCTGGAAACAGCTATAATTTACACTACTAAGAGAAGGGTTAATTACGGTGCAGTTGGATCATGGCAAGCAGCTTCCCATAACAGTGGAAGCAGCGTCTTTTAGTAATGTGGAGAAAACATGGTTGTCAAGTTCTACAGAAAACACAGAGTATGAATGGTATATAACACACACAGCTATTACAGGTAAAAACGTAAGGAAAGTGGTATTACAGGCATTACAGAAAAATTTTCTAATTTTTCTGTAATAAGGGGGAAATGGAGGGCAAATGTTTTTGTGGGAGGGGCTAAAAGCAGGAGCATTATACTTCTTTGCTAGTGATTTTCAGTTTGACTTGTTTTGTAGTGCTGTGGAAGTTTTCTGATTTTTCTAGAATGGTTTCTCAACTTCAGCTGGTTTTGGGGGCTGGATGATTCTTACTTGTAGGAGTTGTTCCATACCTTCTAGCATATTTAGTAGCACCATAGGCCTCTACCCATGAGATGCCCATAGCACGTCTTCAATTGTGATGACCCAGAATGTCTCCATATATTGCCAAATGTCCCCTGAGGGGAAAAATGGCTGAGAACCACTGTTCTAGAATCATGTGCTGATACTTTACCAAATGTCCACTCAAATGTCCTGTGCAGTACAGGAGGGACCAAAGAGATGGTAAAGCAGGAAGGAGAGTGTCTGGATCAGGGGGTTTTGGTGAGAGACTTAAGCTTAGAGCTAGTAAGACCTGAGATCGGTGTAGCAAAGAAGGGACAGAGAGAGGGAGGAGTCCTGGGGACTCTTCCAAAGGGAGGCAGGTGCTGGGTGCATCCAGAAAGGCTGCCCTGGTGTTCATAGCATGTGGTTTTCACAAAGAAGCCATGGTGGCCAGCAGTCCTCAAGCCATCTGACTCCAGGAGATACACCAAGAGTTGTGCACAGCATGGAGAAAGCTAGGAATTCACTCATCCATGAAACATTTGTTGTCAGAGAGGTATTCGGTACCAGAAAAGTATGGCAGTAGGTAGCAGAACTCCAGGGTGGGGTTCAGGGAGAGGTCTTTGGCCTCTTGCAGGCAGGAGGGTAGTGAAGAAGGAGTCTGCCAAGCAGCAAGGTTCAGAAGAACAGAGATATGAGCAGTCCTGGTCATCAGAAGGAGGTAGACGCCTGAATTCCCGGCCCGAGATGGGAATGAAAGCAGAAACACACTTGACCAGACACCGTGGAGCCTGCACCAGAGACCTCAGCTCCTTAAATTCCTCCTGACTCAGAGCAGGATTGTCCACAGAACCTGGAGCAGCACACAGCTGGCAGATGGAGGGAACAGAGACTCAGAGGAAGAGATGGCGGGTTGGGCAAGAGTGAGGACCCCACCCAGGTGGCAGTGAGAGGGAGCAGGATCTCCAGTCTAGTTTGAGAAGGTTGTGATGGGTTCTGTGAGGGGAGGAAGAGACAGAGCCACCTTTCCCATGGGAAAGATGGAAGAATGTGCGCTTTTTGAGTTTTGCTGTGCAGTGCTAAATTACCTTCCAAAATGAGGGGATAATGATCAATGGGTAAAATATGACTTTAACATTTTATAGTGCTTGAATAATAAATTCGTTATCTTAAATGTTGATAGAGGTTTATAGCTGTTAGGTTTGTTTTTGTGACCTGTTTTTGATCATATCTCTGATTTATATGACGTCTAGTCAGGAACACAATCCCAAATCATAAAAGTTTTCCTATGGGAAAACATAACTTACTTTATGACAGTCTTCTTTATGGCATGCTTTCCAGAAATAATGTGGCAAAAAATATAGAGTGTCTGTAAGGTTGGTGTTGTTTTATCTGTTTGTGAATTTTCATGCTTTCATTTTCTTCAGTGGCTAATTTATTTTCCATCCTCTACTAGAAATGTATATTTGATGAAGCTTGAAATGTTCTTTTTAAAAAGTGTGTAGAGCACAAGGAAGATGAATATGTGGATTAGTAAGAAGGTGGTTCAGAATGTGTGTTATATGTATCTTCTCTTTCATGAAATAAATGCATTCAGTTAGTTTGACTGATACAGACTTTCCATTTGATAGCTCAGAAACAGTCAAATATCAGCAGTTTTGTACGATTCAGTCTAATAGTTATGTTGGCTATAAAGAAAATTTTTGTGAAATGAATATTCTGGTTTTCATTGCTTTCTTAAAAATTTAGAGATTCATTTTCCTGAAGACAGAGTTGCAAATTTTGGCTGCGTATCATTCTGGGCATGGCTGGAATTCAACAAATTATTCTTGCTTAGGCTGGTTGTTTCCATTGGAACAAGAACTCTCAATCCTCAGTGTTTGTAGAATCATATTTGAAATCGGGCAAGGTTGAAAAGATACGGATGGTCCCCACTGCAGGATAATAAGTCAGAACATTGAGGGGAAGAATGGCAGGAAGCAGGCTCATGCCTCGGGACCTTTTGTCCCCTAGGTGACACTAAGGTATAGCCAACTTTGAGAACCATTGCACTAAAATTTCACTTTGAGGAATCTTAGCAAAGCTTTTTTTTTTTAATGCCCTAGAAAACAAAAACACAACAACTCTGCTCCTGATCTATTTTCAGAACTTGCTTTGGACCAAGTTCCCAGGATGAAAGGTGAAAAAAATTTATCTTGAACTCAACTGAACCCATCTTTCAGTTTTTATTCAATAGCACATTTATTGGGTGGCAACTATGTGCCTGGACCTATGAAGCTGGGTTTTGGGGGGATATAGATTAATGATGAGTAAAAGGAGAAGAGTTTGGCCTTTGACAAAGCCAGGGAATTATAGGAAATGTTTAGGAAAGACAAAACTATAGAGATCAGAAGTAGATTAGTGACCTAGGTCTGGGGCAGTTGGGGGGAAAATGGGGAGTAACTGCTAATGTGTATGGGACTCCTTTTTGGGGTAATGAAAGTGATGTAAAATTGATTGTGGTGATGATTGCACAACTTAGTGAATATTCCAGAACCATTGATTGTATGCTTCAAATGGATGAATTGTGTCGGTTGTGAATTATATCTCAATAAAACTGTTACTTTAAAAATAAAAAAAGCCACACGTATCCTTCACTGGGAGGACTTCACACTGAATAGTTGATTTGGGATAGCAGAGGAGAAACTCAGTGCTATATCCTTATTCCTTTCAAAATCAACAGATCCTAAAACGGAGACACTGACTGAGAGCAAAATGGAATAAATCCTGCTTGGCGGCATTGAGTTATTTACCTGTAATCCAGATAGCATGTGAATGATCAGAGGGGAAGATGGGCCAGGAGCCATGCAGAGGTCCTGGGACATCCAACGGGTGAGAAGAAAACAGAAAGTTTCACAGAACTGACTGAGTCTCAGGCACGGCTCAAGGTGCTTTACTTTTATTCAGTCACATAACTACCACACTCTTGTTGCCATTTTCCTTAGTGAAACTGAGGCACAGAGAAGGTAACTGTCCCAAGGCCATGCAGCCAGCCAAGTAGTGACATTAAGACTGCCTCGGGGAGTCGATAGGATTCTGGTAGGTGACAGTAGCCCAGGAGGGCTTGGGTGTGCTGAGAGGAGAGAAACAGCAGAAAGCAACTTCGTTTGGCAGGAGCAGTGGGTCCCTGTAAGGCTGGAACTGAGGATGAGGCCCGAAGGATGGACAGATGATGGAGGCACTATCATGACTGTAACTCAAGATGTCCTGGGGTGGGCCCCATTGAAGATGATTGAGTCAGAGCAAGGCTTAGGAAGGCCGTGTCTTCTCCATGCTCAGGTGTGTGTCTGTGTGATGTGTGCATCTCTGGGTCTGTTTAAAAGCAGCTGTGAGTGTATCATCTGGAGCACCATCTAGTCCCCCGCATCTCACTGGGTGTGCGGGTCAACACAGCACAGGACCTGCCATCTCACCTGGCCCCAGGACCTGGCCTCTGGTGGGAGTGGCCACCAAAAGAGAAATCACCAACATCCTGGGGGAACCACAGAGCCTCTCCATAAGACCTGACTTAGAACCTTAAATTCTTTGCCATGATAGCAAAGTCTCAGCCTAGGGGCCCTCCCCAAGCCCAGAATGCTCAGAACATTTGGCATCAAGCCTCCTGGACTGAAAGGCAAATTCTCCAAAGGAGAAGCAAAAAACTGTTCTCCTTTGGCCCCCTCACTCTCTTCACAATAGGAGCAAGTTGGGTTTCCCACCTTTCTCCTCCCCCCCACTGGGATGGGTACAGATGGACAGTAATGCAGCTAATGGGCAGAGGAGGGAAGGGCATCCAGCATCTTAGGCTGACAGTCTGATCTCCAACCCAAACCTGCATTCAGAGCCAGCAACTTTTCATCCCCATGAACTCATCCCTCTCCACCTTCCCAACCCTGTGTGGTCCATCTCAGGGCTTTGTTCATTCGGGAAGGTTTTTCCTTCAGATTGCTGACTGTTCTGACTTCCTCTCCTGCTTGGATTTTTTATTATAAGCCTTCTGAGGCTTATACCCTAGCACCTTGTACCCTACAGGTAGCTTTGCTTCGTATTACCATCTCCACATTGCCCCGATAACCAGGAGTTCACAGGACAGCAGCTCTTTTCTTATTTCTTCATCCACCGGCCTTACAATAGGTTCATCCATTACACCCTCTCTCATGCCCTTACATGATTTGGGGCTGTGGTAGCTATTCACTTCCCCGTGAAGTCAGCCTGTTTCCACTTGCCTGAACCTCTCTCTTCTCACTTATTATCTCCTGTCTTATCCTATTCGTTAACTCTCCCTGTTACCTGCCCTGCCTTCCAGCTCCCCCCGGCCATGTAAGAGACACTCAATGAAGCAGAGGTGAGTCATTGATTAATCGGTGAGCCCTTCATAGATTAGGGGTGGAGGGTGATAATTGTTCCGATCTCCAAAACCAGGCAAACAGCAGGTGCCTCCAGAGGACACTTAACTCAGATTGACTTCTGCTCTCCCTACCGCAGCCTCCCTCTTTCCACCCCGAGCTTCAGAACTGTATCTTCCTAGGATTCTCTCCTTGCCAGACTCCCTCCCCATTCTTAACTGCTCACAATGTGGATCTTGTTTATCCTCACATTCGCTATACATACACCTCTTGGCTTTGCTTATTTTTTGTGTCTTGTGTCTGAAAATAATACTAGAGATGAGTTTTTAAAAAAACTCTTTGTGAGTGGCCTTTGATTGTTTTCAGAAATGGGGAAAGGATTCGTGGCCTTGATAAGGAAAAGGTTGCACAGTCTGTCCTTAAGTATTCTTAGGAATGTGCGCAGGGCAAAATGTGGAAGAGGTAATGAGGAAACCTGTTGGAGGGAGCTGATGGAAACCAGAATTAGCCCAGCTGAGGATAGCCATGCCCTCCGTCCCGACACAGAATATGTCTTACTTCCTGCTTTCTCCACGGCTGAAAGGTGGAGAGTGGCTTTCTCCACGGCTGAAAGGTGGAGAGTGGAAGAGGACCAATTTGGAAGGAGGGTATCAAAAGAAAAGAAGAAACTCCTCCTATCATCCCTGCACCCCCCTGACTTCCTAGAGCCTGTTTTCCAGAGCCTGTTTCTTCTCCATTCCCAAAGCCCCTACCTCCTATTTTGTAGTACATCATGGTCACTATTGGATCACAAATTGGTGAGAGTTGAGAGGGTTATCTGTGGTCTGTTCATCAGTGTGGCTCCATGCCAGGCCGCTCTGTGTGCTCCTTCTCCATCCATGATCAACACAGATAGGGTTCCCTTCCTCTTTCCTTCACCCACGAGGAGCAAGTGTCTAAGCATTGTTTTTTTGGTTTTTTGGGGTTTGTTTTTTTTTTTTTTTTGTGATGAGGGCCCAAGATTTTTTTTTTTTTTAACATATAATGTATTGTTTGTTTCAGGGGTAGAGGCCTGTGAATCATCAGTCTTACACAATTCATAGCACTCACCATAGCACATACCCTCCACAGTATCCATCACCCAACCACCCTATCTCTCCTCTCCCACCCCCCAGCAACCGTCAGTTTGTTTCCTGAGTTTAAGAGTCTCTTATGGTTTGTCTCCCTCTCTGGTTTTATCTTGTGTCATTTTTCCCTCCCTTCCCTTATGATCCTCTGTCTTCTCAAATTCCTCATATCAGTGAGACCGTATGATAATTGTCTTTCTCTGATTGACTTATTTCACTCAGCATAATACCCTCTGGTTCCATCCATGTCTCTGCAAATGGCAAGATGTCAATTTTTTGATGGCTACATAGTATCCCATTGTGTGTGTGTGTGTGTGTGTATAAATATATATATCGCTATACATACACATATATAAATGTATATGTGTGTGTGTATATATATCACATCTTCTTTATCCATTCATTTGTTGATGGACATCTTTCCATAGTTTGGCTATTATGGACATTGTTGCTATAAGCATTGGAAATGCATTTTCAGAAGATTTTCAGAAAAAAGATTTTCAGAAAAAAGAACACAGGGAATGAGCTTCCCAGTGACAAAAGATAGCCTGACTTTGGGTCCACAGATGAAAGAACCCTCCAGCTGAACCCTCATTTGTTCCCCAAAAGGCATCCATTGATGTCTAAAGAAACCACAGAAATGACTGGGATTTATACTGAGGTCTGGCCCCATCAGAAGACCCCTTCTTCCAGCCCAGCACTGCATTCCTAAGTCTTCTTTAGCTCCTACCTGCTCTCCTGGAACTGAGCCTCAGCTGCCCTACCCTCCTTCTAGCCCACCTGGCCATGATGCTGGCTGCACCATCTTTTTCCCCTGCCTTTGGCATTACTGGTAATGTCTAGTAAATACAGTTGTTGAGAACCAACAAATCAATTCAGGGACTATATTATGAGTTCCAATTGTATACAATACAGAATACCATGGATCACTGGATCATGGAGGGTGCAAAGAAGAGAAAAGTCCTGGAGATTCCCCACAGTGATTGGTCCCAGTGGGGCTGGTCATGGCTCTAGTCATTAGATACAACTGTTGTTAACATTGACTTTAATTATATGCAGTCACATCTACATAGTATCCCTTATAAGCTCTTAGAAAACAATGGCTGTTGTTTAGGGTCCCCACAAAGTGAAGGACAAAGGTATTTTAGATTGTTGCAAGAAATCCAGAGTATCTGGAGACAGGGAGAGCTCTTAAGTCTACTTTTTACACAATGGAGCTTCATACCATTATTCTGTATATAATCTTTTTACTGAAACACTGTCGCCTGTTTCTGTCAACAAAAGACCTCTTTGTTTTGATAGCCAAGAAAAACCTTAAGCTCCGTAGAGACAACAGAACAAGCTTTTTAAATGACAAAATGTAAGGGCCAAAATGCCTTATTTTTGGAATGTAAATTAGAAGCTTTTTTTTTTTAATATGATTATAGGCCTTGGTTTTGATGAATTTTAGGTGTTGTTTTGTTTGGTTTTAATAATATCCATGCAGTTCTTTGGAATGCACCTCTTGCGGACACTTTCTTTTATATCTGACTGCAGGGTAAGTACAGATGAGGTGGACAGTAATAGCTTTTCTACACCTCTGAGCATGTTGTCTTTGGCCTTCAGTGTCTCCATATGATCCTGTCCCTGAGCATTTACGCTTATACACAAACTTGAGCTGAGAACCTCTCTAACAGGACAGACGCTCTCTATCTGGTGTTAGAGTCCCTGACTCTTCTTCATAAACTTGCATATAATTCTAATGCCATTACTGGATTATTGTTTTGCTGTCCCCATTATTTTAGAAACTTCTTAAAGGCTTGCATTTCCACTGCTATATTCCAAAGGTAGAGGAAGGCTGTGTCTCCTTCAGTCTTTCCCATCTTTTTCTGCTCTATATGTCCAACTAGACAAGAAGAGTTCTCAATCACTGCCTACTCTGTCATTGTCACACTGCAGGTGTGAATGAAGTCGTGGTCTCTCTTCTGTAAGTGATGTTGGGCATTTGTCCATTCCCATAGGTTTTTCTTAATAACAAGGAACCATCAAGCTGTAAGAACCCTTAGAAGTGACCTCTTAGGGCACCCAGTAGCTCAGCCTGTTAAGCGTCTGACTTCGGCTCAGGTCATCATTTCAGGGTCCTGGGATTGAACCTTGCACTGGGCTCCATGCTCAGCAGGGAGTCTGCATGTCTCTTTCCCTCTGCCCCTCCCCCAAGTCATGTTTACTCTCTCTCTCTCTCTCTCTCTCTCTCAAATAAATCTTTAAAAAAAGGAAGAAGAAGAAGAAGAAGAAATGGTTATCTCTATCTCATTGGTGCCTTGAGAGCTGAGACTGGGTCCTGTTTGATGTTGCATCTTCAGTATTTAGCATGGTATCCCTAGAAGGACAATGGGTGTTCTCCAGCCATAAACATATATATTTTTTTTTTTCTGTTGAAGCTACCTCCATGGTTGTTAGCTTTGGAAATATTTGTGAAAGGAAATAATTCTAAGCTAATTGGATTCACTTACAAGAGCTTAGAATCTGCCTACCCCCTAGACTCATTACTCAGTCTTGGCTCCAACCACAGGGAGCCACTTTGCACTTGCTGTTCCTTCTGTTAAGAATGTTTCCCCCTGTCTTACCTTATTCTGTCCTCACCTTTGCCTGGTTAACTCCTACTGTCTTTAGGTTATGTTTAGTTGTTACAACCTAGGAGAAGCTCCTCACCCCCCACCCCCATGGCCTTCTAAGACCCTCTTCCGTGTTCCCAAAGCACTTCGTGCTCACACCATTGTAGAATTGCATGCTATAATAGAATTGCCCACTTTCTGGCCTACTTCCCCTGAGACTTGGTAACTTTCTTGAAGAAAAAATTCATCATTTTGTCTCCAGTTTCTGGAATACCATTTGGCCCGAAGTACACATTGAGTAAATATTTGTTAAATGAATGAATGAATGAGTGAATGGAGTCCAAACAAAGAGGACATTCGTCGGTGTAGATTTCTTCTACTTCAGAGATTAAAGAGCAGCCAGAGACTTTGTTCATGTCTGCCTTGCATGCTAGTCCATGCCACTCAGAGGATTCCCCTGAGTGAACACTCCTGCCTGAGACCTGGTTGTTACTTAAGCCCACACAGAGGCTGCTCTTCTTTGCATGTGGGTCCCAGGATTTCCCCACCAAGCTGGGCTATACCCCTTTACTACACCCTTCCTCAACTCCACTGTCCTCTCCAGGGCCCTGGTGCCTTTTTACTTCTAGACCCAGCAGGCCCCATGTCCTCCCGATCTGTATGAGCTCATTGATGACTCTGGCTCCTGGAAACCTGGTGTTCTCTATTCACTCATCATGGCCTAGTTTATCTGCCTGAAGCATGTTCTCTGGTTGACATGTGGTGTGGTCAACCAGTTGCTAAGCCTGATTATATCCTGAATGAAACCTGAGAATCTGCACTGCTAGTTCTAAGCAACTCTCAGGTCTTCCTGGTAGCATGAGGCTCTGATGTGGGTACCATTGTGCCGGCAGCCAGTGGACCCTAACTGGGTCCTGTGTCTGAGGGTGGGTCTAATGTTGAGTCAACTACCAAGATCCTATTCCTTGGAAGTTCGAGAGAGGAGTGCCCCTGACTCCACTCTGGTGACCATTCACTTGGCACCCATTAGAGGAGAGACTTTCAAGAATTAAAGCACTGAAGATTTCCAATAGAAGAAATACAGTGCCTTCAATAATGAGGAACAACTGTCTACTGACTAGAGGAGGGTCTCTGCTTACAGACCCTACTAGTCAACACTCCTCCTTTATTCCCACCTCTTCCTTTGCCCCTGGAAATGAAGCTCAAAGGATCCCCCTAAAAAGGAGATGAGAAGATAGGAGGGGCGGAGGAGAGACACAGGCAATGGGAATAAAGGGAAGGCAAGGAGAGAGAGTGAGGAAGATAGGAAGATCGGGACAGAGCAAGAAAAAATGGGAGTAGAGTGAAAAGAAGGCAAAGCAGAGGATTTGAAAGGGAAGCGGAATAAAAAAAATTGAGAGTAAAGAAAGCATGGTGGGGGGGGGGTGCCTGGGTGGCTTAGTGGTTTAAGCCTCTGCCTTCAGCTCAGGTCATGATCTCTGGGTCCTGGGATCGAGCCCCACATCGGGCTCTCTGCTCAGCGGGGAGCTTGCTTCCCCCTCTCTCTTTGCCTGCCTCTCTGCCTACTTGTGATCTCTCTCTGTCTATCAAGTAAATAAATAAAAATCTTTAAAAAAAAAAAAAAAGAAAGAAAGCATGGGGGTCCCGAGAAAGTTGGAGAAAATGCCCCCAGGAGCAAAAAAAGAAGTGAGGGAGAAGGAAACCTGGAGAGAGAGAATTCATGCTCGAACTGCCGCCATATGAACCAACGGGGTTGATAAGGCCCATTTATTGAATGCCACGTATGTACCCAATACTGTGCCAATGTCTGCATCGACAGCATGGTGGGTACTCAAGCCCAGACTGAACTCAGAGTGTGGCTGTTTGAGGAACTATAGCCCAGAAAACACTCAGACACCTCCATATGCAGGAGGCCAAGCATTGGAAAGGCTCTAGCACCCTGGGATCACCCGTGAATAAATAGGCGGGGTGGGTGGGGGTGACGGCTTTTCAGGGTGGGAAGTCACCTCAGGTCTTACAAGATAGCAGGCATAGCCTTGGAGCTCTGGAGATGTGAGCATTGAGGCTGTTATGACCACTGGACACTGAAGAGCTGTATAGCTAGAGACAAAGAACTCACAGCTATCTTATCATTTACTGCTGGCTTGTAACAACTCTGTGATAATCTCCAATTAAAAAAACACAGGGGACACACACACACACACACAGACAGTGGAATATTACTCGGCCGTCAAAATGAATGCAATCTTGCCATTTGCAGTGAAGTAGCTAGAACTTAGATGTGTTATGCTAAGTGAAATAAGTCAGTAAAAGAAAGACAAATAGCACAGGATTTCACTCATATGTGGAATTTAAGAAACAAAGCAGATAAACATATGGAAGGAGGGAAAAAGGAAGAGGGAAGCAAATCATAAGAGACTCTTAGTGATAGAGAACAAACTGAGGGTTGCTGAAGGGAGGTGGGTGGGGGATGGGCTAAGTGAGTGATGGGAATTAAGGAGGGCCCTTGTGATGAGCACTAGGTGTTGTATGTAAGTGATGAATCACCGAATTCTATTCTGAAACCCCCAATATTGCACTGTATGTTACCTAACCAGAATTTAAATAAAAACTTGGTGGGGCGGGGAGGGGAACACAGGTTACTTCCCCACTGCTGCTAAATGCTAGCACTAGGAATCATGATCAGTGTGATGCAAAGACCAGGCTGTTTCCTCTGTACTGCAAGGCTTCTGTTCTGCTGTTCTACCTCTGGTGGTCATAGTGGGATGTTCAGGGAGGTCAGGCTTCAGGCAAAGAGTACAAGAAGGAAACGTAGTGTTGGTTGGTCCAGAAGCAATGACCCCAGGAAGCAAGGGGCAGAAGAGGCCAGGACAAGGTGAGTGGGGATTCAGCTGGCACAGGAAGTAAACAACCCACCCCTCTGTGTCTGCCTTGGTCCCCTCCACCTGTGTGGACACACAGCAGCCTGGAGCCATAGGACTTCAGGAACTTTCTGTCCCTCACAGCTTCACACGTGCACAGCTTAGCAAGAACATTGCCTTGGTGCCTTGGAGCCAAGGTATCGTGGTCTGCAGGATTTGTGAAAGTTTTTTTTTTTCTTTTTCTTTTAGGGGCTTTGTCCCCACGTGATTCATTAACTGACCGGTTGCTCCTTTGAGCCGCAGGGAGCCTGGTAGTTCAGGCCATTAAATCCCTTCTGTTGGCCTAATTCATGGCCTGACATCCCAAGCCTCACAACATAATCCATTTGTCCTGATTTGATTTTTTCTTTTCAAGAGGCATCCTTGGCAGCCAGGTTTTCTCATTATGATATGATTCATCTGTATCCTAATACCCATTAGAATTAGTATCTCAGACATGATTCATCTTTGGAAATATTCAGCCAGAAGCATCATTTTAGAAAGGCCTGTTCCAGTCACAGCCACAGGGACCTTCTGTGACAGATGCTGCGTCATTCAGCTAGCATTTGTCCAATTTACTCTGCACTGGACTGCAAGCTAGGGGCTTTGGAGAATACCGATACAACAGGACTTCATCGCTGCCCTCAGGAGCTCCCATTCTAAAAGAAAGGTGACATGGTTGTGAGTATTTATGGGACAGGTAATGTGAGAAGTGCAGTCAGAGATGAAAAGTAACATCTTCTCCTTAAAGTCTTAGGGAGGGATTCTCAAACTTTATCACAACCAAGGTTGCCTGGAGGGCTTGTGACAACACATTTCAGGGTTCCAGCCCCAGAGTTTTTGATTCAGTAGACTTCCGGCAGGGCCAAAGAATTTGCCTTTCTAAGAAGTTGCCAGGTGACGATGCTGGTCTGGGGACAGTACTTTGGGAACTTGGCTCCAAATCTTTAGCTATTTCTCTCTGGTCCCCTCTCTCTACTGCCTACAGGGTGCCAAGCAGTGTGCTCTGTGCTGGAGATGACTTGTTAAAATAAGACATGGCTCTTTCCCTCTGGGAACTCCCAGTCTGGACGGGGAGTCAAACAGTGACTTCCATACTTCACAGGAAGTGCCCCCCAAGAGTTTTGCAGAGGGGTAGTTGGAGCACAAAAATGAAGATGCTCTCTTCTTGCTGGAGCCTGAGGAAGGCTGCATGGAGGAGGCAAAATCCCAGGGCTAAGTGTGGTTTGAAAGAGATTATGTGGGAGGGCTTGTCCAGCTGTTAAATTCCTAGATTATCAAATGTCCTGGGGACACCCTCTCACACTCCTTCTTGGATGTTTCCTACAGTAATAAAGGTTTATCTCACTTCCCATAGAAGCCAGTGGTGGAGCTCTGGTTAATTGGCCCGGCCTTAGTAAAAGCCTTTATTTTTGGCTCCCTGGAGCTGTGTTTGGTCAGCTTCTCGTGCATGGTCTGAATATTCTCAGTAGAATGGAATTCTCTGCTCAGGCACTTGAATGGAATGTGGAATCCAGGGCAGAGGAAGGGACTGGCTGCTACCAGTATCCTACTCCCGGCCCCTGCTGCTCAGGTCTGCAACTTGCTTCAGTCCTCGCCCCTTGAAACAGCCTCACTGTTTTTGTTGACTCTTCAGGAAATTCAGCAGTTCTTTGATCATTCCATTTCGTTTAGACACACACACCCATCAAGCTTCAGTATTTTCAGCCTTCTAAAACACTGCTTTTAGATTCCAGAAGTTAGGAAAAGGACCCATGAGGTCAGTAAAAGGGGTTTCCAAACCACAGCTCCTAACTGCGTTGTTATCCACCCTATTAACTCACAGTTCAAATAAATGTGATTATTTGGTTTTCTAGCTCAGTCTACTTAAGAATCACATTGTGGGGAGATAAAGGTGCTATTAGAAGTGCATACATTGGGGCACTTGGGTGGCTCAGTGGGTTAAGCCTCTGTGGCTGAGGTCATGATCTCAGGGTCCTGGGATCGGAGCCCCAATTGGGCACTCTGCTCGGCAGGGAGCCTGCTTCCTCCCTCTCTCTCTGTCTGCCTCTCTGCCTACCTGTGATCTTTCTCTCTGTCAAATAAATAAATAAAATCTTTAAAACAAAACAAATAAAATAAAATAGACTCCATATCCACGATAGAGCCCAATGTGGGGCTTGAACTCATGATCCTGAGATCAAGACCAGAGACAAATCAAGAATAGGACACTTAATGCAGGTGCCCATAAGTAGCCTAATTTAAAAAGAAAAAAAAAGTGCATACATTGACACTAGTGACAAGTGACAATGGGTATTGATGAACACTGATAAGACCCTAACTAGGGGCACCTGGGTGTCTCAGTCAGTGTAGTGTCTGACTCTTGGTTTCTGTTCAGGCACAATCTCAGTGTCGTGGGACAGAGACCTGTGTGCAGTGGGCTCCACACTCAGCAGAGTGTCTGCTTCCCTCTCCCTGCTGCCCCTTCACCCATCCCACACACTCTCTTGCCTCAAATAAATAAATAAATAAACTCAATTGAAAAAAAAAGATGATGAAGACCCTTACTATACACTGTATTAGAAAATAATGATGATCAAAATTAAGGTTAATATGTTCCATCTCCCATTTAAGAAGGCTAGGAAGTATGGGTTACTGAAAAATAACACTAAGTTAATTGGAGATGTCAGCTGACCCCTTTATGTTAAAGAACATTCATTGAATTAAACCGAATTAGGAGAGTCAATATATGAATCCATATCCTGCTTTTTTTAAGCCCCAATATTTCCAAATCATCATTTTCTTGAAGAGTCGGGATGTAGACTAGATCTGATTAAGCATTCTCAATCAGCAAATGATAATAGAATAATATTATACTATTGGTAAATTTCTCAGAGCAGGCCACCTTTGGTTAGGTGTACATTTGGATGTAGCCATTCTGGATACTTTGGAAACATTTCATGCCATTTCTATGTGATTTCCATGTCTGTTATTCAGCAAATGCAAGTGACATTACAATATCACCTGTTCAGATGTATCCAATATATCCATGACCAAAAAACTGGAGGACTCTAGCCAAGTTCTTGGAGAAGATATAGAATAGAGACATTTATTAATTTAATCAACAACTTATTGAGAAGCTATAATGCCACGCACTTCTAAACACTGGAGATAGAGCAATGAAAAAAATTAAAATCCTCATGAAGCTGATATTCTAGATGGAGACAGACAATAAACAGAGAAGAAAGGATTGTTACTATAATTATCCCCTCTGAAAAGTGATTTGACAACTATAGTATAGGATTCCCTAACTGGGTAGTAGCTCTGGCTGAGAGAAAAAGAATCCTTGGTGCTAAATCCTAGCTGTGTGCACACTGTGTGCACAGAGGTAATACCTCTTCCTTGAGCTGTTCTGAAATTTTAATGAGATCATGTCAATGCTCAGTACCTACTTCATTTTAAGCACTCAATAAATGTTGCAGTGATTACAAGTATTATTGAGTCGATGGACACCAAAGTAACAAGCTTTCTTCTTCTTGTTGAAAAATTAAGAAGATGTGCCATCAAATCTAAAAACATCGTAATTTTCCATAACTCTGACCCCAGAAAGATAGCTTTTGCAACAGAGCAAGTTATGAAATTGACTCCCCTTGACTGGTATCCTCTTTGACCCCAATAGAAGTCAAATTAAGACAAAGCTCTTTGTGGCTGTGTAGAGAAAGGGCCTTTCCTCCTGGGTGAGCACTATGGATGTAGTGTACTGGCTACTTCATGCCTTTCTGTGCACTAAAGTCTTCGGCTTTCTCTCCATCTGAATTGCCCCAGCTCTCCTCAGTCTTGGATGTTTCTGTTATTTTGTTTTAGTTCTGAACTCCATGTGCCAGTGCTGGTTTCTATAAGGCATCCCTCTTTCTTGAGTCATAAGGAACACAAATGTTTTAAGTGTTGTCTAAGCATTATTTACTTTTCTGTGAATTAAGTCCATAATACCAAGTCATCCTGCTTGACGGTAGTACCTGGCGTAATGGGAGTAGTGTACATCCATAAGAAAGATTCATTCATAGTCCACAAATGGGGTTGCGGTTTGCAACATTGATCTATATTAAATCTCTAAGAACTTAACAATGACCCAATGTAGAAACCTTGATTCCTTTCCTTTTCTCATTCCCAGCACTTCAGCTAGTCCTATGGAAACTATATCCAAAATAAATCTTGACTGTATAATAGTCTGCAATTTTTAATCAACTTAATTTGACCCACATATTTTTTGACCACCTTCCACACTAAAATAAAGTTCTTCTTGCTCACGGTGGGATACCCAGTAATTGAGCTTGCCGCAATGGATGTGCTTAATAAATATAAATCAGTTGTTGAGTTAATGAACAGACACATACATGTTTGGCAAGCTTAGATGCTGTGTTGTGACATGTTGATCTTATCTCAAAAAAGATATTGGCCCCTACAGGGTGGTGGTCTGTCTAGTTATCAGCCCCTTATTATCACATTAATTGAGTGAGATAAAGTTTATGTATTTTTTTTTAATTTTTTTTTAAGATTTTTTTTTTTAAATTTATTTAGTCAGAGAGAGAGAACGAGAGCGAGCACAGGCAGACAGAGTGGCAGGCAGAGTCAGAGGGAGAAGCAGGCTCCCCGTGGAGCTAGGAGCCCGATGTGGGACTCGATCCCAGGACACCGGGATCATGACCTGAGCCGAAGGCAGCTGCTTAACCAACTGAGCCACCCAGGCGTCCCTTTTGTATTTTTTTACCTTGTAATTTAAAACTATAAATCTCCATATAAAGGAAACGTATTTGGCCATTCATTAGTCATAACTTGCCCATTTTCAGAAGTAGTTTAGGGTGACCATGAAAGGAATTATCATGAATCAAAACAATAATAGCGATGTAAACATCACTTAAACCTTTTGCCAAATAATAATATTTTCTTGAATCCTGCTGTTTGGGCTTTTGGTGTGACCAATTTAGTACAAAGGATAAAGGACCGCGGAGCTGGACAAACCAGATTTCAGTCCTGGCTCAGCCTCTTACTAGCTGGGTAAAGTTGGCTGTATTTCTCCACCTCTCTAGGCTTACTGTCTCCATCTGCAAAATAAATCAACCTCACAGGGTTAGTGTGTGGATGCAAGTTAATACTTGTCGTACCCAACACACCATCATTTTGTCAGTTAACTTTTATAACAAAGCACTCCCAAAATTTAGTGACTTTTCACAACGCTCATGTATTTAACTCCTGTTTCTGTGAATTTGTGGTTCTCCAAGTCTAGATCAGGAGACTCTACTGGGCTCTCTCATGTATCTATGACGGCAGTTGGACTGGCAATTGGATGATCTAGGATCTCGGATGACCTCACCATGTGTCTGGCTATTGGCAGGCAATATCCGTCAGGGTGACAGGAGTGTCTAGGCCATGGTTTCTCATCTTCCAGCAAGCTAATTCTGGCTTCCCCACATGGTAGTTGTTGCAGAGTTCCCAAAAGCAGCAAAAGAGAACAAGGTCAAATGTACAAGTATTTTTCAAGACTTTGCATGCATCACATTTGCTAAATTCCCATTGGTTGAGCAAATCACAGACCTGGCCCAGAATCAGTGAGGGAAATAACATATGACCATTTTTACAATCTACCTCAATCAGCATTGTTGCCATCATTGTAAAAAACAATATTTGTTGAGTATTTATTAGGTGGCAGGTGCTGTTCTAATCAATTACATTTATAAAAGCTTATAATCATTACCTCAATTTTATGAGGCAGATACTATTATAGTCCCATATTGGAGAAAAGGACACAAGGCACAGAATAGCAAAGCAACCTATCCAAGGTCACACAGCTGGGAAGCAGGGGAGCTAGGATTCAAACCAACACTCCAGAGCCACATTTATAATGACTATTCTATACTACATCCTCTTCCTCTTCCTACTCTATATATGTGGGACTTTCCATGGTTGCTTCTTTTTTTGTAAATGGATGATCTAATAAGTGTTTGTAGCCTGATTTTAACTTGTTCCCTGAGCAATGCCATATCTATCAGCACTTTATCTATGTTTCAGCCTTCCAACATCTACCTTATTAAAGCTTACCTAGTATTGGTATGACTGGAATGTTTTGGTCCAGATCTTGGTAGAACATGTTGATTCTTTTTTGTTTTTAGTGGAGTGTTAACAATGGTGGGGGAGTTTAGTCTAGAATTCTTCATCTTTATTTCTTCAGAGAAGTTTAGGGACTTGGAAACAAGTGGCTGATGGCAGTCGATTATTGAATATATACATAACATTTACATATGTTGGAGATAAACAGCAACACCCCTTGAGAGCAGAGACTGTGACTTTCTCTGTGTCTCCTTGGCAACTAACAAAGGGAAGGTCACCCAGAGGACATGTTGGGGGAGCTCACTACATGTTGAGGGAGCTCGGTTCATATCCCATTAAGGCATGGGTCACACACTTATATACTAAGAGTGACCAGGTACTGGGAATATATGACCACTAGAGAGGAGTGGGGACTGGTGTCAACTGAAGAACTCATGCCCCAGGCAGCAGGGAAAGGTCTAGCCATTTGACAGCACAGGGGAATGGGAATGTTCAGTGTTGCCAGATTGTTCCAGTTTTTAGGAAATGCTGTAACTTCAAATGTGTATATAAATTTTCCTGATTTTATTTTATTTTTTAAAGATTTATTTATGTACTTATGTAACTTTTGCATCCAATGTAGGGCACAAATCATGACCCCAAGTTCAAGAGTCACATGCTCTACCAACTGAGCCAGCCAGGTGCCCCCACCATCTTGATTTTAAAATACTATGTGTCCGATCAAACGGGTCTTCTGATAAATCTGACCCATGGCCAGCCAGTATGTCACTCCCCTACATGAGGCGCTGGGTGGCACATCTCTATTGCATTACACCTGTCCCAAAGGCCCGTGGAGGAAGGGGAGCCACCGAATAAGGCAAAGATGGAGCAGTAAGGTAATAAGAGAGACAGGACTTGAGGAAAGATGAATGATTGTCTATTTCAGAGATTTCACAGAGGTCAAGGAAAAGAGAACATAAGAAAAGGCCACTTGATTCAAGTAAATTATTTGCTACAACACTACGTTCACAGAATGGGTTCTTAAAAAGGAAGGAAGGAAGGATGGATGGAGGGAAAGAGGAAGGAAGAAAGAAAAAGAAATCCATGGTCAAGTAACAGAAATACTCCAAACACTCAGTAAAACAAAGTAAAATGGATTTCTTTACTCTGACCTTTTTCATTGTCTTTAATATCCTTTTTTTTTTAAGATTTTATTTATTTATTTGACAGAGAGATCACAAGCAGGCAGAGAGGCAGGCAGAGAGAGAGGAGGAAGCAGGCTCCCTACTGAGCAGAGACCCCAGTATGGGGCTCGATCCCAGGACCCTGAGATCATGACCTGAGCTGAAGGCAGAGGCTTAACCCACTGAGCCACCCAGGTGCCCCTGTCTTTAATATCCTAATATGCAATGTAAATGTTCAAAAGGAGAAGTGGATGCTAAGTGTTTCAGTGATCAAGGAGTCCTTATTTCCTCCAATCCCTCTAGATCTAATGATTTGAGAAAAACATTTATGGGAAGCAGGATGAGGGACTGAACGAGCCACTGGGGATCTCTGAAGGAGTGTTGTGGAAACTGGAATGCATAAGGTAACAAGTGAGCAATGGAGCAGCTTGGTGTGTAAAGAAAGTAGGTGATAGGTAAACCCATTAGTAACTAAGAACGATCAGCATATTAATCTTTGTAAAATAAAACCCTTTTAGCATCATTCCTCTAATAAAAATAAATAAACCCCAAAAAGTGAAGGTTTCCCTACCTCTGATGGATTAAACCTCTTTGCCTGACATTCGAGGCTCTCCTTTATCAGGCCAGCTGACCTTTCTGGTTTTCCAGTTATGCCTTAACACTCATTCTCTGCTCTAAATACCCTGTTCTGCTCACTGTCCTTAGGGCATTTTCTGTTTTCCAGCCTCTTCACCCTTGCTTACAATGTGATTTGCCTCCCCCAGCTGCTCTGATCAGAGCCGTGCCTGTTTTCCAAGCACAGCTTAAATCTGCTTTCCTCCGAAGCCCTCTTTAGCCATCAAACCTCACAGTGGATTCTTTTCTCTGAACTTCTAGAGCATTTAAACTTCTTAAGGATTCATTTGAGACTTAGCGTGTTGGACATTGCCTCTATGATTCGAAACTGTAAGAGGAAAGGCAATGTCCTGAGCTTTGCAACACTCAACCCCGGTTTGCCCTTGCAGTATACCCAAATAAGGGAGGATGATATTATCAAGCAGCACATAGGAGCAAGGGTATAACCCCATCATGGTGAATTTCACAGACTGTGCTTTGTTATTATACAAGCACCTGCTATTCCTTGAGGATGGAAGAATCCACACTCTGCTTGCCCAATAGTAATGGTTGTCATTTGAAAACCCTATGTTGAGCACTTTACATACATGGTCTTGGTGAATCCCACAAAGTCCCTAAGAAGGAGCGTTAGTATCCCCACTTTACAGAAGAGTAAGCTTTCTCTAAGTATTCAAGTCAGCTTGTTCATGTTTATGACCCTCTCTTTAGCTGGTCCAGGCAGAGCCAGCCATACGACCCACATACTTGACCCCAAGGCCTGGGCTCTTTCTGCCCCAGCACAACATCTGCCTGGCCACACTGGTCACAAGAAATTTAATGGCAGATATTTAAAGCTCAAAATTCACACTTTTCCTTCAAGTGGCAAGTATCTACCAGTTGGGGATGAAAGGCAGAGTAGAAATCTAGTTAGAGTCAGTGCAGTTTGAATACCAGGGGTGTTCTAGGAACATTCTAGGGTCTCCTAAGGACCTAGCAGAGCTCAGTAGGTGTTTTCTTGAGGGCCAGTGGGTCCTGGTTAAAGTGAGCTTTGGAGTGTGCAGCATCACAGGGTTGCATGCACAGCCTGGAGGACATGTGAGAGTCTTTTCTTGCTTGGGTACTCCTTGATGTCACTAGAGGGATTTCTCCATTTTCATCCTACCGTGAACTCTCTGCTTATCTATCTGTCTCCCTTACTAGACTTTGAACTCTGTGCCGGGGAAAAGCTATCTTATTTACCAAGACCTGACACATAACTGATATATAAATACAAAATAGCCACTTGTTGATCTGATGAATTAAGCAAGGTGCTTAAGGTGGAGACAACACAATAAACTTTTATTCTACTATCAGAAGACTAAATTAAGTCATCCATGTAGTATTTCTTCCCTTTTCTTTATATACATCCAGAAGTCTCGGGTTTCCCAGAGACCTTCACAAACCCAGACCCTCCCTGTAAGACTGTCAAACCTCTTAATTTTCAGGCCCCATCTTCTAAATTAGATTGTGCAGCTTTTCAGCACCGGAGATGTGTGCTGCTCTTTGTGCCTGCCCCCCATCTTTCAGTGCACTGCCTCCCACAGAGCGGGATCTGTATAAACACATGCTAACAACTGTATTGGAATTATGGGTGGGAACTGGTCCTAACTGTACTGTCTCCTTGAGATAATTCTTGGTGAATTCAGATGATAAAGGGGAGAGGAAATCAGGATGGTGACAGAGACAGAGCAAGAAGAATAGGCAGGGCCTGTCAACTCATTGGAGGTGGAAGGTGAGAAAGATTGAAGAGGCAAAAGGAGTCAAACAAAGATTTTGAACCAAGCAGATGGATTGAAGGATTATGCCCAAGAGGGAAATATAGAACTTCTTCCCCTGACCTTCTCATCCTCGCAGTAGTTTGAACATGGAGAAAAGATTCCTCATGAATGTCAGGCTCAAGTGTTCTTTGGAGACAGACAGACCTGGGACAGTCAGGCACTCAGGGGAGTCCAAAAGGACAAAAAGGGAAGGTTTGACTTTGTCACTCTGCTAGGGAGGAAGAGGAGAAATTTGAGCTGAATATATTTTTGGTTGGAACAACTTGTAAGTGCTCTGTTTGATAGCAGGGTTGTTTGAATGGCCGATTTCATAACTGCACATAGCTTTTCCAAATAAATGGTGTCTGTAGAATGTTCAGGTTAATGCATGAGTCCAGTGCTCAAGAGTGTTTGTGCTTAGAGCAACTGAGCCTTCTTTCTTCATAAGTCATCCTGGCATTTTGTCAACAAACTAATTTGCTTTTCTAAGAAACTAGATTAATACTTCCTGTACTCTGTGCTATTCACAGATCTACAATGCAGTGAGAAGCGGAGAAGAAATAGAAAATACAATTGAATCTCTTCTCCATGTCTTCACAAATCTCCCGGCCTCCGAGGCAGCCCATGAAAGGATTAGCATTGGTCCATGCTTAAAACAGTGTGTCCAAGACACCATATGTGAGTACCGGGCCACCCTCCAGAGAACGTCCATATCTCAGTACATCACGGGCTCTCTCCTAGAAGCAACCACATCTTTGGGAGCAAGAAGTGGCCTACTCAGTACTTTTGGAGGATCCACTGGACGAATGATGCTAAAAGGTAATGTCTGAAATGTCACTTTTAACTTTTCATCTTTCAGTGCAGAAAAGAATCTAAGTTAACGCTTATGCATCTCCTGATGGAAACTTGGGTTTACTTATTGGCAATTTTAAATAAGGATTGCCACTTTAGTAAACTATAAAAAATAATGTAGTCCTTTATCAAAATCCTTTAAGGTGTAAACATTCCAAATACTAAGCATTACGAATTTGACATTTCTTTTTCAAAAGAAATAAATGGTTACAAGACTATCTTTAATTTTAAAAAAATATTCAGGGGTTGCTTGGGTGGCTCAGTGGGCTAAAGCCTCTGCCTTCAGCTTAGGTCATGATCTCGGGGTCCTGGGATTGAGCCCCACATTGGGCTTTCTGCTCAGCAGGGAGCCTGCTTCCTCCTCTCTCCGCCTGCCTCTCTGCCTATTTGTGATCTCTGTCTGTGAAATAAATAAATAAAATCTTTATTTAAAAAAAAAAAAAAAGGTTGGGGCACCTGGGTGGCTCAGTGGGTTAAAGCCGCTGCCTTCGGGTCAGGTCATGACTCCCAGAGTTCTGGGATCGAGCCCCATATCCGGTTCTTTGCTCAGCAGGGAGCCTGTTTCCTTCTGTCTCTCTGCCTGCTTGTGATCTCTGTCTGTCAAATAAATATATAAAATCTTTAAAAAAAAAAAAGTTATACAGACAGGTTTTCTCCTACTTGTAGTCTATGACATGTCAATTACTGTGATGAAAGTCTTGTGAACAAATTTGGTCATGTGGTCCCAGTGAAAACCAACACTGATATGGAACAGAGTGAAATGCAGTTCTTCTTACCACACAGAATCAGTAGGTTCATGTCAACCAGAAAAGCTAAAGGCCATCTCCAATGACTCCCATCTTAAAAAGCAGGATAGTTAGGCATCCCGCTAAAAAATGAAAGCCAGTGGAAAATGGGGTCCCTGAGCACCAGAACTTCCTAGCTACTTCCCACGAGTAGCAGAGAGGCAGGTCAGAAATGGCAGTGCACCAAAGAACCTTGGAGAGTTGTGCACTGCACAGCTGTCACAACCCACTTGGCAGCCTTCCCTGGCAGGAAGCTGCCAGCCAGACAGGGACCATGCAGAGCAATGTTCCACTGCCTGGGGGCTGCCAAGAGCTTGATCTGACATCCGGCCATTTCTCTCAAGGAGAGCAGCTCTTGTCCCTCCACAGCAAGTCCCAGACCTGTAGCTTGTAGGCCAGTGACCTTCCTCCCCCTCCCCACAACACACACCCTGGGCAGGCCCGAGAGGAAGTACACACCTCCCTGGGTACCATGTGGGTACCATGTGGTACCAAGTTGGTATTGGTTTGTTTTCTAGAGTCATTTTAACTTTTGCATCTTGGTGATAAATGATGAATGAAGGAAAACACAAGGTGTGGGGATACTCATCCAAGAGACCAAAGTGTTTCCTATGTTTATCATTTATTCAGCATATATTTTCTGAGTCCCTACTGGATGCTTGGTGCTGGGTGGGGAACAAAACACAGTTCCTGCAGTCATGGAGCTGGTAGGCTCTAGGTGGTAAGCAGTTTCCCCCATGCACAGGACTCAGGATTTCTCTACCCTGTTGTGATTCCTGGTGACTACCAATCTTCCATTCTCTGTCCATGCTCTTCCTGGGAAGCCGGGCTGAGATGGGCATGTGGAGTTATTGTTGCTTTAAGGCTTGTGACTCTGAGAACTTCGTCCTATGAGTTTGACAACTTGTGTTTGTCAGAGACCCCATCCATGCCCAGCCATGTTTAGGTATATGGGTGATTCTTTTTTTTTTTTTAAGATTTTATTTATTTCTTTATTTGAGATACAGATAGAGAGGGAGAATGAGCAGGGAGGAGGGGTAGAAGGAAAGGGAGAAGCAGGCTTGCCACCGAACAGGGAGTCTGATGTGGGGCTCTATCCCAGGACTCTGAGTTCATAACCTGAGCCGAAGGCACTTAACCGACTGACCACCCACATGCTTCAGAGATTCTCATGAAGTACAAGTCAATTTAGTTGCCTTTAGGTTGTTTATGATCCTAATGAGGAGGCCAGATTTGTGTGCACCAAGTATTTGAAGAATACTTCACAGAGAGTTAAGTACTAAATAATGTGAAAGTGGCTTTAATAGTTCAAAGAGTTTAGAGAGGGAGTTAATGTTCTTTGTGACAAATGGCCTGGCCCAAAACATGAGACCTCAAACAAACAAACAAAAGTCCATGAAAGCCACTTTCTTTCGTCTCCATTAATTGCAAAGGGAGGGAACTCTAGGTTCCCTGACCAAGGCAGCTGCCTCCAGTCCTACACAGACCTTTGGGGAGAAAAAAGGAGACTGCTCGTTAGCATGTCTTTTGCCCTGACAGTAACTTGATCTCAATTGCTATTTGTACTTCCCTGTTCAGATCATAACTTTTTTTAAAGATTTATTTATTTATTTTAGAGATATGGGGAGGAAAGGGCAGAGGGAGAGGGAGAGAGAGTCCAAGCAGACTGTGTACTGAGCCTGGAGCCCAGCACCAGGCTCGATCTCATGATCCTGAGATCACAACCTGAGCTGAAGCCAAGAGTCAGACACTTAATTGACTGCACCCCCCAGGCACCCCCAGATCAGAACTTTTTGATCAACATTCCCAGCTCAGAGATTCATTGGACCTTCAGCTAATATGTTATCTTTAAATTGGCAATTTATGCAAGAGTTGGGATTTTCTTTAACTTTCTCTTTTGTAGCTCTTTTTTATATCCTTCTTTAAGTAGCTTCTGCTGAACAATACAGTTAGCTGGCTGGCTTCTGCTCCAGGCTTACTTCTGTAGCTCTGACTTGTTCTCTTGGAAAACTTCTCTGACTTTAGTGCCCTCTCCCATGGGGTCTTCAATGTCTGTATGTGCCATAGTGAACCATGTGTTTCTTTAACATGCAGTGGAAGAAAATACATCCCAAAAACCATACAGGTATTCAGAATCATAGAATGTTTATAGAATCTATAGGTTCAGCCTATACCAGTTGGGTCTTGAACTCTGTTGGCCATATACTCCAGCAAGGGGTCTGGAAGACATGCTGGCGCTGTGACCTGGTTGTCCGCTTCTCTCAATGTTCACTGTGTGTCCTGTGGCATTGAGTTGGCCAATGGCTTTCAGCTCTGTATTGCTAATGAAAATCGCTAGGAAGTATATAGCACAGACTCAGTCCCCATTTTATAAATAACTTGTATTCCAGAAGTTCATTTCTCAGGGACTGTGTGGAACAGAGAATACTTTCCTAGAGACATAGTATTAAACATTGTGATTTGGTTGACTCTCATCCTCAAAAACTTCTTTAACCCACCACAGGGTTGAAATCTATATACTCTGTTGGGAAGTGTTTTCTCTTTAGTCTCTTCAAACACTATTATTGGAATACTGAGAATCAGCCTCCAAACAAAAAGCAGTACAAATGAGTTAAAAGACGCTTCCTGCTTAAGGGAAATAAGTTTAATCAAGGTGAACAGAGTTAAATTGAAACTTTTATGAAGATTTTGAAAAGAACTTCAGGCCATTTTGGAGATTTTAGATGTTGGCATCTAGTTCTCTTGTATGGTTAATCACTTTTCAAAACTCATGCTGATATAGTGCTTGCTTCGGCAGCACATATACTAAAACTCATGCTGATATAAAAGAATCAGAAAATTATTATCTCAGTAGTTCCCAACCCTCCCTTTTTTAATGGAGGCTTATAAATGGCGAGAAGAAGGGAAGAGAGGCCAGGCAGGGTTTAATTTGTTTTTTCTCCCAGAGGGAAAGGGTAAGAAAGAGATTAAAAAAGAATGACTTCTCCCATGAGAGAGAGCATGTTTGAAATAGATTAAAGGGAGTTGGGAAAGGTAGAGAAAAAGACAAGTACTGTATGCTTCCATTTTTTTTTCCCCAAAGTTCTTTCTTTATTTATTTATTTGACAGAGAGAGACACAGCGAGAGAGGGAACACAAGCAGGGGGAGTGGGAGAGGGAGAAGCAGACTGCCCTGTTGAGCAGGGATCCTGATGCAGGGCTCAATCCCAGGGCCCTGGGACCATGACCCAAGCCGAAAGCAGATGCTTAACAACTGAGCTACCCAGGGGCCCCTTGATTCCATTTATATGAAGCACCCAGAACAGTCAGCATCATAGAGACTAAGGGCTGGTGGGAGACAGGGAATGGGGAGTCATTGTTAATGAGTATAGAGTTTCCATTTTACAAGATGAAGAGTTCTGTACAACAGTGTGAATGTATCTAATGCCACTAAAATAGACACTTAAAAGTGGTTAAGATGCTACATTTTGTATGTATTTAAACCACCCCCCCCATCCCTGCCATAAAAAAGAATAAAAACTTTCTAGAAGAGGAAGAAGCTGTTATGTAGGTCTTTGGTCTCAGGTTTATTACGATGTTAGAATCCAGGTTGTGGAAAAAGAAATTTGAAAACAGACAGCTCTTCATGTGAACTTCCAAAGGGGGAGCAAGTTGGCTCGTGTTGTGGAAGTGGTTGTGATTACAAGACGAGGGTTGCAGCTGCCTGCAGTAGGTGAGACTAGGAAAGAAAATGTCCAGTCAGTTGTTTAGGAGTAACAAGGAGTAATAAGTCAGGAACTGGGGACTCGGGCTTGATTGGCCAGAGTTCTGCAGCCTTGCTTCTTTACCACAGACCACAGGATTCTGCTGACTCTTTAGTATCTCACTGAGCTTCCACACCTCCGATGGTACAGGCGACTCTAGAAAGACAGCTGGCAATTAGGATACAAACATTCCCGATTTTCTGCCTTCAGGACCACCGAGGATGGTCTGTCTACAAAGTAAAAAGTTTGCCAAAAAACAAGAAACATTTCCTGATATTTGAAGCATTGATTAGCAAGGGTGTGCCCTGGATTACCAAGGTGTGGTTTCTCAAAGTGGGAAATGGAGCATTTACGCCATTTAATTCCAGTCTGGGTCCCTTTCTCTCCATCCCTCTTTACCTTGCTAGAATCTCAGGATCAACTCCCGATAGCAGTGACGGCCACAAGAATTATCGACATCAATAATCAGGAGGTTTTCTAAACCCATTGCCTGCTTTTGTTTTCTTTTTTTTCCAATGTCCTCTCCACTGAAAATTACAAGACCGAGATAAAATAAAGAGGGACATTGCTGATATTAATGTAAAACACTTATAGTAAAATTAGAAAAAAATCAGTGGTAAGGGAAAGGATTTTTTATTTGAAGGCAGCTAAGTATTTTCAAATGTGCATATTGTACGAGCCAATATAATAAATTTGGTATATTAAATTCAATTTTTCCTTCTCAAGCTGTTGCTAAGTAAGTTTGTAAATTAAAGGATAATGTATTTGCATAAGACCAGGACAAAGCTTGTTCATATTCGAATTATGTAGCAGAAAGAACACTCCACTCTTCATGTTAGCCAGTTTGAGTGTGTGTCTGTATATGTAAAGAATTACTATCTTAAAGGTGTGGGTCATATGTAGATTGTAAATAGAATATCAACATGAAAACAAAAAGTGCCATACATATTTAATATTCTTATTGAAAGTAGACAGTATTTTGTTTCTGATAGAAAGGTCTAATAAATTTTTCTTTTATTGTAATAAGGATATTCTATTTGTGTATTTTTCTAAAATTAATACCCTCAAGGATAAAAACAAGAAGTTGTAATAAGAACACATACACATATTAGAACTATGTGACTATACCTCATAAATAATTTAGTTTATAAAGGCTGTCTTCGTTGACTTCCTCATAATCAAAACAATCACCCTTTACGTGCCTACCCAGCAGTGGAAGGCATATGCATACTTCTAATTCCCAGATTTAAGTTTATTTAAAGAAATCCTCTGACTTATTAGTTCTGTGGTTTTGAAATTGTTTTGTTGGTGGTTAAAAGTATGCTTTATGTAATTTGGGGTATGTTTCTGTACCAGTTAATCAACTAGAAAGTATTCATTCACTGTGGCCCAGTGCTATGTCACCTCTGGGAAGAATGTAAGGGATTACATCTGGAAATCTTCAACTTGAACAACAGTATTTCTCACTCCAGCGAAAATGTAATATTAGGTTTTAGGTCTACTGAGGTAGCTCTTACTACCCGCCAAGAGATTTATGAAGTGCTGGGCTGCACAACTGTTGGTAGGTTCTGTAGCTCATGGGGTCAGTAAATCTGGTGGGTAAAGGACAAAGCCAAGTGCCTTGGGTCCACAGTAGTAAGGTGTCATCCCGGACTGTGACGCTAGACCTGAGTGTGACCCAGAATGTGACTCCATGTCTAGGTATGACCTAAACATGCTCAGATGTGACCGAGGACTATGACTCCACACCCAAGTGTAGCCTCAGAGTAAATTACAGCATGTGATCAAGCATGTCACTCCATGGCCAGGTGTACCCGAGGACTCTGTCTCTGCACCTCTGCTCATAACCAGGGGGTGCTTCCAAAGTACCAGAGGAGGGTGAAGTCACATACCTCACATGTAACAGGAGACATGATGCTTCTGTCACCAAAACAATTATCTACATTTTGAAGGGGAAGAAGGGTCAGGCAGAGGAATTATGTTTCTTTTTTTTAAGTTTTTTTCAAGACAACACCTCCATTTCTGTTATCTCTGACATTTTAAACTCTTCCATTTGTAAAGAGAAAATTGAGCATACGGGCAGGTCAAGTTGGGTAGAATTACAGTGTTAATTCTTATTGTTAACATTTTCTTACTCCTTGCTGGGTAGCAGGTATTGCTCTGAGGGTTTGCCTGTGTGATTGCATTGAAAGCCATTATTCCGTGGTCCAGTGAAGGAGGTACTACTATTTGCTAATGAGGAGACTGAGGCCCAGAGACATTAAGAATCTCACCCTTGGGTACGCAGGTAGTCAGGAATGGTGTGAGTGAGTGGATCTAGGCAGCAGGTTGAGTCCATACCACGTTCCAGGTACTGCAGCATGCCCTCCTTCTGTATTATTTCATTTAGTCCTCATTGTGGGTTGATTTATAGACCACAAAAGAGATATGTAGAAGTCCTAACCCCTAGTACCTATGAATGTGACCTGATTAGGAAATAGGATCTTTGCAGATGTATTCAAGTGAAGATGAGGTCATTTTCAGTGAGAGTGAGCCCCAAACCCAGCAGCTGGCTTACCCTGTTTGAGGAAGAGAAGAGACCTAGAAGCAGACCCACTGTGGTGAGTACAATGTGGTGATGGAGGCAAAGATGGGAGGCTCACCCACAAGCCACGGAATGTCAAAGAGTGCCAGCCACCACCAGAAGGTGGGAAGAGGCAAGGGAGGATTCTAACTAGAGTCTTAAAGGAGGCATGGCCCTGCCAACACATTGATTCTCAGTGTCTAGCCTCTACAACTGGGAGAAGATAGATTTCTATTGTTAGCAAGCATTCCAACCGTGGTAACTTGTTACAGCAGCACCAGGAAACTAAGAGAGTCCTTTTTTTTTTTTTTTTTTTTACAGATTTTATTTATTTATTTGACAGATAGAGATCACAAGTAGGCAGAGAGGTAAGCAGAGAGAGAGGGAAGCAGGCCCCCTGCCAAGCAGAGAGCCTGATGGAGGGCTGGATCCCAGGACCTGAGACAATGACCTGAGCCAAAGGCAGATGCCCAACCCACTGAGCCACCCAGGCGCCCCTAAGAGAGTCCTTTTCACAGTCTTGTGAGGAGGAAATTATTAACTCCAGGAAACTGAGGCTCAAACAGGTTAAGTGACTTGCCCAAGGTCGCACAGAGAATAGGTATGTGCAGCCAACCTAGACCAAGCTTCTCCAAGGCTCATGGTCACTGCTATGATGGCGACATGTTTGCAGCTCCCCAGTAGCAATGTCTATCTCTACCTCGTTTTAGTTGTTTGGGGTTTTTTCTAGTCATGAGCTCTGATGCTCATCCTCCTCCCATACACATTTTGCCTGGCACAGGACCAGGCACGGTATACGTTTTCAGGGGGCTGTATTTTATGATAAAAAGCTTGGATTTTACCTTGTGAGTAATGAAAGACACTGAAGCATGCTAAGGAAGGGTGTGATTTGATCAGATTGGGTTTTTAGAAAGAGCCATATGGCGTAAACCTTCGTGGAATCAAGTGGCAGGTGTGTTCACAGAATCAAGAAACATGTAGTCATTACTATTTTATAACACTTAATTGAATGAGACTTTTTTTATATTTTTAAAGAGCCGATTTATTTATTTGAAAGAGAGTGAGATCACAGAAGGAGAGGGAAAGGCAGAAGCAGACCTGCCACTGAGCACAGAGCCTGATGTGGGGACCTGGGGTCCTGATCAAGACCTGAGATGAAGGCAGATGCTTAACCTACTGAGCCACCCAGGCGCCCTTGAATGCGATAATTTTAGAACCTAAAAAAGAAAATACTAATTTATACTGTAGGTTGTACAAATATATATAACTCATACAAATGAAAATGCAAATACATTCAGGAGGTTTTTGAATTGGCACAAAAGCCATTTTCATCATCTCAGTAAAGCATTCTCAGCACCAGGACCCTCGAATGGCTGCAGGGCTATCTCTGGGGCCTCTCTTACTCCTGTCTGAACTCCATCCCCTCCTTCCAAGGCACTATCTGCCTCTGGGGGTCCAGAGCCACCCTGACTATACCAACCCATGCACTCCTCAATCATGGCCCCATAATAACATAATTGCCTATTCTTTCTTTAGTGGATCCCAGTGAGGCTTGTGAGCAGAGTGACATGCTGGGTTAGAATAGAGATCTGGAGTGTTACTGATGGCGTCAACTGAGGCGGACAGGGGACAGGTGGAAGAGCTGAGAGCAACTGGAACGGGGAATGGGGCACAAGGTGCAAAGGCTTGAGACAGAAAGACACACAGTATGTTCAGGGAACAACCAAAGCTTGGGAAGTACAAAGGCTGAGTAGGAAGGCATAGGGCTGGGGCAGGGAGGAGAAGATAGGTCTCCAGGGGGCTGTATTTAAAGATAAGGAGCTTCGATTTCACGTTGTAGGGAAGGAGAGAGACACTGAAGGGTACTAACGAAGGGTGGGATTTAATCAAACTGGGTTTTTAGAAAGATCCTTCTGGTTGCAGTAAGGGGTGGGGCTGCAAAGAGTGTCATCTTTTTTTTTTTTAGATTTTATTTATTTATTTGACAAACAGAGATCACAAGTTGGCAGAGCAGCAGGCGGAGAGAGCGGGGAGGGGGGCAGGCTTCCTGCTGAGCCTAGAGTTCGATGCGGGGCTCGATCCCAGGACCCTGGGATCATGACCTGAGCCGAAGGCAGAGGCTTTAACCACTGAGCCACCCAGGCACCCCCCAAAGAGTATCATCTTAACCCTGGCATAAGTGTCCAAAATACAGACTCTTGGGCTTCACCACCAAACCTGCTGGATTAGCCTCTGATACTAAAGGTGAGTGTGCTTGGTGTAGAAGATGGAGGGAGGGAGAGGGCAGTGAGAACCAGAGGCACATGGAAGGGTATTGCTAAGCCTAGTAGGATGTTGTTGGCACACTTAGCAACCGGTAAAAATTAAAAAAGGCCTCCTTCCTCACTCTCTACAGGCTGATACAGCCTCATACCCATGCATTTCAGTTAGGGCACAGCATGCTAGCTGGATTTCAGACCTCTTTTCCACTCGGGTAAGCACTTTTGTGCGGTGCATGGACTGTTCACTCTACCAAAAAGTCTGAATCCTGGGGAAGCAGCAGAGAGGCGCAGGAAAGGGGTAGAATTAATGGAATGTGGGTATTGGATGGATGTAGTATGGATAAAGAGAGCTGAGCCCAAGATGACCATTATTGCTATCTATTTTAAAAAATCATTTCAAGGGGCGCCTGGGTGTTTCAGTGGGTTAAGCCTCTGCCTTCAGCTCAGGTCATGATCTCAGGGTCCTGGGATCGAGGCTCACAGGCTCTCTGCTCAGCAGGGAGCCTGCTTCCTACTCTATCTCTGCCTGCTGCTCTGCCTACTTGTGACCCCTCTCTCTCTGTCGAATAAATAATCTTTAAAAAAATTTTTTTAATTAAATAAAAAATAAAAAATCATTTCAAATCCTTCCAATTTGGGGCACCTAGGTAGCTCTGATGGTTGAATGTCTGCTTCAGCTCAGGTTATGATCTTAGGGTCCTGGGATGAAGCCCCATGTCAGACTCCCAGCTGAGCCTCTCTTTCTGCCTCTCCCCCTGATTGTGATCTCTACCTCTCTCTCTGTCAAATAAATAAATAAAACCTTGAAAAGAAGTTATTCCAATTGGTTATTAATAGTTAAAAATTATTAGTATTATTGGATTATATGCCCACTGCCACCCCATCCCCACCATCACTTCAAGAATTTAGGAAGTTAAGGGTTCATTAAAGGCTAATTATTTAGTATAAGAGGCTAAAACCTCTAAAATAGGAAACAAAAACATTTTTTATGATTAAAAAAAAAAAGTCCTAACCACTGAATTCAGAAAAGTGATTGGTGAGGACAGCAATGCCAGGTAGCTACTTGGGATCTCCATATTTGAGCTGGTCATGAAAATGTCTAGTCATAGGTACAGAATCTCAGAATGGTCCATGTTCTAGAAATTCATTTGCAAGATAGTTATTTGAAACTACCTAAAGACAAAACAGCAATTAAACTCCGAGCTTTCCCCAAAATAACAAAGCCGAACTCCTGAATATTTTAAATGAAAAAGTACTAAAAGATGATTTTTCTATGTCCCCCCCCGAAAACCAAACTAGAACAAAAATTTGTTGTATTTACCCTGAACAAGGTGAGTTTAACTAGAAAACAAACAAAAAGCAAAGCAGATAGATAATCCTGGGGAGTCAAGAAATACATTTAAATTGAAAGGTAAAGAGATAAGTTCGAATACTTTTTAAAGCTGAGGCAATTACCAATAGGAAAAAAAAAATCCTGAAAGTATACAAGTCACAGTAATTGGGAAAATGTGCCAAACTCCTCATCTTTCATCGAGGTGATTGAATATATTCTTCTTTCAGAGAAGGGAATATTTAAAGAAATAGGGATGTAAAGCTTTTGTAGTGTAAGGACATAACAGCCCCAAAACAGACACCGAAACCAACAAAAATGGTTACCTCCAAGAGAAGCCTTTTATTTGTCACTTTCCACTCATCTATACTGTTCAAATGTTTATTTCCATGAGCACATACTACATGGGTCATGTTTTAAAAGAGGCTTTTGGAGCCTATGTGAAGATTCTGATGGATTCAAGCCCCTCGTTTCCAGTACCATTGTTATCAGCTGCCATACAGAAGACCATTTGGGGCTCCCATTCAAATGAGAAGAGAGAGGGGAGGACCAGAGGATTTGTTGAAGTAAGATGGGGAGAGGGGCTCAGAGTGAATAAGACAAGTTTGATTTGGGGCTCTTCTTTGTCCTGATAGGACTGTCAGCCTCTGAGTTGTTTCTTGATTTAAAGAAATGTAATGTGAGCATCATTCTGTCTTGGGTTTGAGACTTGATTTCAACACCATGTTATCTTGAATAGGTGACTTTTTAAAAAAGATTTTATTTATTGGAGAGAGAGAGAATGAGAGAGAGAGAGCATGAGATGGGAGAAGTCAGAGGGAGAAGTAGACTCCCCACTGAGCAGGGAGCCCATATGGGACTCGATCCTGGGACTCCAAAAGCATGACCTGAGCTACTACTAAACCAACTGAGCCACCCATAGGTGACTTTCTTTTTTTTTTTTTTTTAAAGATTTTATTTATTTATTTAACAGAGAAGAGAGAAATCACAAGTAGGCAGAGAGGCAGGCAGAGAGAGAGAGAGAGGAGGAAGCAGGCTCCCTGCTGAGCAGAGAGCCCGATGCAGGACTCGATCCCAGGACCCTGAGATCATGACCTGAGCCGAAGGCAGCGGCTTAACCACTGAGCCACCCAGGCACCCCATAGGTGACTTTCTTGAGGCTTCAGTGTCGGCATCCATAAAATGAAAATAAGAGCACAACTTGTTAGAGTTGTTTGGAGGATTAAATGAGATAATGCATATAAAGAACTTAGCCTAGCAGCCGGCACCTAATGATTACAAATAAATGGAATGATGCCCATGCTGAGGATGATGATGGTGGTCATGATTGCTGACACCTTGGAATGCCAGCCCTCCACTGTTATTTCAAGTGCTCTGCTCTTAGCTCAGTCAAAATGCGCACAGAAAGAGAGACACCCTCCTGTTTCCATGGCTGTGGACCCAGAGCAGTAGCATCTAAAGGGATACTTGAAAGGAGGTATCTACAGGCTGGGGGCTATCCCCATGTAGAATCTTCAGTTAGATTTTCCTTAGGACCCATGCAATAGGTCATTTATTCATTCATTTGCTTATTTGACAAATATTTATTTTTATAATGCTTTTTTTATTCAGAATTAAAATCTCAGTGAACTTTGCATAAATGCTATTTAAATGTTGTTTGTTTTTAATTTTTTATTTTTTATTAATATGTATTATTAGCCCCAGGGGTACAGGTCTGTGAACCGCCAGGTTTACACACTTCATAGCACTCACCATAGCACATGCCCTCCCCAGTGTCCATAACCCAACCACCCTCTCCCTATCCCCCACCCCCAGCAACCCTCAGTTTGTTTCCTGAAATTAAGAGTCTCTTATGGTTTGTCTCCCTCCTGATCGCATCTTGTTTCATTTTTTCCTTCCCAAACCCCCATGTTGCCTTTCAAATTCTTCATATCAGGGAGATCATATGATAATTGTCTTTGTCTGATTGACTTATTTCACTTAGCGTAATACCCTCTAATTCCATCCACGTCATTGCAAAAGGCAAGATTTCATTTCTTTTGATGACTGCATCGTATTCCATTATATATATACCCCACATCTTGTTTATCCATTCATCTGTTGATGGACATTAGGTTCTTGCCATAGTTTGGCTATTGCGGACATTGCTGCTATAAACATTTGGGTGCCCGTGCCCCTTTGGATAACTACATTTGTATCTTTAGGGTAAATACCCAGTAGTGCAATTGCTGGATCATAGGGTAGCTCTATTTTCAACTTTCCAAGGAATCTCCATGCTGTTTTCCAGAGTGGCTGCACCAGTTTGCATTCCCACCAACAGTGTAGGAGGGACCCCTTTCTCCACATCCTTGCCAGCATCTGTCATTTCCTGACTTGTTAAAGCCATTCTGACTGGTGTGAGGTGGTATCCCACTGTGGTTTTGATTTGTATTTCCTGATGCCGAGTGATGTGGAGCACTTTTTATTTGACAAATATTTATTAAGCATCCCTTGTGTTCAAAGCCCTGTGCTTGGTCCTCGGGATAAAACAGTGAATAGATATAGCCTTAACTTTCAAGGAATTCACTTGCTATTGGAGGAGACGGACAGATAAACATGCAGTTTGCAGTGTAAATGTTATAGTTGAAATAAGCATAGCATACCCTCTTGAGGGAAGTTTGAGGTTTCTAAAACCATTTAAGAGCCTGAAGAAATGTGAAGCCCTATTTCACCAAAGAAAATAAGCCCTCACCTGTATGGTGAAGCTTCTTTTGTTTCTACTTCATTCTTTGTTGGTATCATCTCTCTCCCCTGCAGAATGGAAAAGATGCAAAGCATTTATACCTAGGATTAGGAGCCATGTCTAAAATCTATGATTGGTACAGAATTTAGTGTTCAAGTTAAAATTGATATATTTTTATGAAGATGTATAAAATTGAGATTTTGCAGTAAATTTAACCTTTTGAGTGTTTTTGGATTATTTAGTCCTTTAAAAAACAAAGACTAATTTTATATGAACTACAAAAATTCTTGTCCCTGGGAACAGTTATAGAACATAATGGAATATGCTTATAATTTGTTTATAATAATGTGTGGGTCAGTAGTAAATACTTAAAGGGGGAAAAAGGAAAATCTCAAGATAGTCTGAGTCTTATTTAAACTTCTGTTTGAATTAGGTCTTAAAACCAAGAAATCATAAATTAGTAATACAGTTAAAGTAGTTAAGAGGGAATTTAAGGAACTGAATCCCAACAGAAGATATTTTATCATCTTCAAGAAAGTCTAAAATATTTTTCCAGCTAGAAATACATATTTGGTACTTAAAGTCTTTTAACTCTATTTCATCATGGCCACAAACTTTTAAAAACATGATTCCTATAATATTAACCCCACAAGCGGTTCTTTGAAGGTGTGAACAAATGTATGCTTCAGCCCCTCTGAGGCTTTCCCCTGTGAACTTCACAGTCACCAAAAACACCCTTGGTAGCATTGGTGGGTATTTAACTGTGCATATCCAGAGTCATGTTTTTGCATTAAGAAGCAGACTCATCTAAAATCTGTTTCAAACAAATATTTCTGTAGGTTCTGAGGAACATAGAAGGGAACTGAGAATATACCAAGTTTCAGAGACCTTGGCAACTCACAAGAGCTGGACTTAGAAACTACCAAGTTTAGAACCAAAATCTTTACCTGGGGTGATCAGCTAGTAGGGGCAAACCCAGCATGTGATTGCAAGCCAGTCTGATTCCCAAATCCAAGTTCTTAACCACTAGGAAATCATTCAGGTGCTCTCCCATTCAGTCTCTCTTTCTCACTCTCTCCCTCTTCCTCTCTATGTACATATGTATCTAAGTACAACATGGAACCCCTTATTTGAATGCAGGTCCATCTGACATTTTCCTGCATACCTGACACCTCCTTGACCTAAAGACAGCTGAGGACTTCAAGGGTATCTGAAGCATTCTTTAATATAGGTACTTATAAGGGTAGATGAGGATCTTCCCAATAGTCACAGCACAGAATTAACTGAATGAGAGAAGGAGAGACTCCTATTAGCTAATGGGCAAAGCAAATATATTGCTCTCTACCAAAAATCCCACACATCAACCAACACACAGAAGGGACCCAGAAGATACTTGTTGATTGAATGAATGAACAAATAAACACAAGCACAAAACTCCAGGCTAACACACAGGTATCCGTACTACTCCGGGAAGGAACATTTGAAGCCATCTCCTGCCATCCTCTGAGCATCACCAGCATCAGAAGTTAATTTACCAGCAATGACTGTCCTTCATGCATCATTTACAAAAATCATTTGGGTGGTCCCAGCCCTGCTCAGTATGCAATAGAAGGTAGGTGGCAGAAGACAGAGTTCTGCCCAGTCGGGAGGTATCATGTGGCCCACAGTGAGGTGGACAGTTATGAAATGATTTCTTGCTGGTGTGTTTCTGTTATTCCCATGTGTCCTTATACCCCTAGGCCAGTTGGGGTATAAGCAGTGGGAAGCCATCAGAGGCTTTGAAGCAGAAGTGAACATACGGTGGGTGTTTCAAAAGAATGATTCTGATAAAAATAAACCAGAGATGCCCCCACCTGCACTACCCCTTCTTTTGTACCCCAAATTAAAATATTTACATATTTACATTAAAATCATCATGGCTGTTGAATCTGAAAATAAATGATTATTCTGCAAAAGAGACCTAGATAGTATTAGCTAATGTGCTGGTGTGTGGTGGTTCTGAGGAGGTGGGGAATGGCCTAGTAGTCCAGCTCCCTTTTTCTGAGACCTGTATTCTGAGAAGTTTAGAAGAGAGCCCCATATGACCTAGGGAGGGAGGTTGAAGACAGTCCCCTTCTGGGAACAGAGACTTACACTCCCCACCCTGCACCAAGTTCAGTGAGTACTATAAGCTGAAGTCCTATCTTACTTTTTATACCAAGGAAGCAAAACCTCCCTTGTGTCCCAAATCCAGACCATGTGTGTTTTTCTTTGACAGCTTCAGTAATTTAAAAACTGGGGAATTTTGCCTTAAAATGTAGAGTTCTGGCTTCTCTGGCAATCCTGAGCCACCATTCACTTTTGGCCCTGTGGGTTGACCCCTGACCCACACACTAACCCTCCAGATAAGACACACCAGCTCCATACTCTTCCTAGCTACACCTGGTACCTGCCTGACCTTGTAGGCATCTACATTTGGGACCCCTGGATTGTATTCTGAGATTTGCACAAGCTCTAGAGGATTTCAGGTTATGGGTTTAAGAAACTGGGCTGGAAGTTTTGGACAAAGAAGAAAAGGGCTGCAAACACAAACAGGTTGTCTTTGAACTGGCTTCTGGTCGGGGTGAAAGGGATCTCCCTGGGAGACACAGGAGTGGCTCCAGGCAGGAGAAGCAGGTGAGATGAGGTGCCAGGGTCAGAATGAGTGCAGTGCCTCCGAAGCAATGAGGAAATGATTCTCCACAACAATCTAGTGGGTGGATAGAGAGAGGTTAATTTGTAGGTGTGGTTATAGTTCTGAGAGCAAGGTGAAAACCTGGACCTAAAGCATTAGAGGGCTGTCATAGGCTCTTAGCACATTCAATATTAGGAAGGTCAGACCAACAGCAGCATGTTGGGGTCAAGAGCCTGGAGGCAGTCACCCTTTGTAGGAAGGAGAGTTATTTCCAGATTAGGAATGGTGCACCCAGAATGAAGAGCCAGAAGCTGGTGGGAGCCTATGTAGTTTCATTGGCACAAGGCAGCGGTTACAGGAAAAAGACTAGTCTTGAACATTTAGCATCACTGGGAGAAAAATGAAATGTAATAAAAATTACAGTTGGTTAAGAATGGAGGCATTTTTACTACCAACAGAGCACCACTGTGAAAATCTCCAGGCTCGTGCCAGCGGGTTGATGCTGCTAACCTTTTCCTGGAGTCCGGGCATCTGAGTGCTCTTGGTGTATTGGCCCAACCCCTCTGTCTGGGAGCAGGGCCTCCTCTGGCTTCCATAAAGCATAGATCTTGCCCAAATGTGGAAAACCTTTAGGGACATGAAAACCATTAGGGATCCGTAGCCCTGATTTGAACCAAGCAGAATAAACAAACCCCTGCCCAAATTGGAACTCGCTGGACGCCTTTCAGAGTTATCCAAGGAGAAAGGCTGGAGGCCTCAAGGGTCTTCGAGTGGGATTCTGTCTTGTTTCAGCTGCGCTCCTCCAGTCTGATGAGACCCTGTGCCCTTCGGTCTTTGTCCTTTTCTGAAGTGTTTTAACACCTCAGTTGCAAACCCATAAATGGATTGTGTTCTGAACCTATAACATATATAGTATTTTTCCCCCACCAGTGGAATTTTAAAGCCCAAGTTAGATGTTCTGGAAGTGTGTTGTATATCCAGGAACTCAGCTGGAAAAGATCCAGAGAGCATTCACATTTTCCATTGACCATAGGGTCTTGCTAAGTTCCCAACCTCGATTTCTATTTTCAATATCCTTTGTCACTCTTTCCAGCCAAATAGTTTAGTTAGCTTTCTATATGCACAGCACCATGTAACTTTGTGTCTTGCTCCCCAGAACAAGTAAGTGGCATATTTTCTTTTTTGATCCCAATTTTTAAAAAAATATTGGGGAGGCAGATTCAGAGAGAATTATGATGTTCATTCATTCACTAAGCAGTCAACTCAGTGTCTCCTGGGGGCTGGACACTGCTAGGCAGTTTGGGGATGGACTGAAGAAGTGCAAAAAACACCCCAAGTCCCTGATACTCCTGATCCACTAAACATGAGATAGACAGAGAGCTAAGAAACCAAGACACAGAACAACCAAGAACCCAGCCCTACATGGTCACAAATTCAGAGGTCAGAGAAGCATAGTTTGAAGTAATCTTGAGCTAGATTGGAGCTCTTACCCTGTCTCTAGTCTACTCCGAGGAATTACACTGTAACACAGCACCATATGAAAAACAGGTACTGAGTGCTGGCCATGGCTTTGTTCTAGCCAGGGATAAAAGCAATGAAAAAAGGCAGTGTTCTTAATTCCTAGGAGTTGCTAATTTAGTTGACAGATGGTTGTGTGAACATGTTGGTTACATTGTGCGGTGATACATATGAGGCTGAGGTTAGTGTGCCCTTTGGTGACCGACAGACCTAGATCCCGCAAAAAAAAAGCTGTGTGACCCAGGGCAGGTCACTTATCGCCTCAGTTCCTAAGTTTGATTATCCTGCTTGTAAAATGGGGATGGTGCAGATACTTGCCTCGGAGAATCAGAGTGGCATAAAATAAATGAATTTAATGAATACAAGGTGCTTAGCACATGCTCAAAAATAAAAAGACCAAAAAAGTTGGAGATGGGACAAAGAGGACATTCCAGAAATGCTGAGAGCAGAGGCTGAGCTGCAGGGTGCTTCTCTGGACTGGGACTAGCAAGGAAGGGGACCCAGAGGGGACTGTGGGAAATGGAGCTGTGAAGGGCACTCTGGTCTACAGGCTTGTCTGGGGCTGCAGGTGGGCCCTGGGTCAAAGCAGAGCCCTGCAGGACGGGCCCTGGATGACAGCTCTTCCTGGCTCTTGCTTTCAGAGCTCATTTCTCCCATCCACACCCACTCCTCACCACCATTCCAAGTTTGATCAGCCACAGACAGCATCTCACCTGCCGGAAGGTCTGTCTAATCTTCCTAGCTTGTGCAATGGAATAATGCACAGATAAATCCCTTCTTCTCCTTCTCTAGCTCAGGCATGAGGAAGTTGGAATGTTTAATGCCAACTCTTCCTTTCAAAAGAAAGAGAGAAAAGGGATGGGAGGAGGAGAGGAGGAAAGAGATGAATGAAAGGAAAGGAAGAGAAATGGATCCAGAAGACGGCAGGGAATTGTATACAGATGGACCAAAATAGCGGTGCTGCGGCAAGCACAAACTTACTACCTCATTTAGCAAAAGTGGGTCCCGGTGTTGAGCCAAGCACAAACTAACTACCTCATTTAGCAAAAGTGGGTCCCAGATCAGCCTTGCCAATGGATTCCACTTGTAGGACTTCCTGTTTTTCTTCCCATCCTTGCTTCGTCCCTGAATGTCTGTACTTAGAGAGATTCCATGAGCAATCTGAGGAAGAGTCTGCCACGTCCCTTCCAGAACCTCTGAGCTCTCCAGAGAGGGCCCCAGGTCTTGGATCCCTTTGACCTTAAGCAGTGTCACACTCCTTTGTGCTTAAATCTCTCTGCAGGCACTCTGCCTGGGGCTGGAAACAGCAACATAAGGTGTAGGAGGCCCAAACAACAGTGGCCAGCACGGAGAAAGGACCCAGGGCTACTACCCTAGACAGAGCACCTTTCTAGCACAACTACCGTTCCCAGAGGTGACTGCTTAGTGCCTACATGGATACAAATTTCAGTGATGTTGTTTTTCCAAAAAAATCATTTATCACTCTGAACCTAAAATCAAAAAGCCTGTATTGCTTTAAAAATAGTTGCTAGGATTAATCTTTTCTACTGCTCAGTACAAATTAATGAGAAACCATGTATTGAAGTAACCAATGTCTAATAAAATAACTTTGATTTAGGCTTCTTTGCTGAAAATGGATTTTTGAAGTGCAATTTCAAAGTGCCACTCTGGGGGACCTCAGATTTGATTATTCAGTCTCCCCAAGCCTTAGTTTTCTGTATCCACAAAGTGGATATAATAGGCTTTTCCTATAAATCAAGGAATGCAGGGGCATGTGATTTGTTAACTGTAAGCCATTGTACAAATGTAAGCTGCTGTTGCTACTGATGACAGCGTTATGGCCTTGGGTGAGGTTTGTGAAGCCAGCCAGCTCCTCCTCTGCTGTGTCTGGACACTTCTACGTCGGTCACTTGTAACCAAACTCCTTCAGACCTAAGTTCCTCAAACTGTAACGTTACATATGGGTCCCCTGGAAAACTTGATGAGATGCAGATTTGGATTTACTGGGACTGGGGTGGGGTGAGATTCTGAATGTGTATGACGTTCCCTACCGTGCAGTTGCTGCAGGCGAGACCCTCCTGTCGAGTAGCAAGACTCCCTGCTGAAAGCCTCCTCAAGGCACCTGTCTGCGTCTCATGGCTCATTGGTCTCCCACCTTTACCTGAAGAGAGCTAACTCACCTTTTGTGGGCCAAGAGCTTCCCTGACAGGTCCACACCTGGGCCTGGAGCAGGAAGGCTCTCTGCTGCACAGAGCACAGACCCCATCCTCCTGTGGTACCCTTCTGCATGTGGCACAGTGTTTGTTTACTGTTCTCCTGCATGTTCATTTCCCTGTACTTTGAGGGCAGCTCTGAAGAGGTGTCAGTTCACCTGCTTTGCTTGACTCTGTCTTTGAACTGATCTGAGCCAGTCAAGTTCACAGAAAACTGACTGCAAAACCCAAATGCACCTTCCCAGTTTCTGAGGGCCACCTGCAGCTCAGTCCGTTGGAGTATCACACACACAACAAGTGATATGTGATGACATGATGATGACTGCCATTGACCTCGTCGGGAAGGACATGCCGTAAACTGGTGGGAGGGCTTTACCAACACTGGCCCTTACCTGAGGGCATGGTCCCAGAACCAGCAGAAATCTTGGGCCTCAACTGAGACCTCATGAATCAGAATCTGTGTTATTTTAAACAATGGAATCCTCATGGGCTCAAGTCCTAGCTGTGCCACCCACTACTCCTGCAACCTTAATCTTTTCTCCCCTAGCTCAACCTCAGTCCTTGGCCTCATTCAGTTTCAGGGTCAACTTAAAAAGACCTCAAATCCTCTCTGTTGATAAAGATGCTGGGAGTTCTCTTTGGTGCCCAGGCTTAGTGGTCAGCACCTCTAACACTCACTCAGCATGGCCGGAGGGGAGTTCTGGTTTGTGATTGTTCCTTCAGACACCATGGGGCTAGCCAGTCGGGTCCTTTTAGGTGAAGGAATTACAGAGTAAGTAGATGTGCTCCACAGCTGTCAGAGAATGTAATCTCCTTGTTTTATTTATATTTATATCTGTAACCGTAGACAAAAAGGAAGTCACCCTGAAAGAAATAACATACCAGTGAGTAATTGGGCCTTCAACAGAATGAAGGAGCCACATGTCTTATGTGTATTTATGACCTGTTTCCCCCTGTGCCAACTCTCATGCACCTATAAATGAGTAAATATAACACACTACCAGTGTATGTGACAACCTGCACAGAGTTCACATGGAAACATGCAGGTCTTCCATCAGTGGCCCAGCCACTATGCTGAGTGTTTTATATATCTTAGGAAGTTCTGAAAACAACCTGATAAGGGTCATGCTCCTCATTTCAAAAATGAGTAAACTGAGACTTAGAGGCCATAACTTGGTACCCCTGTAAATTTCCCTCGTTTGGAAAGTTGAGAAGGGGAAAGACAGCAGGTGGCTTTACCCTCTGTTGTCCTGAGCCATTCATTCCCTTCTGGCTTCAAATTTGCCTGCCCTAGTCCACAAACCCAAGTCTCTGTAGTTAGGCCAAGTGGATGCTTCTGTTTTAGAAGACATTTAGGGAACTTCATGGTGATCCCACCCCCCTTCCAACCTCAGAGGTTTGCCAGAGTATTCATTCCATGTATGATATTTGACTTGTGAGGAGTTTAGGGAAATTTATTTTCCCCCTCTTTTCATATCTTTGATGATGTTTATACTCCTTCTTAGCTAGGAGATCACAGGAAGAGGAGCAGATGGCCTGGTCTGCTCTGAAAGATAAAGTGCAGGGTTAAGCAACTCAAGAATAAGGAGCAGGGATTTGAACTTAGCTTCATCCTACTTCAGAGACCTGGCACTGGAGCATTTGCCTGTGTTGCCTCTGGACCCCAGGGCTCTTCTTTCACATCCTCCTTATTCCCCTCTGCTTCTGGCAAGAGGCACATGAATGAAGGTGCCCTTAGGGGAGAAGCCCTGGTTTGGACAGGGAGAGCTGGCAGAGGTCCAGCAGCAAGTCACGGATCCTGATTCTGGTCAGCTGGGACTGTCCACTTCCGGTGGTAGGCACCAGCACGTCCTTTGTCTCTGCTGCTCAGACTCATGGGAGAGAAGCCAACAGCTGTTCTTCCATTTCCTATGACTGCTTTATACCAAATCAGAAAGGAACTGACCTTAGGAAGGAAGTGTGAGGTTTCTCCAGGACATGTATAAACCTGTGTGTTTTCTTTACACGTTTTATTAGGCTGGCCTCCACCTTTCTCCCAGCTCCCACTGCCATCGTGGACATCACCTCCCAGGGCCAAATGGCCTTTCTAACCCCTGAGGTGTTGGCCTAAGAAGGGTTTTATAAGGATGCTTCTTGGTATCTCACAGCTGAGGACAATCAGGAGGCTATTGCAGACATTCAAGCACGTGGTAGTTAGAGATAAAGCAATGAAAATTGGATGGAAGGGACCAATTCTTGGGACAACTGATGGATAAATGGATTTGAACTCTTCCCAGGATATTGAAAAATAACAGACGCCTCTAAGATTTGGGACCTGGGGAGATGAAAGCAATACCATAAAAAGAAAGTGAGAGTGTATCTTGACTTTGAGATTCTGGAATGTTCAAGGAGACACTCTCAAAAGCATCAGCTATGGATCTGAGTGAAAGGTCAGAGCTGGAATTATACATTTGCAAGTCATCTGCTTAGCTGTGATGAATACAGCTTGAGATGAGCTTTTCTGGAGGAGAGAGAGAAAGACAAGCAGAGGACAGAGACATGTATAGTTCATGCTGGGGGGATGCAAGAAGGGGCAGAAACTACTGCCATGGCTGGAGAGTTAAGAGGAAAGCCAAGGTAGTATAATGCCCTGACCCAGAGCTCAAGAAGATCCATGGTATTGAGCTTAGAGTTGAGGATTATGAAGCTCATGCTACATAACAACTCTCTGTTGATTTTAATGCATCAAGTCATGATGTCCTCAAATCTATTTTTAGCTACTATGGCATGGCCATTTTTTCCTGTTACAGTGGAGTTTGATTTTGTTTGATTTTATCAATAAGTATGTTCTATTTACATCACCAAACATAGTCAAAAAGCCATTAGCTGCATAAATACAAAACAGTTCCTCTACAACCTCATCCATCAGTGAATTCCCATATTAAGTATTTAATGAGTACTTGACTTGAAATCGTACTTAGTCAACAAGTGAGGCATTGTGAATCCTTCCAGGGTTTAGTCCCATTTTAGTTGAAAAGGGAAAATCAACAGTTTGAATATGTGCATAAATTAACCTCAGGTACCCAAAGTATAATTCTGGCCTCACTAACCTACTACCTGTGAATAATTAGGCATGTCGGAGGTGAACCATGAGAGACTATGGACTCTGAAAAACAATCTGAGGGTTTTGAAGGGGCAGGGGTGGGAGGTTGGGGTACCAGGTGGTGGGTATTATAGAGGGCACAGATTGCATGGAGCACTGGGTGTGGTGCAAAAATAATGAATACTGTTATGCTGAAAATAAATAAAAAATGAATTTAAAAAAAATTAGGCATGTCACTTAACCTTTCTGAGTTTCCTTGGCTGTAAAATGGAATACTAATCTTACTTGGGCCACAGAGTTGCTGATAGGGCTAAAGGAGATAATTAAATAAAATATTAGCAGGTAATACTATCAGTAACGTTATCATTGCCTTTCAAGGGGAAAAAAATTTCCAAGTGCATATGTGTTTTTCTTATTAAGTGACTTTGACCTATCTAAAGTTTGGTCCAGGTCATTTCTGCAATAATATGTACTAAGTTAGAAATAACATACACCAGTTTTCTTTTAAGTCATAAAGCTATTTTAATTGATACTCATATCATCAAAGGTTGAAAATTATAATAACATTATATAATAACATAATAAAATTATAATGACAAACAGTAATACAGAGTGCATGTTCAACATTAGTTTTAAAAATATATATTTCCTTTAAAACAAACATAATTTTTAAAAATATCAGAGTGTTTGTGATGTGAAGTCATGGTTACAGTCACGTCCCAGTTTGTCATCTATTCTTGTCCAATATTCAGGTCCAATTTAGGGCTAGACTTGCAGATAGACAATAAATATCTGGTGGTCTTGTATAAGGCTCTTCTCAGCCTATTCTTAAACATAAAACTGAATGGACTGTTAAAAAGTATGAAAACTAATCAAAGTGATATACCATGTTAATAGCATAATGGATAACAACCACATGATCATCTCAGTAGATGCAGAAAAGGCATTTGACAAAATCTGACCCCCTTTTATGAAAAGACACACAACAAAAAAAGAATAGAAGGGAACAACCCCAACCAGACAAAGTGCATTTATGAAAAACCCACAGTTAACATAATGCATAATCTTACAAACCTGAAAGCTTTCTGCCTAAAACCAGGAACCAGACAGATATCACCGCTTCTATTCATCATTATACTGAAGATTCTAGCCAGGGCAATTAGGCAAGGAAAAGAAATAAAAGGCATCCAGATTGGAAAGGAAGCAGTTAGACTATCTCTATTAACAGATAACATGACCTTATATGTAGAAAATCCTAAGGAATCCACTGAAGCGTTATTAGAACTAATAAATTAGTTCAGCAAGGTTGCTGGATATAAGCTCATATAGTTGTATTTCTGTTCACTGGGCATGAAAAATTAGAAAATGAAGTTAAGAAAACAATTCCATTTACAGTGGTATCAAAATCATTCAAATATTTAAGCATAAATTTAACAGAAGTATTTTAAGACTTGTGCACTAAATCTACAAAATATTGTTGAAAGAAATTGTATAAGACATAAAGAAGTGGAAAGACATCCTATGTTCATGGATTAGGAGATTAATATTGTTCAGATGAGCGTATTCCCCAAAGCAGTCTACTGATTCAGTGTCATTACTATCAAAATTCCAGCAGCCTTTTGTGCAGAAATTAACAAGCTGATTCTAACATTCATATGGACTTTCAAGGGGAACCAGAATAGCCAAAATAAGTTTTTAAAAGAAGAATGAAGTTGGAGGACTCACACTTCTGATTTCTAAACTTACTGTAAATATATGGTAATCAAACCAGTGCCATACTGGCATAATGACAGACATACAGATCAATGGAATAAAATAGAGAGCCCAGAAATAAACTTTAGCATGTCTGGTTAAATTATTTTCAAGAAGAGTCCCAAAATCATCCAGCAGGGAAAGGACAGTCTTTACAACAAATAGTGCTAAGAAAATTAAATATTCATATGTTAAAAAAATGAAGTTGGATCCTTTATTTCCACTATGTACAGAAATTAACTCAAAATGGATCAAAGACCTAAATGTAAGACCTAAAACTGTGAAACACAGGGGGAAAATCTTTATGACATTGGATTTGGCAATGATTTCTTGGATATGACACCAAAGGCACAAGGAACCAAAAAAAAAAAAAAGATAAATTGGACTACATCAAAATGGAAAACTTTTGTGCATCAAAGAACAATATCAGTTGAATACAAAGGTAACCCATAGAATGGGCTAAAATATTTCCAAATTATATATATAAGAAGTTAATATCCAGAAAGTATATAAAAATCAACAATAAAAAGACAAACAATCCAATTTAAAAATCAGGAAAGGTCTTAAATAGGTATTTCTCAAAAGAAGATATGTGCATTACCCATAAGCTCATGAAAGGATGCTCAACATCACTAGACATTAGGGATATGCAAATCAGAACCATAAAAAACTTGATAGCCACTAGGACATCTATAATTTTAAAAAAGAAAGAAAAAATTAAAATCTTGGGACACCTGGGTGGCTCAGTTGGTTAAGTGTCTGCCTTTGGTTTGGGTCCTGATCCCAGGCCAAATCAGTTGGGTTCCCTGTTCAAGGGGCAGCCAGCCTCTTCCTCTCCCTCTGCTCCTCCCCCTCAGTGCTCCTGCTCTCTATCTCTCTCTCTCTTAAATAAATAAATAAAATCTTTTTAAAAAATGAAAAAAAAAAAAAGAAATGCAAAGAAAAGGAAAGAAATGTATACCTGGAAGTGGAGAAATTGGAGCCCTATACACTAATGATGGGAATGTAAATTGGTACAGCCAATATAGAAAACAGTTTGGGTTTGGGCATTCTTCGAAAAAACGTAATTCTTTGAAAAAACATTTATGCTAAACATAAAATTACCATATGATCTAGCAATTCCATTCCTAGGTATTTATCCATAAGAAATGAAAAAATATTCACATGAAAGTTTTTGCACAAATGTTCATATTAGAATTATTCATGGTAGCCAAAAAGTGGAAACAACCTGATTGTCCATCAACAAATGAATAGATAAACAAAATTTTTGGTGTATGCCTAAAATGGAATATTAGTTATCCATATAAAAATAAATGACGTACTGATTCATCCTATGCTGGTGAACCTGGAAAACATTGTAAGTGGAAAAACCCAGACAAAAAGGCCACATATTATATAATTCAGTTACATTAAATATACAAAGTAAGCAAATCCATAGAGATAGAAGGTAGAATAATGGTTGTTAGGGGCTGATGTGGTCCCGGGAGCGATTGCTAATGCGTACAGGGGGTTAATAAAAATGTTTTAAGATTGTCTAAAGTGACAATTGTAACTCTGTGGATATACTTAAAAAATACTGAATTGTATACTTTCAAAATTGAATTTTATGGTTATGTGAACGATATCTTAATTTAAAAGAAGGAATGGACATAAATAGCCCAGTGATATTTTAGCATGGAAAGATTTAACTCCAAAACGGCCCTGACATCTTGATGAGGTTTGCTGATAATGCCAGGTTAGAAGGGGCATGAATGTTCTCTTTACAGAGGGAAGAGCTATAGAGTTGGGAACAGCAGGGGTGTGGTGGAGGGGCTTTTTTAAACTGGGTAATCTGTTAGTACAATGTATAGCAAGATTTACAGACATTTCTTTTTAAATGAACAAATGAGGTATCATTAGGGAATCTTAAAAAAACTTTTTTTTTTTTTATTATGGTAGGCACTGCACCAGAGGGTACAAGTTACAGGTTATAAAAACAGAGCAAAAGTTTCCGTAGCCTGAAATGATTTGCTACATGACAGTCTCTTCCTCTGGCTTCTAAGATGAAAGGCCCCAGAATTCCTTCTTCCTCTTTCAAATGATGACTTAGTGATGATGATAAAAATGACTAACTACTGAGAGCTGAATATGTATGATGCCTCTTACATGCATTTTCTCATTTTAATTTCCCCATCATCACTGTGACATAGTTGTTGAGAACTTACCCAAGATCACGCAGCGAGTCTGTGCCAGAGCTGGGCTTGCAGCCCCACACCTGTGTGACCCAAAGACCTCACTCATAACCACTGGACTGTGCCAACACTTTCCTCTGAAGGAAAATCCCCCCAAGAGTTTACAACTTCCAACCACACCAAGTAGGGAGTCAATAGTGTGGAGAGGAAGTACTGTGGACTGGGAGTTCAGGGCCTAATTCTAGTCCATCTTTGTCCTAATCAGCCCTATGACCTTGGGCAAGAAGCTTGACCTCTCAGAGGCATAGTTTCCTGATTTGTAAAGTGTGGAAAATTCATCCTGACTACCCCCATCATTCCTTCCAGACCCAGTGTTTGGTCTAAGTCCAGCTTGGTTTACCTAGTGCTAATAAAACCTCAGATTCAGTTGTAAAAGTGACACTAAGGAATAGAACCTTCAAGTCAGTGTAGGGTGGGGATGTGGAGTGTCTTTTGTGTCGGTCTGGTGTGGCACTGGTCCCAGAGCTAATCTCAGTGCGATGTGGAGCAGTTCCTTAACCTCTGTCACCCTCTGCTAAAATGAGGACAATGATAACACAGTGTGCTCTGCCATCCACACAGAGTGGTTGTGAGCCCTGAGTAAAATTTCTGTAGGTACTAGTACATAATAAGTACTAGATAGTATCTATTTTTTAATAATATGATAAGCAGGGGGACACCTGGGTGGCTTAGTCCTTTATGCATCTGCCTTTGGCTTCGGTCATGATCCCAGGGTTCTGGGATCAAGTCCACATCTGGCTCCTTCCTAGGCAGAGAGACTGCTTCTCCCTCTGCTTATGTTCTCTCTCTCTCTGACAAATAAATAAATGAAATCTTTAAAAAAAATAATATAATAAGTAGTCATTATCATATATTATTTAATAATTGATTTATGACTATTATTATTGATGGTTATAATTATATCATAGAGATACAAATGCTCTTAAAGGTTATGATGCAAGTAGCCCTGCCAGGTTGTTACTCTGGAGTTCAGGTGGCCCGCCTGGGCTTGCTTCTAGAATCATCCACGTCTGTTGGCTCAACCATCCCTGAGGAATGCGCTGCTGGGTAGAAGGGCATTAGATTGTCACCAGCACTCCCAGCTTCCCTCCGATTACCTTGGAGTTACTAATGCCATTTACCCAATACAGTATCCCAGCTTGTCATATGAATTTTAGCTCAATTAATTTTGTTTACCCAAAGTAGTCAGAAATCGGCAGGTAGTCAATGAGAGGCACTGATAAAACAGTTAGCTGGTATGCTGTACAAAGAAAAGAAACTTCTGTTGCCTGGAAGTTTCACAAAATGGGTAGGGACTTTTTTCTCTTTCCAATGTTAGTTGATAACATAATAAGCACATATGATGTATTTACAATACCCTTTATCACAGTGTTATTTATTATGGTAAGACATTATAAACATAACATTGACTACTAGAAAACCATTAAAAATATTAGAAAGCTAGTTTTAGAGCTGGGGAAATGTGCACTGGAGAGTGTGTTTTTTTAAAGGGTTAGAAAAAACTATGTGCTCTGATGGTTAACTTGGTAAATACTGTGTATTTATTAAAAAAAAAAGCCAACAAAACCAAACACATGAGATGTTGCAACAGAAATACTGAGATTTTTAAAATGTCTATACTGCCTAGAGCAATCTATACTTTTAATGCTATTACGATCAAAATTCTTCAAAGAGCTGGAGCAAATAATCCTAAAATTTGTATGAAATCAGAAGAGACCCCGAATTGCTAAGGAAATATTGAAAAACAAAAATAAAACGGGGGGCATCACGTTACCTGATTTCAAGCTTTACTACAAAGCTGTGATCACCAAGACAGCATGGTACTGGCATAAAAACAGACACATAGACCAGTGGAACAGAGTAGAGAGCCCAGATATGGACCCTCAACTCTATGGGCAAATAATCTCCGACAAAACAGGAAAAAATATACAGTGGAAAAAAGACAGTCTCTTCAATAAATGGTGCTGGGAAAACTGGGCAGCTATATGTAGAAGAATGAAACTCGACCATTCTCTTACACCGTACACAAAGATAAACTCAAAATGGATAAAAGACCTCAACATGAGACAGGAATCCATCAGAATCCCAGAGGAGAACATAGGCAGTAATCTCTTCGATATCAGCCACAGCAACTTCTTTCAAGATATGTCTCCAAAGGCAAAGGAAACAAAAGCGGAGATGAACTTTTGGGACTTTATCAAAATCAGAAGCTTCTGCACAGCAAAGGAAACAGTCAAGAAAACAATGAGGCAACCCATGGAATGGGAGAAGATATTTGCAAATGACAGTACAGACAAAAGGTTGATATCCAGGATCTATAATGAACTCCTCAACCTCAACACACACAAAACAGACAATCATATCAAAAAATGGGCAGAAGATATGGACAGACACTTCTCCAATGAAGACATACAAATGGCTATCAGACACATGAAAAAATGTTCATCATCACTAGCCATCAGGGAGATTCAAATTAAAACTACATTGAGATATCACCTTACACCAGTTAGAATGGCCAAAATTAGCAAGACAGGAAACAACATGTGTTGGAGAGGATGTGGAGAAAGGGGAACCCTCTTCCACTGTTGGTGGGAATGCAAATTGGTGCAGCCTCTTTGGAGAACAGTGTGGAGATTCCTCAAGAAATTAAAAATAGAACTTCCCCTTGACCCTGCCATTGCACTCCTGGGTATTTACCCCAAAGATACAGATGTAGTGAAAAGAAGGTCCATCTGTACCCCAATGTTTATAGCAGTAATGGCCATGGTCGCCAAACTGTGGAAAGAACCAAGATGCCCTTCAATGGGCGAATAGATAAGGAAGATGTGGTCCATATACACTATGGAATATTATGCCTCCATCAGAAAGGACGAATACCCAACTTTTGTAGCAACATGGACGGGACTGGAAGAGATTATGCTGAGTGAAATCAGTCAAGCAGAGAGAGTCAATTATATGGTTTCACTTATTTGTGGAGCATAACAAATAGCATGGAGGACATGGGGAGTTAGAGAGGAGAAGGGAGTTGGGGGAAATTGGAAGGGGAGGTGAACCATGAGAGACTATGGACTCTGAAAAACAATCTGAGGGTTTTGAAGGGGCAGGGGTGGGAGGCTGGGGTACCAGGTGGTGGGTATTATAGAGGGCACGGATTGCATGGAGCACTGGGTGTGGTGCAAAAATAATGAATACTGTTATGCTGAAAATAAAAAATAAATTAAAAAAAAAAGAAATACTGAGATTATTTCTGGGTATGGGATTACTGATTAATTTAATTTTCCTCTGTATGCTTCTCCACGTTTCGATACTTTCACAGTGAGCTCTTTGGAAATCTGAGGGCAGAAGTTACTTTTTATTAATAAGAATTGTCAGGGGTTTTTTTTCTGCTCTGAGGTTTTTCAGTCCACTAAACTGTTTTAATCTGACTATGGCTTAATTTTCAATCTAGGCATATTGTTTTTTTCTTTTTTTTTTATGTGCTAACTTAGAAATAATATGCTTCATTGACTTTGTGAACTTATCTTTTTTGTTGTAGTACTGAGGACAGCCCAGACACATTTGTTACAAGATTGATTTGTTAGTCTGAAAACCAATAACAGATAATGAGAAAGAATCACCAATTACCTAACCTTTCTTTTAAACCATTTACTTCCCTGTTGAAAAGCAATTTTCAACTCTGCCTGAGATTATTGTCTTTAAGCCAACTCTAAATCTTTTATAAAAAGAAATCAACATCCGTTCTCTCCTGTCTTATTTTATAATTGGAATTGTCCCACTCAGTGTCCATTAAATATGCAGTTGATAAATCTAACGCTTAACTTAAAAAAATAAATGGACTGTCTACAAAATTAATTGATTCAAAGAAAACTGGATACAGTAGATATGATTTAAAAAGTTTTCTACTTTCTTCCCTACTTTTAATTTGAAGTAACTTTTCAAAAGCAATATTGTGATATTTATTGGGAAAAAATCTGAACAGCACAGATGTTGAACCAGGTTGTGTCTATGAGAAGATTTGAGTTTTTTCCTCTGGACGATTTTTCCAGATATAATTTTGATATATTTTTTTAAACACTGTCATATGTACAGTAGAGAAAAGTTAAACAAAACAAAAATCAATCTACAAACACTATTATTAGTTTGGTGTGTAAGGTGTAGATATGTCAACATACACCTACATTTGTAGGGCACCTGGGTGGCTCAGTGGGTCGAGCCTTCGGCTCAGGTCATGATCTCAGGGTCCTGGGATTGAGTCCCGCATCGGGCTCTTCACTCAGTGGGGAGCCTGCTTCCCTCTCTTTTTCTCTGCCTGCCTCTCTGCCTACTTGTGATCTTTCTCTGTGTGCCAAATAAATAAATAAAATCTTTAAAGAAATACATTTGTAAAATTATTTTTCCTCTAATAGGATCATATTTCGTTGTTTCCAACGTGGTGGGGTTTTTTACCTAAATTTATCATAAAAAAAGTGTCAGTGTCAACACATATAAATTTCCCTCATTTTGTCTGTATTTTTGCAAGAATTTCTGTCAGATAAAATCCTAGAAGTGGAATTTCTAGGACAAAGGGTATACTGTGTAAGTTTTGGTTTCCCTTCCCAGAAAGCTTATGCCTGTTTCACCAGCACTCATGGAGAATGAGGATGAAAAGTAATGTTTCAGAAGCAGAAATACATAGCAGGTCTTCCGGATGGTTTACCTTGGTTCAAAAACAAACACAAACAAATGTTAAGTTACCATCAAAATATAACGCAAGTACTATGCTCTATTTTTTATTGAAGTCAGATTCCTGTAATGTGTAATCCTGCTGTTAAACAACAGAAATGGAACTGAGTAAATTGAAGATCTTAGTGGCTTTATTAAATGACTGATTTGTGCATCAGACAGCATCCCATCTAGCAAATAGAGTTGTACAAATGGACAGTTTTTATAGGGAGGTGGGTGAGGCAAGAGATTATTAGTAAAAGAAAAGAAGGATTGTTTCAAGCCAGATCATCTTCCCTTGGGGGAAAGGGCAGGGGGTCTTATTAGGTGGATTACCTCATCTTTGTGTGGGGTAGGAGTGTTATAGAGAAGGTCCACGTGACAGATGACCTCATGGGTGATGACCAGAAAATTCCAGATTGATTGGCTTAAATCCCACTCCTGGAGAGGTCCACGCTGCAGTTAAACCCTGGTTTATTATCCTGAGGGGAAATGACTCCACCCAGGGCCTGTGGCTTTGCTTTTTATTTATTTATTTTTTTTAAGAGACTCACCAGGAAATCAGAGACTCCATCTTCCCTGCAGAAGATCCCTCAAAATGCTGAGGGTAACAGAGGACTGACCTTTGGAGTCAAAGCTGAATCGTAGTTCCACCCCCTCTCAGTTGTGGAATGTCTTTAGACAAATTACTTAACTTCTCTGTCTTCTGTTTTACCACCTATAGGGTAGGGATAATAACCCTTGTCTTACAGTGTTCTTTGTAAGAATTAAATGAGTTTCTTGTTGCCGAGAGTTCTTAAATGGTGATTAGCAGGAGGTAGGTGGGGAGCTGTTCTTCAGCCGCTGGAAAAGGATTAGGGTATTAGCCAAGGGCATCCTGGATGATAAAGTTTTTAAAAAGTTTTGCAAAAATCCTTGATGAAATTGCTAACATTCTAGATAGTGTATGCTATGTAATATTACACCTCTTCCCACATCCTCCATTTCCCTCCCTGACCCTGCATTATACTGATTATCTGTCTCCTCTCATAGAATGTTGTATGTGAACAAAGATCTTTTCTTGTTCACTAAATCCCAACATCGGTGTGACCTGTAACAAAGTATATCACACACAGTAGGCACTCAGCAAATGAATGAATGAAATTTGTACTGGAACCTTCCTTCAACCCAGGTTTATTGACAGCTAATAGGGCTGGCCCTTGGACACAGATCACACCCAAGGTAACTCAGGCTTGGCCTGGGACGATGCAGAGTCCTGGGCCAGGAGCCAGACTCTTCTGGTTCCCACTCAGCTTTTGCCATTTCCAGGGCTGACCACTCATGACCTGGGTCCTTGGGCAAGTCCCATAGCAACTTCACTCAGACTTTGTAAAAAATAACATTAGCAATGCCTGGCTGTTGGGACATTCTCACATTATGCAAGAGATTATATGAGATTCCTTGATAAACTCTAGGTTTTCGTGTGAGGCACAGCAAGAAAGACCAAATGCTTTTAGTTTTGATTGGATCAAAAAGCAAAAGGAGAAAGAAATGGAAAGTGGCAGGTTTTGCTGGGCTTGAGCCCAAACCTGAGGCTCTTCCATGCTTGGACCCAAACTAGCATTTCTGAATAAGCGCTAACTCTGAGGGAGGGGGTGGGTTTTGGGGAGAGGGAGCTCCCCAATAACACTGTACCCCAGGGCATTGGGTAAGCAGTTATTAAGGAAAAGTGCTTACCAAGTTTAGAGGCTTTTCTGGATATTTCTGGACTGCACAATATGCAGACAGCCCCTGGAAATGGTAGCTTATAATAAAAATCAGGCGCTTTCTGATCACCAGACAGGAAGGCAGGAATGACAGGACTCTGGGGATGGCAGGGGACAAGGCGGGGGAGGGGATACTGCTCAAGGGAAGCTGTGGGCCAGATTTCCCTCCCTGGAGGCAGAGTGATTGCCTAGATCCAACCAGAGTCTGCAAAGTCTAGGGTGCTATATTTTTATGTAGATGTTTTGATCTTCCCACTACCCACATGGTGCCTTCATGGGTCACACTTATTTTGTGGTGCCTTCTGGAAAATAAAGCTTTATTCCTTATTTTCTACAGTGACACGCCATCTCTCCTAATATACGGAGCCATTGGGAATAACCTGCAGTTTTCTAAATAAGCCACAGTGTCTCTTACGCTCTGACTTTTACATAGAGTTCCAAGCAATAAGGCAGACTAGGGGCGCCTGGGTGGCTCAGTGGGTTAAGCCGCTGCCTTCGGCTCGGGTCATGATCTCAGGGTCCTGGGATCGAGTCCCGCATCGGGCTCTCTGCTCGGCAGGGAGTCTGCTTCCCCCTCTCTCTCTCTCTGCCTGCCTCTCCATCTACTTGTGATTTCTCTCTGTCAAATAAATAAATAAAATCTTAAAAAAAAAATAAATAAGGCAGACTAAATTTCTTTGGACACTGACTAACCTCACAAACACCTTAAGCCCTGTTCCCCCATTGAGAATCACAGAATGTGATATATAAGTTCTGAAGGAGCTGTAATTCCCACATAAATGATATGTAGACAAGGTTGAGGAGAGCAACTATTGTTTCATGAAACCATATGCTGAGTGATCAGGAACATCAGCTCTGAAGTCCAGTAGACCTTGATTCAAATCCCAGCTCCCAGGTTACTTCTTTGGTACCTCACATCAGTCTCCCATCATACTACTATCTACCTCCTAAGTTAATCCATGGAAAATACTTAGTTCAGGAAACTAATGTTTGAGCAGAGAACCAGAACTTGTAAGCCCTGTGTCTCATGGTAAATATTTCCAGGTTGTGACTGTGTCGAGAGCTATAGTCCGATTCTGCTGTAAAATAGCTATTAACTGAAGAACATAGAGCTGAGAGAAAACCTTGACTGTGACAGAGGTGGATAATTTTATTCACTATACATTTTCTAAAAACTTTTTCATAAGAAAAGAACTGCAGCTTCTAGTGGACTTTATGCATTTTCCCCACAACTAATGAGGAAGTGCCAGGGGTCATGGAGCTTTGAGGTCTCTCAGCCATCACAGAGTTACCCATCGTGCAGAAAGCACAGTGTGGTGGTGATGGAGGCTGGAGTTGGGGCCATGTGGCATAGGAAGGGGAAGGGGGAGATTTTATGGAGCACCCAGTAAGAACAAGAGGAAACAGGAAGTTTTTAACAGCTGCTTAAAGTTTGGAGCTTGCGGGACACCTGGGTCGCTCGGTCGGTTAAGCATCTGCCTTTGGCTCACGTCAAGATCTCAGGGTCGTGGGATAGAGCCCCATGTCAGGCTCTTGCCTGCTGTGCTCTCTCTCTCTCTCTCTCTCTCTCTGTCAAATAAATAAATAAAAGCTTTTTAAAAAGAAAAAAAAAGGGTAGAACTTGTGGGCAGAAAATTATCTCCCAAGATTTCTGGGCTATTTCTTTGTAGGTCATGAGTATTTCTGCTTTAAAGAGACATACACAAAGGTCTACATTATGTGTCAAGGTTTCTAACATCAGATTTGTGTTTGTTTTGAGTTTGATGTCACTTATCCTGAAACACGTGGACTGTGGCATTTATTAGGGCTACAATGACCCTGCTTCTTTTTTCTTCTTTCATTCAGTTTTTTTAGGTCTCCTTTATTGCCGTTTCTCACCAGTCACTAGACTCTTTATTCATTGTAACAGCATGTGATTCCTATCTCAAGATAAATTGCAGTTTATAATATATTATCTTAGGTTATTTATGTCTTTTATTACATTATCTCTTCTGTTACATATTAGATAAGCGATTCCACAAGATTTAGGAGTTACTTTTATTTCCATCACAGAGTGTTGTACTTTGAAATCATGTTCCAGAGTTGGTTACTTCTGGGAAGACCTCCCCTTCCCTATAGAGCTAATTCCACTGTACATAAATTATCAGTATCCAGAAGCTGCAATCTGCCTGTTATCAGACCACATTCTGAGTCCATTTTCAGGAAATCTAGTACTCCCTAAACCATTCAAAAGTTAGAGAGTGAGACCATATACACCATGTAGATTTGAGCACTTGCTATATTTTAATTATTTTCAAATAAGATCTTAGCACTAACTATAATTTGTAATCCTTGCTGTCCACTGAAGTTGATTTTTGGTAGTTTGGTCCAAAAAAATGGGAACAAATGGTTGCAGTAAGTCATTGTACTCTTTACTCACCCATTCACCTTTTAGAATCAAAGAGAATAATTTGGATACTATAGTTTTTATACAGAAGACAAAACAGGGAGTTCTGACTGGAATATACTTAAAATAGGATCAGGCTTGCATCAGTGAAGAAAAGTATTATTCAAACTTTACAGTTTTCCTCTCATGATTTTTTGTTAGATTGTCACTGAGAGCATTCCTGCAAAAGGGGAACAACTCAATTGAACAGCAAACGTAACCAAGAATTTTTCTTGAGCTATGCTTCAGAGGCGGCAGGTGGGCTGCATGGGTGAGGATGGGGTAAGGGAAGAACGTCAGAGCCCAGACCATCAATAGAGATGCCCTGTCAACAGGGTTGTCTAAGAACTAAGAATTCCCAGTTTCCTTCTTCTCTCCCACACTGTTACTGGCTTGTTAATTTGGGCAGAATGCGTAGGCCTAGTTTTTGGATCAGAAGGTATGGTCCATACTTACCAGAGGAGCATATTCTGTTGTGCACAGAAGATACACAGTGAAGGGAAGGCTAGAGAAGATTTAGAGTTTAAGAGGGAAGGGAAGTGTATGGGCTTGTTTTTAAGGGTAAGGGAAACCAAACACGGGCAGGCAAAGAAGAGTCTGCGGTGGGAAAGACTGATGACTGATGCTGGAGACAACCGCTGAGGCAATTTGAATAGATTTAGTCACAAAACTAGGTGGGCCTTGGGGAGGGGGAGACACACATTTTTCTCAGAAAAGGAGGAGAAAACGGAAAACATAGAGGCATTTGGTCTAATGGAAGGAGTCCCTGACATTTGTCAGTTATCATCGTGTAGTAAAACGTGTGGTAAGCATCAAACACAGTAGCTACGTTTGTGGTGAGCACAGCATCTTGTTTAAACTTGGCGATCACTATGTTGTATGCCCCAAACGAACATAATGTTGTGTGTCAACTACACTCAAGTAAAAACAATTTTTTAAAAATGATCAAACGAATTAAAGGAAAATACAGGTGGCTTTGGGAGTGTGAGAATAGAAAGGCTATAATGCAGAGGTAAAGAAGACAGTGAGTGATTTTGGGAAAACAAAACAAAACAAATTCATGTCAAGTCTGAAGCTGCCCTGAAGGTCCAGCTGAAGTTAGATAATCCAGATTAGCAAGGGTCCCATCACTAAGTAGCAACAATGTCAGGGTCATCACATAGCAGCCCAGAAGCCAAGGACAGATGGTTGAGTTTAGGGTTGAAGATTGGGAAGTACATGTGGCGGGAAGTCAAGGAGACTTGGGACAGCATCCTGGGTGTTGTGGGTGCCATGCTAAAATGCTGGCCATGCACGCAAACCAAGACCAAGGAACTGGAAGTCTGCCAAGGACAGAGAATGTTTAATAGAAGGGGTGGAAGGGAAAAGGCAGTCAAACTCAAGGCTGAGGATTTCAGAGTTCAGTATTATAGCGATGGAGCACTTCGGAGTGACGATTCCAAGGTTGTCTGCAGCAGGGATTTAAAGAAGAGTCTAGGATGTGGAAGTCTAAATGTTGATGAAGCCTTCCTCATGAACTGTACCGTTGTCCAGTATCCAAGCCAGGTGACAGTCAACAGTAAGGAATGCCATGCCATCAGAAGGGCTTTGTTCTGCCAAAGAGTCAGTGAGAATGCTTTAAGAAATCAGGAATGGAAGAAAGATTCTGGGGAAGTAGAATGTCCCCTATGGAGCTTAAGGGGGACTGGCCCGGGAGGGACTGCTGGGAAGGAAAAGGTGTGAACTGGATGAGAAGTGAGAACAGTTTGGCTCCTGGAGCAGCATTTCCTGAAGGGCTCCAAGTAGCCCTAGTCTCACAGAGTGGCCCAGTAGGTATGATATAAAGTGTGCTTTGGGGAGCAATGGATGAAGCAATGTAAATAGATTTCTTTACTGCAATAACCCTTAGAGCCTTTAACAATATACCTGTGCACCCCCTGTGTTTCCAGGAAGAGGATTTGTGACATGAATATGTGACATTTCCCCAACTTAGCCATAAAACTGATAATACTTTGGGAAATTCTGTTGTAGGGTTAATCAGAGATTTTCAAAGCTTTTTGAGCAGATGGACGGATGGATGGGTGGTTAAGTAGATGAATGAATGAATGATTTGTAGGCAGGAGATTGAGAGATGGAGGAGTGGTCAAATAATGCCCAGGGAATAATTTGGAGTCTATGAATACATTTGGTGCTTCTATCTAGTGCATTTGCCACACTCGCTTCCTCACCATCTTTTTACTGCCACTTGTGCGGCAGGGAATAAGATTTATTTATTTAATTTATTTAGATATAGCTCCTCACTGCCTATTCCTCCCTTACTTTATAGGTGGTTTTGTCCCTGCAAACCCCCAAATGTTCTCAGCAAGAATCAGTCTTTGAGGATGGAATGTCGGCAGGTAGACCATGAAGGTTTGGACCATGTGCCATGGGTCCCCAAGGTCTCTTGTATGTTTACACACCATGTGCCTATGCAGCCACATATGCCTCCACCACCCTGCCTACCATCCTTCTTTCCTCTTTCACCTTGGTTGTGGTGCCCAAACTCACCCTCATTTCACAATATTCTACTGGTTAGCACTGGAGGATGAGGAATCAAATAGTACCTTTGACTTGTCTTCTACTCTGCAAAGTGTCATAGTGAACTGGTTGAAGAATGTTGTGTTAAATCAGTTCTCCTTCTGAAAATGGGGAACTGAGCCTTTACCCATGCCCTAGGGGGCAGGAGCAAGAAGACTGGATAGTTATCAGAAAGGTCTCCATTACAAGAAAGATAGTAGAGAGCTATTTACCAAGCAGAAACTTGGTTAGGAGACCTGTAAGATTTTGAAAGGCTCTCAAGTAAATATCTGTTGTAGGGGTATCAACCTTGGTGTCACCACAACTTGTGTTGCTTTATTTTAGAACGCCAGCCAGGCACCTCCATGGCCAATTCCAGTGCCCTCCCTTCAAGTTCAGCTGGGATCAGCAAGGAACTGATTGACCTCCAGCCCCTCATTCAGTTCCCAGAGGAAGTCGCCAGCATCCTGATGGAGCAGGAACAGAACATTTACCGAAGGGTCTTGCCAGTTGACTACCTTTGCTTCTTGACCCGGGACTTAGGCACTCCGGAATGCCAGACATCCCTGCCCTGCCTCAAAGCATCCATCTCAGCTTCGATTCTTACCTCCCAGAATGGAGAGCACAATGCCCTGGAAGATCTGGTGATGAGATTTAATGAGGTAAGAAGCCACTTGGAGATATATTTGTACTTGAAACTCTAATAAGTGATTTTTAAGCATATTTCTCCTCTTCGGATCATCTGTTATTGGTGTCTCACCTACCTCTTGGTCTTGCCCCTTCCATGATGGCTGCCTTCTTTCCAAGCAATGAGATTGACAACACATTGTCGTCCTCCTGGTCACTTCACTCAACCTGCCCTAGGCCTAACTATTCCTATCCTCACCTCTGTCTTCATCAAGTCCATGGGCCTTCTCTCTTTGGACAGTGTTTGCCCTTTTGTCCTCTCCCTTGCCAAAATATTCTCCCTGGGCCCATTTTCTGGTATTCCCCCTCCCCTTATTCCTACAGGTGCTTTTAAGACCAAATGTCTCAATTTTGAGTTTTGACCACATGATCCCTGGCCATAGTATCTGCCAACCCACCTCCTCTTCCATTATCAGGGCTCCTCAGCAGAAACGTAAAAACCAATGCACCTGGGTCAGAAGCACAGGGAGGAGCGTGGGTTTGAGGGGCACTTCATCCCTCAACTCCTGTTCCCTGCACACCAACAAGATCCTCAACCCAGAACGTTTCTTCAAGACCTCTGAGATGTTACCAGAAGCCAGTGCTGGAGAGGACAACTGTGACCAGAGTCTGAGAATACTTGAGAGGAAGACACTGTAAGAGGCTTAGGGGCTGAGAGGAAAAGAGCCCTGGGTTGGAATCATATGCCCATGGAACAAAAACAAGGGACAGGAGGAAAGGCAGATCTCCATCCAGTATATCTCTGATGGATGGAGGGTCCATCAAACTTTGTCACGTAAACCCTTTCCAACTGTGGCAGCTCACCTTGCAACCTCCACAGCCTGCCGATCCTGACCCCAATGATGGTTGTAAATGCCAGGGACCTTGATAAGGCCCAGTGGATGGATCAGAAAGTTTTAGAAGCTGAGCCCAGCAGTTTTGTGCCTGGACATGCTCCATCACCATTCCTCAAAGGAAAGTCCATTTTCTGTAGGAATCGCTGATACCATCTGGTAGTGTCATGCTCATCATTTTACACATACCATTTATTTGCTTCTCACAACAACCCAGGGAGACAGATACTCTCATGGGCCCAGCACGCTTCCGCTGCGCAACTCTGCTAACAGATACTCTCATTAGGTTCATCTTACCAGTGGAGACACTGGAGAATGAGGAAATGAAGTCATTTGCCCAAAGTTTCATGGGTGGTAGGTAGCAATAGTGATATTCAGACCTACGTGGTCAGACCCCAGAGCCGGGGCTACAAACCATTATCCCCCCACCTGTATCAGGCTCCCACTGAGGGATAGCACCTGGCCCTGCCCCAAACTGAGCAACACAGACTCCCGGGGAATCCGCTTGAGAGCCTGTGAACCACAATGCCCCTAAATTGCTTTTTCAACTAAATCTCCTGATGTTCTTGATTTTCCCTACTGATAAAAATAGGTGGAAAATGTAAGTTCCAGTACCTTCAGTGTTTTATTTGTGGATTTTACTCTCTGTTGTATAGTGCTTTAAATGTCCAGACCTACTCACTCTCAGGGCCTTAGGACCTTATCCTTGTCCATTGTGCTTGTGGTTGTTTTAAATTCTACCTGAAGTTCTGCTTTGCCTGAACTTTTAAAATCTAATTTTGAATTAATTTGGGAGAAAGAAAATTTCAGTTTCTTCCATTCACTCCCATAACCTCAGGAATCAAAGATGAATCAGTGATTTCGCTAATTCAGAGTTAGTGATGATACAAAGGACAGCTGGGTTGTGAGGCATGCTTTGGACTATCTCTGAAAATAGTTTAGCTAAGCAACTTCAGAACATAAACAAGATTTCTGGGAAAACACTTAAACTACTTAAGAGAACAGTCTGTTTTCAAGTATTCTCAAGCATCTATTTTCATACAAATTATGGATACTGATTAAAAATCAGTCTTACATAGTCATTACAGATCTGAAATGACCTCTAGTAGGCAACACTGGGCTAGCTAAATTGTAGTTGCTTTCTGTACTTTAATGTAGAAAGGCTGCATTGCACTAAAAGAGAATTCTTTTCTTTTTTAATTTTTTTAAATATTAACACATAAAGTATTATTAGCCCCAGGGGTACAGGTCTATGAATCAGCAGGTTTACACTTCATAGCACTTGCCATAGCACATACCTTCCCCAATGTCCATAACCCAGCCACCCTCTCCCTACCCCCCTACCCCTGGCAACCCTCAATTTGTTTTGTGGAATTAAGAGTCTCTTATGGTTTGTCTCCTTCCCGATCCAATCTTGTTTCATTTATTCTTTTCCTATCCCCCCAACCCCCCACATTGCCTCTCAACTTCCTCATATCAGGGAGATCGTATGACAATTGTCTTTCTCTGATTGACTTATTTCGCTAGCATAATACCCTCTAGTTCCATCTACGTCGCCACAAATAGCAAGATTTCATTTCTTTTGATGGCTGCATAGCATTCCATTGTATATATATACCACCTCTTCTTTATCCATTCATCTGTTGATGGACATTAGGTTCTTCCCATAGTTTGGCTATTGTGGACACTGCTGCTATAAACATTCGGGTGCATGTGCCCTTTCGGATCACTACATTTGTATCTTTAGGGTAAATACCCAGTAGTGCAATTGCTGGGTCGTAGGGTAGCTCTATTTTCAACTTTTTGAGGAACCTCCATGCTGTTTTCCAGAGTGGTTACACCAACTTGCATTCCCACCAACAGTGTAGGAGGATTCCCCTTTCTAAAAGAGAATTCTTAAATTAAGATTTTCACCTACTTAGAAGGTTCTTGCCTTCAAAGTAGTGTGGCTTTGACTTCTTTAAAGAAAAGGGAGGATAGGAGCCAGCATTTATTTATTAGGTACTCTGGACTGGACATTTTCATACTTTTAAATCCTATTTAATCCTCACGATAGTTGTGTAAGGCTGTTGCCATTGTCTCTGATTCACAGATTTAAAAAAAGTAAAGCTTAAGTAACAAAATAAATAATGATAGTATTGGATTATAGTTCATAGAATAAGTATTCTTGAGTCCATAGTGATCAAAATAAATGAATAAATTCATTAATGGGATGGGAGGGGAAGCTCTTAATTATAAAATAATCTAATTAATAAATGTAGAAGGATGAAAATAGGAAATCACCTGGAGGACCCCCCAGCAATAAATTGTTACAAGCAAGAATGCTAATATTAGGGGCGCCTGGGTGGCTCAGTGGGTTAAGGCCTCTGCCTTCGGCTCAGGTCATGATCTCAGGGTCCTGGGATCGAGTCCCGCATCCGGCTCTCTGCTCAGCGGGGAGCTTGCTTCCTCCTCTCTCTCTCTGCCTGCCTCTCTGCCTACTTGTGATCTCTCTCTGTCAAATAAATAAATAAAATCTTAAAAAAAAAAAGAATGCTAATATTATTGGGCAAAAATATGATGAGAAATAAGATATTGGCTTAGTCAAAAAGTATCTCTCCACAAGGGGTGCCTGGCTGGCTCATTTGGCAAAACATTTGCCTCTTGATCTCGGGGTCATGAGTTCAAGACCCACATTAGTTGTAGAGATTACTTAAGGAAATAACAAAATAAATAAAAAGAGTATCTCTCCATAAAATATTTATTAATCACAAAAGAAAAAATAGAACAGTGGAAAAACCCAGTAGACACCACCGTAAGTGCTCAAGGTCATCATGACCAGTAAGACAAGTTACATTGATAGGTAACTCTTGCTGTGGTACACTAGGAAGGTCATGACATCATCTCTTTGATGTTCTTGACACCTAAAGAAAAGGGAGGGGCATAACCTAAATTTATTCATGAGGAAAACGAAGCATCAGACAATCCCAGATCAAGGGACATTCTACTCTTCAAAAGTATCAAGGTCATGAAAGGTAAGGAAAAATTGAGGAATTGGCAAAGACTAGAGAACACAAAGAAACATGACAACTAAATGCAGTGGGGCATCCTCCTGATACAAGGTTAGGAAAAAAAAGATATTAATGGGGAAACTGGTGAAATTCTAATAAGGCATATGGTTTAATCTGTATTCATGGGTCAGTGTTAATTTCCTCATCTTGATAATGGCACTGTGTTTATAAAAGATGCTAACATTAGCAGAAGCGGGATGCACTGTCTGCAGGAACTCTCCATCCTATTTTTGCAACTTTTCTGTGAATCTAAAATTACTTCAGGGACGCCTGGGTGGCTCAGTTGGTTAAGCAGCTGCCTTCGGCTAAGGTCATGATCCCAGTGTCCTGGGATCAAGTCCCACATCAGGCTCCTTGCTTGGCGGGGAGCCTGCTTCTCCCTCTGCCTCTGCCTGCCTGTGTCGCTTTCTCGCTCTCCCTCTCTCTGACAAATAAATAAATAAAATCTTTAAAAAATAAAATAAAATTACTTCAAAATAAAAAAGTAAAAAAAAAGCTAGTGAAGCTAAGAAAGGTTGAGTCACTTATTCAAGGTCACATAGTAGCTGAGTGAATGTCAGAATCCAAATGTCTGTCTTCACAGTCTACTCTCTTCTAACCCAACTGCCTTGCCTGTCCTCTCTGCTTATTAAATTGCCAAGGTCAAGTTTGTAGTAAACCAGAATTGCTGATTGAGAATTTAATGAGTTTTGAGACTTCTTTCACTTTTCCTCTCTCTTTCTACTTGCATTCTAAATCTCCTGTGCATCTATTCTTTTTTAACTCCTCTTTCTTTTCTATTTTTATGGAATTTCCTATTAACAATCATTCATTCATTCACTTAAGACTTATTTACTGAACACGTCCTGTGCTATAACCTTTTCTTCTTTCACTGATATGTCAAACATAATATTCTTTTAAGTAAGAAATTAGCAGTATATGATAAAAATCTACAACATTATAAGATCATACTTAGGTTCTGTTGAAATTAGATACAAAAAATAAATGCACTTTCCTCATGGGAGGAAGATATCTATTGTTTGGAAGGCTGGAGAATCTCCAAGACAAGATAGAGAACACTAGCTCCATGGCAGGAGTGCTAGTCTCTTAAGGGAGAGGTGAATGCATTTATTTATGCTTTCAGTTATTCAGTGCACATATTTTCAGCACTTCTCAGAAGCAGGGCACCATGGTGGATAAGCACTGAGGAAAATGAGTAACAGTCTGCAGCTGCCAGCAGCTACCAGTCTTAAACTGTAGTCAGGCACAGGCACAAATCACTACCAAAAAAGGCAGAAAGTGCCTGCAGTGTGAGTGGCACAACTGTGGGAGCTGAGGTCTCTAGGTGGGTGATCAGAGCTCTCTCTGCTCAGTTTTGGAAGTTGGGGCTGGGCCTTGAGGGATGGATGAGCTAGAGAGGGGACATCACAGTGAATGGAGGATATTCCAGACAAGAAGACAGCCGGCTGTTACAAACAAGACCCATTGTCTAGGGAGGAAGCTTGCTCCTGATTGTCAATAGAACATTATTCTGAGCTAGAAGTTTCCTAAATTCTAATAACTCTTTAACCAATGACTTAACTCTTTACCCAATGACTTAACTGGGGAAAGGGAAGAGAATCCTTGGCGCCTTTTGGGCAATGTTGCATAATATTTGTTCTTAGGAAAATATGGTTAAAATGCAATTCAAAGTGCAGTCATAAAATATCTGGGAAAAAAATGACTTACATTAAGGAAGGCCAAGAGATAAATCCTTGAGTATCAATGAAAATCAGTTTAGATTTTGGCTTGGAAACAGTGCTTTCTCCCCTTTCCCCCTTCTCCTGCCCAACATCAAGACTGGTACACATCAGAGTAACTTCTTTAAGGCAGTCATCTCTTTATCCACACAGGTAAATGGATGATGCAGAGGGTCAGCCCTGAAGCCAGTGGGAGTCAGATGGGGTATTGGGGGCATAGATAAGTTCAATCCTGCTTTGCTTGATTTGGGAGGCAAGTCTTTCTGAATCCCTTTGATCTGGACATCTCTCTATAGTCATACTCTTGATTTAAATCTCCAAGAAACCAGTGTTCTTTCTTCCTTTTCAGGTTGAGCAACCTCACTTTCTGGCCACCCACAAAGTCTCTTACTTTGACAGTCTCAAATCATCCTGGGGGTTCCCCCCCCCATACTTTCTTCCCCCATCCAGCCTCTGCCTCTAGCCCAGATTCCTTTTGATCTTACTGTTTTTTTCACTTCTTTTAGAATAAATTCCAGAGCCATTTATCTTTTCTAGAGGAACTAGAGAGGCATGTTTTCGTAAATAACTTCACTGAAGAAATTGCATACTTTAGCACATGAGCTAAGAGACGAGAAGCTATTAAATATCGAAGACCATTCTTACTCCCTTTGTTCTCATGCCTTTCTTCCCCCACCACCCCTGAGGATGATGGTGAAACATGGAAGTGGGTGGTATCCTGGGTTTGAATTTCTGAGTCACTGGTTCTCAAACCTTGTGCCTCTTAATATGGCCTCTGCTTCCTGTCTTTACTGTTCATACACTGATGACCTTGGAAGTCAGAACTCGTTGTGGTCTGCCTCGATAGCTGGGCCTCAGGACCTGTCAGCAGAGTGAATTTTTGTCTGTGTAACCACCACTGCCCACACCATTGCCCAGTGCTCTTTTGTGTGATAGGCAGTTGATTTCTTGACGAGAGATTGACCGGTTCTCAGCTCAAAAGGCCATTAGCAGGTTCACTTTTCCCTCTGGCCTGAGCAGTTTTGCTTGTCGGGTAGATTTTAGCAAGAACATTCCTCTGGGCTCCTCTTTTGGACCTGGTGGTCCAGGGGAAGGTCATGAGCTCAAGATTTATCCAAGTTATTCTGAGATCCCAGAAGACCATGGAGGGATTCTGCTTAGCTCTCTGCCTCGGGTGACCTTCCCCGACCTCCAGAAGTTTGGTCAACCTAAGCAGTCACCAACCTGCTTCTCTAGACACACAAATGCATGCAGCTGAAAGTGACACTCAGTTGTTACCTGTTCCTTCTGTCTGGTAGGTTCCACTAGATTTCAGTTCAGCAGTTTAAAGCCCTTCATTCTATGAAGAATGCCAAGGTGCAGCTTAACTCCCTGAGAAAGAATCGCAAGTAAACCATCTGCCCAGAGATTGGCTCTTTCGACCTAGGTCCTTTCAACCTGAATCCCTTATATACTTTGTAAGTGATGATCAATTTAGCATTTTTCAACATCTAAAACTTTGTCTCATCATAGCCAAGGAAAGACCATTTCTGCGCAGTAAGGAAAACGCATGACATCTGATTAGAGTGGGGGAGTGTCGTCATGCCCAAATATGTTCTTCACATGAAATATTTTGGAAAAAATACTGTTTTTTAATGTGTATATTCAATCATGTTAGGAAAAGTTCCTTTCAAGGCTTTTCTCCCCTCCTTTTATGCAGACAGCCAAGTAAATCATTTATTCAGAGCTGCGATGCAAACTTCTTCTTCATATCTGAATACTCATGGGGTGCATTGCTGATAAAGCCCCCTCAGGGTAAGGGAAATTTCAGCTCCCTGTGGAAAACCAGATTTCTCCTTGAGAAAGCACATCTCCCCAGAGGCACCTCTGAATGTAGACACTACATTCATACATACATTTCACTACGCATTCCTGAGTTAACAGAAATTTTAATCCAGAAATTTCTGGACCAGAAAATACAATAGGCAGTTGAACCACGAAGACTCAGCTGTGTAGGGTCATATTCTAAGAGCAGGGTTATTAGTAGGAGACCGATCTGTCCTAGAGCCGACTGACAACAAATTGTGTTTGGCAGTTCTTAGCAATCAGCACTCACAGGATTCTGCTCATACACAGTAACCATCAGTGAACAACAGGGCTGAGAATGAGGAGTGGTATCACTGTGCATCATCATTCATCTTGAGGGTCAGCCTGCCTGGGTTCTAATTCACCATTCACAGCTGCATAACCTCAAGCTAACTACCTAATCCCTCATCTGAAGGTAGGGTTAATAACAGTACCTACCTCAAATGGGTTATATAAGTGTTCAGAAAGATGACGTGTGTAAAGCAGTGAAGACCTCAGATGGTTCAATGTTGGTTACAAAACAATCAAACAAACCTAAAACTAAAATAATTAATAATAATGGATCCCATTTCTTTTATTATGATGATCCCCCCACTTAACAGATGAGAAAAACGGAGGCACTGAGAAGGTAATTAAATGACCTATGATTTTAGAGCTAGGATTTGAATACAGGTGATCTGGCTTTCAAAGCCAGTGTTCTTGGGTTGTCTATGTGGTGCTATTAAACCAGAAGCTGAAGGAGTCTTTCTTCCTCAAGTTGGTTCTCTTATTCTGAAAAAAGCCATTTTCTTCACAAGAGGACTCAAAATATTCTTTATGATTCCAACATGTATAATGAATTTGACCTCTTTGTTGCCTTGAACACATGTGCTCACTTCCTTATATTGAAAATGCGGTATCTCCTTTTTTGAATTGGGAGGCTGTCTTCCTTAACATGGGGAAGATAACTGTATCTTGAGGTGTCCTAGAATATTGTCCCAGAAGAACATTAGGATAAGTTGTCATTTCCACAGATCAAGCAGAAGGGGGTTTCAGGTCTTTGGCTTTTAAGTTCCTTTCAGATTTAAGGTACTGGATGCCTGAAAATGTAGGATATAAAAATGAAAATCCAAACTTTGCTTTATTTCTTTATCTTCCTCTCTTCCCCATACCATCACATTATATGTTTCTTTCTCACTCTCTACTATTTTGCATGAAACCTATACCCCAACAGAGACTGCTTTGAAATTCATAATCTTAAGTCTTACCTGTACTTCCAAAAAGACCAGGAGGGAGGGAGGCTGTGCTTAGTGTGGGGACAGGAGAAGAAGGTGGTGGATGAGGGCTGCCAGGAACCTTGGAATCAGGACCTCCATACCTGTGCTCGTTTTAGAAACATCTAATGCAATTTCCTTGAACAGTGGTTTTCACTGACCAGCCAAATAAAGGCAAGGGTATTAGAATATTTTTAAAGTATGCACATGCCTGCAGCCCACCCTCAGGAGTTTCTGACTCCATAGATACATGGTGGGCGTGGGGAATCTATATTTTTCAAAAACTGTACAAGATAATTCTGGTGCCACCTAATGCTTGAGAATCACTGCTCTAGACCATCAGCCCCACTGGAATTCAAAGAGAACAAAGCTGTATCCCAAAGCAAATAGGGGGACAGTAATTCCTGTCTTTGGGGTCATCCATTACTGCAAAGAGTTGAGAATTGTCCAAAGTAAATTTTAATAAATGTGGTGGCTTACTTGCTTGTCTTCTCTTTATTTTTCTCCTTCCTTCCTTCGTTCCTTCCTTCTTTTTTTTTTTTTTTTTTCATTTTTTGGTACACATGCTGCAGAGAACATGGTTTTGAAATCTTAAATATTTAAACTATTTCATTACTATAATGGGTTATTTTCATTCTTAGTAACCCTTCTTAAAGCTCCCATCATGTCTCTAGGATTTAACCAGCCCCAAAAGAGAACTTCCAGTTGACCATTGGAGGCCTGTTTTATTCCATCTAAGGCAGGCACAAAGTCAGTAGTTCAAGTCTGGACTGGCAGAAATAAGAATGACTGCAATAGAAATTAGCAAATAGACAAATCAGAATTTTGACGTATGTGAGAAGTACAAACAGTAACATGACTCAGAGAAGCAGTCTAGTGTCTTTTCAAGGCCCAGTGTTCTTTACCCTCAGACATATTACCGCAGTGACACTGAAACTGTGGGAAAGATCAGGTAGGCTTCCGTCAGAGACTAGGATTTTGAGCCTCTCTCCAAGTCTGCGTTAACTGACCCTATTAGGATATTTAATTCAACTCTTTGAAAAACCATTCTCTCACAGATCTTGACTGCACATGTAGAAGACAACGTGGAATGTAATTATGCTTTGCCAAGAATCTACATTTGCGCAAGAAATTTAAACATTCATAAATCCAGTTGCCTCCTCAATGCCTCCCTGTGGCTTTTTTCATTCAACAAGATTTTACTAAACACCAGCTTATATACTAGGTGCTATTTTGTGCCCTAGGGATACAGCCCAGAACAAGACACATAGAGCCCTTGCCCTCACAAAGCTTACATTCTAACAATGCTGACAAGGCAGCTCAAATGTGGCCAGAATACAACTCAGGATTGCCTTCTCACTCCTCCATTCATAGACCACCCATTGTCTTCCCTATCTTAGCTTCTACTCAGGTACTCAGGCTAACAGCCTAGAAGTCATCCTAGATTTTACTCTTTTCCCAAACCCTTAACATGGATCAGTGAGTTCCATTTGCTTTGCTGACAAAATACATTTGAATTGGCCCACTTCTTAGTGTTTCACCTGCCACCACTGGCTACCATTGCACTCACCTTCAGTACTGCTTTCATGCTTGCATGTCCTATACTCCGTTCTCCACTCAACAGCCAGAATGATCTTTTATAAACATAAAGCAGATCAGTTCATCCCCAGCTGAAAATACCGCAATGGCTTCCCTTTACTTGGAATAAATCCAAAATGCCAAGATCGTGCATGATTTTGCCCATCTACTTCACCCTCATTTTACACCAGCCACCCCCTCTCTGGCTCTGTTCCAACCATATTGACCTTTATTTTGTTCCTACACTTACAGAGCTAGTTTTCTCCACAGGACCTTTGCACTTGCTGTTCACTCTGCTTAAGATCTTCTTACCCTGGTTACACCACAGCTGCTATCTTCTCTTGGACATGGTCGTGGAAGTCAGGGAAGTTATTGCTTTCTTGCTTTTATCCTTAGAAACTTTTTAAACTTGTTCATTGCTATATGTCTGTTTCTTTCCAAACTGCCAGCTATAAAGTAGGTGCTCAGTAAATAAGTATTCATGAATGCCTAGTGTCAGTTGACATTAGCAGTTGTTTATTGAAAGAAGTGCTATTAGAAATACAAAAAAAAAAAGCAAGACATGACCTTTTGTTTGAGGAATTTACAATTTAGTTCAAGGCATATAAGACCTAAGATATTGAATAAATAAATATACAGCAAGAAAAGGCCATGTAAACCATAGCTATCGTATAAGAGATTGTGATGAGAGAAGTGTCATGGGTTAGTGGAAAGAGTATTCTATTGCTAAAGTCAGGATTTGAGTCTTGGTCTGCCACTTACTCACTGTAGGACTCTGGGCAAGTTAGTGACATAAACTGATTTCAGCATCATATTTCTCATGTGTAAAATGTGATAATTTTATCTTCACATGGTTATTGAGACATTTGAGCAAGATAATAGAATAGCACAGAATAGTACTCAATAAATAGTAACTAGTGTGATTCCATGCCACATGAGAAGCAGGAACTGTGTGTTCCATGAAAGAGGAAGGGAGAGGGTACCAGAAGCATTGCCCTTGAGGATGACCAAAGGCTTCAGAGCCTTGGAGGTTGGGAAGGCTTTTGCCAGACACAACTATGAACGTTATCACTAATGAGCTTTCAGAGGTTATGTTACATACCCCTGCCATCCACCAAATGTAGGAATTGCTCCCTTGTACATTCTTACCCAGCTTTTGCAAAACATTTCTAAGACAGAGTTCACTCTATTTTAATGAGCCTGTTATTTTGATGGAGCTCAATTTGTTTTAAAATTCTTCCTTAAATCAAACTGAAATCTGCCTCCTTATAAGTTCCACCTGTCATTCCCTGGGGACTAATAGAAATTGTCTTCCTTTGTTTGGTTCTCTTGAGGCTGAACATTCTCCATATTGTCAAAACAGCATTTTTCAACATCCCTCTTAAAAATGAAGCTCCCTAGTCTGTTCTGAACACTGAGAATCTCCCTTCTTGCAATAAGTCATTCTCCTGCTCAGAATGCCTGCTAATTTGATTATTTTTTTTCTATAAGCTATGTCTAATTATTAGCCCACCTGAAGGTCAACTAAAACCCCTAAACTTTTAGCACACAAATGGCCATGTTCATCTTTTCTCTATGCATAGGTTGTTTTGCTTGCTGTTTTCTTGCATGAATGTAATCTTTTATAGTTAAGTCTACTATATTTTATCTTTTGGGGGCACTGAAGCCTGTCAAAAGTTTTTGACTATTAATTCAGTCATATATTGAGTTAGCTAACTACTTCCAACTTTTATCATACTCAGGCTTGATACTGTGTCTCATGTGTATTTATTCAAATTGTTAGTAAAAATGTCAAATCAAATAAGAATTAGTAGGAAGCCCGATGGCACATCATTAGAAGGCTCATCAGGTTGACCTTATACCATTAATCCCCTCTTTGCAGAGTGGTTTTTATTTTAAAGATTTTACTTATTTACTTGATACAGAGAGAGAGATCACAAGTAGGCAGAGAGGTAGATGGAGAGAGAGGAGGAAGCAAGCTCCCCGCTAAGCAGAGAGCCCGATGCAGGGCTCCATCCCAGGACCCTGAGATCATGACCTAAGCCAAAGACAGAGGCTTAACCCACTGAGCCACCCAGGTGCCCCTGCAGAGTGTTTTTAAGCTAGATGTAAATTTCCTTATCTTTGCAATCATCCAACAAAGGCTTCTCATTTTGTCTCTTGGTATAATTTGAGATACCCCATGAAATAATTTCCTAAAACCAAAACACATCCTTGATATGTAAGTCGAATTATTCTCTCAAAGGGAAAGAAAAAATTTGGTTAATTTGTCAGTTATCTAATTGAGGATCTCTAATTTTTTCCCATTTATTTAGATGATAGTGATGATGATGATGGTGATGATGATGATGACATTGATGGTGGTGGTGATGATGATGATGCTGTCATGGTGATAATGATGAGGGTGATTGTGATAATGGTGATGACGGTGATGATGAGAAAGAAATTAATATCGTAGCCGCTGCGAATTCTTACAGTGGGCACTATGCCAAACACTTTACATACACACTTTACATTTAGCTTTCATACCATCTTGATAGATGGGAATTATTGCTTTATTTTACAAATAAGAAAACTGAGAGGCTACATAAATTGCCCAATATCACATAAATAGAAAGTGGCTAAGCCATGATGAAACTCGGGCTTTTACGACCCCAAAACCCAAACTCTCTGTTATCTAGCTCCACATATAGAACTATTATCTAGTTGCACAATAAACATTTGTCATGAGAGATACCATGAATAAAGAAATGGGGCAACAAAATGCTAGTTTGTTTGAGGGATTTGGGGGGTAACCAAGTGTTGTTATCTCCCACAGTGCGTTGTTTGGGATGTCGGTATGCATTCTATGGAAAAATGGTCTGACACATATGCCACATGCTGGGCAATGATAATGAAGATTTCTTTTTCACTGCAGTACTTTTCAGGTCATTTATAATGCTAATGTATACTGAGACTCAGAATGTAGTATTTCACAAACATACTTGAATCCTGAGTGCCTGATACCCATTATAGAACATGCTTTAGAAAACTCTGTTAGGGGGCACCTGGGTGGCTCAGTGGGTTAAAGCCTCTGCCTTCGCCTCAGGTCATGATCCCAAGGTCCTGGGATCGAGCCCCACATCGGGAATCTCTGCTCAGCGGGGAGCCTGCTTCCCCCCCGCCCCCTCTCTCTGCCTGCCTCTCTGCCTACTTGTGATCTCTGTCAAATAAATAAATAAAATCTTTTAAAAAAAAAGAAAACTCTGTTAGTATGGGTGGTAGGTGGGTCTCTCATACTGGGACTGGGCCTTAATGCCTTAGCCTTCCAAAGTAGTTTAGCCACAGATTCCTCAAAAGCTGGAGAATGAGCAGAAAAGGAAGTATGCATGTAAAATATTTAAACCACGTGGCAGTTGACATATGTTCTAGCCTCCCCTCCTTCCTCCCCACCTAGGATGAGGGTTCTGGGTAAGGACTGGACAGTTCCAAGGTGGGCCAAGTGAATAAATGGCAAAGAGGTGGATAGCAGGGAGAATCTTTCAAATGAGAGAAGCAGCTTGATCAAAGATATTCTGGGCAGATCATGCTTGATACCGGAGGGGAGACACATCAGAAAAGTTGCTGTAAACAACGGGGGATGGATGACGAGAGGCCTGGTGTAGGATGCTGATGAGAACAAAAGGAGAAAATGGTACCCAGTTGTTTAGAAAAAGAAGCCTAGACTAGTTGGGGGTAGGAAGGCTAAATTCAGGGAAAGGTCAAGACTGGACCTTTCTGGGCAGGGCATTTGGAAGACGGGGAACACTTGTGACATCGTCTAGGTGGGAACAAAGTCTGTCTGTGATGGTCAAGTGCAGATATTCTGATTCAGACATACAAGGGTTCAGATCCTAACCCTGTTACTTATTTGTACAGTGGATTTGGCCAAATTACTTTGCTTCTCTGAGCCCATTTCCCCACCCGTAAAAGGGAGCTAGGAGGGGTGCCTGGGTTGCTCAGTGGGTTAAGCCTCTGCCTTCGGCTCAGGTCATGATCTCAGGGTCCTGGGATCAAGCCCCACATCGGGCTCTCTGCTCAGCAGGGAGCCTGCTTCAACCTCTCTCTCTGCCTGCCTCTCTGCCTACTTGTGATCTCTCTCTCTGTTAAATAAAGAAATAAAAGGGGCGCCTGGGTGGCTCAGTGGGTTGGAGCCTCTGCCTTTGGCTCAGGTCATGATCCCAGGGTCCTGGGATCGAGTCCCACATCAGGCTGTCTGCTCTGTGGGGAGCCTACTTCCTCCTCTCATTCTGCCTGCCTCTCTGCCTACTTGTGATCTCTGTCTGTCAAATAAATAAATAAAATCTTTAAATAAATAAATCTTAAAAAAAAAAAAAAGGAGCTAGGAGTAGTTTCCTCATGGGTTGTTGTAAAAGTTAAGTAAGATAATGAATCCTTAGCTCAGGATAGTGCCTGGCGCAGTTGTGTGCTTAACAAATGTTAATTGTTATTTCTACTCTTGCTACTATTATCACCATTGTTATCTATCATCCTGTGAGGACATACATGCTTTGGTGCAGGAAAGTTTTAGGATGAGAATAAAATAGGGCCTTTAAGGGTGTGGGAGGTGAGAACCTGGAGCTCAGATACTAGGAGACTGAAGCTTCGGATACAATTTGAGAATAATCCCTAAAAAGGGATGGCTGAGCTGTGAGAATTCATCTTTTTGTTCTAAGATGTCAAGTGTGAGAGAGATCACAGACTCCAAGTTTTGGTGACACTCACTCTTGTGGCAGATGAAAGATCCAAGGAGAAGGAGAATATGGGCCTCACATGAGAATTAGGGAGCATCGGTATTGAAGATCAAGGGGGAAGAATGTCAAAATGACTATCACATCATCCTGAGCTAGGCAAGTTCATAAGTGTATTACGGAGTCCACGACGTTGAACAGGTCACAGAATGCCATGGCCTTACTAACCTGTCCCCTAAGCTGGGCACACATGAAGTGTCATCTGAGGCCAGATTTGCAGAAGGATTTCTACAAACCAGAGCAGAGAAGAAACTAAAAAAATATTGTGCAAGCAACAATGGAAATGTGGACTGTTGTCCCAAGATGGGAGACTTTGAAGGTGGACAGAATAGGTACTTTTCAGTATTTGAAGGGTTACCACAAAGATGAATTTGACTTCTTTGTGATGTCAGCAGGCAGAAGTAAGTCTAGTCATTTTATCTCAGCCCTAGAGCAGGCTGCCTCTGAGGTAGTGAGCCTCTTCTGACTGGAGAAATTTCACACAGAGCCTAGCTGACTGGCTGCAAAGCTGGGAAGAAACTTCTGGTTTGGGTTGGAAGGTTGACCTAGATCAAATAATGGCACAAGGGCCAAATCCATTCCACCACCTGTTTTTGTACAGCTTATGAGCTAAGAATGCTTTTTACATTTTTTTAAACATTTTTTAAAGTCAAAAGAAAAATAATATTTAGTGAAATAAGATTAGGTGAAAATGGTATGCAATTCAAATTTCAGTGTCCCTAAATAAAATGCTACTGGAACACAGCCATACTCATTAGTTTACATATTGTCTGTGGGTGCTTTGGCACTGTAATGGTGAGGCTGAGTATTGCGACAAGATTGAATGGCTCATAGAGTCTAAAATATTTATCATAGGGCCCTTGACAGAACAAGTTTGCCAAAAGGTTTGAGATCATCTGGTGGCCTCTTTTCAACTGGGAGATTCTGTGAGGGAGAAAAGTTTTTGCCTTAGATTTGAGTGGGCGGTCATTGGTCACTTGGAGACTTCCATAGCAATAGCCTGCAGGGGCGGAAAACCAGGGTTCATGGTGAGAAAATGTAGATATTGGATTGGGAATACTTATGTGAGGAGTCTGACAGAAAACAAAGGTGAAACCTGGCTGATGGCTCATCAGGTCAGCACAGGACGGGAAAGGTATTTGTGGGAGGATAGGAAGATGTGTATAAGTTTCTGTCAGAAGAGAGACATAAAAACTTTTCCTGTGCTTGATGAACCTACTGGTATTTTAGTATCTGCTTTATTTTATGGCTCAGTTAAATATATCTGTTGTCGTATCTCTCAGCAAGAGGGGATTTTCTAAATGTTCTTGTTTATAAATGTGCAGAAAATTTTTGTGCAGAGAGTCATGCTTTTGTTGGCCAAAGAAAGTGAACACTTGCTGATTTTCTGGCAGTCCTAACAAAAATACTGAAGTGTATTTATACTCTGGGGGCCAGAATGAATTTCAAAGTGACAGTGCTCAGATACATAATCAGCCCAGTTTTCCTCTTCTGCCTCCACTGAGTTTAACAACTTTGTCAAATCCCTTCCTCTGAAATCCACTTCTGCAAGTGAGTTGAAACTAATTCTCTCTACTGCAGAATAAACATAAGGCGGGCTTCCCTGCTAGGCTCTCAAAAGCTTGGTCCCCCACCAATGGATGAGATAAGCAGGCTAAATCCATGGAAAGTGTGGTATGAAACTATCTTTCTTTTTTTAAGTATTTTTTATTGCTGCTTACAGTGTGATTTCCTTATTAACATCTTGTAACAGTTATAAAAATGTTTACTTCACACCACTTTGAGGCATAAATTTATTTCAGTAGAATTTCAAGCTAGACACAGGGACTTAGTTTCTGTTCCTATTCCAGACAAAGCAAGATACCTATTATGTAGTCCAATGTAAGTAACTGTTACCTATGCTAATGAGGGATATTCTGCTAATAAAAACCCACACAAACCCAAATAGCCTACTTTGGCTAATAGGGTTGCATCCTTTCCCAGGGGAATTATGTGACACCTGTGAACAAAAGCTACATTCATCCATTTGGCTTCCACATTTGTTCCTTGTCCCTGTGACACTACTAAGAGATAGCCATCTGTTCTTCATTCTTTAGGAGCTCCTTATTGCCAAGCAAATAGAATGCAGACATCTTAGCCACATACAAGGGGCTCTACAACCTACCTTTCCAGTTTTCTCCCCTATTGATCTCTGCATGCCCATTTAACATTTGTCAGCCTGGCTGAGTTACTATTGCACTCTGTGGGAGGTAAGAGAGACAACACCCCATTCACACTGTGCACAAAGTGGCAGCTTGGATGAGAGCAGGGGCTCTAAGTCTAGAATTGAAAGCCCCATTGCACTGCTTACCCAGAAGTCAATAAATAACCAATGATGAAGATAATGGTGCTAGAAGACTAATAACTCTGGATTACTAACTTTAAGAACAGATGAAAAAGTTTTCCTTGCTTCCAATTTTCTAACATTTTAAGATCACTACTTACAAGGCTCTCAAGATGTTTGGCGAAATGGTCCCCATTTTGAATAGTTCAGCACACCTAGGTGGGCTCTTAAATGATTACAAAGGTAGCAGATAGAGGTACTGATACTAGGGTTTGTTCAACTGTCTATATCTGGATTCATAGAACAGAGAACCTGCATCCAAAGTAGTTTTTCTAGTATTTTCACTCATGTCTTCTTTCAAAGTGTTTTTTAAAAAATCTCATGTGAACATTTAATGCTATTTTGGAATTTCCAAATATAATTAGTAGCATGAATAAACTCATTTGTGATACTGAATATAAAATTTTAAAGCATTACCTGTTCTCCTCTCCCCTACCTACTCTGCCCCAATCCTGGCCAAGAACGTCCTCACTCTCCTCCCCAAGGTGAGAATCGCAGTCATAAAGAGAAAGGGGAGTGGACTAGTCCAGTTCCACATGCTCGCTTTGGCAGCACATATGCTAGTCTAGTTCCACGAATGCTCTTCTAGTTCTTGGACTTTTGTGATTTAGAGACTAAATGTCCGAGCCCTAGAGATCCAACTAACAGGAAAGAAGTCCCTGTGTAAAGGAACACAATGAGAGATGATGGGAACAGAAGTTTAGATCTGAGAATGTCACCATAAGAATTGGGGACTTTATTTATTTGTTTATTTATTTTGGGAAGAGGAGGGACATGACATGACATGTTTGAGGAGGAGAGCACCATACCCAATGATTCCTTTTCTCTTGGGAAAATGAAACTAGTTGGGGAAGAGGGGGGGGTGCGGGGGAGGACATTTTATAACAGTGTAACTCCCTGAAGATTTTGAGAACATTTTTTCTTAGAAACCCTTAAGAAAACAATACACACCATCTGCTTGGGATGGTTTTAGGGCCCAAGTTAGATAACTCTGGACTATGGATGTGAGACTCTGACTTCAGGGAATTTCTTCCATATCTGTACCATGAATCTAAAAAGACCAAGGCAACTTTTTTTTTTTTTTTTTTTTTTTTAATTTGACAGAGAGAGATCACAAGTAGGCAGAGAGGCAGGCAGAGAGAGAGAGAGGAGGAAGCAGGCTCCCTGCTGAGCAGAGAGCCCGATGCGGGACTCGATCCCAGGACCCTGAGATCATGACCTGAGCCGAAGGCAGCGGCTTAACCCACTGAGCCACCCAGGTGCCCCCCAAGGCAACTTTTAATAAGATCATGAGTCTGGAATCTTCACTTTGCCTCTAGCTGGCCATGTCATATTGAGTAAGTCCTATGGTCTGGGTGCATCATTTTCTGACCATTAAGATAAGGGATTAGACCCAAAGATAAGGGATAAGACTTCCTTAGAACTTGAGCTCTGGAGTCTGACCTCCCCAAGTTTGAATCCCAGCTATATTGTTTATATGACCTAAGTTTCTAAATCTTTCTAAGCCTCCTTTTGCCCATCTGTCAAATGAGGATAATACTTCTAGGTAGGAGTCTTATGATCAAGAAATGCTGTCTATTTTTAATGTAATCTTCTGATGCTCAATGTATAAGGTGAATTGAATGTAATTGAATCCAGAATATCTTTTTTTTTTTTTTTAATCCAGAATATCTTGTATGTACTACTCACTTTCTATACCCCTATTTTTAGGGCAGGAAGAGGGAGTAACTGAGTGGGCCAGTCAACAGCGAAGTCTGTGGGCTCGGGGGCTTGGGTTCTATGGGGAGAGAGTGACACTAAGGATTCTGTTATTACAATGTATTTTGGCATGAAGTCTTCTCTTCCTTCCTTTGAGGTGATGATTTCTAATCCAGTCCATCTTCAGCCTGGTTGTTACAGCTGGGGAGAACCCCCAAAGGAGAAGCAACTGCACTCCCAGCTCAGATGAGGGAAAGCCTTTTAAGATGGGAGGGGAGGATCTATAGCCTATCTTTTATGAGAGAGATATAGGGAGAAAGGGCCCCAGTCAGGTTTAATAAGGTGGGACTGCCTGGCCAGAATACCCAGACCTCCTTCCTGGCTCTTTACTTTTTTACATCATTACTGGCAAAACTTCTTTTTTGTGTTTGTTTCTTGTTTTCAGTATAATTTTTATAAAAGTTTCATTGATATATAACCCATATGCCATACATGCATACTCTTAAAGTATACAGTTCAGATAAGCACTGAGTAATATATGGAACTGTTGAATCACTATATTGTACACCTGAAATTAATGTAACCCTGGATGTTAATGACATTGGAATTAAAATTTTTAAAAAAGAAAAATTTATAATAAAAAAATAGAGTATACACTTCAGTGGCATTTTAGTATAGAGTTATACAACCATTCCTATAACTTTAGAACATGTTCTTTGCTCCAAAAAGAAACCCATACCTATTAGCAGTTGCTTTTTATTCCTCATGAATTTTAGCCCCTAGAAACCATTAATCTATTCTCTTCTCCTATGGACGTGCCTATTCTGGATATTTTACATAAAAGGAATCCTATAAGATGGGGTCGTTTGTGCATCATTCTTTCACTTAACATTAAGTTTTTAAGCTTCATCCATGTTACAGCATGGATCAACACTTATCACCAAATAATATTCCATTGTATGACATACCTCATTTTTAGTCATCAGTTGATTCATATTAGGGTTGTTCCCACCTTTTGGTTATTATAAATAATGCTCTTATGAACATTCATGTACTTTTGTGTGGATGTGTGTTTTCATTTCTTGGGTTTATACGTAGGAGTAGAATTGCTGGGTTATATGGTAACTCATTGTTCAGCATTTTGAGGAATTTCCAAACTGTTCCAAGGTGGCTGCACCATTTTACACTCTCACCAGCAACACATGAGGGTTCTGCTTTCTCCCATCCTTGACAACACTTGCTATTCTTTTTATCTTATAGCCATCCTAGTAGATATGAAGTGGTAGCTCATTGTGATTTCTATTTGATTTGCCTAACTGGCTAATTATGTTGAACATTTTTTCATGTTTTTATATTAGTGGATCTTCTTTGGAGAAATCCTCCATTCAAATCCTTTCTCACAACATTTCTGACAGTGAGACATGACATTAAGATGTAGTCTCATCCTTCAAAGGTTGGCTATTATCATTCCAAATCCTTAAGGATCAATGTATGTCCTAGGAAGAAAACAAGTGTGAATAAGAAGAGAGGGGTCACCATTTGGGATTCCCACTCCAACTAAGATTGTGTCAGGTCTTTTCTAGAAATGTATCCACTCTCAATAGAAAAGCTCTAGACTTGAAGGTGGAAGACTTGGGTTCAATTTCTTGGGTTCCATTTGATGACTATGACCAACTTGCTTAGTAAGTACTAATAAGCTTCTTTAAACTGTCCTTTCCACCACTTTCCCTTTTAGTCTTCATGCTTCCTTTTTTATTTTTTTTATTTTTTTTTTTTTTTAGATTTTATTTATTTATTTGACAGAGAGAAATCACAAGTAGATGGAGAGGCAGGCAGAGAGAGAGAGAGAGAAGGAAGCAGGCTCCCTGCTGAGCAGAGTGCCCGATGCGGGCCTCGATCCCAGGACCCTGAGATCATGACCTGAGCCGAAGGCAGCGGCTCAACCCACTGAGCCACCCAGGCGCCCCATGCTTCCTTTTTTAAATTGAAGTATAATTTACCTACAGTAGAATTCACCCTTTTTGGTGTACCAATTGAATTTTAACAAATGCATACAGTTGTGTAACAACCATCACAATCAAGATAGAGAATATTTCTCTCATTCCAAAATTTCCTTTGTTCCTTTGTGGTCAGTGTCTTCCCTGACTGTAGACCTCTGGGAATATTGATTTGATTCCTCTCTTTATCCTCTTGCCTTTTCCAGAATGTCATTTGAATGGAATCTTACAGTGGTGGACAGCCTTTTGAGCTTGGCTTTTTTTCATTTAGCAGGATGTGTTGGAAATTCATCATTGTTTTTTCATACATGAGTAATTTTTTCTGAGTACAATTCCATTGTACATATATCTATCATAGTTTATTTATTATTCATCAGTTGAGAGACTTTTGGGTTATTTTCAGGGTATTTGTGATTATGAATTAAGCCACTAAAAATATTTTTAAGTGAATATAGGTCTCATTTTTCTTGGGTAAATACTAAGCTGTTTTGCAAAGTGAGGTGCAAAGTGTCTCTGTCATTTGGTATTCCCACCAACGTGGGAGAGTTGCTCTGTATCCTCTTGTCACAAATGCCAGTTTTTTCATCTGTAAATAAAATAGCAAACACAGCCTTAATTTCTCAGGACTGTTTGATAGAAATAAAAACGAAACTGTATAAGTAGAAGTGCTTTGTAAACTGCGAAGTGCTGCAGCCAAGTAAATGCTGCCACCTCCGATGATCATGGTCATGCCCACTTCTATATAAAAGTGTGTTTCCCACATGAGCTGAATGTTTCATTTTTCCCTCTCCATCTTGGCAGACAAAGTGAGTTATGGCAAGTCTAAAGCAGCAAGAGGTTTGCCTTAGATACATTCTAGAGTTTGTTTTGGCTCTAGTTTTTGAACTTTTCACAGAAGCAGATAAATGACCAAGATGTAAATCATCAAGTGTGAGTCAGCTTTGTAAAGAAAAATGACCCTATGTGATGGAAGTCAGCAAGAGTGGAGTCAGCAGGACAGACAGTATGACGTGCTGTGGGAGAAATACATGGAGACTTCAACCAGGCAGTGTCCCCAGGGCAAAGCATTCAGGATGGCTAAAGCAACAGAGAGGACTGGCTATCTAAAATGTCCAACTGTGGTAAGGGTGAGAGGGGTGGGTAGGAAACCTGACAATAAAAGTAATCCCTTCAATATTTTCAACTATTGAAATTTACTTTTTTTTTCCATGTTAGAGAAAGGCATAAGAAACAAACAAGCAAAGGTTTTCTCCTTGACATTAGCATGAACTAATACTTACTGCAATATACAGATAGTTATATGTGGAAATGTTTAGAGATATGTGTGTATTCACTGGTCAGTATACATATATACTTTCCTTGTTCTGTCATCTGAAGGGGCCTAGAAACCGCTGACACCCCAGTAGCAATAAGCTCATCTAATCCCCAGATCTTGGTATCTAATACCTTTTTCCATTAAAAAGGAACCTGGGATCCTTAGAGAAATAGGTCATTCTAACACTGGGACAGGAGAATCTAAAATGAACCTGGAGTGTGTGGTAGTGTTAGAATGTAACTCTCAATGTAGCCCTAAGTGTATGATAAATATTCATGTGTCTGTTCTGGTAAAAGTAAACAACTGAATAAATAAATGGAAATATAGTTGACCCTGGTACTATTTGAGTTCGCTTCAAAGCAAAGGTGTGGACTTCTATCAATACATGCAATGCAATACTGTAAATTTGTTTTCTCTTCCTTATAATTGTCTTAATAGCATTTTCTTTTCCTCTAGCTTTATTGTAAGAATATAGTGTATAATACATATAACATACAAAATATGTATTAATCCACTATGTTATCAGTAAGGCTTCTGGTCAACAGTAGGCTATGGGGAGCTAAGTTTTGGGGGCAGTCAGAAGTTCTCTATGGATTTTTGACTATGCAAGTTGTGGGGCTGTTAGCAGCAGCCCTAACCCCTATGTTGTTCAACAGGCTAACTGTAAACAATTATCCTATGTGAAAGAATTCCAAATAACTTATTCTAGAAACTCCACCCTCTGGGAGGTTTGGAATAACTCCTGCCCCTTCAGTGTGAGCTGCTTGTGGTGACTTCCCTCCAAAGGGCACGGTGTGAGAAAGGAGGAAAGATGAGTAACTTTGCAGGGAGGAAAGCAAGGTAACACTACCTCAGCCAGTGATTAAGGCTAACATCAACAGGCATGAGTCATGTCGATAACGTGTGCCCTTGATGAGATATAATGAGAACAGCACTTTGCCTCTGTGGTCTTCCTTCCACCCTTAACACCAGCCTTATTGTAAGAAAAACATCAGATGAATCCCAACTAAGGACACTGTACAAAATGCCTGACTGATACATCCATAACCATAACCAAATTTATTAAAAATGAGTCTGAGGGGCACCTGGGTGGCTCAGCCAGGTAAGCACCCGATTCCTGGTTTTGGCTTAGGTCATGACCTCAGGGTTATTAGATGGAGCCCTGCATCAGACTCTGCATTGGGCGTGGAGCCTGCTTAAGATTCTCTTTGGACCTTTCCCTCTGCCCTGCCCTGTCCCTCCTACCCCTGCATGGGTATGAGCTTACTCTCTCTTTCTCTAAAAAAAACAAAAATAAGGAGTCTGAGGAGCTGTCACAGTCAAGAGGAGCCTAAGGAAACACAGTGATTAAACATAATATGAAACTGAGGGTTGCTGGGGGGAGGGGGTTTGGGAGAAGGGGGTGGGATTATGGACATTGCGGAGGGTATGTGCTTTGGTGAGTGCTGTGAAGTGTGTAAACCTGGTGATTCACAGACCTGTACCCCTGGGGATAAAAATATATGTTTATAAAAAAAAAAAAAAAAGAAAGGACCAATACCCAACTTTTGTAGCAACATGGACGGGACTGGAAGAGATTATTATGCTGAGTGAAATAAGTCAAGCAGAGAGAGTCAATTATCATATGGTTTCACTTATTTGTGGAGCATAACAAATAGCATGGAGGACATGGGGAGTTAGAGAGGAGAAGGGAGTTGGGGGAAATTGGAAGGGGAGGTGAACCATGAGAGACTATGGACTCTGAAAAACAATCTGAGGGTTTTGAAGGGGTGGGGGGTGGGAGGTTGGGGTACTAGGTGGTGGGTATTATAAAGGGCACGAATTGCATGGAGCACTGGGTGTGGTGAAAAATAATGAATACTGTTATGCTGAAAATAAAAAATAAATTTAAAAAAAAAAAAAAAAAAAAAAAAAGTCTCTTCAGGGACGCCTGGGTGGCTCAGTGGTTAAGCAGCTGCCTTCGGCCCAGGTCATGATCCCAGCGTCCTGGGATTGAGTCCCATATCGGGCTCCTTGCTCCGCAGGGAGCCTGCTTCTCCGTCTGACTCTGCCTTCCACTCTGTCTGCCTGTGCTCGCTCTCGCTCACTCTCTCTGACAAATAAATAAAATCTTTAAAAAAAAAAAAAAAAAAAAAAAAAAAAAACATAATATGATATTCCAGACAGGATTCTAGACCAGAAAAAGACAAAATTAGGTAAAAACTAAGAAAAATTAAGTATAGAATTTAGTTAATAATAACATACCAATTTGTTTTATTAGTTGTGATGCATGTACAATTCTGACTTAAGATGTTAATAAGAGGAGAAAATTGGGAGCTGGGTGTATGGGAATTCTCTATACTAACCTTATTAACCTAAAAATACTCTAAAATAATAAAAATTTACTTTGAAGAAAATTATTGCCTTGCAAAATAAGAGCTAGAAAGATGCAAAATTTCATTTCTTTATATAGAACACTTTGCCCCACTGAAAACATTCCCTGAGGAATTTCAGTTCAATCTTGATGAAATTTTACATAAGATATGTTCTTTCAAATGTTGTATTACATAAATTGTGTGAGCTTCAAATGAACCATCCATTGTGATGTTTTTATTATTGCTCATTGAGATACCCCCCAAAAAGATGACTATAGATATTTGGGGGGATTTCCTTTAAAAAAAATTTTTTATAGATCCTGGATATCAACCTTTTGTCTGTCCTGTCATTTGCAAATATCTTCTCCCAATCCGTGGGTTGCCTCTTTGTTTTCTTGACTGTTTCCTTTGCTGGGCAGAAGCTTTTGATTTTGATGAAGTCCCAAAAGTTTATTTTCACTTTTGTTTCCTTTGCCTTTGGAGACATATCTTGAAAGAAGTTGCTGTGGCTGATATCAAAGAGATGACTGCCTATGTTCTCCTCTGGGATTCTGATGGATTCCTGTCTCACGTTGAGGTCTTTTATCCATTTTGAGTTTGTCTTTGTGTATGGTGTAAGAGAATGATCAAGTTTCATTCTTCTACATATAGCTGCCCAGTTTTCCCAGCACCATTTATTGAAGAGACTGTCTTTTTTCCACTGTATATTTTTTCCTGTTTTGTCGGAGATTATTTGCCCATAGAGTTGAGGGTCCATATCTGGGCTCTCTACACTGTTCCACTGGTCTATGTGTCTGTTTTTATGCCAGTACCATGCTGTCTTGGTGATCACAGCTTTGTAGTAACACTTGATATCAGGTAGGTTGATGCCCCCAGTTGTATTTTTGTTTTTCAACATTTCCTTAGCAATTCGGGGTCTCTTCTGATTCCATACAAATTTTTGGATTATTTGCTCCAGCTCTTTGAAGAATACTGGTGGAATTTTTATCGGAATGGCATTAAAAGTATAGATTGCTCTAGGCAGTATAGACATTTTAACAATGTTTATTCTTCCGATCCAAGAGCATGGAATGGTCTTCCATCTTTTTGTGTCTTCTTCAGTTTCTTTCATGAGTGTTCTATAGTTCCTCGAATACAGATCCTTTACCTCTTTGGTTAGGTTTATTCCCAGGTATCTTATGGTTCTTGGTGCTATAGTAAATGGAATCAAATGGGAGAAGATATTTGCAAATGACAATACAGACAAAAGGTTGATATCCAGGATCTATAAAGAACTCCTCAAACTCAACACACACAAAACAGACAATCATATCAAAAAATGGGCAGAAGATATGGACAGACACTTCTCCAATGAAAACATACAAATGGCTATCATCATCATCTAGCCATCATCACTAGCCATCAGGGAGATTCAAATTAAAACCACATTGAGATATCACCTTACACCAGTTAGAATGGCCAAAATTAGCAAGACAGGAAACAACATGTGTTGGAGAGGATGTGGAGAAAGGGGAACCCTCTTCCACTGTTGGTGGGAATGCAAATTGGTGCAGCCTCTTTGGAGAACAGTGTGGAGATTCCTCAAGAAATTAAAAATAGAACTTTCCTATGATCCTGCAACTGCACTCCTGGGTATTTACCCCAAAGATACAGATGTAGTGAAAAGAAGGGCCATCTGTACCCCAATGTTTATAGAGCAATGGCCACGGTCACCAAACTGTGGAAAGAACCAAGATGCCCTTCAATGGGCGAATAGATAAGGAAGATGTGGTCCATATACACTATGGAGTATTATGCCTCTGTCAGAAAGGATGAATACCCAACTTTTGTAGCAACATGGACGGGACTGGAAGAGATTATGCTGAGTGAAATCAGTCAAGCAGAGAGAGTCAATTATATGGTTTCACTTATTTGTGGAGCATAACAAATAGCATGAAGGATGTGGGGAGTTGGAGAGGAGAGGGGAGTTGGGGGAAATTGGAAGGGGAGGTGAACCATGAGAGACTATGGACTCTGAAAAACAATCTGAGGGGTTTGAAGTGGCGGGGGGGTGGGAGGTTGGGGTACCAGGTGGTGAGTATTATAGGGGGCACAGATTGCATGGAGCACTGAATGTGGTGCAAAAATAATGAATACTGTTATGCTGAAAATAAATTAAAAATAAATTTAAAAATTTTTTTATTAACATATAATGTATTATTTGCCACAGGGGTACAGGTCTGTGAATCATCAGGCTTACACATTTCATAGCACTCACCATAGCACATACCCTCCCCAATGTCCATAAACTAGCCATCCTACCCTACCCTCCAACCCCCTAGCAACCCTCAGTTTGTTTCCTGAGATTAAGAGTCTCTTATGGTTTGTCTCCCTCCCGATTCCATCTTGTTTCACTTTTTTCCCTCCCTATGCCCCATGATCCCCTGTCCTGCCTCTCAAATTCCTTATATCAGAGAGATCATACAATAATTATTTTTCTCTGATTGACTGATTTTGTTTAACATAATACCCTCTAGTTCTATCCACATCGTTGCTAATGGCAAGAGTTTGTTTCTTTTGATGGCTGCATAGTATTCCAGTGTGTATATATATATATATATATCACATCTTCTTTATCCATTCATCTGTTGATGGACATCTAGGTTCTTTCCATAGTTTGGCTATCGTGGACATTGCTCCTATAAACATTCGGTGCATGTGCCCCTTTGGATCACTACATTTGTATCTTGAGGGTAACTAACCAGTAGTATGATTGCTGGGTCATAGAGTAGCTCTATTTTCAACTTGTTGAAGAACCACCATACTGTTTTCCAGGATGGCTGCACCAGCTTGCATTCCCACCAATAGTGTAGGAGGGTTCCCCTTTCTCCACATCCTTGGCAACATCTGTCCTTTCCTGACCTGACTTGTTAATCATAGCCATTCTGACCGGCATGAGGTGTCATCTCATTGTGGTTTTGATTTGTATTTCCCTGATGCTGAGTGATGTGGAGCCCTTTTTTATGTGTCTGTTGGCCATTTGGATGTCTTCTTTGCAGAAATGTCTGTTCATGTCTTCTGCCCATTTCTTTTTTTTTTTTTAATTAAAACATAATGTATTATTAGCTCCAGGGGTACAGGTCTGTGAATTGCCAGGTTTACACATTTCACAACACTCACCATAGCACATACCCTCCCCAATGTCCATAACCCCACCACCCTCTCCCTAACCCCCTCCCCCCGGCAACCCTCAGTTTGTTTTGTGGGATTAAGAGTCTCTTCTGGTTGTCTCCCTCCCAATCTCATCGTGTTTCATTTATTCTTTTCCTACCCCCCAAACCCCCCATGTTGCATCTCCACTTCCTCATATTACGGAGATCATATGATAATTGTCTTTGTCTGATTGACTTATTTCGCTAAGCATAATACCCTCTAGTTCCATCCACGTCATTACAAATGGTAAGATTTCATATCTTTTGGTGGCTTCATAGTATTCTTATATATATACCACATCTTCTTTATCCATTCATCTGTTGATGGACATCTAGGTTCTTTCCATAGTTTGGCTATTGTGGACATTGCTGATATAAACATTTGGGTGCATGTGCCCTTTCAGATCACTACATTTGTATCTTTAGGGTAAATAACCAGTAGTATGATTGCTGGGTCGTAGGGTAGCTCTATTTTCAACTTTTTGAGGAAGCTCCATGCTATTTTCCAGAGTGGTTGCCCCGGCTTGCATTCCCACCAACAGTGTAGGAGGGTTCCCCTTTCTCTGCATCCATGGCAACATCTATCCTTTCCTGACTTGTTAATTGTAGCCATTCTGACTGGTGTGAGGTGGTATCTCATTGTGGTTTTGATTTGTATTTCTCTGATATCAAGTGATGTGGAACACTTTTTCATGTATCTGTTGGCCATCTGGATGTCTTCTTTGTAGAAATGTCTGTTCATGTCCTCTGCCCATTTCTTCATTGGATTATTTGTTCTTTGGGTGTTGAGTTTGGTAAGTTCTTTTTAGATTTTGAATACTAGCCCTTTATCTGATATGCCATTTGCAAATATCTTCTCCCATTCTGTCAGTTGTCTTTTAGTTTTGTTGACTGTTTTGTTTCCTTTGCTGTGCAAAAGATTTTGATCTTGATGAAGTCCTAATAGTTCATTTTTGCCCTTGCTTCCCTTGCCTTTGGTGATGTTTCCAGGAAGAAGTTGCTGTGGCTGAGGTCAAAGAGGTTGCTGCCTGTGTTCTCCTGAAGGATTTTGATGGATTCTTGTCTCACATTAAGGTCTTTTCTTCCATTTTGAGTCTATTTTTGTGTGTTCTGTAAGGAAATTGGTCTAGGCATTCTTGCCCATGTTGTTCCAACCTTTCTTGTATGATTCTAGGCTTTTTGCTCTACTGTTCTTAAAAGCCTCTTGAGATCTTTTGTTTTGTTTTTCAAGGAGGAGGAGACATAAATGATATATTAACAAACAGTCCAATAGTGACATTTTACAATTTACAGGTAAGGAAAATAAGGCCCAGAGAGGCTGACTTTCTAAGAGCCATAAACAAAGCTTCCCTGGATAGGGAAGCTTTCAGACAGAAACCTCAGGATTTCCACCCTCCCCAGTATTCTATATTATTTCAAATTAAACATTAATATTTCTTCACCCTTTACATGTTGTGGATATTCACTCAGCTTGATTTTCTTTGTGTTCTGCTTTTGGAAAGAGAAGCCATGACTGGTCTGTGTGATTTTACCCGACTCATCACATCAATGCACCAGGCTGACAGGGTCCAAGAGAAACGGAGATACCTTCTCACATCTTTTCTGTCTGCAGAGGGCCACCTCCAACAGTCTACCAAATTTGCTTGGGACTTCAGGCATAATAATGGGAATAGGCACAAAATATCATTAGGAAACCAGTATTTCTGATTTCTGAGTATGACATTTTTTGTTGTGGAGTGTGAGGTCCCCAGAAAAAAAGGACAGAATGAGTTTAATGCAAGCTGAAAATTCTTCATGTTGAAGCGTAAACTAAGTTAATTTATACTCCCAAAGCAGGTATGACCAACTGGATTTAAAATAATAATTTCTTTTTTTGTTAATTATTTTTATTAACATATAATATTATTTGCCCCAGCAGTACAGGTCTGTGCAAGAGGATAATTTCTGCCTAAAACATTAATATGAAGTAAAAAATCCTATTAGTACTTTGATGTTTCCTTGTGTGGAAAAAGATGGCAGGTCTAAAGATGGGTCTGGGAGTGCTAATTTGGATAAATATTCAGGGTAGACTGACAGGTGCCCATAAGTGACGTGCAGGAGCGGGTAACAAGTCAGGGGAAGCAGAGTGTGACGATCTGTCTGCACACAGCTCTCCCATATCCCAGCTGTGTAGACTCAGACATGTTGTCCAAGTTTGTTGAGTCTCAATGTTTCCATCTATAAAATGGGAACCACATTAACTATACTCTGGGATGGTGCAGAGGATGGAATAAGGCCACATGCATGCAGCACACAGTGTGGTGCTGACTTACAGGCTCAGCTAACTGTGGCTGTTACCATGACCTAGTCAGGCTAGAGTAAGGCTAGAGCAGCCTGAGGGGACACAGTAGTCCCGGGAGGAACTGAAGTACCTGGGTACATTTAGCTGAGGGCAAACAACTCCCTGGGGGGTGGAGGCAGCTACAGACAGCAATGGTTTTCAGACTGCAATTGTATTGAGCCAGGCTTATGTTAGGGTAAATCAAATGGACAAAGAAAGGCCATACCTGGTAACTGTCTAACTCTGCAGGACTTAGAGAGTGTGTAGTTACAAGTTTTCCTCACATTGTCATCACGTCCTAAACGCCCAGCTTAAAATATAAACCAAAGGGCCCCTACAGGGTAATCCTGGGGGAAAGACCACCATCCTAGGGTCAGAGCGCAAGGAGAAGAAAGCCTAGCAGCCCTGAATCCTGAGTGAGAATGAAGTGGAGGAACATTAGCCTCTTTGGGATGGGGGTGGTGTGGTGATGGTGAAATCCTTGGCTCAGTTTCATCACAGACAGTGATTTGGATCTGAATGTAAAAACCTCTTGCCAGAAACTTTCTGTTATAGGAAGCTCACTAGAAAGCAATGAAAGATTAAACTGCTACATATCCTTTAAAGGCATCACTATTATCTTAGGGGAGGAAGGGGACTTGCAGCCAGGAATAAATTAAGTTGAAAAAAGGAATATAGGAGTTTTCCTTTGGTATAAAACATCTTAATGGACTGACCCAGATGGTCCAGATGTTTTTAAGTGGACATATTCTACGTGCCACGGTCACATTGTAAAATACAGAGTTCTATAACATTTTAAGCTGATCTTATTTGTATAGCTCCTCTTATTTCTTAATTTGAAAACTGAAGCTAACATTTTAGAGAACAAACAAAAATCAAGCTGAATTTTGTTTTTAACTTGGCAGAGTGGTCTTTGATTTTGTGTCTGATAGTCTGAATAACTACCTTGTGGATTGTTTTATTTATTTTTACCAATTCCTTCTCTATCTTTCTTTATTTTTTTTATTACGTTCACTTACCCAGCATACAGTACATAATATTGTCCCGTCAGGAACTGGGCAGAAGGCATGAACAGACATTTCTCCACAGAAGACATACAAACGACTGACAGACACATGAAAAAGTGTTCATCTTTCTTTAAATTTTTAAAAGGAAGTATAGCATCATTTCTTGATCAAAACTCTTTACAGTGTAGGGATAGAGGGTACACACCTAAATATCATCAAAGTCATCTATGAGAAACCCACAGCGAATATCATTCTCAATTGGGAAAAAACTGAGAGCTTTTCCCCTCAGGTCAGGAAGACGGCAGGGCTGTCCACTATCACCACTGCTATTGAACATAGTACTAGAAGTCCTAGCCTCAGCAATCAGACAACAAAAAGAAATAAAGGGTGTTCGAATTGGCAAAGAAGAAGTCAAACTCACTCTTTGCAGATGCTATGATACTTTATATGGAAAACCCAAAAGACTCCACTCCAAAACTGCTAGAACTCTTACAGGAATTCAGTAAAGTGTCAGGACGTAAAATTAATGCACATAAATCAGTTGGATTTCTATAAACCAACAGCAAGACAGAAGAAAGAGAAATTAATGAGTCAATCCCATTTACAATTGCACCCAAAAGCATAAGATATCTAGGAATAAACCTAACCAGAGAAGCAAAGAATCTATACTCCGAAAACTATAAAGTACTCATGAAAGAAATTGAAGACCCCAAAAAATGGAAAAAAGTTCCATGCTCATGGATTGGAAGAACAAATATTGTGAAAATGTCAATGTTACCTCGAGCAATCTAAACATTCAAGGCAATGCCTATCAATTTTTTTCAAAGATATGGAAAAAATAATCCTAAAATTTATATGGAGCCAGAAAAGATCCTGAATAGCCAGAGGAATGTTGAAAAAGAAAACCAAAGTTGGTGGCATCACAATTCCAGATTTCAAGCTCTATTACAAAGCTGTAATCATCAGGACAGTATGGTACTGGCACAAAAACAGACACATAGCTGAATGGAACAGAATAGAGAGCTAAGAAATGGACCCTAAACTCTATGGTCAACTAATCTATGATAAAGCAGGAAAGAAGGTCTAACAGAAAAAAGACCATCTCTTCAACAAATGGTGTTGGGAAAATTGGGCATCCACATGCAGAAGAATGAAACTGTACCATTTCCTTAGAGCACACCAAAAATAGACTCAAAATGGAAGAAAGACCTCAATGTGAGACAGGAATCCACCAAAATCCTTCAGGAGAACGCAAGCAGCAACCTCCTTGACCTCAGCCACATCAACTTCTTCCTGGAAACATCACCAAAGGCAAGGGAAGCAAGGGCAAAAATGTACTATTGGGACTTCATCAAGATCAAAAGCTTTTGCACAGCAAAGGAAACAGTCAACAAAACCTGACAGAATGGAGAAGATATCACATAAAGGGCTAGTATCCAAAATCTATAAAGAACTTATCAAACTCAACACCCAAAGAACAAATAATCCAATGAAGAAATGGGCAGAGGACATGAACAGACATTTCTGCAAAGAAGACATCCAAATGGCCAACAGACACATGAAAAAATGCTCCACATCACTCAGCATCAGGGAAATACAAATCAAAACCACAATGAGATACCACCTCACGCCAGTCAGAATGGCTACAATTAACAAGTCAGGTCAGGAAAGGACGGATGTTGCCAAGGATGTGGAGAAAGGGGAACCCTCCTACACTGTTGGTGGGAATGCAAGCTGGTGCAGCCATCCTGGAAAGCAGTATGGTAGTTCCTCAACAAGTTGAAAATAGAGCTACTCTATGACCCAGCAATCATACTACTGGTTAGTTACCCTCAAGATACAAATGTAGTGATCCAAAGGGGCACATGCACCGAATGTTTATAGGAGCAATGTCCACGATAGCCAAACTATGGAAAGAACCTAGATGTCCATCAACAGATGAATGGATAAAGAAGATGTGATATATATATATATATATATATATATATATATACACACATACACTGGAATACTATGCAGCCATCAAAAGAAACAAACTCTTGCCATTAGCAACGATGTGGATAGAACTAGAAGGTATTATGTTAAACAAAATCAGTCAATCAGAGAAAAATAATTATTGTATGATCTCTCTGATATAAGGAATTTGAGAGGCAGGACAGGGGATCATGGGGCATAGGGAGGGAAAAAAGTGAAACAAGATGGAATCGGGAGGGAGACAAACCATAAGAGACTCTTAATCTCAGGAAACAAAACTGAGGGTTGGTGGGGGGTTGAAGGGTAGGGTAGGATGGCTAGTTTATGGACATTGGATTGGGGAGGGTATGTGCTATGGTGAGTGCTATGAAATGTGTAAGCCTGATGATTCACAGACCTGTACCCCTGGGGCAAATACTACATTTTATGTTAAAAAAAAAAAAAAAGTATGCCTAGGCTAGAAATAACTGGCCAGAGCTTCCAGTTAGCCTAGACAAAAAGAGAGATGTGATGGGTTGTATTCTTCTTATTATCTGAAAAAGCAGAGTGTGGAGTGGAAGGAACAGAAGAAAGAAGATGAAGGAAGGAAAAAAAGCAGCACATACCAGATTGTCAGAAAATCCAAGCTCAACCCTGGGAGGAATTGTTTTCTGTGTCCTATAGACAATGGATAGTCTTTAAGAGCAGCTTACAGGACAGAAACATTGAAACAGCCATTCTCTGGACATATTTTATATGGACATTCAATAAAGGGGCATCATGAAAAAGCATAGCTCTCTAAAGATACCCGTGTCGACCGCTAAGAAAATCTGGTTCAGGTGTGTTGCTCACCAAAGGTCTTACTTGGCACAGGACGAGCTTAGAAAATCGAAGGAATGAATGCCTGTTATGACCCTTAGGATGTCTTTCTCAAATACCTCATGCCTCAGCCAAGCTTTTGACAAGTGTGATAGGCCAAAGATAGTTGAAAATGGAGAATCTTGGCAAGTCCCTTCATCTAGAAAAGTATTTCAGGTTTGTGACTACTCTACTTGCACCACCTTCCTATTCCCCAGGGAATCTGGGGCTATCCACCTGCAGGGAGGGCCAAGAAACTTACTACTGCAGTCATCCATAGTGAGGGATGGAGGGATGGAATTTCATTTTCTACTGTATGGAGTGCTGTTTTACTGGATTTTTTTTTTCAACAAATATGTGTTGCTCAGAATAATAGAGATGATACCAGGGACCTTAGGGAGAGGGAAAGGAGGCAGGGAGAGAGAGTGAAAACAAAGTACAGTTGCACACAAGTATATTTGAAAAGGTCTGTTTAACACACGAAGCCCTAGTGTGGTCCTGTCACTTAGATATTGCTCTGCAAATATTTGTTGAATGATGAAATAATAAAGAGAAATGAAAGCAAGCACCAGCCGGTGAGAGTCTGGAAACAAAGTTGCCAGCTGGCCCCCTCGAATAAGAAACAAATGTACTGTGGTTTCTTTAAAACACTTTGTTGTGAGTAGGGCAGCCTCTGAAGGCCCCTTTCCAGGATAAGCAGCCCCAAAATGTATCCCCAAGATTCCTAAATGAGTTCACCTGTCAACCAGAGTTCTAGGTCAGAGGCGGGCGGCCAGGAGTGCCTCTTCTGATCCATTGTAACTGGGAATGAGCCCTTCCTCCTGTTATCACTCTGCTGGCAAGTTCATTTGTTTCCTGGGGCCACTTTTGGAATATCATTCAATTGTTCATTCAGTCATTCCCCCAGAAATACTGCTCAAGTACCAGGTACTGTTCTAGGCTTTGGAGATCCTGCAGTGAAAAAACAAAATTCTCTACTGACAGGGGTTACATTCTGGATAGGTGGAGACAGATAATAGGAAAAAATAGTTAAAAGTATGGAATGATAAGTGAAAGGGAGAAAATAAAGCAGGGAAGAGGGATGGGGAGTGTTGGGGAGGGGTGGCTATTGTACACTGAAGTAGGGTGGTGAGGGAAGGCTCACTGGGACCCTAGTATCTGAGTAAAGACCAGAAGGAGTTGAGGGAATGGGTTTTGTGGACATATGCAGGAAGAGTAATCCAGGCAGAGGGAACGGTAAGTGCAAATGCCCTGGGGAGATAGGGTGGCAGTAGAACACATACCTAGCACATTTGAGGAACAGTAAGGAGGTCGGTGTGACATGCTACAGGCAGTTGAAAATTAAGATTCTTGGGATATATGTAGCTATAGGTGATTCACTAATTGTTCTATATTATTTTACTGGGTACTTGTTATCCTTCTACCATTAAAAGATCTTTCTCTCTCTCTCTCTCTCTCTCTCTCTCTCACACACACACACACACACACACACACACACACACACACTCACACACATACAGAATGCATGTGTCGTTCCCCAGACCAGCAGCATCAGCAGCATCTGGGAGCTTGTTAGAAATGCAGATTACTACCCCCACCCCCTGCACCCACTCCCCACACCTACTGAATCAGGACCTCCATGTTAACAAAATCCCCAGTGCCTTCTTTGTACATTTAAGTTTGAGGATGGCCAGGACCCTTGATCAGCAGTTCTTAAGCTTCATCAGAATCACTTAGGAAAACTGTCTAAAAGGACGGGTTCCTACCTCCCAGCCCCGCACACTGATGCTAAGTGGTGAAGTCCACCATTGGATACTTTTAAGGAACTCTCGAGGATGGTTCTGCTATGGAGCCACACGAACCACGGGACTCCAAAGGATGGTGTCACATGTATAAGTGACCAAAATGGGGTTTATTCCTCATGGGCCTCAAAACACAGGTTGGAGAATCAAGCTAATAATCACCAGGATGCCTCCAAGCACCAAGACATGACCCCAAACTAATATTCCAATGCAGGGGTGGAATGTAAATAAATATTGCTGGTTCACATTTCAGGAGTTTTCCAGAACATTTAAGTGGCTTTGAAAAATACTTTTTAAAAGATTGTTTGTACAAACATCATACTCTTTCCAGTCCTTCTTTGGCATAGAGTTTAATCAGATTTAAAATGGTGAGAGTTCTTTGTAAGGTTGTGTGTTTCTTTTCTTCTAGGGCATGTGAAACAAGACATCTGGGTTTTATCATTAAAATAATAAAACATGTCCAGCATTTTTAGGAAACTTTTAGGAGTTTATGCACTATAGGTGTTAATGTATTTAACAGAAATCTATTCATTTAGAGTTTTTAAAAGTTTATGCATACCAACTTTTTTGTTTCAGAAAAATATTTGAGTAAACTATTCAAGTTTCTGACTATGTTTTCTAGCACTTAGACAATTAGGAGAAAATAGAAAGAAATCTTTTAGTTACTCATATGTGAAAATATCTCATTTTCAGATATTCTTGGTTTTATATTATATACTGACTTCTCATTAATTCATAGCAAAATATGCTTTTACTCCCTTAATAGCATCTGTCAATTTATCTGTGGACATAAAAGTCATTTTCTTCAGTTAATTTCTTCTCTGCCTGCAGAATTTCAGGAAAGATATAAAAACACAGAATTTAAAAAGTGAGGCTGGGTGTGTTGTAGGTACATTCTGTGCATGAGTCTAAGACATGATGCTCCCTCGTCCTACAATGGAGCAGAAGCCCGGGAGGGGTGGAGAGTGGAGCAGCCAGGGAAACATAAGACATTTTAAAAAGTTGTAATTTCTACTATCTTTTTTTTTAAGATTTTATTTATTTATTTGACAGAGAGAGAGATCACAAGTAGGCAGAGAGACAGACAGAGCGGGGTAGGGGAAGCAGGCTCCCCACTGAGCGAAGAGCCCAATGTGGGACTCAATCCCAGGATGCTGGGATCATGACTTGAGCCGAAGGCAGAGGCCAAACCCACTGAACCACCCAGGCACCCTGTAATTTTTACTTTCAAAGAAATACCACATTAAATGTAGGTAACCTCATAAAACCAAATCATTGGATATGTGCTCATTAACTTTAGTAAAACTTGGCTAGCCTTTTCACTGGGCTTGTAAATGTACAAAGCACTTATCTCCTGTATCTCCTTTAATCCTGCAATTCTGTAAGGTAGGTGTTGCTGGTAGGCCTGTTTCAAACTGAAGGTACAGGAGAAGAGAGACTAAGTAATTGGCCCGGTACCACCTGGTTAGTAAATATTAGAGCCAAGACTTGAAAACAGCACATCCGACCTCCAACACAGGCTCAGGCTGACCCCACTGCATCTAGTAAAGAGTATTTGTCCAGTCAGTATCCCTAAAACATGATCTTGTTTTGGTTTGCTTTGCTTTGGATTTTTGGTATGACATGTGCCACTTTTTTTTTTTTTTTTTTTTTTTTTTTTTTTTACTTTTTAGTGTCTGTCATCAACACCCTAGGCGCTTTCCAAGTAAATATTTCTCTAAAGAGATTTCTTGAACCAGAAGCTGAACGCTTTTACCCTTCTGGAGTGAAGGCTCAGCCCTTTACAGGAAAAGCAAGGCTGGTATTGCCCCCCCCCCCTCACCTTGCCATAGCGCCAAGTAACCCTTAAATTACCAGACCCCAGACAGGTCATTCACTTTTATAGAGACTGTCAGCACATCCTTAAAAGCTGTCAACACTCCCACACTTCTTTCATTGACTCTCCTGATGACAAGGAGCAGGCTCTAACTTCAGCCACCTCAGCAAAATCCCAAGTCCTGCCAGCCTCATGGCCACCACCTCCAAAATAAATCCCCTCTTCTGCTGGTCTGAAGCTCATGTCAACTTCCCCACATCCAGTGTTTTGAGTTTCTGCAGCTCCTGTCCTGGGGTTTGTGCCCTTAAGCTGTGACTCAAGGTCCCCAACCCATCAGGAGCAGCCGCCTTCCTCCTCTCCCAAAACAGATTCTGCCAGGGTTTTTCTGCAAAGTCTCTTCCGGCCGATACCCCTCTCCTCCGGGAAACAGAGGAGGCCTCTTGGCTTTTCCTTTGACCTCTCTTGCCATCCGCAGTAAAGACAAATAGCAGCCACACCGACTTTTCTGTGTTCTTGCTCCCCGTTTTCCTTCTGTCCCAGATCTCCACGCCCCCTAGGTCCTTCCCCTTCTGGAGCTGGTCTGCAGGGCACAGCCGGAATGCGGCTTGAAGGCAAAGAGTTCAGGCCACAGTGTGTCTGAAATTCTTCAGACATGTGGCTGCTACTGAGGGCTGGGATGTGGCAGGCCCTGTGCTAGCCACTCTTGTTTCATGACCTTGACTCTTCGCCCTTGTGTTCCTTGAGTTTTGCCTGATGACGACCCGCTGCCTCTCTCAGGCCCCCTGAGTCAGCATCTTTAGCAATTCCTGCAGCTGCCAGCTTGCTTTTCCTCACCACCAGCTTCTTCACTCAAGTGAGGCTGCCTCTGAGGCTCCACAGATGGAGCGTAGGACGGAAGGAAGGAGGGTTGGACAGAAGGCAGCAGCGAGGGGTGGCCGTGCATCAGATCCTCTTCACGGAGATAAGGCAACCCAGCAGGTCACGACTCTAGGGTGTTCTGAGGTTAGGAGACCTGGTTTCTAGCCCTGGCACTGCCACGGACTGGTTGGATGACCTTGGACAAGTCACCTAACCCCTCTGCTTCTTGGGGTTCTTCATCTAAAAAATAAGGGAAATGGGCCAAATAACCTCTAAGGTCTTCTAATTTATTAGCTGCCATGTTATGTATTTCACATGTCTAAAACCACGTGTCTGCTCAGCTCTTTCCTCATCACAGTCTTGGCTATGAAATCAGAGTTGCCTGTGGGCCTTAATCTCATTTCGGATTAGAAGAAAAAAATCTTCCTGTGCCTTGGCTTTAGAATTCCTCCAAGGATATACTGATTCCGAATTTATGACTCCAGTTAGAAAATCCTATGCTGCCCTTTCTGACTATTTCTACCTCGCAAGGTCCATCACACCATGCAGTTTCTAGAGATGAAAGAATGTGTTCTCAGGTTGGACAGATGCAAGGAGTGGTCTCCAGGACTGCCAGTGGGGATAAGCCTGTGGTTCTATTCACTTCAGGATAAAGGAGTTTGGAGGAACCCAGTGCCACTCTTCCAGGGTCTTTCTAAATGTGAGTGTTCCTTTGGGGAAAAAAGAAGAATAGTATGGTCAAAAGAATATGGGAAACTCCAAATATTAGCTCCTTCTTGGTGATTGACTATGTGCATTAGTGTTTTTAAAGCTCCAAGAAATCCTTGGCAGTGAAGAGATCTTAATTTATCCTAACATTTCCCAAACTGATATAGTCCCAGAGACTTTCTTCACAAAAGACTTTAACATCTGGTAAAACATGTCCCTGGAACAGAGTTTAGGAAACACTGCCCCCAATCATTATTGACCTATCTCCAGCTAGGTCTTCAGAGCAGAAAGGGATAACTACCGCTGCTAGAATATTTATTAAGCACCTACTGTATCCAGAACACGTGGGAATAATTTAAAATTGGCAGATCAACTGTCCGGCAGCCAGGATTTCAAAATCTAAAGCTGCAAAGGAACAGGCACAGGAATAAGCATGTCAGTCAACAAACAAGACAAATGAAGTGTCAAGTGCAGCTTGGGAACCCAGGAGCCAGGCCTTGTCCTGGCAGTTGTCTGCTTTCCGGAGCTGAATTTCCCTGCTCTCAGCTGTCACTCTCAAGTTCTTTGCTTTGCTCTCCCAGGCCATTACCTTTCAGCCAGTTACACGATATCGAAGCAGGACATTCATTGTTTATTTTTATAGATGATGTGCTTGGTGAGGCACATGGAGTAATTTTATCCCGTGCTGAACATCCTAGAATTTTTGCCTTTCACATACCGCTCTGTTGAGTTTTATTCGGAATGGGGTCAGGGGGAGTAGAAAAGATGACCTCCTCTTCACCAAGTAAGAAAGATACTGACATGGCCGACGTCTCATGCTGTTGTTTAATACCCATCTGAACTAAGTGTCTTGTGTACCCGCTGTTTCCTGGACAGAGGGCCCGAGCTTCTCAGGGCCCCCTTCTAGGACCTATTTGTGATTCACTGTTATTTTTCCAAGCACTTCCACTGGAACCAAGCCATACCCATGCATCCTCACTTCCTCACACAGCCCCGTCCCCTTTCTCCATAACTTGTTTTCCACTCCCCTGACAATGTTCTTTAGATGCTCTATTGATGTGTTTTTTTCTGAAATTTTTTCTCTTGCCTCGTTTCCACCTTTTCTCTTGCCTCCTCTTTCTGTCCTTTTTAAAAGAACTGAAGTCTCCTTCTTTCTGAGTGTTGAATCCTCAGGAAGTTCCTCTCTGCTAAACAGAGAAGGGAAGCCAGCACTGTAATAAAAAGGCCAACACTGTTTCCACAAAGACTATATCTTGAAAAAGAAATTGCTTATTATTTTTTTAATTGTTAATATTGACATTTATGGAGTATGTGCTCTGCTCCAAGCATGAGAGCCCTTGACATACATTGTCTCTTTTGTTCGTCACCACACCCCTTATGATATGGGACATTTATTATTCCCATTGTATGGATGAGCAGTTGAGTCTCAAGGAAGCTAGAAAACGTGCTCAAGGTCATAGAACTAGTAAGAATCAGGGCTAAGAAACGATCCTGCATTTCTCCGACTCCCCATCCTGTCCTCTCCTGTTGCTCCCCCGCCCTCTCTCAGAACAGGGAAGTCAAAGAGACAGAATTCTGGTTTTTATCAAATTTATTCCCTAACAAGTTTTGTTCACAGAAGCTCACCCGTACTGCACAGACAGCAGATTGAATTACCTCCCTAACGATCGATTATGTGAACCAGTGTCCAGCTTGGCCAGGATGTAACTGATCTTGGTGGGATGCCAACATCCTTTCTTTCTTCACATAGATTTATCTTCAGGAGAACATATGCCAACACATGCAAACCATTTTATTCCCTTCCATTCTCTCCTTCCTGCTTGATCATTAGTGTAGGCTTCATTATTAGTCCACTGTTCTGGTCTCACCGTCCTCACTGCAGTCAGTACCCATGTTGTTGGGCCCTACGAGTGAAAGAGTGACTTGCTGGGCTCCTGTTTACTTTCCTATGACAAGTGTCTACCTGCGTGGGGCCAGAGGGATTCACAGGATTCACAGCATGTCTTAGAACCTCTGGACTTGCTCAGTGGCCCTGAAGGACAGACTTCACTCCCCTGATTTCCCCAAGCAGGATGGCCTATGGACAGTGACTTCCCCATCCAGGGGACTTAAGTAACTGGGGAGGCCACTCCCTCTCCATCACCTGGGGTACCTGAGAATGGGCCCAGCGAATTCCAGAGCAGATGGAAAGGCCACTACACCCTTACTCTCCGATGCCCACTTATCTCAAGGATAATGGAATCTTCTAGTCATGGGCCAAATTACCCATAGGCCTTCTCTGTCATGGCTCCCTGGTTATCCTTCCCCAGCATGGGCCTCTTGAGCTTCTTGGGTGAAGAGCAAGCTGACGGGGTGGGGCTGTCAGCCTCCTTTCCCCAACTGCAGCCCCCAGATACCCTGGCGTTCAGGTGCTCAGACATTCTTCTGAGAAAAACAGCACCAACAGGGAGTCTGCTGCTGCAGCTGCTATGCCTTGTACACAACTCAGAACAAGAGATCATTAAGCACCTACCACTTGAGCTGGACCCTGTGCTGGGAAGTAAATGAGTAAAGCAAACAGTACCTGCTTTCAAGAAACCCATACTCCAGGGGCAGGAACCAGGGAAAGTGGTTACAATGCAGTGATAAAGTTAGCTTAGGGCAGAGGATGGATTAACTATGTGAGGGTTCAAGAAAGGCTTCCTGGAGGAGATGACATCTGGGCTACTTGGCAGTCAGTGGGATGTGGGGATGGAAGGTGTTGGAGGAGTTAAGGATTGGGTCAGGGTGGGTTTACAGAGCCTTTGGGCCCTCCAGCTCGAAATGCCCAGTTAATTCTTGGATATACAGGGGGGCACCTGGGTGGCTCAGTGGGTTAAAGCCTCTGCTTTCGGCTCAGGTTATGATCCCAGGGTCCTGGGATCGAGCCCCACATCGGGCTCTCTGCTCAGCAGGGAACCTGCTTCCCTTCCTCTCTCTGCCTGCCTTTCTGCCTACTTGTAATCTCTTTCAAATAAATAATCTATAAAAAAAATTCTTGGATATACAGAACAATAGATAGATATTCAGAGATAGCAGCTGGGGGGGGTGGGTAAAAGCTGGTCAGTGAAGGAACTCATCAAGGAAGAGGATATAGCCTAAGAAGAGATCCAAGAAGAGCCAAGGACAGAGCCCCAAGAAACACCAGCATCCAAGAAGTGACTTGTGCCCACAGAGGACAATATTATGAGCAAGTCTCTGAGGCTGGGTTGCCTGGGTTGGGATGCCACCTCCACAACTTAGTAGCTGTGTGACCCGTGCAAGTGACTATGCCTCCCTGTGCTTCCATTTCATCTATAAAATGGGGTGATGATGACATATAACTCGTTGATTCGTTGTAGGATTAAATTAATGCACGTTAAGCACTTCAAGCAGTCTATTTAAGTAGACGGTATAAGCACATTTAATAGCATTATTTCTTCACTGGTGTCAGAAAAGGAACAAAAGGGAAAGGACAGCCTATGACGCGGTCAGGCCTCTCAGTGCCTCTTGATGGTTCAGTTGAGAGTCTGTGAGGAGAGGTAAAGGGGAGCCCCAGTGGGAGCCCAATCACAGCTGGGATGGGAAGGAGTGGATCATGCCAGGTGGTGAGGATGCCACCATCTCCTGGGAGGGCAGGGATGGAGTCTGCCTTACTCGCTGCATGCCCCAGTGGCCAGAGCGGTGCCCAGTGGTGTGTGAGCTCCTTGGGGGTAGAAGAGTCCTCCGTAAAGATTTGCTTAATGAGGATATATTTGCTGAAGGTCCTGCCTCTCAGCTAGCATGAAGAGGCTGCTGGGACCAGGGAACCCAGTGGTGGCTGCAGTTTGGGGAGCAGATTTCTTGAGGGCATCTCCCAACTCTCTTGACTCTGGGACACCTAGTTGTTTCCGTGAGTGAGCTGAAGGATGGAATCTCATGGGCCTTCTCCCTTCCAGACTCTGTAATTCATGAGACCCTGTCCTATTCTGCATGTCATAAAAGCTTGGAATTTTAGACAGGTGACAGAACAGGAACATAGCGTAGACAATTGGCACATGCTTGCAACACCTTCCCTATGACCTTTCGGAATGCCAGCATTCTGTTTCTAAAGGGGATGTTCCTTCTTTGAGCTGAGCTCATGATAGTTTTGCTAAGGCATTTCTTTACTCACTAGATCAGGGTAGTATTTAGGGCTATAATATAGTTTAAAAAGCTATAATGAATTCACTCTTTGGTCTAATGCTCGTAAGAGAACATGGAGAGTAGTAAATCATGGTAGCTTAAAGTCACAGGCTTTTGATATGGCTGGTTCCTAGTTTACAGGCTGTGTAACCTTGGACAAGCTAGGTCAGCCACTCAGAACTTCAGCATCCTCATTTGTAGAATAAGAGCAGTATTTGTACCAGCATGTAAGGCTGAGAGGATTAAAAAGGATAAGCAGCATCCCTCTCACAGGTACATGCCCGTTACACGGAAGCGGCAGTGATTTTAAGAACTTTAAGTATTATTATTAAAATCATTATTTGAAGTATTATTATTAAGTTATTAAAATCATGCAAAGAGGAGAAGAAATCGGTTCATAAGTGGCCCTGCGGTAGGATCAGGATAGTTTGAAGCTAACTGCTCATTTATATCAACACTTTTTATGTAAACTCCTGGCCATGGGTTTCAATCCCATTATTAAAATGGAATGAAATAACGAAGATCCTATTCTAGGACTATCAATAGATGCTTTTACTTTTTATTGATACTTTTTATCAATAGATACAAAAGGAGAGAATACGGGTGAAATGAGGCTCACTCTTGAATACCGTGTAATAATTGGTTTCAGGATGGATGACCTGTTCAGTGGAGTAAGGTAAGAAAGCAGAGGATAATGCAGCCTACGTGACTCGTGGCAGTTCTCTGCAGCCCGTTTAGCTAGAAATGGCATCTGCATATTGAAGTCAAATGTTTCCTCTCCTTGCATTTAAAACAGTAAGTAGCCAGGGGCACCTGGGTAGCTCAGTCCTTAAGCTCCTGCCTTCCGCTCAGGTCAGGATCCCAGGTTCCTGGGATGGAGCCAAGTATCAGGCAGAAGCCTGCTTCTCCCTCTCCCACTTGTCCTGCTTGTGTTCCCTCTCTCACTGTGTCTCTCTCTGTCAAAAAATAACAGGTAACTTTGCTTAAAAAAAATAAATAAATAAAACAGTAAATAACCATAAGAAAGAATGAAATCTTTCCATTTGTAACAACAGAGATGGACCCGAGGGAATGGAGCTAAGGAAACTAAGTCAGACAGGGAAAGACAAATACCTGTGATCTTACTTAGATGTAGAATTAAAATAACAAGTGCTACAAACCAAGCTCATATATACACAAAACAAATTGGTGGTTTGCCAGAGGTGTGGGTTATTGGGTGGGGAAAATGGGTGAAGAGGGTCCAAAGGTACAAACCTCCAATTACAAAATAATCAAGTCAAGGAGATGTGATGTACAGCATGGTGATAACAGCTAGTAATACTGTATTGTGTATTTGAAAGTTACAGAGAGAGTAGATTGTAACAGTCCTCATCACAAGAAAAAAATTTGTGTAACTATATCTAGACTTATTGCAGCCATCATTTTTCAATATAAACAAGTATTGAATCATGTTGTTTGAAATGAATCTGTCTGTCAGATTATACCTCAATTTTAAAAAAGGAATGTGGTGTCACAGAGAGTGGAACAGCAAAACATTTTCAAAATTTTTAATGAATTTATTCTTTGTACAGAAAGGTAGTTTAAATTAAGTATGTCATGTGGAATTGAGCACTTGTCAAAACTTCCATATTCACATTGGGAATATTTACATGCTATTTATTAGCATGAACTGTCAGTTAAATGGAATCAAAATAAAGAAAAAACATTTTTTTTAAAAAAGGTAAACAATTCTAAGAAGTCTAGAATTCTGAGTATATAGGGAATTTTTAGTTGATGAATCTGAGAATAAGCATTTTTTGCAAACCGTGGGGAAGACATTCTGCAAACAATAGAAGGATGGCCAGAGCACTAGGAGCTGACAGTTTAGAGAAGTGTATATATATATATACAACAGACTTAATTGCAAGACAGAACATGCTATCTTACTTTTCCTATACTTGCTCCAACCCCTCTGGCCCCCATGCCTAGCATAGTTCCTGGCAAAAACGCACAGGCATAGAGTAACTGTTTATAGGAAGAATTAGCACCATTACAGAGTTATGAATAAAATACTTTGGGAGAGCAGCAAGGACCAAGGAATGGTAAAAAGACTGGACTTCCAAAGATGGTAGCATAGAAATGGGTTAAGTTAGCCTTGTATCTCCCAATCATAGCATCCACTATACTACTCTTTAATTACTTACTTATGCTATTTTCCCCCACAAGGCTCAGCCTCCCCAAGAGCAGATGCCATGTCTGTCGTGTTTATTGGTGTCCGGCATGGTACACGGGACATAGTAGATACTCAATATACTCAGTAAGTATTTGTTGAAAGAAGGAGCGTCATCAGATTTATTTGTCAGGTCTTCTCCCTGCCCCAGTTGCAAGTTAGCAGCAACTCAAACCTGCTTTAACAAAATAAAGGCATTTGGGAGTTTATGTATATGAACTCTTCCTGGGTCTTCAGGTATGGCTGGATCTAGGAATGTAAGGTCCTCAGGAATCTATCATCATCGGGGTTTTTTTTTAAGATTTTATTTATTTATTTGAGAGAGTGTCCACACACAAATAACACGTGTGAGTGGGGGATAGGGGAGAGGCAGAGGGAGGGGGACAAGAGACTCACACTGTGAGCCCCAGCCTGTCCTGGGGCTCCATCTCAGGACCTTGAACTGAAACCAAGAGTCAGGCACTTAACTAGCTGAACCACCCAGGCACCCCTTATCTTCATCTTTCTTTTGTATTATCTTCATTCTCAGGTAAGCTCTCCTGATAATGTGGCAAAGGCATCTGACTCATGTCTTTACAGTTTACAATTCCAACAAAAAGATTGTGTCTCTTTTCCTGATAGTTTCAGGGAATAACTCCATCAAGTAGGGCTCTGGTTGGCCTGGCTTAGTCATATACCCCTCTTTGAACAAATCACTGAGACCAGGCCTGAAGTCAGAGGAGGAGCAGCTCCATGAATTCTATATAGATCAAGATGGAGAAAGCTGATTTCAACTAAGAGACATTGGACAGTCAAAGCAAACAAACAAAATGCCCTATGTATTCACACCCCAAGGACACAGGACAATAGTGTAGAGATAGGAACAGGCAGAGGATAGGTAATGGTACAAAACATAGTAGGGTTGAAACATCAGACAGGTGAGTGGCGGGCAACAGTGGGAATTAATGCTGAAGATGGAAATTTAGATCAGATGGTGCCAGGCTTGAAGACCAAAAAAAGAAGGTTTAGATTCATTCTGTAGACAATTGCGATACAATGTGAGGAGAAGGGGAGAGGGTATAATCCAAGATGTATTTAGGGCTTCTCCAGAAGCCACCTTTAGGGGCCTCTCTTTCCCCCTCTGCATCCGTCCTAAACCGAGAGCTACCGGTGGAAACATGCCAAGCAGGACATGGAGTTCAAGAGACTCTCCTGGAGCCACATCATATCTGGAAGCATGTCTGAGCACCTGTAACTTGCTGGCTTCTGCATCCTCAACACTGAGCCCCCAGCGTGGATAAGTCATGGCCTCTGCTTTAAGGAGCTCACCACTGGGAAGATTGGTCTTGGACAAAGTACTAGAAATATACCCACATACACATATATGAAGTATGCACACATATATGTCTATGTATGGGACTGGACTGTATAGGCAAAAAGGGCTATTTGATTCCTCACAAGGATTCAGAGAAGGCTGCAGAGCAGAGGAAATATGTGTTACTCTTCTTCTAGGAAAGGCTTGTACTCAGGGCACAAGCCCTTTCAGGGCAATCACGGATTCTTCCTGGTCCAGCTTTGGGCTTCTTCCTTCCTTGTGGTTTGAAGAAGAATGTAGAGCTTCCTTTCTCCAGGATTCCTGTGTTCTGCTTCCTGGAATTCAGCTCCTCCACAACTCAGGGAACAGCACTCTCGCGGCAGGAGCCGTCCCAGCAGTAAACAAGTTACCGAGGTTGTAACTACACAATGAGCCTCGGGCTTCCATCTTTGCATACAGTCTCCAGTCTCATCCTTATCATCCTCTTAGGAGGTCATGCTATCATTCCCATTTTACTGAAGAGGAGATTGAGGCTGATAGCTGGGTGGCCTGCCTTGGGACCAGGCACAAGGAAGCAGCAGGCGGGGGTGAACATGGTCCACTTGGCCTGGTGCCATGGTCTCCACGGTGCTCTCTGTTCCCTCTGGCTGCTCCTCCCTGCTTCCACGTGGGTCACGGGGACAGCCCCAGTTCAGGTAGGTTACAGAGATGGCAATCCATAGTAGTGGACTGGTAGTATGGAGCGGACGCCTCAGCTGTGATGCAAGACTGCACCAGGGGTGCAGAGAGGGACGCTAAACCCCTGGGACAGTTCTCAACCTAAATGTGCATAAGAATCTGTGGGGAGTTCTCTAAAAATGCAGATTCCTGGGCCCCGCTCAGAGAGTCTGGGTGAGACCTTGGAATCTGCATTGGAACAAACAGCCTGCTGCTACCACTAGGAGTACTGAGGCCAGTGTTGCACATGTTGTAGAGTGCTGCCTGGGCAGGGGTGTGTGTGTGTGTGTGTGTGTGTGTGTGTGTGTGTGGTGACAGGTGTACTTGCCTGCACACCCACAGTTCAGGGGTTGTCTTAGGAAAGCTCTGCGGAGGGCAGGTGTCACTGGGCACTGCACATAGGCTACTTTCGAGTGGCTTTGTCCAGGTTTTCATTGTCTTCTGCGGATCCTACTATTCACATCCAGCCCTTACAGTTAGGTGACCAGATACCCACTCTAAAGGATCATCTTTCTGTGGAAATTGCTCAGCATATTTAAAAAAAAAAAAAAAAAAAGCTTTTTGGCATGAAGACATGCGTCTCTTTTTTCTGGACCTGGGAACAGCAGTAGGAAGTGTTCAGGCCTTTTCCCAAATATAATCCCTGACCAATTGGAGGCTGAGAATCCTCTCTGCCAGCGGCCTCCTGGGACTCTGGGTGGCCTGCCAGTTGGTCAGAGGCACCGAGCACCCCCACAGTGAAGATGTGGGAAAGATGGTCTCTGTCCTTGAGGACGTAAGATCTAGCGGCAGAGACAGAACAGATCCATGTGAAAGAGTCAGGCGCACAAATAGAATAAAAATAAAGCAGATGCAAGTCCTAGCAGCAGGGAGACTCCCAGTGCAGACGGGAGCTCAGTCTCAAGGTCCAGCATTAAGTCAGGGAAAAACAGGGAGAAGCTGGATGTGAGGTGCTAGGTGAGCCATCCGAACAGCCTTGCTGGAGGAGCTCACGTTGCCTCCTCCACCGGGTCTCATGGAGCACTTGCCATAGGCACTGCTGCTGGGGAGCACTCTGGAGGAACATGGTGCTGATTGAGCAGGAGGTCTGGTGTCAGGGAACCAGGAGCATCACAGAGCAGGCCTCCTCAAGAAAGTGATGTTTTTCATCAGATTCCTAAAGGCAGCCCTGCCTCTAACCCTAGCCTGTGGCCTGTCCACCTGCTCTTTCCATGCTGGCTTGTATATACCTGTGTGCGGACACCTCAGACCCCAAGTTCAGACTGCATCTACACACCACACCCCCTGCCCCTCAGCCAGCCTTCAGGCCTAGTGTCAGGATCTACCCACAGGAGGACTGGTGCAGATGAAAGACTCTTGCAGGCCCAAAAGTGGGCTTGAACTTTTCAGATGGGGGATTTGGGGGTCCTGGGTCTACAGGGATGAGTGATCTGGAAGTGGGCACACAACCACGGGGCAGACACTTTCCTCCACCCCAACGTGGGCTTTCTAAAGCCTAGGGCCCGGGGCAGGGATCCTGATGGCAGAGTCTGAGGGCAGTTTTGCCTAAAGGACAAGTAGGAAGTTAGCTAAATCAAGGTCATGCGTGGGGGAAAATCTTCCTGTAAAAGCCCCCTGAAATGAGACAAGACCTTGGTCATCTCCCTAAAAGCAGAGTAGGGGAGAGACGAGGTGGGGTTGGAGGCCTGGTGGCCAACGTGAAGATTTGACTTTACCAAGGACATGGGCAGGACGTGGTGGGGCCAGGGAAAGATGATTAGGAACGGAGCGAGAACATTCCTTCCAAACTGAGCGTGTGTGATGTCAACTAGGTGTTTGATGTGAGGAGAGCAGGCTGTTCAGTGTGGCTAGGCCTCAGCGTCTGATACAGGCAAGGGAGGAGGGAGGAGCATCAGGAGAGGAGCATTTGTGGAGGACTTGTAGGTGTGAACTGGGCATCAGGCCTCGGGGGAGCACAGAGCCTCTGGAGGAACTCTGACATGACTGGGCTGGGGGCCACATTCTGTCTTTATTCTGTGCTGAGCATTCAGTTAATACAAAATAATCTTTTAACATGTTCACTATGCTTGAGTCATAGTACTTTCTATGTTTGTGATTTTTGTGTTTTTCTGTGTAAATTCAGTGTCCTGAAGTTCTTTCTGGATTGGCAACCCATCCTTTTTTCCACTTAGTAAATATGACCACCGTTTATGCTTTGGGACCACATTTTTCAAGCGTTGCCAAATCCTCATGGGGTTTTTTGGTGACATTTATTTTTCATAATTAGTGATGAAATTCTGATCAGTTAATGCCCATGAAATCATGAATACATTAGGCCACAATAAAAATTATCCCTGATGTCTGTAAGCAGATGGGAGTGTGTGTGTGTGTCTGTGTGTGTGTGTGTTTATGATAACAGTGCTTACATAATCCCAACAACCAGTCCCTGGGGACTCACACACAGAGATGGAACTGCTGGTTTAAATTAGGTTTCCATGTGAAATATCGTATCGCTATTTTTTTCCTAGCATTGTGGGAAAGTATATGGAAAATGATTTGACTGATAGGAAATAAATCTGGATGCATGATCAGGACTGAGGCACAAACCACGTGGTGGTATGCGCCTGCTCATAAAGCAGGCTGTCCAGAAGAAGACGAATTAATCCTATCAGGACACTAGACTAGTAAGTCACCATTTCAGAAGAGCCTGAAAGAGCAATGACTTTCCAGAGCTGCTGATTTGCTGTGGATTTCAATTTTAAAAAAGGAACTAAAGCCATACGAAGAATATAGCCAGAGGTCTCAAGAATTAATGCACTGGCTGTTGGGGAACCGTTTTAACTTTTAGGGAATTCATTTTTATTCATAAGGAGATGGGTTTGAATTTCTAGCTCAAGGAGTCAGTAATTTCATGATTCTAAATGTTTGCTCATGGCTTCCCACAGCAGGCTAGGGCTCATCAAAAGCAAATCACACAAAAGGAAGAACCACACCAGAGCACCAAAGATACCAGTCTTTACTGACCCAACAGTTTCTTGCTCTAGAGAGCAAGGGTTTCACAAGATGACTTTCAACTGGGTAACCAGGTGATGAGGGGACAAGGCATTCAGACAGTGAGCAAAGGATTGCTCATCGCTGGAGGAGAGTGGGCAGCTCTGGGAATTCCCAGAAGGTACCAGGATGCTCAAAACAGCCCTGGAAATCAGAACAAATGGTTTTCTTAGGTTATCTTCTTCCCAAGAGGCTCTGAATTCCTTGTAGGGTGATCTGCACCAGGGCTGGTCCTAGGAGTCTGATTCCAGATCTGTTCTCCTGAAGTTGCAAGTAGAGAGCAGAGGTGCGTGCTCCCCTGTTTCCCTGTTGTTTCTGCATAGGGCAAGGGAAGGGGTTCTGCTTTTTTCATCGCTTTCATTGTATTTCGGGACTCTTCTTGGCATCTTCTCCTTTTATTCCAACTCTGTGTTCAGAGGTGCTGCTCTTAATGGAGTGCTTAGAAAAACCTAATCAGCACCAAGTTTAAAAGAAACTGTCACTCCTTATCAGATAAAAGAGAACTCCACAGGAGGTACTTATTTTGACATCAACAAGAATTGGGACCTCAGAAAATCACTACTCCCCTGAACCATAGATTCTTAATCTGGAAAAATGGGTCTGGACTGCCCTCTGTGGTTGCTGCCAGCTCTCAGTGCCATCCGTTCCTGTCATTCCATCGAGGGAGACGGGCAGGAGGTGCAGTATACCATAGACCTTAAACTTGTTTTTTCTGCAGGTGCCATGGGTGACCATGAACTGTGTGTTCAGGCCTCACTCTTTCTCAGGCGAGGGAAACGAGCTGACCCCAGGTTTCAGCACTGTTGCTGAACCGGTGTAATTCCTGGGCGATGTGGGGTCAAGACCAAGGCTTTGGTTTGTTAACAGCTGGGTTTATCAACCCAGACGTCAGTCAGGATGGAACAGGTGACTTAAATGACCAGTAGAGTCCAAGCACCAAAGTATAAATAGCAGCAAAGTAACCTTAGAGATTAGGCAAAATATGGGGGGGAGGGGTGCTGCATATCATCAAAGGGGGACTTGGTAGCAGGTTATTATTAAATAGTATACTCTAGTCTGTATAGTAGAAAAAGCTAATCACATTACAATAATGTTCCTCCCACAGCTCATGTACGCACACTAGGCATTTAGGGAGCAGTTAATTGTGACTCCCCTGGGTCAAACACTGAATTTCAAATTTAGGCTTTACTGCTCTGAGTGAAAATCTCTTAGGTGTTCTGTCTTTCAGTTTATTCATCTATAAAATGAGAATAATAATAACCCCTGACTCTCAGGATTGTTGTGAGAGGTGAGTTAACATACGTAAAGTACTTGGAGTAATGCCTGACACATAGTAAGTGCTGTATAAGTGTTTGTTCTTCTAATATTAGTCAGGTGAGGGGCATAATTGGTAATGCATTTGTGAGAGATAGTTTACATATGTATATTTTTGCATTTTTTTAATTTGGTATTCTGCATTTTACTACTGGATAAATACCCTTTAACTGATGGATTGAGAGTATTGACTGGCATTTAATCTTGCTACCCATCAATATAATTAAATTATATTAATTAATTAAATATATATATATTTATAACTAAATATAGTCAACTATATTTAAATGTATTTAAATCAATATTAGGGGCGCCTAGGTGGCTCAGTCAGGTAAGCATCTGCCTTTGGCTCAGGTCATGATCCCAGGGTCCTGGAATTGAGCCCCGCATCGGGCTCTGTGGGAGCCTGCTTCTCCCTCTCCCTGCAACTCCCCCTGCTTGTACTCCCTCTCTCTCTCTCTCTCTCTCTGTCAAATAAATAAATAAAATATTTTTTTAAGAAATAAATAAATATCCTTAGGCCTTATTTTCTTATAGTCTCATTGAATTTTATAGATCAAGAGGGAGCTTTATGAATTGCCTTTCTGCCTCCTTATTTTAAAGATGGAAGATGACAAATATGGATTTTCCCAGAATCCCATAACAAAGCAGTGATGGAGCCTAGAGCTTCACCTCAGAACCCTTAGCGGCGGGGGGAGGGGGGCCTGCATTTCTTAATACTTAACTGATTTAAAAAAGAAAAAAAGATGGGGCGCCTGGGCGGCTCAGTCAAGTCCTTACTCAGTGGGGAGTCTGCTTCTCCCTCTACTCGTCCCCCTGCTTGGGGTCTCTCTCTGTCTCTCTCTCTCTGTCTCTCTCAAATAAATAAAATCTTTAAAAAAAAAAGTTTTCCTGTGAAAAAAACATTCATTGAGTTTGCAGGACATGGGTTCAGTGGATGCCCCTCTTTGCATTTTCCAGGTGAGCTCTTGGGTGACGTGGCTGATCCTCACGGCGGGCTCCATGGAGGAGAAGCGGGAAGTCTTCTCCTATTTGGTGCATGTGGCCAAATGCTGCTGGAACATGGGCAACTACAATGCTGTCATGGAGTTCTTGGCTGGCCTCAGGTATGGAAGTGGGGAACACAGTTATCTGGACAGCAGCCGAATGGCACTGTAATTAATTGCCCTGGAAACCACATTTATCCAAACCAGGCAATTGGTAGTGATTGTTTGGGGGAAATATGTTATTCTCTGCTAACACCACAAACCTTGTCCCTTAAATGCAGCAGCAGAATTCAGCCCCTGTGGCCAGTCACGATCCTAATTAGCTACATCTGCTCTGGGCCCATGCTGTTGGCCACACTGGGTAAATCACCTGGCTGCACAACTAACATCAACCCCATTGGTGACCCCCACTTGCCCTCTGTGCCCTGTAAACCCCACTGTAAACAGTCTCTTCCCAGCTCTTCCTGATGAACTGCCTCGGCACTCTGGGCTCCCAGCCATGACCGGGAATGGCTGGCACTGATAACAAGGATTCAGTAAGGATTCAGTTAGCTGTTGTTTTAATTGCATACTTACCATGGATCAAGCACTGGATTGTGCATTTCCTATGCATTAAATCTTTTAATTCTCAGAACAATTTCTTGGTCAATGCTATTATTATTCCCACATCACATAAAAAAAGAAACTAAAGTTAGGAGAAGTTAAGTCATTCACCCAAGGCCACCTAGCATGGCTGGGATAGGAATGCAGACAGCCTTGATTTGGAAGCCCTTGCCCTTAACCTCTCCTATGCTGCTTATATGCTTTCTCCCACAAGCTAGTAATAAGATCATCATTTTATCAATAAATCACTGCCTTATTCCCTTTCAGCCTCAGTTACCTGGTGTAAAGTAACTGCCCCTCACTCTTGTGGGAGACAATGTGGTGTGGCGCAGAAGGGTATAAGTTGTTGGGTCAGAATAACAAGGAGTCAAATCTTGGCACCCCCGTGGTGTATATAGCTGCATGATCTGAGCCAGTTTCTTGACCTCAGTGAGCCCTAGTTTATTCATCTGTAAAATGGGGATGATAATAATAAAAAGCACCTACTTCCTCACGCGGGATTTAGTGAGATAGTATGAAGTGTTTTGCACGTGTGTTTGGCAGAGTAAGGCTCCAAAAAGTGAACCTGCTGTTGTTAGTGTCCAAGATTCACCTTCCCAGTGAGGGTTCTCACTATAAATAGATCTTGCTTCATAACATTATTGAGATTTTTCTTTGATTCTCCAGATCCCTGCAAAGGGATTCTGGGTTGGGAGAGAAATTCTCGGAGCTGGAATTTTTTTTGTCCTTTTGAACTTTCTTAACTAAGAATAAACTCAAACGGTCGTGTCACTGGCACTTAAAATGGTCATACAGATGTATCAGGCATGGCTCAAAAGAAGGAAAAAATGGAAAGAATACTGGGAGAACAGGAGATAATTTGGACAATTGGATTCTCTTTGTGATAAATTTTCTAAAAAGAACCTGTGTTACTTTTCTTTTTAATACAAGGATGATCGTATTATGATAAAATAATTCTATTTTAATGATGCTTATCCTCTGTGTTTGGCAAGTCTGTGTTGGCTCTTGGCTGGGGACCTCTCTTCCTCTGTTCTGGACATGACTATCCTCACAGCAGGGCAGCTGGCTTGCTCCAAAGTGAACAACAAGAAAACAAGACAAAAGCTGCAGTGCCTTTTATGACCTAGCCTCAGACATCACACACTGTCACTTCTACCATATTATACTGGTCACATAAGACAGAGGCCTGGTTGATTGTGGGCGGGGTCTATACTACACCAGGAACAGGGGATCGCTGGAGGAAACAATTAGAAGTAAAAAGATTTACATAGAACAATATTTACTCAATCACAGTGTCAATTTAAAATAACCCCAGTGAACATCAGTGGGGAAATAATATGATGCATCCTTACAGTGGAATATTATGTGGCCACCAAAAATGTGTATGAAATATGTTTAATATAATTGGAAAACAAGCAATATATAATGCATAAAAATATCTGGGAACAAGTCTGTCTTTACTTAATGACCTCTGCAATATTTATACAATGTTTTAAAAATATTTAGACCAGAGATCTACAAATGGAATTAATACTGGAAGGAAATGTATCTAATGTTGTCTGTGGATGGTAGCACTGTGGGTGGATTTTCCTTATTTTCCAGATTTTTTTACAATGAGCATCTAGGGCCTTTATAAACATAAAAAGAAATAAAAGTTTTAAAAGAGCGTCAGTTCTCAATCTAACAAAAAAATCATTGATCTGATCTTGCTGAACTTTGTCCTTTGCCCCCAGATGTACCATGATGACCCCATTATGCATGGAAAGAAGGGTGATCCAAAAATGAGAATCATGTATTCACTTTATTTATATTTCTATTTCATTCCCCCAAAAAGGATTCTCCCCAAATTGTAAGATATCAGTGGTAGCTGGACTCAGTGGGGTGACATCAGGGAACAATTTTATTTTTTTGATCTCACTGTTTTTCAGACCTACAAGATGAGCTCTTCCTTCCCCAGCTCTGGGCTCTACCTGGGGAGGTCTTGTAGCTTTTGCAGTCACAGATATGTTCAGAAGCTTGTCTCCATCTCCCGTGCTCACGAGCATGAGTAAATCTCAGAAACATATAGCTGTGCAAGAAAAAAGCCTATTTTCTTTCATTGTAACACAATTGTGTTACAGTGCAATACCATTTCTATAAGGTTTAAAAGCACACAGACAGTTCTCAAGCTGCTTAGTGATATGTACATATATTGGGGAACTATAAAGAATTGTAAGTGCATGAGAATGCTGAAGTACATTTGTGGTCCCCTTTGGTGAGGGCAGGAGGAGTGTGTGCTCATAGAGGAACCCACTGGGGCCTGAGCCACAATATTAATGTTTTATTTTTTAATATTAATGTTATTGAATATTATTTAATATTAATGTTTTATTAATATTGAGAGATTGGTGTCTGGGCATTTGTCGAATTGTACTTCTCTATGTCCTTTGAATGTCTTATAGATGATAAAGAGATTTTTAAATCCAGTCTGATATAAATCAAAATTTCAACCTCTCATTTGATTTAATGACCAGACTCTGCACATGCAAGACAGGCTCACTGGAAGCTTCAGGCAGCTCTAGGAAGCCTGTTGTCTTTAGACTTTCCCGGTCACACACACCAGGCTATGCATCAACAAACTCAGGACATAGGTCAGCCTCTCCATGGAGTTCACGTGAAGCCCTCTGCCCTGGGGGTGATCCTCCTGCCTTCACATAGAGCACACTCTGACAGCTCTGTCCAGAGAGATATCCCCTACCCAGATGCTCAGACCCAGTTCCTCTGCACAGGCTGAGGGATGGGTATAGACCAGATGGCAGAGCAGGTGGGTACCCTTGTGACGACCTGGTCCCTTTCTTTAGGAGGTGGGGTACAATGTCACCTATTGCTCTCAGCAGCAATTTCATCATAGGAAAAGTGCCCTTTAACATCCTGTTATGCAAATAGTATTTTAAGATAATGTCCCTCAGGATGGACCAGTGGCTTAATGTCAAAGCTGGATTTAGTAAAAGCAATTGTGCAAAAGAGGCCAAAACAGGGTTTCTGTATTTCACTGAGGGACCGGCCTAATCCAAGGACAGCATTTAAAAGATCAAGAGGAGTGGATGAACCATGTTTTGTGCAGACAATCCTCCATGAATATCTGTACAAACCGTATTACCCACTAAGATTCCCTCTTGGCTACAGCTGCCAGAAAAGCACAAACCTAGGTTCAGCTCCCACTTTCCAAAATTAACTCCTTCCCCATGTGTTATTTGTATCTGCCCTATTTAATTTTGTGTTTTAGTTTCTAAAACTAATACGTCATTTGGAAAAGTAGGTAGAGATAGGAGTCCTAAGTAAATTATTAGAACATAAGGAAAACAAGCAAAAAGAATGGATCTCTATGGAATTTAGGCTAGACACTGTGAATGATATTATTTCTCCTTTGGTCTAAAAAAAAAAAAAAAATCATTTACTTGCAACAGGTCAAGAAAAGTTTTAAAAATGTGGCAGTTTATGGACCAGTCTGACCTGGAGACCATGAGGAGCCTGAAGGACGCCATGGCTCAGCACGAATCTTCCTGCGAGTACAGGAAGGTGGTCACGCGGGCCCTGCACATACCCGGCTGTAAGGTGGTTCCATTCTGTGGGGTGTTTCTGAAGGAGCTCTGTGAAGTACTGGACGGAGCCTCTGGCCTCATGAAGCTTTGCCCGAGGTACAATTCCCAAGAAGAAACTCTAGAGGTGAGGCCTTTCAAAATCTGAAGAGTCATTGTCGCCGGAAGGGAGAGCCTGTTTATCAACGTTGCTGTTGTGTTGGGTAACAGGTCCTGTGAGGTTCCGGAGAAAAGAATGCCAGCTAGCACTGTTTGGGCTTCATCTTGTTAACTTACTTAGAATGGGGCAGTGTGTAAGTACAAGTGGAAGTCAGTGTTGTTTTCTGATTTTTTTTTTTAAGGATGTCGGGGTTTTCTTCTCTCAGTGGGTGGGAATGTCTGGATGCTGAGGATAAAGGGAGTCAAGTGAGGGACACGTGGCAGTTGCCTAATGTTCAGTCAGTCAAGCCTCAGCCTTGGGCTCAGGTCATGATCCCAGGGTCCTGGGATTGAGTCCCTGATCTGGCTTCCTGCCTGCTTTTCCCTCTGCCTGCTGCTCCCCCTGCTTGTGCACTCTCTCTCAATCTGACAATAAATGAAATATTTTTTTTTTAAGTCAGTATTAACTTTTTGGAATTAGAGGGCTAAAGCATGGCAGGAGATCAGGGCTGCCTTGCTTTCCCCCTTCGTGGGAGGGTGCTGGAAAAGCTGGGGCCTCATGGAAAGACGAGCTCCAGGCTCTGATCACAGTTGCCTCAGCTTGCCCAGCCCTGTGCCTCCTGGTTCCTGACTCTGAGAGGGGAGAGGACCGTGTGAACTTTGACTCAGGGTGTCGGGCATTGGAGAGAAGGGGCTTTGAGAAACAGAAAAAAGATGTTTAGACATGAGAGAAGAGACTGAATTGGGGAGAACTTCACCAAGATTTTTTTTTCTAGTTTCAGAGGTAGAGTTTAGTGCATTGGACACCCAGTGCTCATTACATGAAGTGTCCTCCTTAAGGCCCATCACCCAGCGACTGCATCCCTCCACCCTCGTCCCCTTCCCATACCTGGCAGTTCCAAACCCAAATCTAGAGTCATTCTCACTTGGCAACAGCACCGCTACTGACCTCACACACACACTCACATACACCCCTAAAACTCAGCCTCTTCTGTCACCTGGAACCCAGAACATCACCTGCTATCAGGGAGACTTAAGAGCCCCTGGGGGGTATGAGCCCCACTCCCAGCTTGCATTCCTCTGGCTTATGCAGGAAGATAAAGGTGCACTAAATGGAGGAGAAAGCTTATAGCAAGCCCCCCCCAAGCTGCACCCACACTGTCTCCCTCATGTCTTCGAAGCAGGAAAGGCCACATCCAGCAGCACAGCGGGAGCTCTTACCTCTAAGGGCAGGCGTTTCCAGATCATGCATACAGACCATAAGAGCTTTAAAACCATCAGGAAGCCTCTGTGCTACTGTAGGGTATGGGGGAAGTAAAGCAAAATGTCATCCTTTCACAGTGTTTTCCTTGGGCCCCAGGAATTTCATCTGGTTCCATAGAATAATAAAGTTTTGTCATGGTTTTTCTCAATTTTCACTACCAGGATAAAACAACCTTACCCTTTTTCTGTAAAGTGGCTAATCTCCCTAGGGAACCTTGAAATAATATTGCTTTTTGTGTTGTAAATTTGAAATGGAGTGTTGATTCCTAGAGGGACTAAAGTTGTCTTAGTGAAAACAAGAGCGAATTCTAAACAGTTCATGTGGTGAAACGAAAAAATGTTTTTCCTGGAGGCTCTTTCTTTTTCTTTCAATAAAATAGGCGCAAGTGCCATTATTTATGACTACTGCGACTTTATTTCCCTACCGAAGTTGGTTATTTAGAAATAGTACATGAAGTTGCAATAACATATTCTTGGTATGTTTTCCTGTAGTTTGTAGCCGATTACAGCGGACAAGATAATTTCTTACAACGAGTGGGACATAATGGCTTAAAGAATTCAGAGAAGGAGTCCACTGTCAACAGCATCTTTCAGACCATCAGAAGCTGCAGCCGAAGTCTGGAGGCAGAGGATGAAGACAGCCCCAGCGAAGGCAACAGCTCTAGGAAAAATTCCTTGAAGGATAAAGCACGGTGGCAGTAAGTTTTATAAGAGATGCTAATGTTTTTCTTTTTCCTATATCAGTTGGTTTTAGGCAGACTCCTAGCACAAATCCACCACCTTCGTCAGGAAACCATACTTTATATTCCAACTTTACCAATTCTGAACTAGGATTTACCTTTTTAAATTGGCTTCTTTGTTCTAGAATTACTGCTCATAACTTTACTTCTTGCCATCTCTTTAAAAAGAACAAACTAGAGCTATCCTGTCCCTTCTAAAAATTCAGCAAGTTAAATTTTAGGATTAAAACAATGATATTCTATTTATTTCAGAGTTTATATAAAAACAGTTCTTATTAATCACTGGGCAGGGCACAGGGACAAGGATTAAAATATTTTTAAATCATATATACTTCTTTATTAGGGCTAGAGTGACACCCCGAAATCAGTATATTCAGCAGCTCCCCCAAACTTCTGGGTGATTGTAGATCAGGTGGTTCCCAGATCTCACTTCCAGAAGCACAGCTCTGCAAGGCAGCATCTGTAACTTTGTAATTGTTCCATTGCTCTAGCTGCTCTTGTATCCACAGGCATTGCTACTGATCTAGACATGTGTACCCACAGCCCAATGAGAAGTTCAGAAATCAGCAGTCTCGGGCCATGTGTTATGCCTCTTCAAGGCCACACTCAAATGGCAGAGCCTGGTCCAGCTCGAAGATCCTCTAGAGCCATCCAAAACCACTAGGCCTACCAACTTCAGCATCTTTGCCACAAAAGATTTTTATCTGTAGTCAGTACTCAGGAGTCATACCTTGCAGTCATCTTGGAGTCTTCATACACACTTGTGTGCATTTATGAGACATTGTGGCTTGTTTTGCAAAGCCTTTCCCAGTTCTCTCTCTCTCTCTCTCTCTCTCTGTGTGTGTGTGTGTGGTGTGTGTGTGTGTGTGTGTGTGTGTGTGTGTGTATGAACCTACACTGGGAAGGGCAAGAGTGTTTTTAGAAAAGAATTTCGGTGAAGTTGGAGTACTGGATCCTGAGAATCTATTGTGAACAAAGAAATGAATGCTTTGTATCGGAGTCCCTAATGCTGTTAAGGAGGGAGATAAACCTATATTCCAGATTGGTCCAAAGGACCCAGATGCTCAAAGAATAACCCTACCACAGTGCCCTGCCCCTTAAGCTGAAATGTCTCACAAGTAGCTTCTACCAGTTGTTTTTTGGGTTGTTGTTTTTTTTAAGACTATTTCAAATCAAAGGTTATTTGAAAGTTTTCCGCACTGTTGGCTGACCTTAGTAGCAATCTATATACATAGAGAGGACCATCGACAAATAAACACATGTCTGCCAGAAAGCACCTTATGGCCATTTCCATCCTTAATCTACGTCTACCTCTATCTGGGATCTTTGTTCACAACAGATTCTGAGGATCCAGTGCTCTAATTCCACAGAAATTAGACTACGTAATCGTCACAACAGTTCCATTGGACTCAGGATCTTATACCTCCCAGGGCCAGGATTGAACTTCAGGCAGGCTGGCTCTGAATCATGATGAATCATGGTCCTATTAACTTTGTAGGAAGTAATGAGCAGCTTATTAAGAAAATACATAACCTGATTGATTAATAGCCCACCTGTCCCCTCATATAAGATTTTCATTAGGGAACATGAGAAAAATATTTATCTGTCAATTTATGGTTTCTTGCTGACCAACACTGCAGAATTTCTTCAGTGGGTGAGATACAAACTTTCCTTCTCTTTCACTCCTTGGTCCTCCTTTTGAGTCATATGACCTAAGACTGACAAGGTAGTTTCTTTCCTGGTTTACATCTTTGATATTTGATGACATTATTTGGTTCCTACATAACCCTTTAAGTGCCACCTGACTCCCTTTTGTAAACCCACAGAGACTTGTCTCCTGAAAGAATCAGGCACAGAAGTGTGTGACATTCACCATATGGTCTAAGACACGAAGCTACTAGTTTTCTTCTTGAAATGAATTTATTTAATTACCAACAATTGTCAATTTTATCTTGGGAATTTTCCTGGGAAGAATGCCTGGTTTTTTTTTAAGATTTTTTAAATTTATTTTAGAGAGAGAGAGAGAGAGAGTGCGGGGGGAGGGGCAAAAGGAGAGGGAGAGAGAAAAAAATCCTTAAGCAGACTCCCTGCTGAGCTTGGAGCCCAACTCAGGGCTCAAAATCATGACCCTGAGGTCACAACCTGAGCCAAAGCCAAGAGTCAGATGCCCAACCAACTGAGCCACCCAGGTGCCCCTGGAGAAGAGTGCTTTTTTAATAGAAATGCTAATACCTACCCTTCATTCTTCTTGTGGTCAAAAATAGAAACTGATCTTCAGAGAGATGGTGTCTCTCCCTCCCAGCTTACATCAGCTCTGAGCAATAAAAATGGGCTTCAGAAAAGACTCATAATTTTTCTCCCCAGACACAATCTTTTATAATGCTTGTATAATGCTTGTAATTTTTCACTGAAAAATATTTGATTTATCTCAGAACTCAAATTAAATGGAATATGGGCAACACTCATTCTTGTGCTAATTTAGAATGAGAAGTTCTACGTCCAGATTCACATAGGTTATATTTCATGGGTACAGACACAAATTGAATTCTTTTTGCTCTTAAAAAAAATTAATAAAAACATGGGGGTGCCTGGGTGGCTCAGTGGATTAAAACCTCTGCCTTCAGCTCGGGTCATAATCCCAGGGTCCAGGGATCGAGCCCCACATCGGGCTCTCTGCTCATCAGGGAGCCTGCTTCCCCCTCTCCCTCTGCCTGCTGCTCTACCTACTTGTGATCGCTCTCTGTCAAATAAATAAATAAAATATTTTTTAAAAAATTGATAAAAACATGAAGAGTGACATGGAGAATGTGGAAATGGTCCCAGAGAAAGGAAATTAGATAAAAGGGTGTGGATGTGACTCTAAACAAAGCTCCTTTAAAGGAATAGTTGGGCCAGTTTAGCATAGGAAAAGGAAGGGGGGAAGGAAAGCAGGAGGGATGAAATCTTGGTCTTCCTGTATTTTATCAGAGAGGTGTACTTTACTGAGCCAGACTGGGTGCACGGCTGAGTGCTTTGCAAGTATTGTCTTAGTTGAGCTTCACCTGCTCTGTGAAATCAGCATTGTCTTTTTATAGATTTTTTTTTTTAAGATTTTATTTATTTATCTGACAGAGATCACAAGTAGGCAGGGAGACAGAGAGAGAGAGAGAGGAGGAAGCAGGCTCCCTGCTGAGCAGAGAGCCCGATGCGGGACTCTATCCCGGGACCCCGAGATCATGACCCAAGCCGAAGGCAGCGGCTTAACCCACTGAGCCACCCAGGCGCCCCAGCATTGTCTTTTTGCCATTTAAGATAAGTAAAGTGATGGGGCGCCTGGGTGGCTCAGTGGGTTAAAGCCTCTGCCTTCGGCTCAGGTCATGATCCCAGGGTCCTGGGATCGGGCCCTATATCGGGCTCTCTGCTCAGTGGGGAGCCTGCTTCCTCCTCTCTCACTCTCTGCCTGCCTCTCTGCCTACTTGTGATCTTTCAAATAAATAAATAAAATCTTTAAAAAAAAAAAAAAAAGATAAGTTAAAGTGAGGCTCAGGGAGGTTGAGTGATTGACTAAGTCACACAGCAAATAGGTAGCAGAGCTAAATATGAATCCCAGGGTGACAATATAGGGCATGTTCCTAACTACCGCGCTAAATGTATGAAACACAAACATAAGTATTATAGAAGAGTACATAAATAAGTATTGGTTTTCCATTGTTCCTTGTTGCAATTTCAGAGGAATAGAACTAGGCTAGACACAAAGGATTTTCTTTTTGTTTCTTCACTTTTTATTGTGAAATGTAACGTTAAGAAAGGTGCCTAAAGGGCATCTATGTGGTTCATTTGGTTAAGTGCCTGACTCTTGATCTCAGCTCAGGTCCTGGTCTCAAGGTTGGTGAGTTCAACCCCCATGTTGGCCTCCATACTGGGCATGGAACCTACTTAAAAACTAATTAATTAATTACATAAAATGTCAAAGGAATAGGAGCCAACTGAAAGAGCTTCTGATGGCCAAACTGGAACAATATGAGCTATAAAGTAAAGTTGTATTAGATTATAAACCAAAGTATTAAATAAATATCCATGAGTCCATATATAAGTGATAAACAAACAAATGGGAGAGAAGAGACAAATCTCCAATGTGGAAGAATTCCATATAACTTATATAGATACTCCACCCTCTAGGAGGTAGAAAATAACTCCCTACATCTTAAATGTACAAAGAGGACAGTATGGGGGCACCTGGGTGGCTCAGTTGGTTGGGTGTCTGCCTTTGGCTCAGGTCATGGTCTCAGGGTCCTGGGATCAGGTCTCACATTGGGCTCCCTGCTTGGTGGGGAGTTTGCCTCTCCCTCTGTCTGCTGCTCCCCCTGCTCGTTCTCTCCCTTGCCCTGACAAATAAATAAAATCTAAAAAAAAAAAAAAAAGAATAACTTTACAGTGGGACACGACCAACACTACCTCAGCCAGCTCAACATCAAGAGGGATAAGTCATGTTAATAGTATGTCCCATGGCTATGATGTTATGAGAATGACAGTTTACCTCTGGAGAATTCCTCCCTAGAACCCATAGCCTCAGTCTAATTATAAGAAGACTATCAGGCAAGTTCTAATTGAGAGACATTCTATAAAATACCTAACCAGTGTTCCTGAGAACAGTCAAGATTATTAGAAACAAGAGAAGTGTGAGAAATTGCCATATCTAAGAGGACCCTTAGGGAAATGTGACAACTAAATGTAATATGGTATCCTAGATGGAATCCTGGAAAAAAAAAAAAAAGGACATAGGTTAAAAAAAAAAAAAAACCTAAGGAACTCTCTAAAGTATGGACTTCAATTAATAATAATGTATCACTATTGGTTTATGATTGTGTCAAATATGCCATCCCAGTGTAAGATATTAATAACAAGGAAAACTGAATGTGGGGTCTACTGTCTTTGAAATTTCTACATAAATCTAAAGGTATTTTAAAGTTAAAACTTTTTTAAAAAACTAATGTATTTGGAGAATTATCAAGTGAATACCTGCATAACTACCACTCAGAGTGAAAACATTGCCAGCACCCATAAACTATTTGTTTTCCTTCTCAATTTTTTTTAACCACCGTTCCCTCTATAGTAGTGAATTTTACAATACTACTTCCCACTTTTCTCTATAATTATATCACTATTATGCATTTATAAATAATATAGTATAATTTTTACCCAGTTTTGAAATTTACACTTACACAAATGTAACCATGCAGTATTTATTTTTGTGTGTCTTGCTTAAGATATGTCCCTATTATTGTGTTGCATTAACTATCACTACTTATTTTCATTGCTGTGCAATGCATTACATAATATAAATGCATCAAATTTTACTTGTAGGTTTTATTGTTGCTGGGCATTAAGATTGCTTCTAGAGTTTTCAGTGCGGCTTATCTGAAAAGGATATTCTGATTGTCAGATTTGCGAGATCTATTGTAGATTTCTTTTCTTTTTTAAGAATATCTGCTTATGTGAAGCAAGGAGGAAGAACCTGCAGAAAACATGAGTGGGATCTTGCTCAGGAACTGGGATCTAGACTGAGAGTCCAGGAAATCCAGTGCTACTGCTCATACTTTGCCAGGAGGCAGTAGTCTGCCCAGGTGCCAAGTTCCCAAGAGAATGGGAACATTCCTTCCCAGAGATGTATGGACCAGCTCCTTCTCAATTTTATCCACCACTTTGCAACGAATGTCTATGGACCAAACACCAGAAACCTTGACCTTAATAAAAATTCTTCATGCTTTGAAAAAACATGAATCTCTCCTGGGCACATGCCTACAAGGTGGACATACAGGAGTGAGGCAGTGAGGTCTCCCTTGCCTCCCCCACCCCACCACATCCTTCCGGAGACCTAACACTCTACATTCCCAACTCAAGTAAGACAACTTGCTAAATTTTCCAAGCTGACAAGTCCTTTATGTGCGCATGTGTGCACACACACATGGACACACACACAGAAACACAATGAAAATCTAAGGTTATGTCAAGAAGAGCTAGCTGTTCTTATTCAACTGGCCACTGTGACTGTATTTTCCAATGAGTGTCTTTGAACAAATGCTATTTTATTTTTTAACAGAGACACATCTTCGGCCAGCTTATTAAGTCTTGTTCTGCCTATTTTAGCCCCCCTGTGTTCAGGTCACAACTTTTGGTTCTGATCAAGTAGAAGGCAGTCAAACCTAGTGATGAAGGTCCCAGGCTGATGAGTCAGAGCAGAATCCTGCCTTGAGTAGACCCCTTCTGAGCTGGATGACCGAAGTGAGTTACTGACCCTTCTGAAGCTGTTTCCTCAAACGTTAATAAATAAATAAATAAAGCCTTTCTTCACAAGTAGGTCAAATGAAGCGCAAATGTACATAAAGTAGTTAACAGTTCCTGATACAAGAGGGAAAACTAATACATCATGAAGATTATTATTGATATTAAAAACACAATAACTTTGGACTCCTGGGTGTCTCAGCAATTGAACCCCCAATGCTTGGCTTTGGCTCAGGTCATGATCTTGGGGTCATGAGATTGAGCCCCATGCCAGTCTCTGCACTCAGTGCAGACTCTGCTTCAGATTCTCTCCCTCTCCCTCTGCCTCTCTAAATAAAATAAATGAAATCTTATAAAAAATACAACAACTTATCTAGCAGTTCCTTTCCTTATTCCTGTGGTTAGACCTATTACTAAATATAGGCTTTTAGAATGCAGCTATAAAAATCTACTCTAATCTTTAGCATTTTATATTTCCTATGCTAATTTGAATTCATAGTGAAGTGAAAAATGATGCCCAGTGTCCGTGGAAAGCTTTGTGTTGTTCTCACTTCTAATTATAAGACAGACCAAATTTATATCTCTTCCCATTAGGTTTATAATTGGAGATCTGTTGGATTCTGAAAATGACATCTTTGAGCAGTCGAAAGAATGGGACTCTCATGGATCAGAAGAGCCACAGAAGGCCTTTGACCATGGCACGGAGCTGATCCCATGGTACGTGCTGTCCATCCGAGCTGATGTGCACCAGTTCCTACTGCAGGGGGCCACTGTCATCCACTATGACCAGGACACGCACCTGTCCGCCCGCTGCTTCCTTCAGCTTCAGCCTGACAACAGCACCTTGACCTGGATAAAGCCCACCACTGCCTCCCCAGCCAGTGCTAAAGCAAAACTTGGTGTGCTTAGTAACACGTCTGAGCCTGGCAAATTCCCCTTACTGGGCAATGCTGGATTAAGTGGCCTGGCGGAGGGGGTCTTGGATCTGTTTTCAGCAAAGGCTGTGTACATGGGACACCCTAGCATCGATATACACACTGTGTGTGTTCAGAACAAACTGGGTAGCATGTTTCTCTCTGAGACTGGTGTGACACTGCTCTATGGGCTCCAGACCACAGACAACAGATTATTGCACTTTGTGGCGCCCAAGCACACAGCTAAGATGCTCTTCAGCGGATTGCTAGAACTCACGAGGGCCGTGAGGAAGATGAGGAAGTTCCCAGACCAGAGACAGCAGTGGCTGCGGAAACAGTACGTCAGCCTCTATCAGGTAGGGATGCACCCTCCCCCGTCTCCTCACTCCTCACTCCCCTAACTCTTAAGATACTAATCCTAAACTGCACTGGGACCACCAAGGTTCACCCTTACACTCTCTCACTGGGCAGCTTTGACTCACTCTGTGCCTCAGTTTCTGATCTATAAAATGAGAGTGATAACAATACACATTCATAGGCTGTGGGGTCTGAGTTAATACATGTAAAACCATGATGTCGGCTGCTATACGTAAAGAGTAGTGTCTGACTCATAGTAGGTCCTGTTGTTATTTATATGAACACAACGACCGGGCATTGTACTTCTCACATTGGAAAGAAACTGGTTAATATAAGCCTTGTCACTTACTCAGTTTCCATTGAAAACATGACAGTGTAAACATTTTTATTATTAATTAGGGATTGGTTGATAACATTGGAAATCTTCACTTTGGAAACTGAAATCCTGCTTCATCCCCTGATGTGCTGCGTGACTCTTGGAGCATTAATTTACTGTGCATTGCTGCCTCACTGTAGAACTTCTGAGATTAAGAGAAACTTTCCCAAATGTAGGATCACTCACTCGTGCACGGAGTTCTGCCTCACTAGGTTATCATATTGGCAGCAGCCCCGGAGGGAGTTTCTCACAGTCAGCTACTTGAAGTGAGTGGGTTTCTCACTACCCTAAAATGCTCAGGTGTATCAACACTCCAGCTAAGAGTGGCAGCAGGACTGGGCTGAGCGAGCTGTGGGAAGAGACACAGGCACCACCGGACTGGTGCACTTGCAGTGGACAAAGGGCAGATGGCTGGGAAGTGAGTCAAAAACCTGCCACGAGGGGACACCATTGATGGCGCTGCCAAATGAGTTGTGACTGAGTATTCAGTTTTTCTTTGTTATGCTTTTCTATCTTTTGGCAAAAACATTATCTTTTTTACTAGTGTCACTGAACAAATAAAACTATAATTTAACAATAATTTAAATTACTCAAATGACTGATTTCATGGTTCTAACATGTTTCCCACCAGCAAAGACATCCCCCCCAGGCTATTGGTAAGGAGATAGATAGATAGATAGATAGATAGATCTTGCACATATGGATATGTGCAATACTTATGAGTAGAGAGCATATCCTGAATACTGATTTATTAATTGATTAATAAGCCCATAGTCCTATCTACACAGTGATGCTAGGACTGCACAGCAAAAAGCCTGTTTCAGTTAACTCCTCCTAAAACAGAAACCAAAATACGAGCTTCCTGTCCATTCCACAGGGAGAGTCCAGTGTGGTCAGCTGCTTGGAAAAAATGGTCTTCAGGAGCTATTGTAAATATTGATCTTTAATTATAATCATCCCTCAGCCTTGCAGAATCATACAAATCCATGCAACCTGGACATAAACCAAAGCTCTGAGCTTAGTTACAATCATGGTCACAAACCTGACATGTTTTAGGCTTCATTTGTTTCCCTTCCAATCTTAGAGCATAAAGTAACTAAATTAATACCTAAGGCGTACTTGGTTTCTCATTCACCCTGGCAACCTACAGTTTTTGCTAAAGGAGGCATCGCTGAGACCAGGAATAGCAGGAGAGGTAAAATGCTCTGCTGGAGCAGAAACAGAGGAAGTGACTTGGAGCCAGCTTAGTCCTTCCTAGTTGCAAACACAGCTACACTCCTGGCCCCCTCCCTCTCCCGCTACTTGGAAACAAGCCCTTACCTTGTAAAGGCAAAACAGCTCCATATACCTCTGCCACTTCTGAAAACACAGGCGATGGTCTTCCTCAAAACATTATTGAGCATGAGCCACCCAGGCGAGGCAACATGTCTCAGAAACACACCCTCATGACTTTTTTTTTTTTAATTTTTTTTAAGTTGTAAGGTTAGCAAATTGTTATTTTCCCATATGTAGACTATGGGAATAGTCTAATAGAAAATAGAAAATAGAAAATTTTCTAATAGAAAATAACAATGTGTTATTTTCCCACATTGTCTCAGAGAACATCAAAAAGGTGTTGCCACACAGACCTGTACCCCTGGGGATAAACATATATGTTTATAAAAAATTAAAAATTAAAAAAAAAAAAAGGTGCTGCCAGTGTGGTACCTGGAGAACAAAAGGTCAAAAAGGCATCCTGTTAAATGCCCTCTTGGTGATTTATAATACTGCTTAGCACACTTAAGGCTCCTGAGAAGTCCTAAGGTACCAAAAAAAAAAAAGAAGAAGAATTTAAATGTATCTGTGCATTTAAGAAATTTATGAACAATTGTTAGTTCTTCCAAATTTATGTTAACAGATAAAGAGTATTTCTTTATCCCCAGTTTGGGAAGGGCTTATATAGAAAATAATCTTTCTGGGGCACCTGAAAGTGTCTCAGTTGGTTGAGTATAGACTCTTGGTTTCAGCTCAGGTCCTGATCTCCGGGTCAAGAGATTGAGCCCCGTGTCGGGCTCCATGCTCAGCACAGAACCTCAGCTGAGTTCTCAGCTTGGCTTAAGACTCTCTCTCCCTCTCATTTTGCTCCCCCCACCACCCTTAAAATAAATAAATAAATCTTCAAAAGAAAAAAAGAAAATCTTTCCAACATCTGAGTCTTCTTGTGTGATGAATGTATATGAAGCTGCCTTTTTTTTTTTTTTTTAATTTTATGTGTTTGAGAGAAAGCGTGAGTGGGAGGAGGCAGAGGGAGAGGGAGAAGCAGGCTCACCACTAAGCAGGGAGCCCAATGCAGGGCTCAATCCCAGAACCTGAGAATATGACCTGAGCCAAAGGTAGACGCTTAACCAACTGAGCCACCCAGGAACCCCATGCTTTCTAATACAAGTATTTTAGTACTAGTAAATGTATTTGATCTAATGGAAATAGTAACAGGAGATAAAGCAAAAGACAAAAATATACAGTAATGTTTGTAATAAAGCCTAGGAATGCAGGAAAATAAAAGAAAGTAAGCCCCAGAGATTCGATGTGTGGTGTGGGACAAAGACTGGTATCATGAGCTTTGGCCTGAGGTTGCATGAGCAGAGCTAAGAACCCATAATCCTGGGTGTTTGGAAAGATCTCTGGGAATCTGAAAAGGTTCAAAGGAGGGTTCTCAGGTGAACTTTGGTTGTAAGCAACAGAAATAGATTTGGGCTGTCTTCAAGGGGAAAAAGGGATTTTATTCAAAGAATTAGATCAGTTAAACAGTCTCCAAAATATCATGTGTGAAGATAATGCAAAGAGGCCAAAGTGCATGAATACTATTTTAAGGAATCAGTTTCATGATCCTAATGTCCACGTGAACTTCTTTTATTTTCCTATATTTCCTGGCTTCATTACAAATGTCACTGTTTCTTGTCTTTTGGCTCCCTGTTCAGCAGGCAGCCGCCTCTCCCTCTGCCTGCCATTCCCCCTGCTTGTGCTCTCGCTCACTCTCTATCTCTGACAGATAAATAATATCTTTTTTTTTTAATGGAACTTTTCTAAAACTGAGAATATAGTTTCACTCACAGTAGATCTTCTCCCAAATTAAAAAGAGAAGGGACATCCTTCATGCATTCCCAACCAACTTTATTGTTTTTTACAAAATGAAAAAGAGTCAAACTATATTTCAGTTCCCAGAAAGTCTCCTTTAAAGATTAAACAAAGGCATGTGCCTTTTCCAGGCCTGAAATATTTCTATTAAAAGTAAAGCTTGACCCATGTTAGGATGTTCTGAATTTAGAAATACCCAAGCAGTAGAGGCTGATTCTTTTCTATATACATGGTATGGGTCTAGTAAATTTTTTTTATTAAAGATTTCCTTTTTTTAAAGCAGTTATAGTTTCACAATAAAATTGAGAAGAATGTACAGAGATTTTCCCATAAACCTCCTGCCCCCCCATGCATAAATAGTGGCCCCCACTTGTCAACATCACTCAGTAAAATGGCACATTTTTTACAAAAGATAAGTCTACGTGGATATATCACAGTCACCCCAAATCCACAGTTTACCTGAGGATTAATTCTTGGTGCTGTATATTGTATAGGTTTGTATAAATATATAATAACATATATTGATAATTATAATATCACATAGAATATTTTAACTACCCTAAAAATTCTCTGTCCCCTGCCTATTCATCTCTTTTTTCCACTTTACCTCACCTTACCCACCCCTCCCCCCACCCCGGCAACCAATGACCTTTTTATTGTCTCCATAGTTCTGCTTTTTTCCGAATGTCATATGGGTGGAATCATACGATCATACTTTTCAGATTGGCTTCCTTCACTTAGTGTTATGCAGTTAAGATTCCTCCATGTCTTTTCATAACTTGATAGCTCATTTCTTTTTCTTACTGAGTAATACTCCATTGTGTGGATGTACCACAATTTATTTATCCATTTACCTACTGAAGTACATCTTGGTTGCTTCCAAGTTTTGGTATTATGAATAAAGCTGCTGTAAATATTTCATGTTCAGGTCTCTGTGTGGACTTAAGTTTTCAAGTCTTTTGGATAACAACCAAGGAGCATGACTGCTGGATTATATGGTAAAAGAACATTTACTCTTGTAAGGAACTGCCTCACCTCACTGCTTTCCAGAGTGGCCATTTTGCTTTCATACTAGAATGAATCCTTATTCCTGTTACCCCACATCCCTACCCAAAATGTGGTGGTGTCAGTGTTCTTGATTTTTGCCATTCTAATAGGTGTTGGAGTATCTTATTTTAATTTGCAGTTCACTGATGCTGTATGACATGGAACAGCTTCTCATATGCTTAATTTCCATTTGTATCTCTTTTTTGGTGAAGTGTCTGTTGAGATCTTTGGACTTTTTTTAATTGGGTTGTTAGTTTTCTTATTGTTGAGTTTTAAGTTTTCATTGTATATTTTGGATAACCATTCTTTATCAGATGTTTCTTTTGCAAACATTTCCTCCCCATCTGTGGCTGGTCTTCTAATTCTCTTGACAATGTTTTCTCCAGAGCAGAAGTTTTAACTTTTAATGATGGGATCTATTAAATTTTCAAAGTTTTAGTCAAAACCCATAGATAAAATTTTTACAAAATTTCTTCCAAAATGCAATATTCGATAAGGTAGTTAAAATTTATTTATGAAATTGTGGCATGAAATGTTGATTCCACTTTGAAGTCAGTTGTAGCAGCTTGTTCACAGGGAGCATGCCCTCTATCAGGAAGGAATGATCTCCAACCTTCTTCATTCTCAGTAGCACTGTATTCAAGATTCATTTTCCAGGAAGAGAGATTCTAATTGGCTTATTTGGATCTTATGCCAACCATTGTTCAAGGTAGCATGTTTCACCTTGATTGATAGACTCCAGACTGAATACAGGGGCACCTGGGTTGCTTGGTCGGTTAAGTGTCTGCCTTCCGCTCAGGTCATGACCTCAGGGTCCTGGGTTTGAGCCCCGCATCAGGCTCCCTGCTTAGTGGGGAGTCTGCTTCTCCCTTTCCCTTTGTCCCTCGCTGCCCAGCTCATGCGTACTCTCTCTCTCTTAAATAAATACATTTTTTTTTAAAAAAAGACTGTATCCTGTGGGAAAGATATATAGTAAAATTGGGGTATGGTTAGAGAAAAGAGAAATGATTAATGGGCAGGCAAAAATCCCAGATATCCATCAGAGATCACCAAAAGATTTCCCACATCAAGCATCCCACTCACTCAGCATCCTGGGATCCATAACAGGATGCAGGAGGTGGGAGGTCACAATGCAAGCTTTTTTTTTTTTTTTTTAATTTAGAACCAGGCTTTTTAATTGTGAGATTTCATTATAATTTACAATGATTATATTTTGTGTTAAGGAAACTTTATTTTTTAATTTTTTTATAAACCTATAATGTATTATGGGTATGCACAACTCAAGTCTTAAAATGAGATAGCTATTGAACATTAGGGTGAAGGAGCAAGCACGCACACACACACTCACATGCGCACACACACACAGATCCACACAGTCTCACACACGCACACACAGACACTTGCACATGCGTGCGCACGCACACACACATACTTTGTTTTTCAAAGAGCACCTACAACAAAGCAAAACCTATTTACAAGCACCTCTTTGGAGTTGCAGAGGAGGACTGGCCTTAAGAGCTTGCAGAAAGTAAAGACAGTAAATTATGAAAATTAATTTTAAAAGGTCCATTTTATACAATCTATGAAATATCACTCATGTTGGCTTTAATTCGCACGTGACTTTTTGTAGTTTTATTAATTGGCCTCCCTGACTTGGAGAATTGTTGGTGGTTGTTTAATGAGTAAATCTCTGCTGCTCCCCAAGGCACATGACTCCGCATTACCTGGTGAGAAGCAGCTGTCAGGAAGCATGCTGCCCCTTAGGAATCTTCTCCATGCTCACAGCAACATTGTATGCGTGGTGTTCTGAGTGCCCTGGGCTCTCTGTCCTTGGGTATCAGGCACTCTAGAGGACAGCAGCCCAACTATTTCCTTATTTATTTTACCGAGTGTGGTTGTTGACACATAATGTTACTTTAGTTCCAGGTGTGCGCCAAGTATTTAATAATATGTTTCCTCCGTGGTTATCTCCCCAGAGCCCTCTGGAGTGAATTCCAGGTATGCCACATACTCTGTATTGCAAATCAGACTGTCCCAGGCATCAAAGTAGATAAAAAACAAACAACAACAATAAAAAAACAAAAAACCTAGGATGAGGCAATACAAATAGAACTTGATCTTACTTAGTAGATACACACATACACATGCTCAGTCCTCCAAAGCCCTAATTTGCAAGTGCGTCTTCCTGAATATTCCTACAGTGGCCATTCTGGAATGTAACCTCTGAAACTGGAAAGGGAAGTTTGTTGTTATCCCACTTGCCCGTGGCCCCCCGGAAAGCACATCCCTGGAACTCAGCAGGATGTGACCAGGACAACAGGATGTGATGAGACTCCCTACAGAGAGTCCTGACAGCTAGGACAGAGCCACTTGGGTGGCCAGACCTCTAGTCCACCCGAACTGCCTGTGCTCCTCCACCTCTGGGGATTTACTAGAAGCCATTCATCTGTGGACCTCCCCACTGCTTGCGGTCTCCTCATGTGTTCAGAATGTGGCTCTTTTACAGGAGGACGGACGGTATGAAGGTCCAACTTTGGCTCACGCTGTGGAGCTGTTCGGTGGCCGGCGATGGAGTACACGCAACCCCAGCCCCGGGACATCTGCGAAGAGTGCTGAGAAGCCCAGTGTGCAGAGGAACAACACACTGGGCATAAGCACCACCAAGAAAAAGAAGAAAATCCTTATACGGGTAGAGTGTTATTTATGGCGCCTCAGACCCAATCGTCCAGCACTGTCCTATGGTCGACAACACCAGAAACTACCTTAGCGCATTTGGGGTGCGGACAGAATGAAACAAACGAAATGCAAGTGCTTACCAGGCACCTCCTGGTGCCAGGCCTAGTGTCAGGAATTGTGTCAACACCCAAAAAAGTCAGGGGCTACCAACAGTGAGCACTCAGTAGGAGTCACGGTGAAGCCATCTACAGAGTGCTGTGGGTGGAGACATAAAGAAGATCCAGGGCCAGGACACAGGCAGGAGAGGCTTCCCAGGGAAGCTGACAGATGGGTCTTGAAGGATCAGAGCGACAATGCCGAGGGCAGGATTGGCAGGGAGGATTTCTGGCAGAGGAGGCAGGAGGGAGGCACGAAAGACTGGGCTTGTTCAGGGAAGCACACACAGTTCTGGGTTTGTGGTCCATGCTGGAGTAGAGGCTCTGTCGGGGGAAGCAAAGGCTGAAAAGACCAGGGATCTCATTGGGAAGGTCTTCGAGGGCCAAAATGCTCAATGTAGAACACAACTTAAAATATAGTATCAAGAGAAGCAAACGAAATGTCCACAATTGAAAGATCAAGGAAAGGTGAGGTATACATACATTGGAATAGCATTCAGTCAGCCTTTCAAAAAGAAGGAAATCCTGGCCTGTGACAATGTGGGTGAACCTTGAGGTCATTACCCTAAGTGCAATGAGCCAGTCACGAAAGGACAAATGCTGCATGATTCCACTTAGATGCGGTACCTAGAGTGGTTAAACTCTGAGAAACAGAAAGTAGGATGGTGGGTGCCAGGGGCTGGGGGACTGGCCAAGGGGAATCCGTTTTTTCATTGCGTCCAGAGCTTCAGTTTCATAAGAGGAAAGCATTCTAGAGACCTGTTGCACAACAAGGTACATAGAGTTAGCATTACCCTACTGTACACTTAAAAATGGTTGAAGTGGTAGACTTTATGGTTTTTACCATGGCAGAAAATATTTGGTTAGTTACCACTATACATTCTAGAATACATTATATAGAGATTATCACTATAACACGGTAAGGTAGTTTCTCCATGGTTATCTAGAAAAAGTCCCACACTTTGCATATGGGAGGCCATTGATGTCTAAGCCAAACTTTGTTGGCTTCATAATTTGGTCTCTATGCAGAGATGCCAGAGGTTGTGTGTCTGCTTTTATCAGCCCCCTCCCCGGGAAATGCTGCTGTATCCAGAAAAACAAGTGCGCCCGTGTAACATGAGATTCCTGGGTCAGCCCTCACAGGGGTCTGTACTGATTTGGGGTGGGGGCATGTAGAAGGTGGGGCAGTCAGAAAATAGGGACTTGCCTGAGCCGCAGCAGTGCCCAGAGGGAGAGAAACCCAGGACAAAGACTGTTGGCACGTGTGTGTTCCCAGGGTGAGAGTGGAGAGGCAGCTGACGACGAGATGGCCACACGGAAGGCCAAAATGCAGAGGGAGAGTCGCAGTCGGAGTGGTTCAGACCCTCAAGACGTGAATGAGCAAGAAGAATCTGGTAAAGCTCCATACTGACATCTAAGATTTTTTTTTAATTATTATTTTATAGGGAAAATATGCATTTGGTTTTCCATTATGATTTAAGTACTGTGGACATTCTTTTTTTTTTTAAGATTTTATTTATTTATTTGACAGAGATCACAAGTAGGCAGAGAGGCAGACAGAGAGAGTGAGAGGGAAGCAGGCTCCCCACTGAGCAGAGAGCCTGATGCGGGACTCGATCCCAGAACCCTGAGATCATGACCTGAGCCGAAGGCAGTGGCTTAACCCACTGAGCCACCCAGGCACCCCTACAGTGGACATTCTTAACAAAACTGTCTTGTTAAATACAGTTATCTTTGCAGTTAACTAGGAAGTGGAACCTAAGAGGTACTTCTGGAAGCTCAGTGTGCTTGGAAGAAAATTCTCACTAATTAACTTGACCTCATGGACAGAGGATATGAGATATACAAAATACAATGTGGTGGATGAGACAAGACCAGACCAGTGATTCTCAACCATGGCAAGATGATTTTTTTTGAAATATCTGGATGCCTTGGCAGCACCCCAGCCCCAACCAAGTCCAACACTTTCTGGCTGGGACCTGAACATCTCTGTATTTTTAAGCCCCAAATGATTCTGATGTGCAGCCAAGGTTGAGAACCCACCACATGAGTCCACTCATCAGAATATTTTGATACTTCTTGCATAGAAATTGCCGGCTAGGTGGATTTGCTCAGACATTCAGAAACAGCTTTGATGTTTCTTTGATTTCTAGGGAAAGGATAACCTGGCGTCATTGTCTGGTTTCTGTGTTTCTCTCTCACAGAGGCAAATGCCGTCATGAGCCCTCCTAACACTCTGCCTTCCAGAAGAGCCCACTCCTTGACCACGGCTGGGTCCCCCAACTTGTCTGCTGGAATATCATCTCCCATCAGGCCAGTGTCTTCCCCTGTGCTGTCTTCTTCAAACAAGAGCCTGTCCAGGTGGGGCCTTAACATGATAAAACACAAGGACCCTTCACATCATTCAAGTTATGTAGAAGGGCATCATTTTTTAGTGCTCTGTGGAAAGACTGTCTCTAATTTTGACTTAACAATCAAATTGAAAACTGAAAAAACCCCAATTTTTAAAAGCTTCTAATTTTCCTGATTTTACACTCCTATATTCTTGCATTACTCTGCTTGCTATTACTATATTACTATATATTACTAGTAGTAGTAGTAGTATTACTACTACTATTACTACTATATTGCTACTATATACTACTACTATTACTATATTACTATTACTGTATAATAATACTTACTAATTACTATATACTATTGTGATTACTATTACTAATTACTATTACTATATTACTAATTACTATTACTAATAACTATTACTAATTACTCATTACTATTACTAATACTTACTATTACTATATGTATATATATACTATATACTATATACATACTATTACTATATGCTACTTACTATATATATATATATATATATATATATATACTTACTACTTACTATACTTACTTACTATATACTTACTATATGCTAATTACTATATGCTATTACTATATGCTAATCGTATGACAGACCAATCCTTCAAAGGTCAGGAGTGCTAACACAACCCAAACTTTGATTTTCTAAAGTTGCCTTGTCAAATAGAGTAGCCGCTGGCCATGGGGAAAAAGAAAGATGTCTATTTAAATTCGATTTTGAATCCATTAAAACTAAATAAAATTTAAAATTCAGTTCCTCAGTCACACTATGCACATTAAAAGTGTTCTACGCTACAAGTGGCTGGTGGTACTAGAATGCAGTGATACAGAGAACATTTCTATCATTGCAAAAAATTGTTGGCTATCATTGCTCTGAGGAATAAAGTAAGTTTTAACGTAAGCTACCTTATCCTTTGCTGTTAGATAAAATATATTTAATACTCTTCTCTTATGTAAGACAAGATACACATGTCTGGAGAAACGAATGTATTAGAGCAAGTTGGGTATGTTAAGGTGTAATTCTAAAGCTGGTATTATAGTAAATTATTTTATAAGGTTCATGTGAAGTATAAATTTGAAACAACATTTACCCTCTCAGATGAAATAATATTAGGAAAGCATAACAAAGGAATTAGAATGCCATACCATTTCCCTAGACCCCCCAAACAGTTTAAGAAATGCAGAGGTTCCAGACAGAACCAAGATAAAACAGGCACTCTTTATCAAACAGAGGAGTAGTAGGAGGAAATGGGTCCGTGCAGACACTGGCTTTGGAAATGTTAATAACACACTTGCACATACACACACACACATACACACACACACACACACAATTTCTCTCTCTCTCTCTCTCTCTCTCTCTTTCTCTCTCTCAAGGAAGTTTGCTACTGATAAGAACCCACAGTAAATCATCTTTTAAAGGGAAACTTTCTTTCACAATGTGAATAATGAACATAAGTTATGCTTTATACATTCAGATTTCTGCACTTTGTGAAGCTGGGTCAAAAGTACATGGGAATTCTTTGTACCACTCTCGTAACTTTTCTGCAAGTTTAGGTTTGTAACAAAATGAAAAGCTACATAGAATCAGAATTCTTTATATTTCAGCCTCTACAGTATGCTGGGTAAATAAAGTAGCCAAAGAACTTGGATGAAGTGGCTTTTCCTTTATTTCGATCCCTTACGAGCAGGAATGGGAAGGACAGAGTAAGGGAGGGAAATCTTTTCAAAGAGTTGCAACTAACATGCCAGAGACAAGATCATCAGCCCTTCTCACAGGACAGGGGTCAGTGCCCACCAGGTAAACCGAAAAGATAAGGCAAGGAAAGAAAAATTAGCCCAAATGCTGTTCAGGGAGAAAGCGAGGCTGAGCCCTGGAAGGGGAGAGAGTGGACAGAGTTTCCTAAAGTCTAAAAGAGAAGGACTCCTGCTGACAGTGGCTGACACGGAACAAGAAGGGAAGAAGACAGGGAACATAACTGCTTAATGCAAATAACCTACTTTATCAGACCTTTTCCTCTTCCTGAACCTCCAACCTCTGTTTCTAACAAAATTTTGGGGATCAACACGCTTGCCTACAAACAATGACAAATCCATCTTTTGTAATACTTGTAGAGAGTGCTTTGAGATGTCAACACAAAATAATTTTCCTTGAATAAACACTATTAGCAAGATTTCGGATAAACTGGCTGTTCATTATAGTATTCCGTATATTTTCTTACATATTTCAAATATTTTGAAAGTAAAAAAAGATAAAGCACAAGAAAACAAAAATAAGCAAGAAAAAAAAAGATCCTGGTTATTGATTTGACCAAAAACCAATCAAAACATTTCTTATATTATCCTGTAAGGAACCAGTATAGAAAAGAAAAGTGTTATGAAACAGCTAGACTGAGCTTTTGACCGAGTGGACTGATATTTTTATATTGAATATACAGCCTTGGCAGGTGCAGATATATTCTAGGCAGAATTGGCTTTTTTCCATTCTTAATATTTTTGTGACTCACATTTTCCGTTAGTATTAAAAGTCCTTCCTTGTTTTCATCTAATAACTGGTTAAGAAAGGAAAAAGTGAAGACATTGATATGTTCAGGACATTGCTCTTAAACGTAATTCAGACTATGGGAAAGAACGTGCAAATTTTTCCATAGGTTACGCTTTTGAAAAAGCATAGGCAATTTTGAAAAAATGCCTTTTCTTCAGAAACGTTGCATTTAAGTTCTTTGGTCCCACTAACCTGTGATTTCAAAGAACTGTTTTGATTAGTGGGAGGATATTAACCTTAGCCTTGTGGCCTTATTACATAGGCTATAAACATAAAGTGGTTTCACTGTATCATATGTCCTATTTACTCTGACACCGTATAGATTAATTTTGAGAGAAATGAAAACAGAGTCCGGAAAAGAGCCTCCGGTTTAAATGACTTGCAGTCCACTTTTTGGCTCGCGTTGCCCTTCGGAGGGCGTCCATTGGGGCGGGAGGATACTGCAGCCCCGGTGTGCCTGTTAAGTTCCCGTCTTTGTTGCAGTGCTTGGAGCAGCAGCAGCTGGCACGGGAGGATCAAAGGAGGAATGAAGGGTTTTCAGAGCTTCATGGTTTCCGACAGTAACATGAGTTTCGTTGAATTTGTTGAGCTGTTCAAATCATTCAGGTAGGGCAGGCTTCCTTCTTATGCTCTCTCAGCCCCACGTTTCCATGACAATACTCAATGTGTTTTCCACGCCCCACCCAGCGTGAGGAGCCGTAAGGACCTAAAGGATCTCTTTGACATCTACGCCGTGCCCTGCAGCCGAGCCGGCTCCGAGTCAGCCCCTCTCTACACCAACCTAACCATCGACGAAAACACCAGTGATCTTCAGCCTGACCTAGGTTTGTGCAACCCCGTGCCATTTCCCGTGGAGACCTTCCTATCTTAAAACGAAGGTTAGAGATCCCATCACACAGACCTTCATCCTGTCCCACGGGGTGTGCTGCTACCTGAAGTGTGGAGGAACACTTTTAGGATTCCTTCAGGTCGCCTAGAGGATGGGTACCGTTGGCATTTTAGGCAAGGAAATTCATCATTGTGTGAGTCTGTCTAGGCATTCCGGAATATTTAATGCACAGAGCCTTCCAGTCCTTCTGATAGTCAGAAACCCTCTCCCATCCACGTCCAATGTGCAGTAGGTATATGGTGCATCACCTAGGCGTCCCTGCCGGTGGGCTGATGGGTACTCATCAGAGTGGGAGTTGCTTGCCCTTTGACAAGGAGACCTTTAGTGAGCTTCTCCTGCTCAACATTCAGGACACTTTTCCGAGTGTAAACTGGAATGTCTGCCTCCTGTGCCCCACTCACCACCACCACTACGATCACCACCGCTCATATACTGTAAACCTGTTAGTTTTCTATTCTGTTCTCTTGGGAGACAAGAAGCACAAAGGGGCAAAAACAAACTGTCCTCTTTCATACAGTTGCTCTTTTATTACTCAAAAACCTCCATTGTCCTCAACTTAGACTATTAACCTTTTCAACTCTAGTCACAGAATGTGGGCAACTGTGGATTAGTCAAGTAGTTACGCTCGTTAAAAAATTAATAAGCATCTTTTTAGAGAAGTTTGAGGTTTACAGAAAAATGATTGGAAGGTATAGAATTCCCATACATGGTTCACTCCTGAACAAGGCAAGTGTTACGGGTGCCAGTGCTCCTCCACACAGTCAGAAATCCACATGTTAACGTTTGACTTCCCCGAACTTAGCTACTAATAGCCTGGTCTTGATCAGAAAAACCTTACTGATAACATAACGAGAAGTTGATTAATCCATATTTTGTATATATATGTGTGTGTGTATACTATATTCTTATAGTTAAATAAGCTAGAGAAAAGTAATTCTTATGAATAAAATCATAGGGAGGATAAAATCCATTTACAGTATTATACTACATTTATTGAAAAGATCTGCATACAAGTGGACCCTCACCATTCAAACCTGTGTTGTTCAAGGGTCCACCGTACCCTCCCCCTACACACATACACCATTTTTCCTATTATTAATATCTTGCATTATTAGCATGCTATATTTGTGACAGTTGAGCTGATACCGATTTATTTTTATTAGCTGAAGCCCATAGTTTAGTGTTCACTGTTCGTGTTGTACAAGCTGTGGGTTTTGACAAAAGTATAATGACCCATATCTACCATTACAGTGTCATACAAAATAGTTGTGATGTCTTAAAAAAAATCCCCTGTTCTCCACCTGGTCTTTCTTCCCACCTTCCCTCTGAACCCCTTTTTACTGTCCCCCTAGTTTTGTCTCTTCCAGAATGTCATATCATTGGAATCACACAGTTTGTATGTAGTGTTTTTACATTGGCTTCTTTCTCTAAGGAATATGTATTTAAGGTTCCCCTATGTTTTTTTCATGGCTCAATAGTTCATTCTTTTTATCACTGAATAATACTCTATCGCATGGATATATCACCAGGTGTTTATCCGTCCGCCTTTTGAAGAACATCTTGGCTGCTTCCAAGTGTTAGAAGTTATGAATAAAGACACTATAAACATTTGTGGGCAAGTTTTGTGTGGACATAATCTTTCAACTCTTTTGGGTAAACACCTGGGAAGGCTGGATCGTATGGGCAAGCCTATCTTTAGCCCTGTAAGAAACTGCCAGCTTCTCTTCCAAAGTGGCAAGAATTAAAAAGGCCATACCAAGGTTGGTGCCAATGTGGGACACCTGGAGCATGGCTGGTGGAAAGGTAAAATGGTATAGCCACTTTGGAAGAGGTTTGGCAGTTTCTTAACAAAACTTAATACAGGGGTGCCTGGGTGTCTCAGTCGGTTAAGCGGCTGCCTTCAGCTTGGGTCATGATCTCAGGGTCCTGGGATCCAGCCCCGCATCGGGCTCCCTGCTCAGCAGGAAGTCTGCTTCTCCCTCTCCCTCTGCCTGCTGCTCTGCCTACTTGTACTCTCTATCTGTCAAATAAATAAATAAAATCTTAAAAAATTAAAACAAAACAATACACTCTTGGGCGCCTGGGTGGCTCAGTGGGTTAAAGCCTCTGCCTTCAGCTCAGGTCATGATCCCAGGGTCCTGGGATCAAGCCCCACATCGGGCTCTCTGCTCAGCGGGGATCCTGCTTCCTCCTCTCTCTCTGCCTGCCTCTCTGCCTGCTTGTGATGTATCTCTGTCAAATAAATAAATAAAATCTTTAAAAAAAAAAAACAATACACTCTTACCATCCAATCCAGCAATTATATTCCCTGATAGTTATCCAAATAAGCTGAAAACTTATTTTCACACTGAAACCTGCACACCAGTGTTTATAATTACACTTGTGAAGTACAAAACAACTATAGTTTTAAGGGTTCATCTTCACTATCTGTAAAAGTAAAAATGTAGTTATTCTCAAAAATCGAAGTTCAAACTCAGCCTAAAGTCCCCAACTGAATGTGGAGTTAGTTCTCCTTTCATACCCTGAGCTCATGGGCTTTCAAGATCACTGACCTCGTTCTCTCTTGGTTTCTTTAATTTATTCATTGATTCATTTTTTTATTCCCTCGACTACGTGAAGCCAGTAATGAACACTGAGTGTGATGGCTTGTGTAGAAAGATGCGTGAAGAGACTAATTTCACAACACCATTATCTCCAAAGTGAACTTTGTGAAAGATACTGGCTAGCTTGCGCATATTCTGTGGGTGCTTCTGTTTCAGATTTACTGACCAGAAATGTCTCGGACTTGGGGTTGTTCATTAAGAGTAAGCAGCAGCTGTCAGACAACCAGAGGCAGATATCTGATGCCATTGCTGCTGCAAGTATCGTGACTAATGGCACTGGGGTCGAGAGCACGTCTCTGGGCATCTTTGGGGTCGGCATACTCCAGCTCAATGACTTCCTTGTCAACTGCCAGGGAGAGCACTGCACTTACGATGAAATCCTCAGTATCATTCAGGTTTGTACCATTTTGTACACACATGTGTGTAAAGCCTCTGACTGTTCTAATTATTTTCTGCTAAACATACTGTTTCTGTACTTCTTTCCAGAACCGTTAAGTCTGGGGCAGAAACAGAAGGGTTTCATTAAATGCCAAGTATATGTGTTCTTACTTGACATACAGTTAACATAGATCGCAAGCCTTCTCTTGGTGACTGCTATAAGGAATCAGTATATGGTTCCTTCTTGTTGTCCTAGCACATAATAAAATTAGTCGTCTAGGTTTTCAACCTCTTTGATCATTTAGCAAATATTTATTAGCTCCTTCTATGGGCCCAGCTCTGTTCCAGGATGTGGGATATAGTAGTAACTAAGATCACGTTCTGGCCTTCACCCAGTGGGTGAGGCAGACAATAAACAAAGAGAGAATGTAATTTCAGGTGTTGATGGATTCTGAAACACTCAAGCAGAGTCAGGGGATGCAGTGAGGCTTGAGGCTGCAAGGAGTAAGCACAGGCCACCCTGAGGAGGGGACAGTGGGGCTGAGCCCTGAATCAAGAAGCCGTGTGAAGGTCTGAGGAAAGAGCATTCCAGACAGGGAGTAGCGAACTCAAAGACAGAGATGGGAGCGAGACAACAAAATGGCTGGTGGAATAGGAGCCCCGTGAGCCAGACGCACAACAGTAGACATGATTCCAGACAGATGGGCAGGGGCCAAGTCATCTGGGCATTTTAGGCCGCGGTAAGAACTTTGACTTCAGTCCATGTGACCTGGGAAGCTACTGGAAATTTTTGAGCAGGGGAGTAACCAGATTTGATTTACGTATTCAAGAGGTCCCGCTGGCCCCATTGGAAAGTAAGCTGTGCTGGGAATGAGGTGGAAGCTGAGAGACCGGGTAGGAAGCCGTCCCAGTAGCCAGGCAAGAGAAGATGATGGCTTGCTCAGGAGGGTGGCAGGAGACGGGCTGGGACCTCATTCGGGCCATATACAGTGGGCTGGGTCTGGGGTTCCAACCTCCCTTGTCAGCCAATTGGGAATGAGTGGATTCTCTGCCCAGCAGCTGATCACGGAAAATGCTAACGATGTAAGATTATGACCCCATGGTCCAGTGCTCACTCTACTACTACTACTACTATTGTGTTGGGAGCACTGTACCGAGTGCTCTCTGTGACTGGTCTCATTTCGTCTCTCCCCAGCTCTGTGGTAGCTGCTTATCCCCATGTTCACCTGGAACATGCTGACAACCATTTGTTCTCATATGAATCAGCCTTCGACTTTTCCCTTGCTCTCCCTTTTTCTCTTAAATAAATACGCTTCGTATAATAAACGCACATATAATAAATGTTTTCTTTGGGACTAAAATACTGCCTCTTACCACTGCATAACAAAATTAGTTCAAATATTTGGGTTAGATGTTTCCTGATGAAAACAGAACAGCTTTAAAAAATGATGTGGTGGTTTTTTTCCCCTTAGTTTCCTTTACCTAAATATCACTCTCTTTGTGTCCCTTGCAGAAGTTCGAGCCTAGCGTTAGTATGTGTCATCAGGGCCTACTGTCATTTGAGGGATTTGCAAGGTAACTTTTAAAATCTCTTTTGCCCATCATTTGAGAGTATCTGTTTTCCTCATGCAGACCTAAGAAAATGTATTTCCTCTAGGTTTCTGATGGATAAAGATAATTTTGCCTCCAAAAATGACGAGTCACAGGAAGACATTAAAGACTTGCAGCTGCCCCTGTCCTACTATTACATTGAATCTTCACACAATACCTACCTCACAGGCCACCAGCTCAAAGGAGAGTCCTCAGTGGAACTCTACAGTCAGGTACAGAATTGCACATGGCATATGATTTCCACTAAACCTTATTGATGTAACCCCCAAAGTCACAAAACCCTGACCCCAACTCCTTTGAAGAACTTACAAGCTTTTACATGGGGAATGTGAAGAAACATGATGTATGGGAAAACTGCCTATACATACAGTTGTTTTCTTTACTTCTTTTTGTTTTCTTTTTCCCTCCTATCTATACTTAACCCTTATACAAGGCAAAAAAAAAAAAAAAAAAGTATTTGTTTGAGACTTATAGCTTTTAAATCCTACTTAGTCTGACCTACTCCTACTAAAATTAGATTTTCCCATGGGAAAATTAATCGTTTCACTAAATGTTAAATAAATCAATGTATTATAATGGGAAAGCATAATAGAAAATGCAGCAGAATTTCTAGGAAGTTAATCCCAAAGTATTGTTTATTTTCATTCACAATTTGTTAGACAGTCAGTCCATCCCTGTCTATGGTAACCAACTTCAGGAATGAAAATCTACAAAGACTGTAGGCACTGAATGCAAACATTCTTGGAAACTCATAAGGGTCTCTGGACTAGAAAAAGCACATCCTTTTGACCTTCACACCACGTCTCAATGATCTGCATGTCAGTTGCCTCTTTATATCTTTTGCAGTTTTCTCATCTGTGCTGCCTATTTTCTGACCTCTTACAAGAAGGGTTCATCGGGAAGAAAAGTGAGGCTAGGCCCGGGAATATAAATGTGTGGTTGTGAGGGGTAGGGCAGGGAGGGTGTTCAAGTGTGAGAATTATCATCATTTACACAAACCCAGCAGAGTTGAGATTCCTTTGTTCTCCACATCAGTCCAGATATTCTGTAAGCCTGGGTCAGACTTCTGTCCCAAAGCTTATCTAGTATGGAATTTATATTTTAAACGCTAAATTCTAAAAGACTTTTATTATGAAATGAAGAGGTGTTCTTAGAGTCGTGATTTTCAAAATAGAAGTTCTATCAGGAGACCTCAGCCGGGGAAATTGAGAGGAACAAGCAAGGGTAGGGGGGTCCCCATCCCCACTGTAGCTAAAGGGCTATTCTTCTTATGTGCTTTGCACATGACCCTTCATTTGCACAGAGAATTCCAAGGTCAAAATGGAGTTTGAAATCCATTGTTCTAGTTCTAGGAGAAAGACGTGAACCATGTGTGTGTGCGCACGCGCATGCATACATGCAGTGTGTCTGTGGATTTTTCCCAGGAAAATGTGCAGGGGCCAATGTCCTAGCTTTAATTCCTACCTCACTTCCCTATTTGACCTCTAAGAGGTTTTTTTTTAACCCTTTAGCATTACACCCCAAATAGAGATCATCACAGCCATTAAGGAGGCCCAAGAACCCCTCAAATAGACCCACAGACGTGGTTAAACCCAGCGTGAAGATCCCGTGTAGTTTATTTCTTACCACCCTCTGCCCTCCCTCGGCCCTCCCAGTTACTTCCTCACCATCCTCCACCGGAGGACCAGGAAGGAGGAAAAGCCCTGTTCTCACCTGGAATTTCCAGCCCCGGTTTTCTTCTTCTAGCCCTGTGTGGAGGTCTTAATGTCTTACAGACTTCGGAAAGACCTTTGCCTTTGCGTGCTGAAAAACCATCTCCTGAGCTGCCAGTCAGCGAGCGTTCCCCCAGTGTGGTCACTATTTGACACAACAGTCCTCAGCCCACAGCAACATACCTCTACATACTGTAGCTGCCGGAAGAAGCTCTTAGCCTTGGGAGTTTAGGCCCCAGAATCGGTTTGATCTGAGCGATAGGTCACCTGGGAAGACTAGGGTCTACATGCTGTGCAATGGGAAGAATCTAGCAAGGACCTCATTTTAAAAAGTTAAAATAAGAGGGGTTCTGCTGAGTTTTATTGCAACAACTCTAGCGGCCACTCGCCCACAGTACTGGATTGCTGGCACCTGCAAATATTATATGGAGTTTTAAATCCGTGAGTTGGCGTGTTCCCACATGCTTTACTCTTCCAATACATGGAAATCTCTTAAGATAGTTCACAAAGAAGGGCGCCTGAGTGGCTCAGTCGGTTAAACATCTGCCATCGGGTCATGACCTCAGGGTCTTGGGATCGAGTTCCGCATCAGGCTCCTTGGTCAGCAGGGAGCTTGCTTCTCCCTCTCCCTCTGCCTGCTGCTTCCCTGCTTACGCACTCTCCCTCTGTCAAATAAATAAATAAAATATTTTTAAAATATAAATAAAAGCCTTTTTAAAAATAAAAAAAATTTTAAAAGATAGTTTACAAAGACAGTCTATGGAGGAAGAGGTTGCTGCCCACAAATATTACGGAGCTGCACCCTGAGCACGTGTGTCGGGATCTTTGCTGTCGGCTCCCCATCAAGGGGAGCAAATGGGTATCATCTCACCTAATTCAGCAGTAGTGCTTCCCAGAGCATTTTCCTGAAGAGGTTGTGAGATAGGAGGTACGTGTGTTGTGACTGATCACTGATGACTGCTGTGGGTATGGGAGAGTGGAATTTATGGGTTATTTGCCTCTGTTCTAGGATTAGACAGCAAGGTAAATCCTTGATGACTGCTTGCTTCTACTCTTCTGCCATGCTCTATGTTCACAGGAAAGGCATTAGCCAGTGGCAGAATTTGGGTCTAAATTGGAAGAGATTTATTCTGATTGGATTCATACAAATGTTTAGCCAGTTCATTAAGGAATCGGTAGCCTCGTTTGCTTTGGTCTGCAACCTCAGCCCCTTCACCTTCACTCACATTTGCCCAGGTAGAGCACTAGCCTTGCTCTCTCATTTCAGGATGTACCCTGTGCATGTCCCTTGAGGGACCAAAGTTGCTGGGAAAATAGTCATATGGGTTTGCTATCAAATTTTACCTTCCAGGGACACCTGGGTGGCTCAGTCAGTTAAGTGCCTGCCTTTGGCTCAGGCCGTGATCCCAGAGTTGTGAGATCAAGTCCCATATCTGGTTTCCTGCTCAGTGGGGAGTCAGCTTCTCCCTGGGTCTGCTCTGCTTGCCACTCCCCCTGCTTGTGTTGACTCTCTCTCTCTCCCCCTCTTTTTGACAAATAAGTAAAATCTTAAAAAGAGAATACTGTTGTGCTGAAAATAAATAAATTTAATTTTTTAAAAAATCTTAAAAAGAAAGAAAAAAGTTTATCTTCCAATAGTATTCAGCTCTGGTAAATACTCTTTCCACTATAATCTGTTCTCTCCCCTAATTCATTGTGGCCTTTGGCCAAAATGCATGATTTATTTTAGATCTTATGCCCTTCTGCTTTAGCCCTGAATGTGGACACTGATATAGAGAAGCATGTGTTGAGTTTAATTGGAGGCTCTGTGTCCATTTGCTCATCTGGAGTGAATCCATGCATTGGTCACACAGGTCCTCCTACAAGGCTGCAGGAGTGTAGAGTTGGACTGCTGGGATGGAGATGATGGGATGCCCATCATCTACCACGGGCACACGCTGACAACCAAGATCCCCTTCAAGGTAATGCTTCATAACGTTCCTTAAATCAGATCACAGAGTCATGATCTTCATTAGTCCTTTACATGACTGACTCTTCCAAACTATACCTTAGGTTGGGGGTTCTTATTCCTGACCCAAGTCCATAGACTTCCCAAAATTGCGTGGGATGTGCACATGTTCATTTTTCTGGGAGTTGATCTAGAACTCTCCTTAGCATCTCATTCACCAGTTTAATAACCATTACTTTAAATGAGTTACCTTATAATTATATTGTTGCAATTTTTACATCATAAAAGGCAGGGGCTTTTTTCCTGCTACAGGTGTCCCGCTGACAAAGACCAACATCATGTGTTAGGAGATGATTAAATAATCAATATTATAAAGTAATGAGAAGTGGTTCCACTAGGGGAGGTCAGTCACCCAGAAAAACTAGTTGCATTGGATTATTGTTTCAAATTCTAAATAGTTCATTAGTTCATTGTGTGGTTTCTATCCTCATTCAGAGTGGTTTGGGCTGTATAAAATCATTTTTCTCTGAACTGTGGCTGGGCTGAGATGGAATACTGTTATTTCTGTGTTATTTGCAGACAGAATAGCTAAAATGCATTTTCTCTTTAGCTCATTTTCCTATTCATCTCTCTTTTTTTTAATTGTGTTATGTTAGTCACCATACAATACATCATTAGTTTTTGATGTAGTGTTCCATGATTTATTGTTTATGTATAACACCCAGTGCTCCATGCAATATGTGCCCTCCTTAATACCCATGACCAGGCTCACCCATCCTGCCACCCCCCCTCCCCTCTAAAACACTCAGTTTGTTTCTCAGAGTCCACAGTCTCTGGTTCATCTCCCCCTCTAATTTCCCCCCTTCACTTTTCCTTTCCTATTCATGTCTCTTAAAACTTATGTACTCTAGGGGCACCTGGGTGGCTCAGTGGGTTAAAGCCTCTGCCTTTGGCTCAGATCATGATCTCAGGGTCCTGGGATTGTGCCCCGCATCAGGTTCTCTGCCCAGCAGGGAGCCTGCTTCCTCCTCTCTCTCTGCCTGCCTCTCTGCCTACTTGTGATCTCTGTCTGTCAAATAAATAAACTAAAAAAACAAAAACCTTCTGTACTCTATATTGAGAGAAGGAGGATTTGAGAACTATGTTTACTTGCACACATAAACATAAACATCTAGCCCCAAGTAGATTGGTTATAAACTCTTTGAAAGCAGGAAAGTACCTTAAGCCTCATTATTTTTTATACTGTAGCAAACACAGCGCCTTTTACCTAAAATGTAATCAAAACACATACTTACTGATCTGTTAAATTTGGCACGCTAATAGCTCTTCCTTATAAAGTATGTGAACAAAACTCAATATGAGCCGTTTAATGTGTTTATAGAAAACAGCCTATCATCGTGCTTAATTTGAAAATATGTTTGAAAAGATAAAAACCATTTTGGCCAGAATCTTCTGCATACAACAATTTAGGTGGTTTCTGTGGCTATAAGTACTTCTTCTGACACCCCGAACAGACATCTGGACTCTAATGGGCTGTTCTGGCTCTCGCAGGAGGTGGTTGAAGCCATTGACCGCAGTGCCTTCATCAACTCTGACCTGCCCATCATCATATCAATTGAGAACCACTGCTCCTTGCCTCAGCAACGAAAAATGGCAGAAATTTTCAAGGTAAGGTATTAGCTAGCAGTAAGGATGGCATCTTTGCCTTTGTCTTGTCACTGTTGCTTTTATGTGGAGCCACCAAGGGCCACATCACAGCTGGACCTCAGCCACAAAGTTCGTACAGTTAGAGTCCCTCAGACCTAAAAGGGTGCCGTGGGAGCTTGGGATCCCTCCTGAATGGTTCACCTTTGCAGCTGACCTGATGAAGCTTTGTTCTGTGGTCTCCTGACCATTTCCAGAAAGCCTGAGGAGATAAGGAGAGACCGACTCTCCAATGCTTCTGGTACCACAAATCAGGGATGCTAGGATGGCACCTGTCAGTTGTATGTGGAAAAGATGAAAATACCTCAGGGCAAATAAGTCAAATTTTCTTGTGGCGGACACTACAGATATGGGGATCCAAGTTGGCAAAGAGCTTAGACTGGCCAGAACAGCTGCTATGTTACACTTGGCCCTTCCTTATACAGGTGAGCTATAATGCAGACAGATTCAGGGTCAAATATTCCATTATATTTTTCCCTTCCTCCACTGACTGACGCACTTATGGAAATATGGCTCTCAGGGGGAGGCAAGGGCTTGGCCAAAGGAAAATGTCCCCAAATACTTATGCAAACAAAACTAATCAGTCTTTCATATTGCCTTTCTTTTGCCATCATTTAGAATAATGGTCTCAACTTTTTTGATTGTGTGCTCCATCAGTAAAATACCGTAGTATGTATTCCTATTGGATGTTTATTGTCTTACTCATACATTATACACATATCCTACTTATTAACATGTTTTATACATTAATTAAAACATGCACAAATAGACTGTGAAAGGGAATAACATAGAAAGGGTGAAATAAACAATAATTCTTATACTATTATTTATTAAAGGTACAAAATCCCTTTTTGCTCTCATAAAAATTTTTAACAATGTGTTATTTATTATCTAAGTTTTTAGTGAGAGTAATGTGATTCAATATGTTCATTATTCTTGAAATTTTTTTAATTTCTTTTTTTTATGTTCAGTTAGCTAATGTGTAGCACTTGATTAGTTGTTGACGTAGTGTTGAACAATCCATTAGCTGGGCTGAAATTTTTATGATTAGCCACTTGTATGTCTGGCTTTAGGTTTAGTTTATTATTTCAGTATTTGATGAATAGCTATAGTTGCTGATAAAGACAGTTTACAGAGAAACTGTACGTGGATAGAAAGAGGGTGTTGTTAGCTGCTCTTGCCAAATCATGGTACTCATTTCTCAATTCCATTAATGAGACATAGGTACGTTAAACACTATTAAGGTTCTTTTTTTGTTTTCTTTTTTTTTTTAATAAAGATTTTATTTATTTGTCAGTGATAGAGGGAGAGAGAGTGAGTGAGCACAGGCAGACAGAGAGGCAGGCAGAGGCAGAGGGAGAAGCAGGCTCCCTGCCGAGCAAGGAGCCCGATGTGGGACTGGATCCCAGGACGCTGGGATCATGACCTGAGCCGAAGGCAGCTGCTTAACCAACTGAGCCACCCAGGCGTCCCTGTTTTCTTTTTTTAATTAAAAAATAACTAAAGATAGAAATTGCCATATTTTCTACCCTCCCCCCAGTGGATCATTTTGTGCTTATTCCCACCACCTACCTCCTTGAGGGACACACGTTCCTCTTTGGAGGCCAGTGCTCACAAAATCTTTGTGAAAAGGGTATGTGCAGCTCTTTATACTACATGGTGGCAGATTCTCCGCATTACCTTCATTCTTTGTCGTCACTCTCTAGCTACGTGTAAGTTTTATCCTTTTGACTTCTTACCCACATCTGGGATGGATCATACTCTACAAACCACAGCCTCTGAGTGTCCTTTTCTTTAATCTGTCAAACCTTAGAGCATTGTCCTAAACAGTTAGAGCTGGCCCCACCTGAAGAAGGCCCTAGACCTCTCCTCCTGACCTTGTAACCACCTCCCTTCCTTCCAGTAAGACAGTGTGGGCAGGGAGGAGGGACACTGCTTCTTTCCTACTTTTTCTCTTCCTAGGGTTTGTAGAACCATTCAACTGAGCTGAAATATCTAGCGAAATAATTCAAGCATAGGTAAAAGGCACTGATGGTGTGTTTTCCTTTATTCTTTGTAGACTGTGTTTGGAGAAAAACTGGTGGCAAAATTCCTGTTTGAGAGCGATTTCTCAGATGATCCAATGCTTCCCTCACCTGACCAACTTAGGAGGAAAGTACTTCTTAAAAATAAGAAGCTAAAAGCTCACCAGACACCAGTGGATATCTTAAAGCAAAAGGTATTCTCCTCTCATTATAGAGGTTCTGGGTATGTGGTGTGCCCAGAACTAAGAAATCAGTGATATTCTGACCTTTCCGATGACCTACAGAGTAAACAGGTTTTGACGATTGAGTTTCCTGGGACAAGAAATTTGAGTTTTGGCCTTCCCTTTAATAGACTAAGATTGTCCTCCCACTCACCTAGAATTTTATTTTATGAAATTAATTTCTCATGTAGAATGCATCTCATTGTTTAATTTGCTCTGAGAAGGATAATGTGTGATTCTTGGCTCTGGACCTGGACTTCTTGGCTATCAATCCCACATCAGTGGCTGCGGTCCCCTCTAGGTAAAGCTCCCTTCAGAGTGACCTCCCCCCACACACCATAGGGAGAGCCCCTATAGAGAGAGCACTTGGACAAGGGGCTGTAACTCCTGCAGTCAGTAGTGGAACCCTAACATCATCGGCCCTGTGGTGCCAGCATGGAAGTTGATGTTTCACTGTGGCCTGTGGACTCCAGGGCACTCCCCAACCTGCCTCACCCATAGAGAGCTACTCCCCAAGTATCCCAAACCTGCTTGTGTAGAGAGCCTTCGGCCCAAGGATCCACAAAAAAGTTTAGGTCCAGAGCCCCTGAGTTCATATACCGGGTTGTACGTATCCCAGAGAATGACAGCTGCCAAAATTCTTTGTCTTATTTAGGGCTTTGTCTTTTTCAAAACTTAACAACAGCCGGGGGTTGCCACACAAAGCTCAGTACAGTGGTGCTGTTCCAGCATCAGGGACAGTTCAGAGCTCAACCTAGGTCATGGCCAATGGCTCTTAATTTCTGTCTGGGCCATCATCTCCAAGCCTCTAGCCCCTACTCTGGTCCTGCTTCAGTGGGTTCCAGAGAACAGAGAAATCAGCCAAAGGATTCTATGAGCCCAGACAGAAATTTGGAACCTTTGTCCAAAGTTATCAATAAAAAAATCTCAAATGTAGTCGAGTCAAGGGTCCAGCTTGACATGGTTGAGTAGTCAATTTGGAGAAATCATCAAATCTTCTAAAAGCCCTGATTTGTGGAACTCAGAGGTAAGGGTCTGAGTTTAAAGTAGACGATATATAACATGATACTGGAGAAAGAGCCTTAGGTGCGGAGCTGAAATGCCAGTTTCTAGTATCTGGCTCTGTCAAACCAGCCATGTGACCATGAGTCAGTCAGCCTTTCTAGGCTTCTGTTTCTTCATCTGTAAAATGGGAATGTTAAGGTAACTAGCTTCACAGGACCTCTCTGACACTAAAATCTCACAAAAGCTTCTCAAAGTGAATCATGGGACCCTTGTCAGAATTGCAGACCACTCTATAAACATTTCATTGTCCCATTTCTCAGGCTCTATTTCAGTATTTCTTGCCATTCCGAATAGCACTGCTTCCCTGAGGGGTCCTTAAAGAATCTTGTCATCTGCTGTGTAAGTACCAGGGAATTCCCAGGTTGTCAAGGTCACCTGCAGTGGGATTGCAGGCTGCCCAAAGTCCAGGCTGAGTTAGAGATTTACCTGATATCCCCTGAAGATTCAGGTGATGTCAGATGCCCTCAGGGTGGGGGAGGAAGGTGAGATCAGAGGTTCCATCATCTTAGACTTACCTTTCTGAGCAGAAAAATAGATATTTACAGAAAGGGCCCCAAGCCAGTCCAGCCAAGAGATCCCTACTGATCAGATTTGCCCCAAATAGAGTGGCTCAGGATTACCACAGATGCTGTACAAGTATGGTCATCAAACTTTTTTTGCTCAAATATCTCAAAAAATTTTTGAAAAACAGTATTTTTCACACATTTTCCCCCTTTATACATTTTTTGATTGACATTAAACATTTTTTCACAAGTCTAAGTAGTTACAAGAGATATATTTTCAAACATGTTATGGATAAAAATAGATAACATAAGTTATATACCAATATAATGCACAAAACAATCCTCATTGTCAAAGATATCAGCCCAGTCAGCCCGACTTAGTTTGGTCAGAAAAAGTCTGACCAAATATTTATTCAAATAAATATTGTGTTATTGTCCCTATGATAACCATCTCACTTTTGTTTTTTGGTTTGTTTGTTTGTTTGTTTGTTTGTTTGTTTTTTCTTTTTTTTTTTTCTTTTAAAGTTATTTGAGAGAGAGAGATCACAAGTAGGCAGAGAGGCAAGCAGAGAAAGTGGGGGAAACAGGCTCCCCGCTGAGCAGAGAGCCCAATGCAGGGCTCGATCCCAGGACCCTAAGATCATGACCTGAGCTGAAGGCAGAGGCCTAACCCACTGAGCCACCCAGGTGCCCCGGTTTGTTTGTTTTTTTCTTAAGATTTTATTTATTTGAGATTGAGTGAGAGCAAGTGAGTGAGAGAGCATGAGGAAGGGCAGAGGAGAAGCAGTCTATCTCCTGAGCAGGGAGCCCAACATGGGGCTCCATCTCAGGACTCTGGGATCATGACCTGAGCCAAAGGCCGACGCTTAACCAACTAAGCCCCCAGGCTCCCCAACCATCTCACTTTTGAATATTAATTCTAAGATGGGTGGATGGGCAGATGAAAGGAAGGAAAGGGAGGGAAGATAGAGAGAGAGACAGAGACTGGATGGATGGATGGATGGATGGATGGATAGATGGAGAGGAAGGCAGGCAGACAGATAAAGGCATGGATCTTTCAATGTGCTTGTTGTCTAGATGAAATAAGATGCTCCACCCCCCCTTAGTTGTTCAAGACTCTCAAGAGCTCTGTGTTCTCAAATGATCCTTTGCTACTTTGGGTGGTTTTCACCTCATCTCCTGTATCACAGATTTTTCCCCATTTGGTAAGTGAAAGTTACACTTCTCTTTTCTTAAACAAGAGAAGAGTATGACAAGAGCAAGGGAAGGGAGAACCAGCCGACCATACGCTTGCTCACAGATAGTCCTATCTTTTAAAGAGTACACATAGAGATTGAAAATCTTGAATCTAGAAATTGATTCCTTTAAAAATACATGAAGCTGCACATCCCTAGAAGTTGTATGTACCCCGGGGGTCCACAGTTTGAACCACACACAGCTCTTGGCCCAGAGTTGCAAAACCAGCTGCTTTCAGGGGTCAGGCAGAAACATAAAGATGAGGGGCCAGCTGGCTGGCTGACGGTTGGAAACGGTCAGCACAGGAGTGAAGCACACATGCCCTCATAAATGAATGGCTCTAATTACATTCTTTCTAAAACACTGCACCAGCCACACCGTCTGGTCTGGAGGGGAAGTCAGCCCTGAGGGCCACAAGTTAGAGCCCTCAGCTAGGTTTACCTGTGTCCAGATCTGGACTCTCAAAGCTGTTCCAGAAAGCCCAGCATTTGTTTGGGTTCCAGAGACCACAAGATCTATGCTGATGGGCTTTTGTTAGGAAGTCGTGTAACTAAAGTATTAGCGTGTGTTCCCTAAGGCCTGCCCACTGCAGCGGCTGCATCAGTAACGGACGGCCCAGAACAGGGTGCTTTTTCTCCTACAACACTGTCCCTCATGCTGTTTTCTTTACTCACCAATTACTTCCCACTCCTGACTGCCAAGCAGACCCAGCAGCCCTGCACGTACCTCTGTGGTCTTCTAGATGTGGTGGAATGTTGTAGCTGTTGCCTTTCCTGTTCTTTGCAGACATCTGCAGTTACCGATGCAGCCTCCAGTTCACAAATGAATACATTGTGCTATTTGAGAAGTCTTCCTTATGTTGAGCCCAAATCCTACTCTCTGTTGCTCCTACTCTTTGGCACTGCTTTTTCCCTCTGCAGCTGCACAGACCAGTTCCATAAGAGAGCTAGCATGTGCCTCCCACCAGCTTTTCTCTCTTCCACAAACTAAAGTCTTGTTGTGTCAACTGTTTGTCACAGGATCTAGCTGCTCTCTGCTTTCCATTAACAATGTTTGGGATATTCTTGAATTTGTGGATATTCAGGGATATCTTCTCCATCTTAAGATGTAATTTCCAGAACAAGTCAATACTCCAGTTAGGGTCTGACAGCACAAGGAGGAGAGTGAAGCCATCGCCTCTCTTAACTTGGACTTGTACAGCAGTTAAGGCAGCTTAGGACTATCCTGGCTTTGAAAACTCTTCAGTGCACACTGGGCTCCTGCGATGTTTATGCAAAACAAAAAGAGTTCAGTTATTTTCACATGGACTGCTCTTTGGCTAGTCTCCCCATGTCTTCAGGGTTATGGTTGATTTTCATCTTGCACGGGCAGGAGCCTCACATTTATCTCGGTTACATTGGCTCTTCTTGGTTTCAGTATGTCATCGCAGCCTAAAGAGTTCTTAGTGACTTTTGACTTCTGATATCCAATGCATTTATTAGCAGTTTTTTCAAATGGTGCCTTCATCCTTAAGGCTGCCCTTGAGTCAGATGAACAGGCAGAGAGCCCGCCTGTGATCCTTCTTACAGATCCTTCCTGGAGTTTTTGTGATCGTCCCTCCTGCCTAGTGCTCGCCTCTCCTGCAGCCCACATTTCTCTAGCATCTGCCTTAGCTTCTTTATTTATAGTAGAAAACCAAGGCCCAACCATTTGTGTGACTTTCTCAAAGCCACCCAGCTCAGAGTAGCAGAGCTAGGGTTCAGATTCATGTCTTCAGAAGACTCTTGCAAACGTAACGTAGAAGTCGGAATACAGGGGCGCCTTGGTGGCTCAGTCAGTTAAGCATCCAATTCTTGTTTTCAGCTCAGGTCATGATCTTAGGGTCCTGAGATCTCAGATCATGAGATGATGAGATCATGAGCTCTAGAGAGCTAGATCATGAGATCTAGCCATGCATCGGATTCCATGCTTAGCATAGGGTCTGCTTATCCCTCTCCCTCTGCTCCTTCCCCCACTAACACAGAGGCATGCTCTCTCTCTCTCTCTCTCAAATAAATAAAATCTTTTTTTTTTTTAAAGATTTTATTTGTCAGAGAGAGTGAGCAAGAGCGAGCACAGGCAGACAGAGTGGAAGGCAGAGTCAGACGGAGAAGCAGGCTCCCTGCAGAGCAAGGAGCCCGATATGAGACTCCATCCCAGGACGCTGGGATCATGACCTGAGCCGAAGGCAGCTGCTTAACCAACTGAGCCACCCAGGCGTCCCTAAAATCTTTTTTTTTTTAAGTCAGAATACATTGATAATCACTGGAACACTATTAAAAACATAGATTCTTGGGTCCCAGGCTTCCCAACTAAATCAGAATTTCCACAAGGAAACCTGGGTAATCTTTTTATTTAAAAATAATTCTTATCGACCTAGAAGTTTTGAAACACTTCTTATCTGTTATTTCCCACAAAGTGAGTTACCCTACCCAAAAAGTCTAAAGAGTTTAGTGTTCTAGAGATGTGTTCTTAGTAAACCCATGCTAACTCTTGCTAATCACCTCTTTATTTTCTGTGTTCACACACCAACCAGTTAATAACCAATTCTGAGGTTTCTTCAGCTATCACCTTGACACTCCCCCTTCTATAATTTCCACAATTTAGCTCTTCTTCCTTTTGTAAAAATGGGACAGTATAATCCCACTTGTAGTTTTTTAAGACTACTTCCAGCTTCCCATGATCTCCCAGGGAGTACCGACAGTGACACCTGCAAGGTCTTTCAGTCACCTGGCAGGTGGTGGGTCTAGACCTGTTGGTCTGAGCTCCCATGAGGCTGGATGAGTGAGTGCCCACAGCTCCAGTATGTTCAGAACCAATCCCTGACTTTCCTGGGTAATTGCCATACCAGAAACTCACCCTCAACTAGGGTGGACTGACTTAGAGCCTGAGGGATTTCTGGAGCCTTCCATCTGCATCAGACTCATGCTGAGGTTCTTACTGAGTCTCCCTAACTACACATCAGATCTTAGTTTTCTGACCTTAGTCTCTAGCACTCCAACCCTGTAGACTCAAACAATCCACATTAGATGATAGGGACTCTGCGAGAGGCCAGTGGAATAGAGAAGAGTAAGACACGGCCCCTGTTAGACCCATCTGGGTCAGTCCCCTCATATGAACTCTATATCCAACCCCTTGACCTATGTCTGAATTGCTTTTCTTTTTTTTAAGATTTTATTTATTTACTTGAGAGAGAGACAGTGAGAGAGAGCATGAACGAGGAGAAGGTCAGAGAGAGAAGCAGGCTCCCCATGGATCTGGGAGTCCGATGCGGGACTCGATCCCGGGACTCCAGGATCATGTCCCGAGCCGAAGGCAGTCGTCCAACCAACTGAGCCACCCAGGTGTCCCTGTCTGAATTGCTTTTATTCAAGGGCCAGGGTCTTGTATTTTCTGCCTCAGAGTAAGTAGGATATTGCAAAGAAGAAAGATGTCAGCTCCTGGTTATCCTTTTGTCCTTTCTCCACATTTCTGTGCCGGTAAAAGTGTTTGGGAGTTTAAGGGACCTTGGCACACTGCTTTCTGATATTGCCAATCCCCAGATCTTTGCATCTTTGCAGCGGATCTACTTGGCTCTTTGCATCATCATTCCCAGCCCTTGGTTCTACCTTGAACGCTGGCTGCAGCAGGTTCCTTCTCTTACCCATGACAAATAGACTTGCTTCTGTGGCTCCCTTGTGCCTAGAGCAGATTTCTCAACATTTCAAAGAACACTCATCCTATTGAGAGACACTGAGAAAAGGTGGCGGGGTTGGGGGTGGCGTGGAATTCTTGGTCAAAAAGCATGGGAAATGCTGTAGTGGAGCACTTTGAAGAATCACAGTGCCCTTTAGCATATGAAATAAAGGCTTTGTGAAACCCAGTAGCAGGACTGTTCCAGTTTGTTTAAGCACTGTTCCCAGCCTTCCATTGTGTCTTGTGGTAACTGTATACAGCTCAGTTTTCACCTACCAGCTATTAACACCCATGGAGCTCATGTTGCATAAAACCCACTTTGAGAAATCCCAGCCTAGACAGTGTTCCATTGTCTCCAGTGGACTGTATTGTAAAATATTTTATGTAGATATAGACATAGCCTAAATTGTATCTTCCTATGTATACATTTCTATTATGAAAGTAATATAACCACATCTCAGAAAATTTAGGGAAGAGAGCATCATTTTATTTTTAAACATCCATAATTCCAATGCCAAATAAAACCTGTATTACTGGGGTTCTTAACTTTGGTAATATATCTACAAACAGAACTCAAGGGTCTATGAGTATAGATAGAAAAAAAGTTACATCTCCATTTTCGCTAACCTCTAGCTAAAATTTAGCATTTCCTCTGGTAATAAATGTAGGGAACAAACCACAGTAACCCTGGCAGTACTTGGGTCTTCATCAGCAGTAGAAATTATAGTTTTTTCTTTTTTTTTTTTTTTTTTAGATTTTATTTATTTATTTGACAGAGAGAGATCACAAGTAGGCAGAGAGGCGGGCAGAGAGGGGGGTGGGGAGCAGGCTCCCCACAGAGCAGAGAGCCCGATGCCGATGCCGGGCTGGATCCCAGGATCCTGAGATCATGACCCAAGCTGAAGGCAGAGGCTTAACCCACTGAGCCACCCAAGGCGCCCCTATAGTTTTTTCTATTACATCACAGTTGTTGCTAATATCTCCAAGAAATACCTATGCTTATCACTACTTCAAAAATGTTATTTGACCTACACTTATACATTTTTGTCTGTGTTAATAAAGAAATACATATTCTTATAACACCATAATTTTTTTAAATATTTGATGACTGTATTCAACATTTTTTTGGTAATCTTTTGTATTTTGTTTTATGCACTTAAAATGACTGGGCGCCTGGTTGGCCCTGTTGGTTTAACATCCAGCTCTTGATCTCAGCTCAGATCTTGATCTCAGGGTCATGGGTTCAAGCCCCATATTGGGGTCCATGTTGGGTGTGGAGCTTAGTTAAAAATATAAAATTAAATTAAATTAAAATAACATTCTGAGAAGGGATCCTGCCTCACCAGACTGATTAAGGGGTTTGTGCACAACAATAGGTCAATAATCCCTGCTGTATTATGCATGTCATTGTATACCATTATAATCATTGTAGATAGACACAGACCAAATGATATAGAATTGTATATATATTTACATAGATATACTATATTCATATATATTCAGATGTATAATTATACACACACAATTCTGTATCCTTTGTTCAGTAAATATATATCACAATTATTTTTTCAAGTCTCATTTTTTTCAAGCAGATACACCATAGTTTACTGACCCCATTCTTCTATTATTGGATTTTAGCTCTGTTTCTTGTTTTTAATTCGTGCAAGTAACTTTTCCTATATTTCTGCTTATTTCCTGTGCTGAGTTCCCAGACCTATATTAACTTTGTATCCTGTGATATCACCTGACAGTAATTCTAGTCTAATGTAAAGGTACATGATCTCCCCTGAAGCACACACCAAGTTTCCAGAAGTTTCTAAACCTGGTTTGTTAATCTGATTGATGGTTCAGACAAAGTCTTTTGAAAAACTTTATTTAAACAATTCTTCATTCAGTCTCATTGTCCATGGGGCCTCTAACCTTTTACTCTAAGTCAAAGGCCTTTAAAAAAGTTTCTAAACAGAGACTTACTTTTCCACAGTGACGGGCTGATTCACTTCATCACTGTGGAGTGATGGTGGTTCTCCCAAGCACCAGCCTTTGTCCTGAAGAGCTTGGCCCAGGGAACCCGGGTGCCTGAGAACAACACATAGATTCTGTGATTGTCGTTAAAAGCTCCTGGATTTCTCTTATAGGGATGTCAACATTTGCCCAAGTAGAGAGACTGAACTTTAGGTGAATCTAGATTTTTGTTTTTTGTCTCAAATGAATCAATAGGGTAAGCCTCTTTTTATGACTGTGGCAAGCATCATCTTAAAATCTACAAATGAACTTGAGTAGCTTAGCATCATTAATTACTCATATCTTACAGGCTCATCAGTTAGCATCCATGCAAGCTCAGGCTTATAATGGGGGGAATGCCAACCCCCCACCTGCTAATAACGAGGAAGAGGAGGATGAAGAGGATGAATATGATTATGACTATGAATCTCTGTCTGATGGTAAGAGAAATACAACCCCAGGCTGTGTGCAGGGAAGTGATGGGATGATGTTCTGTTGTAGTTTTTTTGTGTTCTTTTTCTTTCCCCCAAAAATGAGTCTGACACTCCACAGGCCAACAGCGCAGATTGTTGTAATCATTGTCCAAGAGTTCCTGAATCCCACTGCTTGGTGAGGACAAGCAAGGATGGGGAGTCTGTTATCCTCCACAGCCAACATTCAAGGAAAGAAGAGGAGGGTGTGGGAAGCAGCACAGGAGTCATTCCTGACTGGGTTTCTGGAGGAAAAGGAGGAATTGCAGCAGAGATCCCATTCTCACCCTTCAGTCCCTGCGGTAGCGAATGTTCTCGCAGGAATAGTGGCTGCTCGCTAGTTGCACTCCTCAAACACCTGCAGGGGGCAGCACCACAGTTTTGTGCTCTCTGCTCCTCTCTCTCATGGTCTTCACTCCTGTTCTGTAAGGAGTATAGAAAAAACAAACAAAAAACAGCATTTCACTTTCTCCTCTCCCTGGTTCTCGCATCACTAAACCAACAAGATATTTCCGTCTGGTTTCACCAAACAGACAAAATATGGCTGATGGCTAGTGGCACAATATATATATCACATGAATGAAGTTGCTTGCAGATTACAGGTGAAGAGTTACTCTTCCATGAGAATTAGATTTCATGTGTGTTTCATTGTACTAAATTGGTTATAGATTGCAAAATGTTTTCTAGGTACCATTGCTGATGGTAAACAGTTTCATTTCAGCAACTTTTGAAAAGCAATGTAATGAAAAATGGCCAGAGTTTCTATTTATATAAATAACATTGCATGTGTAGAATAAATTACATCTGTCAGATCATTGTTTTGCTAATATGTAGCTATGCCCAGACCAGCAGTCATTTACCATTGACTTTAAGACAGCCATGCTACCCTCCCCCAAATACCTGCTTCTCATGCTCCAGGACTGCCTGCCCCCTAGTTCTGTCGTGTTCCTTGACATTCCATCAGGGTCACAAGGTACAGCCCAGTCTCCTTTTCCCTCCCAGATACGATCCTAGTCTATGTCCATTTAATGTTTGTCCTCAGTAATAGCTGGTTTCTTCATACTATCCACTAAAAGCCCAATTTACTTGACCTGAAATCCCATCGGATAATGTGAGGGGCGCCTACTCTAATGGGAAGGTAAAAAGAGGGGGGAAATGAAAAGGAATCAAGATAATTTATTGAATCCTATTCCTGAAAAGTTGTGGGAATATAAATATTCTTACATTGATTTATTCTTCCCCATGGAACTCTATTATGATTATGGTGTCCCAGAAGAACAAATTTATTCAAATAAGAAACAAAAACCACATACGCTTCAGAAATCAACCAATCCAGATGTCATTTGCCCCTGTGAGAAGTTAGTTCCTTGGAAGTTATATTCACTCTCTATCATAAATTACTCCTATGTTTTTTCTGTACTTTTGAGAACAGAAAGAAGAGACTTTTCTTAATTATTAGTATTAATATTATATGAAAGTTTTTGATATGCAAGTCACAAAATGATCAGGAATTTATTTATTTCAGTTAGGAGAGTAAAATTTAAGCCATACCCCACTGAATACCTAAGATAGTTGCATGTTTGCTTAAAGCCTGACTGCGCTGGGATGGGGGACACATGGAAGTGGAGCCTCACTAAGTCCTGCTTCAATAAACTATGAAACGATGGGTCAATGTCCTATCTCCACTCTAGGCCTCATGACCCTCAGCTGTGTAATGAAAAGCTTCTGTTTGGTGTTGGCTGGTGTTCTCCCTTCTTCTAGCACTAACACCTAAGGTCTGTGACAGCTGAAGGCCACTGCCTGCCACCACATGGGTATTTCCCACTTCATTGACAGATTCCTCCGCCTGGCTGATTCCCAAAAGGGTTTTGTGGCTTTCCCATATCTAGTGTAAGCTGGTCGTGTTGAGGCTTCCTTGTGCTTCTGCTAAATGTCCTGTCAGTCTTTCAATCTTGGTTGTGGTTGGTGTAGTGCCTCACTCACCTCCGGGCAGTTCCTCTACCAGCTTCACATCCTCTAGCTAAGATGAGATGGGAATGGAAACCTGGCTGCTATGGATAGAACCATTCGGAGCTTCCTAGGGGTCCTCAGAGGTTTCTCAGCTTTTTGTAATGATGGGTCCCTCTGAGAAGGAAATGAAGAAATTAGGACCACTCCTCTCAGAGAAAGAAACGTGCTCTCAAAATTCTGCGTACAGTTGCAGGAGTGTGGCTGGCCTTCTGAGGCCCTCACAGACATCCCAAGGGAAGAGCTCATCTGTAGAATCTGGGTGGCCTAGTTTATCTCTGGAACAGCTCTGGTCCTCGGTGTTCATGTCTATAAAATGAGAGAATTAGTCTAAAACCTCTTTGGGCAGTAAAAATGTGATGATTCCTAACCACAAAGTTAATTCCAGAGGATCTAAAGGAAGTTGCAATGAGGCCCACGTGTTTCAGGAATTCCTTCTCTGCCTTTTGGCCAGTTAGTCCTTCATGAGTGTCTAGTTAATTAAGTTCTGTTAACTATATAGATTAATTTTCTTCCAACCTTGCTGTTTATCTTGACTAGCTTTGAACAAGCATCAGAGTACAGATTTGAACTTGTGACTTAATACAGACATTCTGTGACAGTAACTGCATGATTCTAGCAAATTAATCCATGTCTGTCCATGTGATATAATGCATCAGTGGGAATGTTATGACAGTCAGTCACTGAAAATAGGTAATGTGAATGTGGCCGTGTGATTAACACTAAAAATATTTCCATTTCTTTTATTGCTAGCCCTTGCATCCCTAACAGTCAGAATATTAAATCAATAGAGGATTTCTTGTTTCATTTCTCTTATAATCTAAGCTATTGTTATTTATGCTTTGCTTCAAACCTTAGTTTAATATATCTGGCTTTTTGTCTTAATTTTCCTTACTTTTATCCCCTTTCTGGTTCTGTTTTTCCATAGCAGATGTCCTTACTGCTTCTCCTGCTCCTAACAGTCAGGAAGGTAAAGCCATTTGAATGGGACATTTTAACTGCATGAATGTCGGCATTCTGTGTCCAGCTTTTTAGGCCTTATTAGCATGATGAAATCGTGTTACTTACATGAGTAAAAGTGTAATAAAATGATTGATCTCATTTATTTCCTGGCAGCCTGCATGACCCTCACTTGATATGAGGATATTTTGGCCTAAGCATATATATGGTCTGATAAAATAGTGAAACTTGAGTGAGAAGTGAGAGCATTCTTATTTTTCATTTTAAAAGAGCATAACTGTAATGTGCATTTAACACCTTTAAAGTCATTTTGAATAGAAATACCAAAACAAGAGCAACGTTTATCTGTCATGCTTTAGCTATTATTAGATATATGTTAATTTCTATCCTTGAGGTTTTTGCTTAATAAACTCCCAAACAATTATGAAAAGTTTACTTTCCAGTTAAGTAGAATTGTGAAAACTGCATTGCAAATAACAGTATCTCTTTTCCCCAGGTCTTGACATTTCTAAAGGTAAAAGAAGCTAATAGCTTCATTTTAAAGTGAGAGTGATTAACTCCTGTATGCACCATCTAGAAGTACTTCTACTACTAAGTTATCCCCAGACTTGGGTGCTGAGGCTTCTGACGCGAGGGTATCTAATGTAAGGTTTGCATGGTCCTAATGATCTGTACGGACATGAGCCTTCTCATTTAGATTATGTCTGTAGGGTACCAAAACTACTTTGAATGAGTCCATTCAAAATAAATATATCATTGACCAAATTAAACAGATTTTTAAAATAACACTCCAAGCCATAATTTTGGTAACATGTAGCCAGAGCCTCAGTCTTAACCGATAAGCACGAGTGTCTGGATATCCTTGAATGACGTAGACATACTTGTAGGTGACGCATTGGGTTCTCTTTTGCTGAAGCCTGCCCACTTATTTTCAGACAACATTCTAGAAGACAGACCTGAAAATAAATCATGTAATGACAAGCTTCAGTTTGAGTATAATGAAGAAATCCCCAAGAGGATAAAGAAAGCAGATAACTCTGCCTGCAACAAAGGAAAGGTGGGTGAATGGTTTCTGTTCAGTTCCTCTTGGGCCATAGCACTCCTGTCAGTTGCAGGTGAAATTTCACTCCCTCCCTGTCCCTTTCCTTCATATTTCCCCCTCGCTTTCTCTTAGATGCCAAAGCCCACATGGCGATGCTTTGGGACACACACCTGCCATTTGTAGAAGGTTAGTCACTGGTTCATCCAACCAGTGGCTGCAGAAGCATACAGTGTGGCAGGCACTGCGGTGGCAGGCATGGAAGGTGGTTTAGTGATGGAGACAAATACGTAAACAGAGCTTGTAGCTGAATACAAAGGCCAGTGACTACACAGTGTTATTGGAGCGTCAGGGGGAAGATGTCAGAAAAGAAGATTTGGCCAAGCAGACAAAAACAGGGCATTTAGGCCAAGAGGACAGCCTGCTGCATGCAAGGAATTTCTAGAATTTTTAAAGTGTTTGGGATGACCAAGCCAATAAACAGGACCCAAACTGTTAAGTGTCCATGGAGGAATGATACAGAGAAAGGAAATCTAAATGAGATACCCAGATCCTGCCTTCAAGTACCTCACACCATGTAGACTCTGAGCAGATCTGCAGACACAGTTGCAGTGACACTGTTGGAGAGCCAGATAATAAAGCCAAAAATCTGAGCCCTAGAGATGCATACTCAATCATGTCTCATTCAACAAACATGCACTGACTGTTCCACATTTAAGACACTGGACTGTGCCCCAAGGGAAAATGAAGAATGAGTTAGGCTCATTGCTGGCTATCAGAAAGTTCGGACTCTGGGAAAGGTGTTGGGACTTTTGTGTGTAGATGGATACAGAGCGATGTGAAACACACTGAAGACATGAGAAAGGAACAGATAAAGATCTTCGGGGCTTCAGAGGTGAGTGGGCATTCACTTCCTGTGTAAACTGCTATCATTTTTCCCTTGATAGGTTTATGACATGGAATTGGGAGAAGAATTTTATCTTCCTCAGAATAAAAAGGAAAGCAGACAGATTGCACCAGAGCTTTCTGACCTTGTCATCTATTGCCAAGCAGTAAAATTTCCAGGTAAGGGTGGGCAGTATCATCTACAACATGTAAAGATACCAAAAGATAAAAATGTGCTGTTTATTTAATTGGACATTGCAAATGCTTTCAAAATAACCAAATTGTGTGACTGAAGTTACTGTTATACCACCTCCTAAATATTTATTAATATTATTATTATTACTAATTACCTTTGATGTTCATGAGGAAAAATACCATAAAATGTTTGTTTTCTAGATACCATATCATTTCATAATAGCTAATAATAATGATAATAATAATATTCATAACATCTAATAGCTTAAATTTAGTAAGCCCTTCAGTAGCAGGCTTTGTGAGAAGTATTTGACCTATACAGTGTTACTGACTTCCTGATAATGCTGTGAGGTAGATGGGTTTATCCCCATTTTTAAATAAAATGAAATCTGAGAGAGACGCATTGGTCCAAGGTTTCACAATGTATCAGCTAAGACGCTTTTGTTTGAAAGTGGTAGAGAAATTGACTTAAGCAAAAGGGAAATGTGCTGGCTCATGTATTGAAACATGAAGGGATATACAAGTTTCAGGTACAGCTTGATCTAGGGCTTCTCCTTCCCCATTTCTCCCTCTGCCTCCTCTGGATTGGGCCTGTTGCCTTGTGGTAGCAAGGTGGCTGCCGCAAGCTAACACCATGTTTCCAGATCAGCTTCCGTCTTACAGCCTTTTCCAGAAATTTCAGCACCCATCTGATTGTTTTCCGTTGAGTCCTTTGCCCATTCCTGAATCAGTGCCTGTGACCCAGGGAATGGAGAGCTCCGACAACCTAGGGCCTATGGCACATTCCCCATCTCTGAACTGGGTAGTGAGGCTCCACCCAAACCACAGGGCCAAGGGTGGGATTTCAGTGAGAGAGTAAGTTTCCCCAATTTGCTATTTCTAGAAGTACAGCAAACTTCATGATTCATCATTCATGAACCATTCATGAACCATTCCTCCCTCGAAAAACATGCATTTCAGTTAATACGAGGCAGAACTGTGATCCTGAAGCTTGTTTATTTCCAAAGCCCTGCTCTTAATCCTTGCACAACTCTGTCCCTCTTGTTGAGGGCTGATCTAAGTGCACTCACCCAATTGCATCCCACAAATGGGGCAGCAGGGGCTACAGGGCAAATAGGAGAGTCCCTAAATATATGGAAGTCAGAAAAATTCATCTCCTTAGACTCTGAAAAAGGATCCCCTTGTGCAAAATTTCTAAGGACAGGAGAGCAGCTGGAATCAGGAGATTCATCTAAATGTTGGGAAATGGGGTTTTTAACTTAGTCTGGAGCGAGTGGGTTAACAATTCGGGCCTGCATGGGAATGCAGATCCTGGCCTCCAGGGGCCTCCTAGAGAGGCCCCACTTCTCACACTCTACTCTGCACACAGGACAAAGGGATTAGGCTAAAAATTAGGTAATAGTGGTCTTTTCACACACCTGGAAAAAAATCACAGATAGAACGTCCTCAGTTTCAAGTTTTCTCCCCCTAACTCTTTTTAAACTTTTGGCAGCTTCTGCTGCTTATCTGATAGCAAAGGCCGTTGAGGAATATATGAATTAATAAGTAGCAATCAGAGTTTTCAAAGAAATGTAAGAACCTAGCTATTTAGGGTTAGTTTCACAGAGTGTGACTTTCCGTCACGTAAGTACGATATGATCATATTTGCAGCTGGGGAAACCATACGCATGTGGGATAAAATCCTCTTCCTGCCAAGGAGCCTTGTGGCCTGCCTGTCCTTTATGATGGAACACGTGTGAGGACCACTGCCTTCACAAATCAAGTATCACTCACATGCTTACATTCGAGAATCACTGTCTCTCTTGTTCTTTATCAATTCAGGGGCCACCACACCCAAGCCATTCCACGGGCTGTGTCTTTTCTTCTCAAGCACAGATTAAAGAGCACAAATTCCCAAAGATACTTGAAGTCACTGTGAAAGAAAGTTTCTGTACCAATAGAGAATTGTGGGAGAGCCAAAAGGTCACTGGGTCCAGCTTCTGACTCAAGGCACAGGCTAAGGGTTATTTGGCTTATGTTTAAAATTCCAAGAATGCTGGTTGTTTTTAAAGTGTTTATATAGCACATGTTCTTTATAGGTATACTACATTTAATTTTGTTTTGGGGTTTTTGTTTGTTTGTTTGTTTTCTGTGATTGAGGTTTCTTACCTTTTTTTCTCCCCAAGTTTATTTCCTTTCAAAGTTAACTAAACCATGCTACCAGAATCATTGTCCTAAGAGATTCTAAATATTTATGGTTATTATGCTTTGTTTCGTTGCTCATTGGGAAAACGCCATAAAATGTTTATTTCACTACACTATCCACTTTGATTTTGCTACATTACCAATTTCAGTGCATCTCCCCTTTACCTTTGCAAGTCCCTTCCAAGGAGCCACATGCAAAAAAAAACTTCAGAGCAGTGAGGCACCACGAAGATCATGTGGTATGACCTTCCCCGGAAGTAAAATTAATTTCCTCACGACCATGAACCTGCTTCAGTGGCAGAACTCAACTCCGTGACCTTGACAGGACAGTTACATAACTTCTCTGCACTTCCAATTCCTTATCTGGAAAAAAAAAAAAAAAGACATAGTATGTCCTAACTTGCAGGATGGTGATAAAAATTAGCAGCAAAGGGCACCTGGGTGGCTCAGTGGGTTAAGCCTCTGCCTTGGGCTCAGGTCATGATCCCAGAGTCCTGGGATCGAGCCCCTCATGGGGCTCTCTGCTCAGCGGGAGCCTGCTTCCCCCCTCTCTGCCTTCCTTTCTGCCTACTTGTGATCTCTGTCTGTCAAATAAATAAATAATATTTTAAAAAATTAGCAGCAAAGTATATGATGTGATTAGCACACTATCTAAAGAAGAATTGGCTCTCTGGGAGTGGTGGTTGTTGTCATTGGTAAATGGGCCAACAGGGCAGAAAAAGGCTCTTTGTTGCTCTTTCAGTTACTTCTTTGGGCCTCCCCAGATTCATTCCCTTCTCTTGACCACCCAGCCCTTGTTTTCTTTCTTTCTTACCCCAAGGGAATGACCGGGTTCTTCACAAAAGGGCCCATATGCCCTTTGACGCATGCCAGGATGTGTGCAAAAACACCAGAATGTCAAATAAATAAATAAATAATCTTTAAAAAAAAAAAAAAAAAAAACGCCAGAATGAACAGGCCCCTTCCTCTAGCCCCTTGGGAGAAAACCTGCTGTTAGATCTTTATGCACAGGGCAAAATTCACACAAAATTTTAAAAATAAAGCATGAGAACGTCCTAGTCCAAGTGTGTGCATCTTTGTGGTTACAGATACTTAAGAGGAAAAAAAAAAAATTAGAAGCCCCCCAGCTGCTATGAACTGAGCACTTTCTCTGAGCAAGACACTCTACAGAGTGTGTGTCTGCACATGAGCTCATTCAGCCCTAACCACGACCCTTTTACAGGTGAGGAGAGAGTGATGCTGAGAGGCTAAGTCATTTATGTGAGGTGACACCACTAGGAACAGGGTGTGAACCCCAGGGTCTGTGCTCTTATTAAGCACCGCCTTAGCCTGTCTTTGCTGATGTTCTTGGAAGGTGTATTTTCATCTCAAAGAGGACCTTCTGACCACTGCTTCAGCTGAAGGAGTGACTTTCTAGTGTTATAGTTGTACACACTGAAGGGTTTGGAGGCAACTCTGGCTTTGTGGGTGCTTTTAAAGGACTCTCCCTGCACTGGAGCCAGGTCCGCCTTCATTTCCTCATTCAGCAAAATGCTGTGAAGTTCCTGCTGACCCCCGGGCTCTGTGCCAGGCAGGAAGGGTCAGGATCAGGAGTAAGCAAGAGAAGCCATGAACCATCAGGATCATCACCACAGCATTTCCCACCGAACCCTCAGGCTAACCTTGTGAGCAAGTACCAGTCATCGCACCCATTTCATGGATAAGGAAACTGAGGAACGGAGAAGGGAGGCGTTAAGCCAACCTGCCACTAGCAGTAACTGAACCAGACAGTGTGACGCTGAAGCTCAGGCTTTGACTCATTCTTTCATCGCTCTGAGTTGAGACATTAGGTTCTGATAATTAAATACTGACCAGGGAACTTTCTTTTCCTACACGTTTTCAAAATCTTTCTGGTGTACAATCAAATGGGTGTGTGTACGTGTGTGTGTGTGTGTGTGTGTGTGTGTGCGCGCGTGTGTGTGTGTGTGTGTGATTTTGTGATGATCTTGCCACATTTGCCTCCAGAGACAGAGAAGCTTTGCTACCATGCCTGCAATGCTATTATTAACTACACTAAAAATGCTAGTAGGTCTTCTGTCCCGGGGCTGCAAGGGAGTAGTAGGACTTCAAAATAAACAGTAACGGGGATGGAAAATGTTGAGTTCCCTTGCTTGTAGTTTTTGGCTTATTTATTTTCATTTTATGGGAACAGGCCTGTCAACTCTAAATGCATCTGGCTCTAGCAGAGGAAAAGAAAGGAAAAGCAGGAAGTCCATTTTTGGCAACAATCCGGGCAGAATGAGCCCTGGGGAGACAGCATCGTTTAACAAAGCATCTGGAAAAAGTAAAGTCACCTTCTTCCAATATTTTGGCCCAATTCTGCATGCTGGATGATTCCAATGCTTGACCGTCTAAGCACTTCCCTTGAACTTTAATTTCTTTTTTTATGTTCATGAATGTTGTGTTATCTAAGTGTGATACCAATATATTTTAAATTACAAATTTACACTCTTAACTTCCTAAAAAATAACATTTCACTGAAGACGTTCTAATAGTGTTTGCCTCAAAAGTAAAAATTGGAGCCACCTTGGAACATTCTAGTTGTTCTTGGAACTCTTCATTCTTATAACTCTTCATCCTTATAACTTCAGAAGATATATCCATTTTATTTCTAATTACTTTTTATTATAAAAGTAATAAATTCCCATAGTTAAAAACCCAAACTTTTCAGAGTATTATTAAAATTCCTTTCCACTCTCCATGTCCCAGTTCTGTTCCCCAGAGGTAACCACTGTTAAGTTTATTGTGTTTTGTTCAAGAAAAATAAGATTCTTTTTAAGATAATCCAAATGGGATATAACTGAACATACTTGGATAACATTTTTTTTTCTTGAGGTCAAATTTGTATATAACATTATATTAGTTTCATGTGTACAACATAGTAATTTGATCTTTGTATGCACTGCAAAGTGATTCCCACAATAAATCTAGTCAGTTACCATCCATCACCATACATTTAACCCCCTTCACCCACCCTTCAATAACCCCCTTCAATAACCACCAATCTGCTCTCTGTATCCAGGAGATTTGCTTGGTTTTCTGTGTTTTTTTTTTTTTTTTTTTTAACTTTTTATTTTTTATAAACATATACTTTTATCCCCAGGGGTACAGGTCTGTGAATCACCAGGTTTACACACTTCACAGCACTCACCAAAGCACATACCCTCCCCAATGTCCATAATCCCACCCCCTTCTCCCAAACCCCCTCCCCCCAGCAACCCTCAGGTTGTTTTGTGAGATTAAGAGTCACTTATGGTTAGTCTCCCTCCCAATCCCATCTTGTTTCATTTATTTTTGTTTTTTATATTTCACATATGAGTGAAATCATGTGGTACTTGTCTTTCCCTGACTTATTTCACTTAACATTATATCCTCAAAATCCATCCATGTTGTTACAAATGGTGGGATCTCCTTCATTTTTATGGCTGAGTAGTATTTTGCTGTGTATATGTATACCATGTCTTCCTCATCCATTCATCCTTCACTGGACACTTAGGTTGTTTCTATATTTTGGCTGTTGTGAATAATGCTACAGTGAACATTGGGGTGTGTGTATCTTTTGGAATTGATGTTTTTATTTTTTTCAGATAACTATATCAGAATTGGTTTAGCTGGATCATATAGGAGTTCTATCTTTAATTTTTTGAGGAAATTCCCTACTGTTTTCCATAGCGGCTGCACCAGTTTGCATTCCCACCAACAGTGTGTGGAGTTTCCCTTTTCTCTACATCCTCTCCCACACTCGTTATTTCCTGTCTTTTTGATAATAGCCATTCTACCAGGTGATATCTCATTGTGGTTTGGGTTTCCCTTTCCTTGGTGATTATTGATGTTCATATTCCCAGGTGCCTATTGGCCCTCTGTGTGTCTTCTTTGCAAAAATGTCTGCTTAAATCCTCTGTCCATTTTTTAAACAAATGGATTTTTTTTTTTTTTTGCTCCTGAGTTATTTGAGTTCTTTATGCACTTCAACTATTAACCCCTTATCAGATATATGATTTGCAAATATTTTTCTCCCATTCAGTAGATTCACTGTGCAGAAGCATTTCAGTCTGATCTAGTCCCACTTGTTTATTTTTCCTTTTGTTGCCTTTAATTTTGGAGTCAGATCCAAAAATTCAACACCAAGATTGATGTATGGAAGCTTATTGCCTTTGTCTTTTTCTAAGAGTTGTGTGGTTTCAGGTCTTACATTCAAGTCTTTAAACAACTTCAATTTAATTTTTTGTGTATGGTCTAAGATAATGGTCTAGTTTCATCTTTTTTGCATGTAGATATCCAGTTTTCCCAACACCATTTATTGATGAGACAATCCTTTCCGTGGTGTATATTCTTGCCTCTGTTGTCACAAATTAATTGGCCATATTTATGTGGGTTTATTTCTAGGCTCTCTATTCTGTTTCATTGATCTGTGTGTCTGTTTTTATGCCAATACCATATTACTGTGATTACTATAACTTTGTAGTATAGTTTAAAATCAGGGAGACTTGTATAACTTTTATACTTGCTATAACTTTCCTCATAGCTTTCTATGCATATCTACCTTATTCTCCTTAATGCTCCCATGGTGTTCTGTTGTGTGGATAGACTGTCCTTTATTTAACTGCTTCCTTGCATTTAGGTTGCTTTCTAGGGGGCGGGGGTGGGGTGGTAATGGCAGCAGTTTGTGAGTTTTCGGTTATGGGGTTTGGTTTTGTTTTGCCATTTTAAAGAAAAAAACAGTGCTAGAGTGAACACCCTTGGGGGGTGTGGTTGTGTATTTGTGCAAACTTATCCACAGAATAGATGAGATACCGAGGCAGAGGACTTCTGGGCTTTTGATTTAAATTAGCGTTGTTACACTCATCTTAAAACACACTCGCTACCATTTTGTTTCAAGGCAGTGGACTAGCTCACAAGAAACAGGCAAGATGTATTCCGATGTGTTACATGTTATGATTGCCTATTAGGATGTTGTTCAGGTTTATCTTTCTAAAAATTTGTAAAGTTTTCTGCACTAATCTGAGGCTAATCTTTTGGGGGTTTAGGTTCCTGTGAAGGAATGCGGCAGGCCTGGGAGGAATCTTCTTCCCCCCTGAACCCAACCACATCCCTCAGCGCTATCATTAGAACTCCCAAATGTTACCATATCTCATCGCTGAATGAAAATGCCGCCAAACGTCTGTGTCGCAGGTATTCTCAGAAACTGATCCAGCACACCGCCTGTCAGCTGCTGAGGACTTACCCGGCTGCCACCCGCATCGACTCCTCCAACCCCAATCCCCTCATGTTCTGGCTCCATGGGATTCAGCTCGTGGCGCTCAACTACCAGACAGATGGTAATGGGCCTGCTTCCCCCAGAAGGGTGCCTCCCCACCTCTCTCCTCTGCGTCTTATGTTTCAGCAAATGTAGTGCAACAAGCAAGATTGTTTGAAGGGGGCCAGATTCCACACGGGGCACACCATATGCAAGGGGTAGACTACAGAAGACTGAAAACAGAAGTGAATTTGATAAGGAGTTGTGCCCTGGATGTTTTGATTAAGGCAAAAGATAAGAACCATGAAACAGCCCCTAATTATCTCCTGTTCCTGCCCCCTTTCTAAAAGCATTTTCTTAAACATTTGACTGCTCTTGATAGGGCTATGTCCAGTTTGTTTTTAAAGATCTTTGAGGTAGAGATTTTCTCATACCCTTTAGTAAGTTCTCTTGCTAAGCTTTTGTTCTTGCTGTGAAAAAGTAGTGTGGCTTCAAACACTTGGCACGTTAAAATCATTAGAGCTTCTTGTCTTCCCTTTGAGATTGAGTTAGAGAATAATGGTGGGTGTTCTAGGAGTGGCTAACACAAAGAAAACCAGAGTGAACCACATGAACAGAGAGAGTAATGTCTGTGTTTCCCCACTGGGGATGAGACTCTCCTAACCAGGGAACCGATGAGACCTAAAACTCCAGGTAAGAGCTACCATTGACGGCAGGCTCACCACGCACCAGGCACTGTGCTGAATTCTTGGACCCCCTCCCATTATCTCATTAATCTTCACAGCAACCCTACAAGGTAGGTACTTTTAGGATCCCCATTTCTCTGATGAGCAAACCAAGGCACAGAGCAGTTAATTTGTTCCACATGACAGAATGATTTATAATAATAGATTCAAGGATTATGGGAGTTTAGAGGATAAAGTGTTTTGTGTCCACTTGATTGGGGGAGGAGTGAGGAAGCTACAGAGGATGAGGAAAGAGTAAAAGAGAAATGTTTAAGTGTTTTCTAAAAGCTCATTCAAAAACCAGAGTCTTTCCTTTGAAGAGTGAAGCGGCCTCCCCATTCCTCTCACGTGAACCGAATCAGATCCTCACTAACCGTGCTGACCTATCAGCACAGCCCTGTCTCCAGCCAAGTTCAAACCACAGCGTTAGTCCTGGGGCCACCAAGCAGCCTGGCACTGGTGCCAACAGGGTCCGTCTGTGGTTGACCCCACAGATATATGGTCTCAGATACCAGCCCTGTCTTTATGCCCCTTAATATTTGTTTCTTTCAGTTGATACTAAGTAAGCCAATGCAAGTGAAGTACCATACTTAACATAGTGCCTGGCACATAGAAAGCATTCCACAAACATTAACTGTCGTAAGTGTTTTTTGATAAGTTATGAAAACAGTATGATTTGGACTCACAAGTGGAAATAATAATGAAATATTTTCAAAGTTGTAAAAATTTCTTTTCAATCTGTCCCAAGTGGCTTGTGGGTTCACATCTCTGGCCCTGTCCTTAGCCCTGTGTCCACTGGTCCCCTTGGTTATTATGATCCTGAAATGTTTTAAGTAAACTGAAATAACTAGCAAAATGGTTTTCTCAAGGAAATGGAAATACATTTGGTTTGGGATGTGTCCTTTCTCCTGAAGTGCCAAAGCTGCTGCAGACATACTGGCTACGCTGACAGCAGAGGGAGCCACGGCTGAAGGGGACCCAGCCCCTCCTTCAGCCCCCCACAGTCTGAACCATGCACTGAGCTTGCCGCGAGGCCTCCACTCACCCCAGAAGGTTTATCTTCTGTCCCCAGTCAAACCAGAGAGTGTGTTGGAGCTCCTGCACTCAGAGGGGGTAGATGGCTGTGTTATGCAGTCCATCAAGTTTCTCTGCAAAACCTTCCAGCTCCCAGGATGGGAGCCATATCTACTCTCTTGATTTCAATACAGCAAGCAATGATAAACATCTCCTCACACTGCACAGAGCATGAGCTACACGCAGTGTCAGGGTGTTCATCTGTAAAATGTTCATCTGTAGTCCTCTTTCCTCAAATTGAGGGTGGAGCCACGTCATAACCTGCACACACTAGGTGCTCAATAAATGCATGCTGCACTGAGCCGAAACAGACTGTCTCTATTAGCCCTGCTGCAGTCTGAACCTGTGGTTCATGATTTTTGGTCCAGATCTCTTCTAGGTACTTCTCTGTGGATGTGAGTCCAATAGATAAGAGCCAACATTGGAATCATTATTTTTAATTTTTGAAAAGAATTTCTAAGCTATGGAGTGCTTGATTTTCCATGAAATGCCCCAACCAAAAAACAGAACCCCCTCCCGTTGTCCCTTTAGTCTCCAGATATTTTCTATGGATCTCATCTACCTTACCACTTCCTGAATTTCAGAGAACTCTGATGCCACAAAGGGGTGTCCGTAGACTTAGGCTGATCTCTTCCCAGGAACTCTAATAGCTCCTTCAGCTCCTGGAAGATGTACAGTTATCTAGAACCAGGAGTAGCCCACGTCTCCTCAATAAAACCAACTCTTGAGCTGGGAAACTCACCTGAAGCTGGTGTGCAGACAGACCCTTGTTGTTGCTGGCAACAGTCCTGCAACACTCTTTCCCATCTGGAGCAGAACATATTCTGCATCATGTCCTAGGACCTACAAGTATATAGACCTTCAGCCCTAGTCCAAAGACAAGCTTCCAGTAATATTCATTATTATTTCTTGATCACACTCTTTATGATGACTTTTCCAGCCCCAAAATATAGGGAAAATATTATGAGAATGGTGTCTAGTTACTATGGAGTTTTTAAAAGAATGGAAGACTTTAAGGTGATGCTATGCTTGATCTGCCATCACATGCATTGACTAAGAGGGATGATGGGGTTAGACAGATTCCTGCATACTCTGTCCATTGGTTAGAACCAGGGTTTTAAAACTATATCCCTAGATGAAGATCTGGGACCAGCCGTAGGACCAGAGAAGGACTGGGCTTGAAGGTCCCACCTTTATCCCAACTGAGCACCTCCACGTGGATCTGTTTTACAAAGTGGATTACCAAATGGGATTTTAGTTAAGACAAAGCACTTCCAGATTTTGGAAAGCTGTAAGGATAGACATATCACTAATGCCATCAGACTTCAAACCCAAATGGCTGTTGATATCATAGTCATATTTAATGATTACTGTTTATTGAGCACCTTCTGTGTGCCAGGTGTCAGGGTAGGGACCTTCCCTCATCATCTCATTTATCTTTATGACACCCCTTGAGATATAGACTACATGGCTTCAGCGGTTCAGACTCAGTAGTTAACAAAAGTATACATTACAAGGTTTGGAAGTTAAGCTGGGTCAGGCTGTTCAAGTGTGAACGCCAACTCACCACTCACAAGCCACGTGCCTTGAATTTGTTCATTTCTTGTGCCTTGGTTTCTTCATCATAAAAATGAAAATACTAACAGAAGCTACCCCATGGGCTATGGAGGCACTGATGCACACACGGTGCTTCACACAGGGGCTGGTGCACGGGAAGGGCACAGGGAGTGGGAGCTGCTCTCATTTCATGAGGAACATTTCTCCATTTCATGTTTACCAGCTGAGTGAGCTAGTTTGCTTCCCTCCATTGTCTCAATGAATCAGTCACATGGGGACCAGATTGAGCCTGAGAGGTGGGGTCCAGAGTGCTAATTTTGTAGCTAAGGAGGCTGAGGCCCCTGGAGCTTTCATGTGTCTAAGACATCTTCCCCCCAACAATTCCTGCACATGGCCCCAGCCAACCCCCATGAACATGGAAAAAAGTTACACACGAGACGAGTGAAGGCCAACTTCTCCTTGCTCCACGGTGCTGACCACACTTTTCCTTGATGTTGGTCCATGTAGCAAGTTCACTCTGCACAGGGGAGGAATCTATCAGAGAGAACATTTGTCAGGTGTGTCTCATAAACTGCTCATTTGGGCCACTTTTACACAGACTTGTGCCATTAGATGAGCCTTTGAATGTGGAAGAGGCTGCAAGTGCAGGGGTCCAGTCGTTCGTCAGAGAACATGCCAAATAAAATTTGGCCACCAGACACTGGAAGCTGTTGTGAGAGCTCCAGGCGTTTATGACTGAGGGGACTGGGGACATGATGGAAGTACATTTCATAAGGAAGTACTATTATTTAAAAAAAAAAAAAAGGTAGACGTATTGCGATTTATGGGTTGAAACTGAGATTTCAAAGACAATTTTTTTAATTTTTCTGGCTATTCTCCTCACCTTTCTTGTATTCCTAATATTTCATCTTCTTTTTGAAAAAGCCAGGATTATTCATACAATTGTCTGCAATGTTTGGTGCGTGGGGATAAGAAAATGCCATTATCCCCTTCCAAAATTCAGTACAAAACGAGGTATTTCACGGATTTTTCTGGATGGGTGTTGTGAATTTTTATTTGCATGAGTTTTTAAGTGGCAAAATGTGGGATGGAGCATGAGCTCCGCAGAGGCTGATCCCGCGTCTCGTCACCGGCTGTGCCTCAGGTGCGGTCGGCACACAGTCTATGCCGTGAATGTATAGTTATCTCTTCTTCATGCTTCAGCTTAGGAGAAAATGGATCCGAAGTTCTTTTGAGCTTGAAAGTAAATGTGTGAGATGACACGTGAGCCACCAAGTAACAAGCAATTTTTACTTTATTTTGCAGATCTCCCCTTACATTTAAATGCTGCCATGTTTGAGGCCAACGGTGGCTGTGGCTATGTTCTGAAACCCCCAGTTCTGTGGGACAAGAACTGTCCCATGTATCAAAAGTTTTCACCCTTGGAAAGAGACCTGGACAACATGGAGCCTGCCGTCTATTCCTTAACTGTAAGCATGGCCTCTGTTGTCAGAATATAGTAAGATCTATAAGACTTCCTGAATATGAACTGGTCTTGAATTCAAGGCATTGCAAAGGTCTTGTGTCACAGTCTTGTTCATGCAGATTTTGTTCCCAAAAGAATATCTTTACCTCTCAGAAAGCAGTGGCTCTGGTTTCGATACGCTTTCACCAGGCCCTGTATCTGCAAGAGCCCAGTTGGTGAAATTTTGAGGTCCCGGCTTCACCTGCATATGGATGATGGATTCTGTCCTCCTGCCCCTGATCATCATAACTATGAGTGGATCCCATAAACGCTGAGCTCCTGGTTAGAGCAGATCATCTTAAACTCTGATAAGTCCTTACAAGATCAGATCAAGATCAGACAGGCCTCAATATACAAATCAATTAAACACCTTTTCTCCTTGCAGATTAACTATCATTCCTGGGCCTCTCCTTACTCCTTTTATTACCTAGTTAACTAGTCATCAGAACTCCACAGGCTGACCCCAACAGCTGAGCCCCAGTAGCTCAATACCCAGACTTATTCCCTGTTCTTTCACTCCTACTTAGTTGATAGAGAAACAAAACTGCCAGATGGTGATAGAAAAATCAGGGAGGGACGAAGCTACCTCTTCTCTCCATCTTCACATCTTGTCTGGCTGGCTGCAAAGGAAGACTGTCATGCAGACTGTGCTCCTGATACCTCAGAGCCCCAGGGGATCCCACTCACATGTGTTCCTCCCTCCCAAACTGCTTTTTGCTGGCCCCAAGACCAGGGCAGCCGCCCCTTTCTGTTTGAGCCTTTCAGCTGGAATCAAGTATAGCTCCATCTACTTACAGAAGGCTGTGGGTTAATTTTTAACAACATTCCCTGGGACTTGCGTCAAAATTCAACTCTTCGCGACAAAGATTTGGGGTATATCAAATATATCCACCTAAAACCTTTTGAACAGAATGTTAGTACGATTCTCAGTTACATTGCCCGCGGTCCCTTTTCTCTTGCTTTCTTGAGAAATGCAATCATCTTGATTGCTTAGTTTTTGAAAGTAGTTTGTCATTTTCATAGTTGAAGGTTATGGTCGGGTGAATTCTGTGGACAAATTAGGCTTTCACTTGATGTGATGTGATGACCCAATTACAATCACTTTTTTTTTTTTTTTAGCAACTTTATTAACCATTTACCACACTCATCCCAGAGTGTTCCCTGTCGTCTTGGAGGGAAGTGATGAGGCATAGAAGTTGCTCTGTTCCTTTGACATCTTCGGTGACTTGGATCCTTTTCTCTTCCTCAGATCGTCTCTGGTCAAAACGTGTGTCCAAACAGCAGCACGGGGAGCCCGTGCATCGAAGTCGACGTCCTGGGCATGCCCCTGGACAGCTGCCACTTCCGCACAAAGCCCATCCACCGGAACACTCTGAACCCCATGTGGAACGAACAGTTTCTCTTCCGGGTTCACTTTGAAGACCTCATATTTCTTCGTTTTGCGGTTGTGGAAAACAACAGCTCGGCTGTGACCGCTCAGAGAATCATCCCACTCAAGGCTTTAAAACGAGGTAGAATATAATCATTAAAATGCTAATCATTAGTGTGGCTACCTGATGGATGCCCTGGACTTTTTGGTGCTCTTCCTACCACTGTGTGTGTGTGTGTGTGTGTGTGTGTGTGTGTGTGTGTGTGTAAAAGTTCCATAGTACATAGTTAAAATAAGAGGCACAAAGTAATAATACAGATTTGAACACTGTTGAAGCACATTTCAGAAGAGGTTTTTCTTTTACATCATCCTAAAATCACACATATTGACCACATCCCGTAAGAGCGCAGCCTCTGCTTCTGCTCGTGTGGGGAGGAGTGTTTGTACTCCCGTTCCCACACACCCCTTCCCAGTAGCACCTACCACAGCCTGGCATGTTTAGAGCAGGGACTGACGTTAGGAGAGGAGCCCGAGGGGCGCCAGGTGGCTCAGTCGGTAAGAGCAGGGGACTCTTGTTCTTGGGGTCCTGAGATGAAGCCCTACGGTGGGTCTAGAACTTACATTAAAAAGTTTTTTTAATTATGGGGCACCTGGGTGGCTCAGTGGGTTAAGCCACTGCCTTCGGCTCAGGTCATGATCCCAGGGTCCTGGATCGAGTCCCGCATCGGGCTCTCTGCTCAGCAGGGAGCCTGCTTCCCTCTCTCTCTCTCTCTCTCTCTCTGCCTGCCTCTCTGTCTACTTGTAATCTCTGTCTGTCAAATAAACAAATAATAAAATCTTTTAAAAATTTAAAAAAAAGTTTTTTTAATTAAAAAAGCAAAAAACAGAGAGAGAGGAGAGGAAAGGAGCCTGAGAGGAGGTGGGCTGAGGTATGCTTGTGGCATCAGCAGGCTGTGGTGGGAGTTGGCCCCAGCCTCATCCAGGGGCAGAACCTGGGGTGGGTGTTGGGGCAGAGCAGGGGTGGTTGGAGAATGCTGAGCACCGGCTGGGGCTGTTGGCCTGAGGTGGTTCAGCCTCACCAGGGACTCTTGGTAATAAAATTCGGATTCTGACTCAGTAGGTCTGGGGCAGGGCGTGAGATTCTGCATGGCTAACAAGCCCCCAGGGATGCTGACCCTGCTGGTCTGCTCTGAGTACCAAGGTTCTAGTACATGCTTCTTCCCACAACCACACTCCAACTGCCACAAGCATGTGACAGGCTCCTACAGTTTCTGCTTTCCCCACTATGCAAGCAGCCCTCGGTCACTGCCTTAGTCAGCTCCAGCCACTATAACAGAGCACCGCAGATGGGGGGCTTAGACAGCAGATGTGTCTTTCCTACAGTTCTGCAGACCAGCGTGTTGGCAGGATTGGTTTCTCCCAAGGCCTCTCTCCCTTGCTTGCAGATGGCCACCTTCTTGCTCTGTCCTCACATGGTCATCCCTCAGTCTGTAGTGTGTGGCTGGTGTCTCTCTGTGTCTTTGTGCTAATCTCTTTGTAGAAGGACACCAATTATACTGGTTTAGGGCTCACCCTGATGACCCATTTTAACTTCCTAAAGGCCCTAACGCTCTTTAAAATCCCTACCTCCAGATACAGTCACATTCTGAGGTCCCAGGAGTTAGAGCTTTAACATAAGAATTTGGAGAAGACAATTCGGTTCATAACAGTCATTACAGAAATGTGAGAAAGTACAGAGAAGCAAAAACAATTCTTTTTAACCATCCATTCCCCATCCAAAATCATCACTTTTGGTGTATTTCTTTTGCAGGCTTTATTTCTCTGCCCATGTATTTATATACTATACATAACATGCATACATATACATATTACATAATGTATTTTTTTTTAAGATTTTATTTATTTATTTGACACACAGAGATCACAAGTAGGCAGAGAGGCAGGCAGAGAGAGAGAGAGAGGGAAGCAGGCTCCCTGCTGCGCAAAGAATCTGATGCGGGGCTCGATCCCAGGGCAGTATGATCATGACCTGAACCTAAGGCAGAGGCCTAACCCACTGAGCCACCCAGGCACCCCATAATGTATATTTTTAACAAATAGGCTTCCTATTAATCTTAGTGCTTCACACCTTACTGTTTCACTTCCTGGTGTATGTAGGGTGTGACTTTTCATGTTGACAGCCATGCATCTTCATTACCACTTTTACTGGCTGCATGTTATTCCATTTTGTACAAACATTCAAACCATAACTTACTTAGCCAACCCCCTATTGTTGGAATATTATCCCTAAAACTGTTCTAAAAGGGAATATTTGTAGAACGGTAACTGTAGATGACTTGATACAGAGGTGGTCAGGTTTTCCTAGTATATTTTGTTTGAGTTTAGGATTTTCGCTTTGAGTCTACGTTAAAAACAGTACCTAGGTGGGGCGCCTGGGTGGCTCAGTGGATTAAAGCCTCTGCCTTCAGCTCAGGTCATGATCCCAGAGTCTCTAGCCTGCTTCCTCCTCTCTCTCTCTGCCTGCCTCTCTGCCTACTTATGATCTCTGTCTGTCAAATAAATAAATAAAATCTTTAAAAAAAGAAAAAGAAACAGTACCTAGGCAAGTTAGTTACCGCTCAGTGATCCAGAACTGTCCCCAGGGACAGCAGTCTGCTGAGGAAAAGGCAACTCTTGGCTGTGTGCCTGCTGCCACTCCCCACCGATCGCCAAGGCCTGATTTCCACCGACCGTTGACTGCCCTCCCGGGGTGGTCTCCTGGAAAGAGCTCTGGGGTGCGTGGCTAACAGGCTTCTCCCAATTCTGCATTATTCCAGGTTATCGGCATCTTCAGCTGCGAAACCTCCACAATGAAGTCTTGGAAATCTCTAGTTTATTCATAAACAGCAGAAGGATGGAAGAAAACTCCTCCAGCAGTGCTGTGCCGGCCTCTTTGGTAATGAAGTTCTATTTCACTCAGCACATTTGCAAGGATTGCTACACTGGGGATAGGCTTTCTTGCAGCACAGGAACCTGGTCCATTAGAGTTATTAATTAGGTAGCAATGGAAGTAATAGTAACAATAACATCCAGCCCTTCACACTTTCTAAGTATTTTCCACCTATACTGACTCAGTTAATCCTCTCAATAACTTTGTGAAATAGATATTGATACCATCTCCACTCCATAGATGAGGAAGGTCAGAGCTAAGATATCTGAGGTCACACAGTGATAAATCCAAGTTATTCTAGTGCCAAAGCCCATACTCTTTTTTTTTAATTTTTTATTTCTTATTAACATATAATGTATTATTAGCCCCAGGGGTACAGGTCTGTGAATCGCCAGGTTTACACACTTCACAGCACTCACTATAGCACATACCTTCCCCAATGTCCATAACCCCACCACCCTCTCCCTACCCCCCTTCCGTGGTAACCCTCAGTTTGTTTTGTGAGATTAAGAGTCTCCTACGGTTTTTCTCCCTCCTGATTCCATCTTGTCTCATTTTTTTCTTTCTTACTCCCCTAGCCCCCCACTTTGCCTCTCAACTTCCTCATATCAGAGAGATCATATGATAATTGTCTTTCTCTGACTGACTTAGTTCGCTCAGCATAATACACTCCTGTTCATCCATGTCGTTGCAAATGGCAAGATTTCTTTTTTTTTTTAAATTTTTGATTTTTTACAAAGTCCATATTCTTAATAAGTACATGATGGTGCCTGCCAGGGAGGTGAACCCAAAATAACAACATGGGGAAAAGACTAATCAAGCCAAGCTTGGGGAGTTGCACCATCAGCCCTCTTGGAAATGGGGGAGGAACACCACAGAGAGGAGCACCATTGCAGACTCTCCATCTTAACAAGCTCCCCAGGCCCACTGAAGTTCGAGAACCACTGGACCAGCACTCACCCCAGTAATGCAGGGTTGTTTACTTAAACAAGTAGCACTGCTTTAATTAACTGGATGATTCCATGACCTTGCCCTTTAGAGGTGAATTTTAAAGGGTGCCTGATGATTACCTCTTTACATGTTTGATAACCCGTTCACCGTTGCAGCAATCTTAACCTTCAACATAGCGCTAACAACATGTGGAAAGGCACTGTGTATGCTCACGAATGGCACTGGCTTGACCACTGCCATGGGCTCCTGGCAATCCCCCAGCTCTCTTCTCTGCTTCTCCTCCCCTCACCTCATCACTATCTTCTTTCTCTGTCCTGATCTCATTTCCTTCAGTGTGTGGTCAAGGTCAAGGACAGCACCTTGGCCAAGATGGAGGGATACTATTGCTGGTACGTGGTCGGAGGACTGGGAAGCAGGGGCAGGGCTGCCTGGTCCCAAAGGGCAAGAATCACACGCTTTCACTGACCAGAGGCAGGACTTTGGGCCGGATTCAGGGTCGGTCATCCTCGAAACCTGTTAGCACTGAAGATGCCACACGTGCCGTGAATGAACCACTATTCCTCACAGCACTTCTGACACCAAATACATGGTGTCTTCCCAATGCTCCTTCAGCTCTGACACCAGCTGGGTGTCCTGCCTTTTGATTTAATTCTGACACAATCTACCTGGACTTAGCATTGGATCCTGAAGTTAAGGACTGTCCCCACTTCAGGTGCCAGTGGCAAGTGCCAGGCTGTCACTGGTACTGCTGACTGACCAGTTATAAATTCAGGAGTTTTCCACAACTCCCTCCCCAGGTTCAAGAATTTTCTACAATCACTCATAGAACTCAGAAATGTGCTTTACTCTTACCAGTTTATTATGAAGAATACAACACAGGAGCAGCCAAATGGAAGAGATATATGGATCAAGGTCTAGAAAGAAGGGTGTACAGAGCTTTTCAGCATCCTGAAGTGTTCAGCAACCCAGAAGCTCTCATAACTCCATCTTTTGGAGGGTTTTATGGAGGCTTTGTCCCTTTTCCAGGGAGAGAAATAATAATAAAATAATATTTCCAGGGCCAGGCATAATGTCAAAATTCAGCTCTCAGTAAATTTTGTATTTTGAATGAATGAATGAATATATCTTAATACAGAAAATGCTCAAAAAGTTTTATAAGGGGGCGCCTGAGTGGCTCAGTCATTAAGTATCTACCTTTGGCTTAGGTCATGATCCCAGGGTCCTGGGATCGAGCCCTGCATCGGGCTCCCTACTCAGCAGGAATCCTGCTTCTCCCTCTCCCATTCCCTCTGCTTGTATTCTCTCTCTCTCTCTCTTTCTCTCTCTCTCGTGTCAAATAAATAAATAAAATCTTTAAAAAAAAAAAAAGTTTTGTGAGTTATACACCTTCCCAGCTCTTCCTGAAACAGAAATGGTTTTCACATTATAATTATTTGTGTGCCCAGGCAGCAAGCTCTCCAAGGCTGTAATAGTCTATTTATCATCTTACCATCCAAAATTCTAGCCCCGGACCCTAAAGAGAGATGGAACTCAGTAGACACTGTTGGAGGTCAGTTCATCAGAAGTAACATGCATTTCAGATGATATCAGGTCTCCTAATTAGGATGTAAAGAGTCACTACTATTTAAAATAAATTATTATTTTGGTAGTATACTGCTAATATCCTCACTAGACTATTAGGGAAGATGCACCATGGCCTCTTCAACCACAAACAGAAGCATCCCGTTATAGAAGAATGGTCTTCTTTTGCATTTATGTGTCCCCCTACAGACTTCTAAGAACTAGCACTTCTGTATTGAATATAGCCTGGAAATAACACGAGAATGAGAGTGAATAAGAAACCATGTGATCTTCCTTGCAGATGTTTAATACAGAAGAAAGAAAATGTTTGCAGACTCACAAAGTCACAGTGCATGGGGTCCCGGGTCCAGAGCCCTTTACTGTTTTCTCCATAAATGGTGGCACCAAGGCAAAGCAACTTCTCCAACAAGTAAGTCCAACAAGCCCATGGTTGGGAGAATCCAACATCTATCTATCTATCTATATATATATGTGTGTGTGTGTGTGTGTGTGTGTGTGTGTGTGTGTGTGTGTGTATGCGTAAATGCATGTGTAAACACAAAAGCATACATAAAACACAAAGTTCATGGTGATGCGCTTCCTTTTGATTATTTGTGTAATTCAACACCAAGATCCACCCTAAGAATGATCTGGGAGAACTTGGTATACCACGAGACAAGCTAACCTGTAGAAAAGGATTTTTAACACATTAAAAACATGGCGTTCAGGAAGGATAAAGACTAGAATGCGTGGCTCTCCAAGCATGTGTACTCCTTCCCTCTAACCCTAGAGCCGGGCCTCATCTCCCTTTTTAATGTAGAGCTTACTAATCCATCAGAATTTGCACACAAGCTGAATGAAGTCTGCTTGCCGTCCTAGGAGTTAGATCAAAGTTTTAGCGCATCAGGGTGGAGCACATGGCCAAGAAGACATCTTTGGCCCTTCCAACCTTAGGCATTTATGTGCATGTTGAGCAGCCCCCTTGTCGGCCTTCCCCTGTCACTTGATCTCAGCCTTCCAGGTACCATCCCTCTGGTGCAAAGGGGCCAGCAGGGCCTGACATGAGAGAACGAGGGCCTGTTGCCCCAAACCCTGAAGCAGCCCTGGCCTGAGTCCCCTCATGTGGTCCCGCATCTGCTTGGGAACCCCAAAGATCTCTGTGGCTTTCTGTAGGCAGGGCCACTGCCCCATGGGAGGGCATGTCTGAGTGAGAAAACCGGGAACAAAGCAGCATCCAGAGGGAGGCAGTTCCTCAAAAGGACAGGCATACCCATGTGTAATGTCTTTTGTCTTTTCCTAGCACAGTGACCTAATATCTTGGCAGACTATTTTATCCCTAACCCAATTCATCCCTTTTCCTCCTTGGGAGTAGACCAAGGGAGGAGTAACCATGGGCTTTCTCTGAAGTTAGGGTGTGTGACGACAGGTAGCTGGGATCCTAGAATGTATGCGGCGGGGGTGGAGACTAGAAACCAGTGAAACCACCATATGGAATAAGAGTAATAAATAGTTCTGGTTTTGAGAGGAAGTCTCTATGGACAGGCAACAATTTGCCCAACATTTTAAAACTGACTTAAAGTCAGAGAAAATGGCTTAAGTGCCAGTTTTCATAGACTATCAAACAAAAGCAACTACCAAGACTTGGGGGAGTGGCATTTGTTTGGGGGTTTGTTTTTATCTTTTAAAGCAATCGGGCCATGAACTTCAGCATCTACTATCACAAAGTATTGTCGGGGATTTGGAGATATTAAGTAGGGTAGTATTTCCATAGACCACCCACAAAAAGCAGCCCGTTACTTTATTGTCACTCCTGGTGAATAATTCCATGGATATAAAGCAGGACTGAGGAGGGAGTGAGACGGCCCTCTCATGGGGATGATGGTGCTGACTGACCCACTCCTAGAGGCTTCACATCCTGAATACCCCATAGCAGTAGCTGTCTTGCCCCCCATAGGATCCATAGCCCAGGATCGATTAGAGACCAAGGACTGGGGTGAAGGGAGCAGCGTCTCCCTGAGAGTCTTCTGCCTCCACCGTCCTCAGCTCTCTCTGCTTTTCCTCCAAGTGAGATGAAGCAGTGCCAAGTGTTGACTCTGGTAGTTGCATCATTGGTGCAAGCTAGGAGAAGGGTGTTTGCCTAATACAAGCCAGATGGTGGCAACTTTCTCTGTCCCCACTCGAAGTTGAGCCTTTTGTCAGTAACCTGTATGGGTGGGAAGCAATGCATCAGCCAGAGGGGCCGTAGTGGGCTAGTGTTCACTGGGTTCTCATAAGTGCCTGCATCCGGCTTCATAACCGGTGCCTGTATCATAAAATGAAATGACGAGGTTGTTACTTTTACTGTTCCCATTTTATGTATGGGGAAACTGAGCCTCCAGGGGGTTAAATATCATGCCCAGCACCTTGCAGTCAGTCAATATTAAAGGCAAACCTCAGACCCAGGTCCGTCTGGCTCCAGAGCCTCATCTCGGCTGCTCTGTTTGACCATCCAGGGTCCGTCGCCAACAAAGAAAACAAGCTTGTAGGCATGGTGTCAAGAGTTCATTGAAAGGAGAATTCCCAGGAACTTAGGTCAGATGACATTAGAAGACAAGCATTTCCAACCTGAGAAAAAGGGATGATGTTGGTAAAAGCTGTGTTAGGGTCTTTGCCACTGGTCCTGAGTGACAGGATCCCAGAGAGCTAAACGCATAGACTGGGAAGCCTCAAGCTTGTAATTCAGTAGGAGCTCTCATTCCAACTGTGGGAAAAATAGTTACACTGTCTGGGGATTATGAATAAATTGTGTCGTTGCCCAGAATGAACATAAACAATCCTTCTTGGACATCAGAGAGTTCTTAGGTCTTCCAGGAAGAATTATGCAACGCTGCAGAGTAGGTCTTACTTATAAATGGTACATCAAACCTATGTAAACACTGTGAAAACAGGCTTATTTCGTGTGTGTGTGTGTGTGTGTGTGTGTGTGTGTGTGTATTTATTCAAGTATAGTCAACATACAATGTTATGTTGATTTCAGGTGTATAATAATGCAATGATTCGATCATTCCATACATTGCTCAGTGCCCACCATGATAAGTGTCTCATGAATCCCCCTTTACCTATTTCACTCATCCCCCAACCTACCTCCCTTCCGGTAACCATCAGTTTGTTCTCTGCAAAAAAACAGCTCATTTTAGGGGCACCTGGGTGGCTCAGTGGGTTAAAGCCTCTGCTTCGGCTCAGGTCATGATCCCAGGATCCTGGGATCGAGTCCCGCATCGGGCTCTCTGCATGGCAGGGAGTCTGCTTCCCTTCCTCTCTCTCTGTCTGCCTCTCTGCCTCCTTGTGATCTCTGTCTGTCAAATAAATAAATAAAATCTTTAAAAAAAAAAAAAGCTCATTTTAGTTTGGGGGCAGGTTAAAGATTCTATTTATTCATGAAAGACAGAGAGTGAAACAGAGATGAAAAATAGAGGGGGAGACATGAGAGACAGAGGGAGAGAGAGAGAGAGAGAGAGAGGCAGAGGGAGAAGCAGGCCCCCTCAAAGTGGGGAGCCCGATGCAGAACTTGATCCCTGGGATCATGACCTGAGACCAAGGCAGATGTTTAACCAACTGAGCCACCCAGGTGCTGGAAAAATAGCCTTATTTTTTTTAAGATTTTGTTTTTATTTTTCAGAGAGAGAGAGGGAGAGAGAGCAAGCACAGGCAGACAGAATGGCAGACAGAGACAGAGGGAGAAGCAGGCTCCCTGCTGTGCAAGGAGCCCAATGTGGGACTCGATCCCAGGACGCTGGGATCATGACCTGAGCCGAAGGCAACTGCTTAACCAACTGAGCCACTCAGGCATCCCAAAATAGCCTTATTCTGAATGAAAGTTTTGCCTTTGCTTTTTTTTTAGATTCTGACGACTGAACAAAACACCAAACCTATTGTCACAGACTATTTTTTGATGGAAGAAAAATTTTTTATATCTAAGGAAAAGAATGAATGCAGGAAACAACCATTCCAAAGAGTCATTGGTCCAGAAGAAGAGATCATGCAGATTTTAAGCAGCTGGTTTCCAGAGGAAGGCTATGTTGGCAGGATTGTCTTAAAAACCCAGCAGGAAGTAAGTGTGTCTGACACCATGAAGACTCAGTATGTGATTTGCGGCCTCACACCTGGCCACCTCCCTGCATTCAGAATTTCCTATAACTGCAACTTGACTTCTGTTGTTTTTCTTAAGTAAATGTGGAGAAATGATTTTATTCTTTTGCGCGTGTTCAGAATGTTATCTCTAAGGTACGGAAATTCAGTCTAAAAGCTGTCATTTGTAAAAGAAAGGGAGCAAGAACTCAAAGGATTCCTTATGTACGGCATCAGCTGTACATAAGGAATCAGCTGGGTCCAGGATTTGATTTCGTTGTGAAAAGACATTGTCGTAAGCATCACAGCACTGTGTCATGCTAGTCCCGTTGGTATTTTTACCTTTGGGGTTTCCTTGCCTGCCTCTTCATGCCTATTAAAGTTTTAGCTACTCGAAGATTCTGTGCTTCTAGGCAAAACAACAGTAGTTCTTTGAAAATATTCTGTAACTTCACACAAAGCAAGAATAATCTCTCAGCCTCCGGCAGAATTAGTAAAAATTAACATTACATTCACTAACATTCCCATGGTTGTTCCCACAAAGGAAACAATTCAGTAATTGCATGTCAGTCTACGTTGGTTAACTCCTGTCTGAGTTTGTGAATGGAGCATTGATTTTTCTTTTTTATAAGAACCCACTAACTTCCCGCCATTTTCTAAAATGACCTATAAAGTCATTGCTTCACCACAGACAGTCATGCCTCATGATATGTCAATAATGAAGGAGTTGAGTCAGTTCAACCATTGATTAAACAAATATTTCCTGAGCACCTAATAGGAGCCAAGCCCTGTTCTGGGCACACGGTTGGTTCCTTTGGAGCATGTAATAGAGCTTGGTTGGTAAAATGCCCATCAAAGGTCCATGGTGTTGGGATACAGTGGAGATGAGAAAGAGCCAGTTTTCAGCATCATGTGCTACATTTTCACTGTGCACTGAACTGTGGAGGTGGCCAAGAGCTCCAGCTCTTGGCTCCAGAGAGCTCCAGCATCTGCTCTGGGAAACCAGAGCCTCTGTCTTTCCTCCTAACCTTGCCTTAGACCATAAAAGGACACTTCAGTTAGGCACAGAAATGTAATTGTCTCCCAATCCTCCCCTCCCTATTGGACTTAACGCGTTGCAGAGACAGTTAACAAGCAGTTCTAGTAATTACAGCTTTATGAGAAAATATCAGAGGGCTTAGCTGGACTTTGGAAGTCATGTTCAGTTTCTCTCTACATTCTTCCTTTTTATTTCCCATTGTCTTACCTCGTTCTCCAGCTACCTATAAAAAAAGTATCTAAGTGATTATGTCAACAAGTGAATTTTCAAACCATATAGTTGCATAATGATTTACAGTGTTTAAAGTTCTTACTTACTGCTTTTGAATGATCTCGTGACAGAATGGAAACCATTTCACACATAAGGAAATGGAGGTTCACAGAGGTTAAATCATGACAAGGTGAGACATAGAAAGAACTACATCTGTGGCTTTCCGGTCAGTGTTGTTGCCCCATCCTGTGCTCCCCAGGCTGGTGCTGAGCCAGCCCTCTGCAGAGGACACTGGTGCCCAGCACTGTGGAGACAGCAGGCAGCAGCAAGCAGGAGAGAACATGGACCGGCCGTTGAGTGTCGTGCTGGGGAGGTTAGGAATGCCCATATGCAATTTAAAATGTGTCTGAGGGTTGCCTGGGTGGCTCAGTCGATTAAGTATCTGACTCTTGGTTTAAGCTCAGGTCATGATCTCAGGCTCCTGGGACCAAACCCCATGTGGGGCTCCATGCTGAGGATGGAGTCTGCTTGTCCCTCTCCCTCCCCCTCTGCTCCTCCCACTTCGATCCTTCCCCTTCTAGCAATCTCTCTCTAAAATAAATAAATAAAATCTTTAAAATGCATATGAAAACAAGCTGTAGAGACCCCAGGAATAAATATTTCATAAGGGCTGGTGGAAGAGATGCATTTTGAAGCATCAGGGGGATAAATTAGAAAGGAAGGCTAACAAGCATTTTTCTGAGGGGGAGAATACAGCAAGCTCTCCTATACAATGCTTTTGTGGGAAGGAGATTTTTTTTTTTTTTAAGATTGATTGTATTTATTTATTTATTTGAAAGAGAGAGTGAGCGAGAGAGAGAACACAAGCAGGGGGAGGAGCAGAGGGAGAGAGAGAAGCGGACTCGCCCCTGAGCAGGGAGCACCATCTGGGGCTCGATTCCGGGACTCCTGGATCATGAACCGAGCTGAAGGCAGAAACATAACCGACTGAGCCACTAAGCATGGGGAGATTTTTTAAATGACTGACATGTGTCTGCTAAGAGAACAAATTACATTTAAGTGTTTAGGTTGATCTGGTGCATAGTGACACACAGTAAATATTTACTGACTGAATGAATGAATTTAGCAGTTATTGAATGCAAGCAGATACAAGCATAGTTGATAGATTTGGGCTATAAGTATTTCCATGTATTTCATTTTGTGGAACTAGTGAGATAAGTATGCAGATTGCCTATATATTGAAAGTCCCCAAACTGCCCTCCATGACCTCTGACCTCTGTCTGCCTGCCTGCCTGCTTTTTATAGTTTTCTTGTCTTCTGGGTTCTCAGGCTGTGAGGATCACATCTTCCTATGGTCAGTATGCCCTCCTGGGCTACCTGCCGGACTTGAAATCAGACAGACCTTGCTCTGCCACAAATTAGATGACCCTGTACAGCTCATTTAACTTATGTAAAACTCTGTGCCCTAATTTGTAAATCTGTAAGAGAAACTATTCTGCCTGATTGAAAAATATTGCCATGAGACTCACACCAAACTTACAGACAATATGTAAAAAAATGCTTAATAAGCTATAAAGAGCTACAAGTGAGGGCCATTGTTCTGGTGTAACCTGAGCCTTCTAATATGTGGGCAGAAAACTCCTTGGAAATAAATAAGTTCTGAGTAAGGCTCCAAGGAGCTCTCTTAAAAGTAATGTTTATTGCATAGTTATTGAGGTATTTTATGTGTCCATTAGAACCTTTTTTGGTTTTTTTATGCTTCTTGGCTTCCTGGTTTTCAAGATACAGATTATAAATTATGTCAGATGAATTACCACCCAGCCCTACTCTCCAACTGGCTAAATATATTATGATCAACATAGTGACGTATTACACAGCTAAATATCTAGGAATTGGACCTAAAATTGGACTAAACACCACAATCTTTTAAGTGGGGACAAAAAAACAAGTTGAAAAACATTATATGGAGTTTATATAATAAAAATAGACAGTAACTCTCCCCTCCCCAACACCCATAAGATTACAAATGGGGTCCAAAAACATCAGTCCTGAAAATTGTAGGAACCATGATTGCAAGATTAATGAAATGATTGGAGTGAGCCTGGGGGGCTGGTTGGCAAGAAGCTCCAGGAACCTATTCTTTCTGATCGTGGCTGCAGTTTGGCGCCACCTGGTGGCAGTTATCCATTCAGACTTCAATATTGCCCAGGACAATTCTGGGCCATACCGCTGGTTGGAACCTCCAGGAGAGTGGCAGTGATTCTTGGATTTTTCTGGTTAGTTAGCATCATTTCAGTGGCTTGATCTGAGGAGATTAGGCCAGGAGACTGTTAGAGATCCAGGGACTTTCCTGCTAAATGCTCAGTTCCTGGGATAGAGCTGACCTTCCCCCTTCAGACCACCCCCCACCTTGTGGAAGAGAACTGTAAGCTACCTTTCATTTGAGAATGGCGCTAACAAAATCAGGAGCCATTCGATAATCATATTATACCTAAATTCACATAATTGCAGGGTTTCATTGTATATATTTGTTCACACAAAAGTACATAGATCGATAGCAGATGTTTAGAAGCATATATAACCTAACAACAGTGGGGTTTTTTGTGGAGAATAAGATGAGAGGGGAAGAAAAAGCTGATGATGGGGAAAGTTTGACTTTTTATTGATATATATCTATACTCTTTAAAAATTTTAATAAGATTCATATATCTATAGATATATCTAAATATATATTTAATATATAGTTACATGTGTAAAATTTACTGAAAGCCGAGTCACCAAAAGCCAATTAACCTGATGACCAATTCTCAACACTTACTGAGAATTTTGTCAATATTCGTTGCAGTGTATCCTAACCTCCAGCCATCGTTTTGGCCTTTTCACTGCTGGTTCTGTCCATCCAGTCTGGCTGAGAGTCTGTTTGCATGTTTCATTGTTCGGATGTCTAGCATTCCTTAATTGCCCAAGGCCTGTGTAGGGAATGGATGGGCTCTCTCTTAAATGTAATTCACGGTGTTCTTATTTGGCTTTTGGTCATTGGCAATATGGTATGTTGTCCTTTTACAAATGTATCTACAGTTGACTTGGACTCTGTAGTATATAGAGATCTACTGGCTCACTGTGAGCCAGACCTTATCAGTCTGTAAACATCAGCAGAAAAACCTACATTACTTTCTTCCTCTCAGAAGACATGGATATCCTTATAGAATCATTTATGAACAATTAACTCGTATATGAAATAGAAAGCTGAGAAATAGTTCCCACATTGCCCAGATACAGCTCACATTTTCGCTGAGTTTTTCTTTCTTTTTCTTCATCATCTTACCATTTACTCATACGTTCTTTCTTTTTCTAACATAGAACCTAGAAGAGAGAAGCATTATTCAAGATGACAAGGAGGTGATCCTGAGCTCCGAGGAGGAGAGTTTCTTTGTCCAAGTGCATGATGTTTCTCCAGAGCAACCTCGAACGGTCATCAAAGCGCCCCGTGTCAGCACCGCACAGGATGTCATTCAGCAGGTGAAAGCCTCACCCTTGCTCGCCTCAAGTCGGCTCCTCACTGTAAACCACTGGCACAAATCAGACGTCAGCTCATTTTATGAATGAAGTTCTAGACCAATGGGTATCTGAAAAGGGAGATTGTGCCTCTAGATTAGGACATACTAGTTCATTCCTTCAGCAGACATTTGCCTGGTATCTATCATGAGTCCCACTTTCCGTGGAACTGTTGGGAAAAGATTTAGGAGGGGACTCCACAGAGGAGTAATTTCATTGTCCCAGAAATGCCTAAGCCAGTCCCTGGTGACTGTTTCTGAGATTTTACAGAGGACATGCCGGAGGCCTTCTCTGGCCCTTTCCCTCTTCTAAGTCATGCTTCTTTGTGTACATGTTTCGAAGGACTGTATCTCCTTCCTTCAAGTAGTCCCGTCATGGTTTGGGTTTATTTTTTTTTTTTTTTTTTTTTTTTTTTTAAAGATTTTATTTATTTATTTGACAGAGAGAGATCACAAGTAGATGGAGAGGCAGGCAGAGAGAGAGAGGAGGAAGCAGGCTCCCTGCTGAGCAGAGAGCCCGATGCGGGACTCGATCCCAGGACCCTGAGATCATGACCTGAGCTGAAGGCAGCGGCTTAACCCACTGAGCCACCCAGGCGCCCTGGTTTGGGTTTATTAACTACCCATTTGAAAAGTGGTAGAACATAATAGTTAACAGCACAGACTCTACATTAAATTGCTCAGTTCAGGGGCACCTGGGTGACTCAGTGGTTTAAGCCTCTGCCTTCAGCTTAGGTCATGATCTCAGGGTCCTGGGATCAAGTACCACATCGGGCTCTCTGCTAAGCGGGGAGCCTGCTTCCTCCTCTCCCTCTGCCTGCCTCTCTGCCTACTTGTGATCTCTGTCTGTCAAATAAATAAATAAAATCCTTTTTTGTTAAAATAAATAAATAAATAATAAGTTGCTGAGTTCATATCCCAGCTGTCCTTCTTAGTGCCTCAGTTACTATGGTGTGCTGGTTAACTGGCTCTCTTAAGGAAAAAAAGAAGAAGAAGAAGAAGAAGAAGAAAAAGCCCAACTGGTTTTTAGTGTTGGCCAGTTTCTGTTGTGTGGAGAGTCCCACCACATCTGACCTCATTGGCCCAGTCCATTTGGCTCCAGCACACATTATTATATCCTATGTGGTAAGCTACTACCTCCACAATGCAGAGACTGTGTAATAGTCCTTTCCACACAGGGTTGTGGTGAAGATTAAGTCAGTAAATACACGTAAGATGTACAATGCCCAGCACCTAGTAAGCACTATTAGGTGCTATTTCCTGTCGCACGATGGCATGGTTAATATTTGTCTCCTTCATAGAGTTTGAACTCCAAGAGAGTCCAGACCTATGTTTGTTTTTTTCACCTTTCTCTCCCCCAAAGTACAGTATCTGGGACACAGAAGGCCCTCACTAAGCATTTGATGAGCAAATAAATGCGTACGTGAAAGACGATCTTATACTAAAAGAGAAGGGAGACCGGGTAAATTACTAAAATGCTTTCCACATCCAAAAACGTGATAGAGGGGCTGCCTAGGATCAGGGTTCTGTTCCTCCCGGTCTGTGTGACCTTCATGTCTATGAGCTTTGGTGCTCATAGACCCAGTCCACGTCCGTCTTCTGTTACTCATTAGCTGTGCATTCTCTGGAGTCTGCTTAACCTCTGTATTGTTTCCTTGTCTGAAAATGGGGCCATAATACCTACATCACGGTCTGCTGTGAAGCCCAATCAGGTAACCTGGGAGAGCATGTTACAGGCAACAACTGTGCAACCATAAACTGAGGAATGGGACGATGCAATCTGAGATAGATCCCCCTCCTCTAAAAGTCTGTGACATCTTCCCACCTTCAGGTTTCCTTCAGAATGAATGCAAGTGTTGGAGATACTGTGTCTATATTCAGTGGACTATAACTTCTCTTTCAGACCTTATGCAAAGCCAAATATTCCTATAGCATCCTGAGCAACCCCAACCCGAGTGACTATGTGCTTTTGGAAGAAGTGGTGAAAGATGCTACCAAGAAGTCTTCTACCCCGAAGTCCTCCCAGAGGGTTCTTTTGGATCAGGAATGTGTGTTTCAAGCTCAGAGCAAGTGGAAAGGTGCAGGAAAATTCATCCTTAAGCTAAAGGAGCAGGTGCAGGTAAAGTTCAAAGTTCTTTTCCTCTCTCCACAAAGCATTTGATACTCATAACCATGTGGTAATCAAATCTGGGAACTTATGAAATCTAAGAGAAAGGTTCTGAGTCAAGGGTTTAGTAGGGAGAAAATAGTTTGGCTTCACTTTCACTGCATAAAAAGAAATGTACTCCACTGTGAGTAAGTAGTCTTGAGCGAGGGCTCCTTCAGCACTTCTTCCCAAAATTCTACCCACTAGAGAGGAAGAGGAAAGGGATAGTGTGGCAGATGATTGAGGATCCTGGCTTTCACCTTATACCCATGGAAGGTTCTTTTTTCCACAGGCATCCAGAGAAGACAAAAGAAAAGGCATTTCTTTTGCAAGTGAATTCAAGAAGTTCACCAAGTCAACTAAACAGCCCCGAGGACTCACATCATCTTCTCAGGTCTTGGCCTCAGAAAGTGTCCAAAGCAAGGAGGAGAAACCAGTGGGCAGCTTGCCCTCCAGTGATGCCATAGACTACCGACAATAACCGAGGCTGGCATGTTTTACCCAGGTAGACTGAGTCACTGTGTCATTCTGAAATGGGGGCCCACTGTGTAAGGCATAGCAGGCCCAGAGGACGATGTCCCCTGAAGGCAGATGAGAATCGTACCTAAAAAATAGGAAAAGGGCTTTGAAGATCCATGTGCCTTCAGCATTTTAATTTTATTTTTTTTAAGATTTTATTTATGTATTTGACAGAGAGAAAGATCACAAGTAGGCAGAGAGGCAGGCAGAGAGCGGGAAGCAGACTCTCCACTGAGCAGAGGGCCCGATGCGGGGCTCAATCCCAGGACCCTGAGATCATGACCTGAGCTGAAGGCAGAGGCTTAACCCACTGAGCCACCCAGGCGTCCCATCAGCATTTTAATTTTAGACCAACTGGTTTTGTAGATAGCCTAACAAAAGTCCCAAGAAGACAACCAACTTGTTCAAACTACTACATCAGCCTTATTTTATCAGACCTGGACCTGCCTTAACCATTACTAACACAAATATTCTCGAAGGACTACTATGGGTCATTCGGCTCTCATTCCTTTGGATTTTTAGTTTCATGCTGTCCACGTTGAGGTTTGATTTAGCCTCAATAACCTCATCACGGTCTGCCTCAATTAAAAAAATAAAAATCCGGCATTCAAAACTGCATAACAGCCTCTATCTGGAAACTGCAGTGAACTCACTTTGGTGGCCCACCCACCGCTTGGTATCCACAGGGTAAACGTTGTTCCATCTTCAAACAAATTACATGAAACCCAATTAAAAAAAAAAAAAAAAAGTTAACCTAGTTGTTACTGGTTTTTTCAAATTTCTTAATGAACCACCCAGTGATTATTAAAGCCCACTCCTTACCTAAGCCATTGTCGTTCTAAAATTGAGAGACTGCTACCATGGTGAAGGCATTGCTGCTTACACTGTGGGGCTTCATCGTCTGCCTTTATCATAATCAGGATTTTTTTCTTAAGATTTTATTTATTTATTTGACAGAGATCACAGGCAGAGAAGCAGGCAGAGAGAGAGGAGGAAGCAGGCTCCCTGCTGAGCAGAAAGCCCAATGCGGGGCTCCATCCCAGGACCCCAGGATCATGACCTGAGCTGAAGGCAGAGGCTTTAACCCACTGAGCCACCCAGGCGCCCCATGATCAGGAATTTCTTATATAAAATTGTAGAAGCTCACGATTAAAGAATTCATTGATACCTTTTGGCAGGACCTAATCTGATTTTTAAGAGCACAAAAGAAGGTCCAATACACTGAGCCTATGTTTCTACATTTAAGGAGAAACTCCTAAGATAATCAGTGCCCCGTACTACACATACAAAGCTCTTCAAAAACAACAGATGGGACCAAATACAGGAAACGCCCTCCTGCAGACCACCGGCGTATCCAGCTACTCTGAGAGGTTCACGGATACGTAGGTTCTGTATGTAAAGGCTCATCTGAAGGAACTCTCAGAGCCAGAGCAGCAATCCACATCACACATCAGATAATAGTGACTGTGCACAGAACACTTCTCTTTAGGACTAAGCACCAGTATTGAGCCTCTCCAGTTTTTCAGAGAATGCTTCACCTTGGCAGTGGGTCTGTGAGCAGACACTGTTAAGGACAGTAATCAAAATTCAAAATATTTTCTCAGATCAAGAACTTAATATCAAATGAATCCGAGATGTAAGGTTGTACATACCCCTCTATTCTGACCTCCATAGTGATAGTAGCATCACACTCCGCATGAACGGAGCCCTCATCGTGCCGCAGGATTAAGGAAGTCTGTAGGAGGGCAACGCCACCTGATGTCTGACTCAGAGAAGCTTACTACAAATGAGCATTATGGGGGTGAGGGGGGGAGTGGATTTAGAAGTATGCCTTTGGACTGTATTTTCCTAAAGCAAGCAGACATTCAGAATCATTCAGTTGACCTCAGCTTTGCTTAAAGTTGGGGAAGTTTTTCTTTAAAAAACAGCCATGGTTGGAACTATGGGAATGTGACTCTCATGTTATAAACTTCTTTACAGTGTCCTCAGAAAGGGATGCTTCTCAGAAGAGATTTTCTGTGTTCACAAGAAGGCAAGTTTAGTGTTTTCGAGAACATAAGGTTTCATGTTCTAAAACTTTCACTCCTGAAGTTTTCAGTTACCCCTTAATAATTTAAGAAATCCTAAACAATTATTTACCTTACTCTTCTCTGAAATGATGCAGAGTTGAAAGAATCCCACCTTTTAGAAAAGCTTTAGTTCATCTGATTGTGATTTTAAAAATCCTTCGAAAGGCTGTAGTGTTCCAGGCCAGAAACGGGCTCACGTTCCACCTCCCAGGAACACCACGTTATGACACCCCAAGTTAGTCTGTTTGTTTGTTTTTGGAAGATTTTATTTATTTATTTGTCAGAGAGAGCCCAAGCAGGGGGAGTGGCAGGCAGCTGGAGAAGCAGGGTCCTGCTGATCAGGGACCCAATTCAGGACTTGATCCCAGGACCCTGAGATCATGACCTGAGCCGAAGGCAGAGGCTTTAACCCACTGAGCCACCCAGGCGTCCCAACACTGCAAGTTTATGGCCAAGACTCGCTCTTCTAAACCAGCCACCAGAATTATGGGTTTCTCTTTGTTGAACCACACTAAACCCTTGCTACTACACTGCAGATGTTGCTGCTCCTTCATTTTAAATATACTCACAAACCTATGTATACCACTTTACAGGTGAAGATCCTTTGGTAAGAAGTTGAAGTCAAGAGTGAACATGGTAGAAACAAATATTATTTCCTTTACCTTCATCAGACTTAAACTGGAAACTGATGATTTCTGAACTGAAGACTTCTTCACACATGATGTGAGGTCCACGCTGAGGTCAAGCAAAATGGCACCGGGCTACCTACCACCCAGTTTCCTGATGAATGCAACCAAGAAGCCCAGGAGGTGGCCATTTTATAAATGTCAGCAGTCGGAACACTGCTAAGCTTGCAGTGACGGACTTAAAACAAGGGTCAGCAAACTCTGTCCATAAAGGGCCAGACCGTAAGGATTTTAGGCTTTCTGGGTCCTTTGGTCTCCACTGCAGCCACTCAGCTCAGCTGGTAACAGTGCAAAAGCAGCCACAGACCATGCAGATGTGAGTGTGGCTGTGTTCCAATAAAACCACTTACAGACGCTGAAATCGCAACTTCATGTATTTTCACGTCACTAATAACTCTCTTTTGGGTTTTTTTTCTATCACTCAAAAACATAAAGACTATTCTTAGTTCAAGAGCCATAAAAAACCTGGTGGCAGGCTGGATTCGGCACAGAGCCATAGTTTGCTGACCTGACTTAGAAAACTGGGAACAAGACCACAGAGGTCTGAAAACAAGTAAGCTTGTTCAGTCCTACACTTCATGGCTGACAATTGGAAACTTCGGGGCAAATGTAGATACATCCTGTAGGAGTCATTAAAGAGTAATTCGGTGTAGGTTCTGTATTATGCACCGTAGTGGACTCTTCTTTAGCATCTCTTTTTATGTAGAGAATGATGCTGGGTTGTTGTTTTGTTTTGTTTTTTTTTAAGTTTATTGCTTATGTATTCACAGATTATTCCACTTTTGGTTTTCACAAATTGAATTTAGAATGATGTATAAATTAATTACTGAGTTGTGACATCTTAACAAGAAATTTAACCATTTCTTAAAGCAAAAGTAGACTGAGCTGGTGTTCAAATTTATTTATTTTACAAGGTTTGTACTGACACTGTACTTATATATTTATTATACATAGCTTTCTTGATATCACTTATCAATTAAAAGCATTACTGGTTCTCACTTTTAAGACAAATCTAGCAACAACAACAAAAAAAAATGTATGCTCTGAATACATGACATGGGCCAGAATTTCATGTTAAAAAAAAAGCTTCATTTTCATTTCTGATTAACTGAAGAGCTCTTGCTCCAAGTCATAACTGCCATTTAAGATAAATTATCTTTAAAATCTTGCTGTATAAAACTATCATGTAAGTATAAAGGATTCTTGTTATTCTTGGTATGAAGCAAATTATGACTTTTAAAATGTAATGTGTGTTCCTCTAAAGTAAAATTCAAATTTTACCTTTCTACCAATATTCAAATTTTTTCTTCAAATTATAAAGCACACGAAAAATCCTAACTTTTTCTTTGATAAATCTTTTTACTAATTATAAAAATGAATAAAACAGTCCCCAGTTCTTTGCATAGTCTAAAATCAGAAGTGTTAAAAATAAACCAGAGAGCTTTCATGTTGTTGTAAGTTCTTACTGACTGAAAGCCTTAATGCTACAGCCACCATTTGCTTGTCAACAGAATTCAAGCTATTCCAATTGAATGTAGTTTGCCCAGTGCTACAGGCTTCTTATCAAATCATCAATCTGTAAGAAATGCACAATACTGACCCATTTAAAAAAATATTCCAGAAATACTTTACCATGCTTCTATAAAATTGGCATCTTTTCCTCTGGTTTGGTTTTTATCCTATATTGAAAACTGAGGTACTGCCCATACTGGCTAAGAGTCAAAATGAAAACCGTGCAGAGTAAGGGGTAAGAAGCAAGACTGGTCTCTAGGTTTAGCACTTGGCCTGGACTCTAAGCTCAAGCCCCGCCCCACCCTACCATCTATAACATAGCTGATTTGCCTGCAGGACAGAATCTGAAATTCCCTGAGACTATAGTGAGACTAGGTTTCACAAGTGAATGTATTGCCTATGTTGAACCCAACTTAGTTGTTCGTTCCATTTTGCGGTAAAAGCACGTGCTCCGTTGTATCAGAGTCTTCGGAACTTTCTGAAGGACACGTTGCTCAAAATGTAAAGCACCTGCTCTATTACAACTAACCTCTATTACAACTAACTGGCACAACTTGGTGTTTGTCAAATATATGAAATTTTTACTTGTATCTTCTCTGATCTAGCTATGTTAGTATACCAAATGAAAGAAATTAACCTATTATTTAGAACAAATCGAAAATGGCCACCTCAACTCTACCCATTACCACTTCATACTTTTCAGACTCCTGAAAATCTGGGTAGCAAACTAGCAAAATCTGGGTAGTAAAGTTGATATGGAAAAGAATCTAAATATGCAAACTAGGCTTATGACAAGATTTTGAGGAAAAATATTTTAACATGCTTTACCAAAAACAAAGGAGCATGAGTTCTGTTATTGTTAGGTGATGCCAACTTTACAGCATACGTGTAGCTGGTGAAGAAAGACTAAATAAGAATCCAACGTGGTCTGTGATGCTGAAGAAAGACTAACTTCCTCTGGGTCACCTGTTCATCTGGAACTGATTGTTTTACAAAATAATGGAAGGTTGCCTGAGGTCGTCAAAGAATTGAGGGTAAGTTTGAGGGCAAATCTGTAGGAAGTTAACAATACTGTTTAGGCAGAAAATGCCCTTTTAAGGGAAATGCCTCTTTTCATGTCATTCTATCCTTAGCAAGTAATAGTTACTTATAAATTCTCCAGTTGGGGATAAATGGGGGTTGCAACTCAACAAAATTGAGTTACAGGTAATTTGTTTTTAAATTAGCTTTCATACAAAGGTCTCCCATCTCAAGGGCCTGGGAAACACTGGAGGCTCACTAATGCAGAGCCTTCCCCCCACCCGCCCGCCATGCACAGACTCCTTTCTCAAACTACATCTTCCCCTTCCTCTCTTCTCTTTCCCTATCCAGTAGCTTTGTATACCTGTCATCCTCTAGGGGCCTGGGGACCCACAGGCATTGCTTAATTCTGACAAGTAACAGAGCTTGCATTCTGCCTGGTAGAACTGAATTAACTGCCACCACAGCAAAAGAAGAGTAGGATTCTTCTGGCTGGTGTCTGCTTTCCAACTTGGCAGTGAGGCAGCCTACAACCTACAGCCTATAGCTGTCTAGATGGCTGCCTCAGACCCCTAACAGTTGCTTCTCTTATGTGAGCAGCAAAGTGAAAGGATGTGAACACCTAGACCCTCCACCAAGTTATTAGAAAAGGAAGACCGCCTCCTACACAAAGACCATTCTTCAGTCAGTATTCCCAGGGTCTGGTGTGCTGTTACCAATGTGTACGTTCTTAGCCATTTGAAGTGTCAAATTCCGAAAGGAATCTTTGGCTGATGGCTAAGGATTCTGACATGGAATGACCGAAATGTTCCTGAATCTCCGTGAATTATGAATCTCCATTCATAATCATGAATCTCCATGATTACCAAGTTATTCATATACATCTCTTAGATCCCAAATAGACTATGCTCAAGCAGATTTCTGAGACCTTTCCTAGGCCTCTGAACTTTGAACTAATTCACTCTGGCACCGAATTGGGTAACGTTGCATTTTCTAAAATGTTGTGTGAATGATCTTAGTATGCAAGACCATGGAAGACTGTGCTGTGTCTTATACCTGTTATTACCCCCACTTCACTTTTAAGTGCCTAGCACAGTGCTAAGCACACAGTAGGTGCTCGATAGTTGTCTAGTTAAAAAATTATATATTAATGGCTGTAGCTTGTTATAGCCTCAGGGTGTATGTGGGTAACTGACTAGGATATTTAGTTCTGAAAATGAAACTCATCAATATAGGCCATAGAAGTTTATGCACCAATAAATTTCATTCTCAAATTCATAGAGCATTCAAATGCTAGATGTATATTTTTATGGTCCCACCGTGATTCTCTATGTATGTAACTAGAAGGGTAAAAGCATAATAAAAGTGTGAAATAGTTAATGAATTCCTACTTTAAAACTGATTTTTCACCTACAGTTTCTGCTGCCAAAGTGAAATATAAATGTATTTGTATATGTTTGGAAAATAAATTGTTTGTGACATGTAATGGTCACCTGTGCTCTGATGGGGAAAGACCCTGTCGTCATCCAAACACTATTCATAACATTTCTGGACCCTGTTTTGTATCTAAAATGTGGATTAAAAGCAAATATTTATGTTAAATTGTACATTCTCCTTAAATAAGCATAAAAAACACGTTTTAAAATCACATATAAGAATATGTTAAAAGATTAACATGCACTATTGAGCCCCATTAAACAGGAGTAATAAAGGAACTTTCTATTTTCATTTACATTGTGAGGGGGGAAAAAAGAGCTTTAAGCTCCAGACCAAAAGAATTGGCTTCTATAGTTTTGAAGACATAAGAGATCTATTTAGTTGGGACTGCTGTGTGTTTTTTTTAATTCTCGTATCATAAGAATAGGAAGCAAAAAAAAAAAAACAGCTGTTTTATTCAATTAATCACAGAGAATATTTATAACTGGTTGTTACAAAAACTTATTTCACAGACCGTTCCTCGAATATGGCAGTAGCTTAGGTAAAATACTGTTTTTTAATTATATTCATAAGAACAGGACCGTAACTGTACAAAGACAATGATGACAAAGGAAAAAGAGGAGGAGAAGGAGGAGCAGGAGAAAGAGAAGTAAAAGAAGAAAAGCCCTTAAACAGGCACCATTTATCCTTAAACAGAGTCAAGTCTTCAACTTGGTTTTTCCACCCAGGAGCAGTTCTTCCCCCATGATGCTCCAGAACACAGCGGAAAATGAGAAGCACCGTGAAGAGACTACAATCACATTCAACCTTTTTTTGAAAGTAGCCATAATGAACACCCTCGTTCTCTTTTACAAAGATCACATCAGGTTACTAATTGAAGTGTATCATTCAGCCAGAGCCAATGAACCTGGTGTCTAATTTCAAGCTAATTTTTCTTTTCTTAAAAATCTTCCTGAAGGGCACCTGGGTGGCTCAGTGGGTTAAGCCGCTGCCTTCGGCTCAGATCATGCTCTCAGGGTCCTGCATCAGGCTCTCTGCTCAGCAGGGAGCCTGCTTCCCTCTCTCTCTCTCTCTCTCTACCTGCCTGTCTACTTGTGATCTCTGTCAAATAAATAAATAAAATCTTAAAAAAAAAAATACTTAAAAAAAAATCTTCCTGAAAATATACTCAAATACAGAGTTTTTTTTCATTTTCATCTTTGGTGTTACAATAAAAATACATTTATTTCATTTGAAAGAGTTTTGGTAAAGAGTAGTTGAATGATAAAAAGCAATCTCATGGTCTTGATTTTTCTGCGCTCTATGCCCTCATTTTAATCCAGCAACTGTAATCCAATTAAGTTCACTCCAAAGATTTTTTTGAAACTATAACTATAACTTAAGATTACGTTTTTTGGTTTTGGGGGGTTTTTTTTAGAAAGGGAGAGAGAAAGAGATGGCGGGGATGGGGGGAGAGAGAGAGAGCACGTGTGGGCACAAGCTGAGGGTTGGGACAGAGGGAGAAAAAGTCTTAAGCAGGCCCCATACCTAGCACGGAGCCCAGCGTTTGCGCACACTCAACCAACTGAGTCACCCAGGTGCCCCAAGATATATATTAAGTTTTAAAAAGGCAATGTCAAAAAAAAAAAAAAAAAAAAAAGGCAATGTCATTAAAAAACTCCCAAATGTGCAGGTAGATAGTTTTCAATTCTCCTTTCTTAATGACAATTTCAGAATTGGGACAGAACTCTGTGCCATGCAAAGGGTAATTCTTCCTCCTCTGCTAATCTTCTTAGGAAGCTTCCCTTGTATAAAAAGAGAATGTCCCAAAGTAACGGTAGGTCTCTATGTCCATCGAATCAAACACAAATATAAGAGAAAGTCCACTGACTCCTTCTACTACCGCAGTGATGTTTTCAAATATTTAGCAAAATCCAGAGGCAAGTGAGTAGTTACTTCACCGCAATGTCTTTTGATTAGTTGATTTAAATCTTCATTCAAAAACAAATCCCCTTGTAAAACTTCACTCTGAAAAAAATATTCAAAGTGACTCACATTAAAAGTTCTTGTAACATAAACAAAAGCCAAGCTGTGAGCAAAACTGAAAATGTCAACAGTAGACCCCAAACCAACATATGAAACCTGACAGTGCCAAGCACTGGTTCAGGTCCAGGACACAGCTTACATTGAACCAAAGTCTCATGACCATCTCCAGAGTCCCGACCCCAGAGATCCCGCCTACCATCAGCAACTCCTAAACACGAAAAAAAATCTACCTATAATATAGTTAGTTAAGCAAGATGGAATCAGTTGATAAGAGACATTTAGTTTTTATTTCATCTTTTAAAAAAAAGATAATGAAAAAACATCACATACCTTCTTTTTGGAACTTGAAGACTGAACAGGAGGATTGAATGTCATTGCACCCATGCTGTATGTCTGAAAAAGTTCTGCAGCTGAACTATAATCACAGAAAGAATATAAAAACATCACTGTATCTGTATAACCTGAAAATAACTGGACTGTACTCAAAGAGGACTCACTATTCTAAACCCATATAGTAAAGTACAACATAATCCTGCTCTTGAAACCAACAAACTAACATACCTACTAAAATAAATCCTAAATACTCATGTAGTGACAATGCTCATCAATGAAATCTACCTCAGAGAGGCCTGGTACACATTTAGAAATACAGGCCTGGACAAAAACAAGGCTGAGCAGAACTCCCAACTCAGTGTGATCAAATCCCAACTCAACCAGTTACGCAGACAATACGCAACAAGGTCATGGGGGCCAGACAAGTGAAGAAGAGTTACCCTCCATGGATTTCAAATAGCTCAACCCCTCAGTCATTGGCCTGGATCAAAAGCAAAGAAAGGCCATTCAGGACACACTAACCATCCATACCCACAGCATGTAAACGAATCTTCAGTGACTTGGGATTGGTTCACATTCCTGGAAGGAAATCAGCAGGGGTCTCCAAGGATTACAACTAGAGTCTCATCCCAAGCTCCACCCTCCAGGGCAAGACCATCATGAGTTTCCCTTCTCAAGCTTTCAGGATAAACCCTTTCTTCATCATCCTCCAGAGAAAGAAATTTCTGACATAAATGAGGCTCGGATCAAGATCTCTGACAAAAACATGCCAGAAAAAGATCACGAATAAGAAAACAGACAGGTAATTGTTTTCTCCTTGTTTTCCCTTTTAAAAAACAAGGACGGAGGACAGACAGGAAGTATGAGGATGAAAAAATGGGCCACTTTTTCATTTAATAAGGCCAAAAGTTATCTTTATAATACCCAGAAGGAAAAGGGTTCATGGAAAACTATAGAGTTTCTGCCTCATTTAGAGGGAGGAAGCCGCTGACTTCTGCTGTGTAAAAATATAAACCTATTTTCCTAAGTCTCCCAGTACCTTCAAGAGAAGTTGGAACTTTTAGGTGAATTTGTCCAGTATTTAAAATATAGCAAATAATTCCATTTTTGTTTAAACTCTGAAGAGGCCCAGAATGCCAGTTTGCTGGCCTACCAGTCACCTGTCTTTGATCTCCAAATCAGAGAAACCAGCAGGCTGCAAATGAGAAAAAGCTACACCAAAATATTAACTCTGAGTGGTTAATTACAAGGGTATCTTTTATGTCACTTCCTTTTCTGTGTAATTGCCTCTTTTGTAGGGGGAAAGGTCGTTATTTTTTCAACTTTACTGTACTTTTAAATTTTTCAGAATAAGAAGCTGGAAAAGGAACTTCTCTGGGCAGGGTGCTACTCCCCATCTGGAGCTGACAGTGGAGGCTGGAAGTACCAGCAGGTCAGGCCGCACAGCACCGAGAGAACTGGGGGGCCCACGGACAGGAAGCACGGCCCCTCTGAGCCACAGTGTTGCAAAGCGCTACTCTTCTCACTCCTCCCCTGCTGGCCCTACTGCAACCATTCAACGGTGGGAAGGAACCCACCGCGGCTGGACTCGTGGACATTCCCACAGAGCAAAGATGGCATTATCTCACTAACTGCTGAACCTGAGTGTCAGGGGTATGTGTTTTCACTATTCTTTCTACTTACCTGGATGTGTGAAACTTTTTATAACCAAAAAAATGTTAAGTGATTACCAAAAACACACTAACAAAATCATGGTCGGCATGTTTTCTCCTTAGAACAATTCAGGAATATGAAGTGAGACCAAATCCAGATCAACTGGTACTTTGTGTTTCAAAATCTATCACTTTCTAAAGCAGGCAGCTCAGCGTGAATAGTGACCAGGCGCGGCTTGTGGTCTGATGCCTACCTCCGGCTCAACTCCGGTTTGAGCGCTTGCGAGCCTTCGGACGGGGCCCCGGCAATCAGGTGAGCCGCAAAGCTCTGCACGGTAGGATGGTAGTGTCTCTGAAGGACAGCAGGACAGCCACATTTTGTACAGGTCAGTACTTGATAAAACACGGGCTACAGCAAAGATCTTCTCGAACACACACTCATTTTTTACAACCATGTACATATATGTAATTCACAGTAACCACATACACACAGAAAAAATACTCTTTGCTCCCATGATGACAACATGAAACCTGATGACCAAGCTACCAGGGACGTAGTTCAGTCTTGCTTTTATAGTATGAAAAGAAAAATCAAGAGGCTATTTCTCTTTTAGAGTGAAAAAAGTTAGCTTCCAACAGGTTTCCTGAAACACACTTGCTACAAGGCTCCCTCCAATGTGCGCGCACTGTGGGATCACGACAGTGCCACCCTCTTGAAACTGAGGGGCTACCAGCGTCTCCCTGGGCAGGACCCAATACAAACCTTCCATTCCGGATCATGCTGGGGAAAGAGTTCAATTTTCTAAACCTCACCCCACAAAAATGTCATTTTCTGCCTCCTTAGAAAATGCGCCTCATCAACTTAAAAACCAGAAAGAGCAAAGTAAAATGTAGATTAGTAAAACAGGAATTCTCCAAAAGGCCATACCAGAACAAAATTATATTGAGGACTCTGGCAATAATAACAACTTGGGGGAAAAGTGAAAAACACTGCTCACAAAGAAAGGACCATCCTTACCCGTAGTGCGTGCAATTCCCAAAGTGCGGTGTTCTGAGCATTGCAATACTCGGGTTCATCCAGCTCAGGAAGGAAAACCCCACTTCCCTGAGACTCATTGTCAAGCAACAGATCTGTTTTTGGGAAAGTCTGCAAAAATGTCACATTAAAAAGAAGTAATTAATACTGGCAAAGAATGTTATTGGGTTCTACACTTTTTTTCAAAAAAATATTTTATTTATTTGACAGAGCAAGGAAGCTTGTGTATAAGCAGGGGGAGTAGCAGGCACAGAGAGGGAGAGGCAGGCTTCCCACTGAGCTGGAAGCCCAATGGGGGGGCTCAATCCCTGATCATGATCTGAGCCAAAGGCAGATGCTTAACTGAAAGCACCCCTGGATTCTGTACCTTCATCTGAATTTAAATTTATTTTGATTTTTATGCTTAAAAATAAGAAACATAAGCAGGGCGCCTGGCTGGCTCAATGGGTGGAGTGACTCTTGATCTTGGGGTCATGAATTCAAGCCCCATGTTGGGTAGAGCCTACTTAGAAACTAAAATATGTTTTTGGTGTGTTTTTATTTGTTTTTAAAGATTTATATTTATTTGACAGAGAGAAAACGTGCGCACAAATGGGGGAGTAGCAGGGAGCGGGGAGGGAGAAGCAGGCTCCTCCTGACACAGGGTTCTATCCCAGGACCCTGGGATCATGACCTGAGCCTAAAGCAGATGCTTAACCAACTGAGCCACCCAGGCACCCCCAAAATAATATATTTTTTTAAAAGAGCTATAAACATATTTGTACTGACACAAAAATGTGTCCATCACCATTAGTGTTAAAAAAAAAATGTTATAATGTATACCATAAAAAAGTGGTGTTGTCTATGTGTATGTGCTGTACGTTTTATATATGAATGAAAAAGTCTAAAAAAAAGGTTTGCTGGAAGGAAACCCAACAAATGGTAGGATGGTTACCTCTGGAGAGTATCAACAGGGGTGGAAATGCTTTCATTTTGTAATTTTATATAGTTCTTTTCTCTCTGGATTTTACCATTTTTTCATTATCATAGTAATAACATAAATAGGGAAAAAAGATGCAAACAAGACAGCAGTGTTGTACTACCACTGAACTTAGCTTTGTATCCTTACTTACATGCATTAATATTCTGTTAGTTGCTAAAATGCCAATGCTTGAATTTGGAAGAACGTGAAGAGCAAGGGTACAAAGACGCTTGATGAAAGCAAGGGCTCTCTGCTGAGAAACCTGCTTTCTGCGCTTAGTTAGCATCACATCAAGGCACTGGAGGAGAATCTCGACACCTTCATTGGTAGCACCTAAAACAGCAGATATACCCTTCAGGTCTGTTCTCCTTACTTTTTTTTTTTTTTTTTTAAGTCAATTAGCCAACCCCAACCTACAGTACATCATTAGTTTCAGATGTAGTGTTTCATAATTCATCGGTTGCATAAAACAGCCCGTGCTCGTCACATCACATGCCCTCCTTAATGCCCCTCACCCAGTTACTCCCTATCCCTACCCTCCAGCAACCCTAAGGTAGTTTCCTATTTAAGAGTTTCTCATGGTTTGTCTCCCTCTCTGGTTTCTTTCCCTTCCGCTTTCCCTCTCTTCCCCAGTGGTCTTCTACCCTGTTGCTTATGTTCCTCAAATGAGTGACACTGTATAACTGTCTTTTTCTGACTGACTTATTTCACTCAGCATAATACCTTCCAGTCCCATCCACGCTGATGTAAGTGGTATGTATCCGTCCTTTCTGAGAGCTAATATTCCATTGTATATCTACATACTTACATCTCATCTTCTTTTTTTTTTTTTTTTAAGATTTTATTTATTTATTTGACAGACAGAGATCACAAGTAGGCAGAGAGGCAGGCAGAGAGAGAGGAGGAAGCAGGCTCCCTGCTGAGCAGAGAGCCCGACGCGGGGCTCGATCCCAGAACCCTGGGATCATGACCTGAGCCGAAGGCAGAGGCTTTAACCCACTGAGCCACCCAGGCGCCCCACATCTCATCTTCTTTATCCATTCATCTATTGATGCACATCTCAGCTCTTTCCAGAATGGCTACTGTGGACATCGCTGCTATCAACACTGGGCTACAGGTGCCCCTTCAGATCATTACATCTGCATCTTTGGGGTAAATACCTAGTATCATTACTTTTTCATTATACAGCTTCACTGCACTCCAGAAAAACTCAAGACGACTGTCATACCTGTCCCAAATCATTCCCTTAACCAATGAAGTAGTGCTATGCTGCTCAGGAGATGCAGAGGGTTCTACCATAGCTCCAGTCAATTCCGGAAATTCTCTCTCTCCAACTCTTAACATAAAGTTAAATACAGATGTGTGGCCCTCAGAGGCCAACATTTTAATACACCAATTCTGATTTCTTATTTTTCATTGACTACACACAAGATATTCTTAAAAGGTAAGTATTTATTCAAGACACATTATCTAAATGTACATACCTGCATGTAACTTGAACAGTGTTTTATACAGATGTGTATAGAACTTCATCGGATCAATATTCAGAACATCACCTTTGAAATTACAACAATTAGGTATGTTAAAGCCTCCAAACGTAAAGCAAACAAAACTTGATTAAGAAAATATTTTACCTTGCCCAGAAAGAATATGAAAAGCAGTCTGGACGCAGTGAAGACTTTCTTGATAGCTCAGGTCCTTGAAAAAAAGGGAGAGAAGGACACTGAGGATAATAATCACCATTCATACCTTAAAAATTCATTAGTAGAGTTACTTACACCAGACTCGATGAGATTATGCAGTACTACTAATAAATCATCAAAAAACTCCACATTTATAAGGTGAGCAAACCTAGAATCAAACAGAGCTTAGTCAACAGGTGACCTAAAAACACAAATAAAACAGCTAGAAATTAAACTTGACTTTAAAGTCCTATTTTTAATATTCCCTATTTCAATGTTAGTTATGATGCAGATGGTGGTAATTATTGATACTTCTCATTAATTCACAATGACCTTTTTTCTTAAGATTTTATTTATTTATTGGATAGAGAAAGAGAGATCACAAGTGGGCAGAGCAGCAGGCGGGGGCGGGGGGGCGCAGGCTCCCCACTGAGCAGAAAGCCCAATGCAGGGCTCAATCCCAGGACCCTGAGATCATGACCTGAGCCCAAGGCAGAGGCTTAACCCACTGAGTCACCCAGGCACCCCCAGAATGACCTTTCTAGCAATTCATCTACAGGTGGACACTATACTCAGCAGGAATATATGAGGCACTAAACAAACTGAAAATATTTCAGAAATACTTCTGCCCTACAGAACAAGTTGTTAAAAACAACTCCCCAAGGAAAGTGTACCAGCTACCCCATGCTGCTCTAACTCATAAAAGAGTCAAAAACATCAGCTTCTGGGAAAATGGGAAGCAGGAAAAGAGAAAGGAGGAAAGAGACTGTTATTTATAGGAATATGGACCCTACTAAAGCTTTAAAAATAAAATGGAAAGAATACTGGACCTAGTATCTAGTTCAGGCTCTGCAATTAATTGCCTATATGATCCTAGGTAAGTCACTTGTCAGTCCTGGGCCTCTCTTTCTAGAAATAACTGAGATCCCTAGGTAGAGTTATAGAAGAATCATCTGACCTACTAAATGTGAGAGCACTCGGTATAGTATAAAATCCTAGGCAATGATGTACTTAAGTCAAGATCTTTCTTAAATATTAGTGCAAGAGCCTTTGACACTATGTAAATTAGACAAAAAGGACTCTTAAATGTGATACACTCCCTGTGGACTAGTACAACTTTTTGTGTGAAGAAACTGTGCAATATTTATCAACATTTAAAGCGAGCAGACCCTCTGATCAACAATATATGCACACAAGTGCATGAAGGGGTTTCCAGTACAGCACAGGGGGCTGGCCAAATAAAAGTATTACTGATCCATGAAATGGAATATTCTAAATGTTAAAAAAAAAAAAAAAATGGTGGATATAATCACACCAACATGGAAAGATACCCAAAGTAACCATTTTATCAAAACAGAAAAGCCAAGTTACAAAACATCTACATAGCAAGATTCTGTGTGTGACAGAAGACAGGCAGACAGACTTATGTACTTACATAGGAAGCGAAATTATAATTTTTAAATTTTGTATTCTTCTGAATCATTTGAATTTTTAAAGCAAATCGATATGACTAAAAGCTTTTTTAAATAAAGGAACTAGTCACTGAAAAACAAACAGGAGGTCCTATCCAACGCAGAAATATTCCCTTCTCTGACCAACCTCTCTTTCAGTCTTTTCAATAACAAGGCCCAATTATTTTATAATTCCATCGCCAAATAACTCCACTCATTACAAAGAAATTTCTTACACTAACCAGAACTTGCCTTTTCTCTGTCTTTCAACCCTAAGTCCTATTTCTAACACTGTGCTGTCCAACGATAACAGCCATTAGCACATGAGGCTATTAGTCATTTAAAATGGGGCTGGTCCTTGGGGCGCCTGGGTGGCTCAGTGGGTTAAGCCGCTGCCTTCGGCTCGGGTCATGATCTCAGGGTCCTGGGATCGAGTCCCATATCGGGCTCTCTGCTGAGCAGGGAGCCTGCTTCTCTCTCTCTCTCTCTCTCTCTCTCTCTCTCTCTCTCTGCCTGCCTCTCCATCTGCTTGTGATATCTCTCTGTCAAATAAATAAATAAAATCTTTAAAAAAATAAAAAATAAAAAAAAATAAAATAAAATGGGGCTGGTCCAAACTGAGATATCCTGTGTAATATTCATCGGTTTTTATGGGAAAAAAGAATACCAAATATCTCAATAACTAATACCGATTGTATATCAAAATATTTTAGGTAAGCGGACTTCGATAAAATTTGTCAAAATTAATTGCACCAGTTTTTTACTTTTTTAATGTGGCTAACAGAAAACTTTAAATTACATGTGTAGTTCCCGTTATAATTCTACTGCACTGTTCTAGAGAATACTACCTCAAATACCTGGAAAACCATCAAAAGCACCATTATTCTAGTTTGCATCCCCCAACAGGTTCATAAAAATATACAGAGAGATTTCTCTTTGCAGGGAAGATTACACAGGACTCGAGAAAGGATGTGCAAGCAGGGTTAGAACAGACTTAAGAGTCGCCTGCTAGGACCACTCAGAAGTCTGACAGTGGCTAACTGGCCATAGTGCAGAAAGAACCAAGAACTGAGCAATGAATCTTCAGGACCCTCAGAACTTAGTCAGCAGAAGGAAGGAGTTATGAAGGAGATTTAAAAAATAAAGGGCTTGAGATGAGAAAACTAAAAAGACAGTGTTATGAACAGTTTCAAGGAAAGGCCAATGACAAACAAAGACAGAAAAACACTGGGTCATCATTAGTGAACCTTGGTTAAGAGGCATGGGTTTTTTGGTCTTATTTAGAAAGAATCAAAAATGCTTCAACCTACACAGCCCTTACTTGGCAAGGCCTTCTAGAACTGCTGGCAGGAGAGGTGACCTCTGGGCCTTCTTCAATATTCTGAAGTAGGTCACAAACACAATATTCAAAGTCTCCGTGTGCTGGCAGAAGAAGCAGACAAAATGACTTGAGTATAACCCTATACTCTTTCTCCTGACTTATCCCAACAATGACGGTCAAAGCTCAACCCTTCTGTCCCTTCCCAACCCTCTCCACAATCCAATCTTAAGAGTTTCCATAAAACAGGATGAAGATACACACCCTGTGATGTCATGAGACCAGCAATGATCACATGAAAGCCTTGGGAGACAAACAGAGATCAGACCACCCCAAGTTGCAACTATCATCTCTAGTTAAAACCATTTCACAAAACATTTTAAAAGCGTCAGAGAATGTGAAACTGCCTACCACTTTAAGTTTTTTCTCAGTGCTCTCTGAAGCTTCTGCCTCCAGAAGCTCTCGCTCCAACTTCTCTTCTGCTTTCTTCCACTGGAATGAGTCAAGGAAAGAAAAAGTAACACTGAGTGAAAAAGCAAGCTTCAAAGAGGCATAATATGTAAACATTCTGAAACACATACCCTAGACTACCTACGAATACAAACACAAAGACCTGGAGAAGCAGCAAGCACGCACCAAGCCAAGGACAGCAGCTGCCTCCTGGGAGGAAGGCAGGACAAGACTGGGGTGAGGAACAAAGGGGACTCTAACTATATCACCGACAGTTTCTTCTCAAGAACAAAACTGAAGTCTATTAGTATTTGCTCATTGTGAATGGTAGATACATGGGTTATGCTGTATTAGTCTCTGTAGTTTTCAATAATTTCCATTTTTTTCAAAAGAAAGAGAAAAGGAAGAACACAGAGCCTAGAAATAATTCTTATTGTTAAATCCTCTATAACACAGCAATTAGTCATCAACGATACTTCCTAAACACATTTACACACAATGCATAAAACCAGATACTACAGGGGCTCCCGGGTGGCTCAGTTGTTAAGCGTCTGCCTTCGACTCAGATCACGATTCCAGGGTCCTGGGATCGAGCCCCACATCAGGCTCCCTGCTCAACAGGAAGCCTGCTTCTCCCTCTCCCACTCCCCCTGCTTGTGGTTCCCTCTTTCTCTGTCAAATAAATAAACAAAATCTTAAAAAAAAAAAAAAATCAGATACTATAGAGGAATTCAACAAAGTATCAGTTTTTCCCACTTCTTTATGCTGTATGAGCAGCAAATAATGGTTGCTAAGCTGCCTGAGACTCAGGGGACCATCTCAGGAACAGTTTCCTTCCTTCATGAAAACTTAAGGAGCTGCCATGTTCTAGTGGGTCTTTTGTTTCGCCATCACAGCTGCACACATGCTGTTTCTAACAGGGATATACAATTTATATTAGGATAGCATGATAAATAATTAAAAGATTTACCTTCATTTGTTTCTAAGTACTAAGTCTATTTTGGTACTTCTGCCCCATTTTCAAAATTTATTTTAGGCATATTCAAAGACGGATATCCCTGAAAAGTATCTTTTGTTTTGTTTTTATAAGCAATTTGATAACCCTGTCTTGAGAAGTAATAACAACGATGCTAGCGGTGGCGATTCACGTCTATACATTATACAGCACGCCCAGTGCCACGCATTTGCTAAGTGCTTCACATAATTAATTCATCTTATTAAGACGGAAGGGTGACCCACGAAGTAGCTGCTTTTACTAGCTCCGTTTCTCAAAATCTAAAAAAAAAAAGTTTTATACTAAATAAACAAGGGGCTGGAATTTCAACCTAGGTTTCAAATAAGAAACGTAGTTCAATTAACAAAATCTCACTTTATTGCCCGTTTACATAAATATCACCTTCCTGGTCAAGGAAGGGATCTGCGTATCACAATGAATCTAAGACAATCTGAACAGTAAAAATAAAAGCCAGCATGACACAGAAATTTTTTCATCAACTGATCTTTTTGCCAATGAACTGTCAATTTAATAAAGCAATTCTCTGTAATAACTGGGGAAAATAAAATTTTCTAAATATTAGGTTTTGATATATTTATTTTTATGATTTAACTATGCTCTCTGCCTGTGCCTACATTATGATTTTAATCTGAAGTCAAGCAAAAAAGGAAATCAACCAAACCTTTCTCTGCATTCTTGATAGAGTTTTTCTCTTTTCCTTGAAAGTCATGAACTTTTTTGGTTTATTAATGTCCTCTGTATCTTTTTTCACTTCTATTTCTTTGATTCTTAAGCACAAGAATGTCTTTAACATCTAATGGGAGAAAATACAATACACAGTTTAATATTTCTATTGCCCTCAAACCCTTTATACAGAAAAGCATTTAACAATGTTTTTCCTTCCTTTATGCCAAAAAACAAACAAACAAGGGGCGCTTGGGTGGCTCAGTGGGTTAAACCTCTGCCTTCGGCTCAGGTCATAATCTCAGGGTCCTGGAATCAAGCCCCACCTCGGGCTCTCTGCTTGGCAGGGAGCCTGCTTCCTCCTCTCTCTCTCTGCCTGCCTCTCTGCCTACTTGTGATCTCTCTCTCTCTGTCAAATAAATAAATAAAATCTTTAAAACAAACAAACAAAATACCTGTGACACACCTTTTATCACATTTCACACTAAAGTTCTATTATCTTATTGCTAAACGTATTCGGTAATCTATGTCTATAATAGGACACTAGTATTTGGCTAAATACACATAACAATAGAGTAGAAAAGAGACAGAACATATTACCCGGCATTGGTACTTAGAGTTACCAAGAGTAGACAGGCCAGAAAAAGGTTTGGACCAGTATGGAAGGAGAAAATGTAAATTAGGTATTTCTAAACCACCTGTAATTTACCAAACCAGCCTCCATTTTGCAGTCAGCAGTTCTAATCCTCATCTTTTTCCACCAATTAAAAAAAAATAATAGGGGCGCCTGGGTGGCTCAGTGGGTTGAGCCGTTGCCTTCGGCTCAGGTCATGATCTCAGGGTCCTGGGATCGAGTCCCGCATTGGGCTCTCTGCTCAGCGGGGAGCCTGCTTCCTCCTCTCTCTCTCTGCCTGCCTCTCTGCCTACTTGTAATCTCTTCCTGTCAAATAAATAAATAAAATCTTTAAAAAAAAAAAATAATAATAATAATAATAATAATAACAAAAAAAAAAAAAAAAAGAAAAAAAGAAACCCATGCAAGACCAGTGTTATTAATTTTAAGACAAGTTATTTTCATTTAAGCCAATGGGTCTCCAACTTCAGCAAACATGAGAATTATCTGGAGATTTATAAATTTATAAATGTGTTTACTATTGGGCCCAGCATCTAAATTTTAAAAATTTAACTCACAGAATACTCCTGTTAGTATGAAAAAACAATATAGCCAAGATGTTCTCTTTTATGACACTGTAGAAACTACTCAGCTGTCCATCAAGTAGGGGGCTAATTCATATAATAGGAAACTAAAAGATGTTAAAAAAAGGACGAGACAGCCCTCTACAACACAAAATGAAAACAGCTCCAGAATAGCTTCCATAGAATAAATGCATTTTTATTTTAAAATCTAAACATGTATTATATAATTTTAAAGATACATAAACAAGTATATATGTCTGTATGTATAAGCACCTAGAATTCGTACTAAATTGTTAAGAACAGTTAACACTTGAGGAGTCTTTTACAAAGAATAAAATTCCTCCTAACAACTGAAAATGAACTTTGCAGTTGAAAAACAAATAAAATTCAAGGTCAGCAAAGGAAGGCTTACCTCTGGCCTAACTTCGTAATTTCTGCCCTTCACAAAACCAGAAATCACTTTAATCACACCAAGGGAAGCTTGGCCTAATTTATCTTGCTTAAACAGTTTCTTCACTGCCTCACAACACATTTCAGATACCTGAAAGAAATAAAATGTTACACTCAGCCAGTGCTCCTCAACTTTGGCACCACTGGCATTTTAAGCCAGACAACTATTCATTTGGTGGTGGACGGCTGTCCTGTGCATGGTGGGAAGTTTAGAAGTCCCCTAGCCTTTGCCCGCTAGATGCCAGTAGTAGCCACGGCAGAGGGGACAATCAAAACTGCGTGCAGACACAGCCTCACACTCCCCGGAGGGCAAAAGCACCCCCTGCTCAGAACCACCACACTAAACTTACGTTCAAAGAATTTTCCTAAAGAGACAGCATTTAACAAAGTGACACTACTTTAGCGATAAATAATAGCTCCAAAAAAATTCTAAGACAAAAATAATAATCAAAAGATCTAGAACTTTGTGTTCAGGATGAAAGCAACAACCACTTAGCAACCCACCGATTTTGACACGTCATTCATGAGAGGGACAATCAACACAATAATGTTGTTGTGAAAGTTGAAATGAGGTAGTGCCACCAACAGCTCACACAGGCTCCTCACAGCCACTTCTGCCAGTCCTTTGTAGGCCTTTAAGGAAACTACATTACTTTTCTTCAGTTTCCTTTGCTTCCAGTCTAATCAAAAGAGAACTGTAGTTACTGTACTCATTGATCAAAGCTTCAACTAATTAGCTTTCTTGAACAGGAATAAGCAATAATAGAATACACTGTGCAAATTCTTAAATGTTGTATCCACCCTTAAACACAAGTACAAACGTTATCATTAAATTTATCTGCAATCATCCACCCTCTGACTCTCACCATCATGTTAAGAACTTTGGCTTTCCATGCATTTTAAAAGATGTATCATTAGAGGAAAAGGGTCTTGGGAATAAATCAGGGTAGGGGAGACAGAGAGCTAGATGCCTTACGGCAGAATCCCTGGACTGGGATCTACCGGGCTTTCCCCAAAACTAGATTACAAGTCAAGAGACCTGGGTTCAAATCCTAATCCTCCACTATTTGGCTAATGAATATGAGCAAACTCCAGAATCTGAGCCCCGATCTCTTCCATGTTCCAAAATTCTGAAGAATCTAAAACATTTTCTCCCAACTTCTTGCTAATGCTCACTGTGGTATCTTTATCGAGGAGGTCAAGAAGATTTAAGTTTTTCTTCAAATAAAGATGATTCACAGTACCTCTTTTCTTTTTTTGAAGGTTTTACTTATTTGACAGAGAGAGCACATACGCACAAGCAGGGGGAAGGACAAGCAGAGGGAGGAGGCTCCCCACTGAGCAGAGAGCCTGACATGGGGCTCTATCCCAGGACCCCGGGATCATGACTTGAGCCAAAAGCAGATGTTTAACCAACTGAGCCACCTAGGCGTCCCCACAGTACCTCTTTTCTAGAAATTTCTACATACATACTCTGCTTACCATAACATTGCATCTTGAATATGGAAAATATGCTGGTTTTTCTAGAGTAGGTTCAACACTTCCCTGTACATCATACACAACCAGAGATGAGAAGGACAGTATAGATAACAGCGCCTGTGTTTTAAATTGCTTCTCATGTATATGAGTTTTTCTCAAACAAGCTGTAATCATCACAAGAACCCTATCTTCTATTTACTTAAACCTGACAAGGCTTCATAATGGATGAATAAACAAAATGTATTTACATATATATCAATGGGATATTATTTAGCCTTTAAAAGGAAGGAAATTTTGACACGTGCTATGAGAATCTTAAAGACATTATGCTAAGTGAAACAAGGCAGTCACAAAAGGTCAAATATTGTATAACTTATTGTAGAATTCAACTTATGAGGTTCCTGGATTAGCCAGATCCATATTCAACTCAAATTAGAAAGTAGAATGGTGGCTGCAATGGGCTGGGGCAGAAGAGAAAGGGGCGCTCAGGCTTAACAGAGAACTTCCGCGGGGGAAGGTGCCAAAGTGCCGCCAATGCACAGCGGTGACAGCTAGATGACACCGGATTTACCGAACACCACAAATCTGTAAGCTTTACAAAGAGTTACAATGGTAGAGTTGTATTTTACCATAATTTTTTTAGAACTTAAAAAAACAAGACTTCATAAGGTTCCACCAGCTTAGAAAAGACCTACACCCGCGTGGTGCAGCACAGAGGCCACCAGCCACATGTGACCACTGAACGTCTGAACTGTGGCTAGTCCAAATGCAGACATGCCGGCATCAGATTTTGAACTTAGAACAAAGAAAGGAATGTAAGATACTTAATTTTTAAAACTGATTACATGTTGAAATCATCATATACATAGTAATTTCACTACTTTTTACATTTTTTTCCTTAGCATGGTTACGTATTTTTCAAATAATGTATGTGTCTCATGTTCTATTTCTCTTGGACAGTGCTGGTCCACACAAAGCTCCCAGGCCTTGGAATGTATGCTCCCAAGGAGGCTCCAGTCGGGAGGCCAGAGCATGAAAGCAACATCCACAGCACCCAACCCCACCATCTCCTTCCTGCCCTCACTGGGCCAATAGGATTCGGCAGTCCTGTTCCCGCTGAGACAGCAACTAGGTGATCCTTAGGCCCACTACTGAGTAAAGGAACCCAGCTGAGTAAAGTGAAAGCACCTGACCTGACCTAGGCAACTGAATTTCTTCTCCATTCATGCTCCAATTTTCATAGGCCCCTCCTTTTCTGAACAAAGAAGAGAATAAAGGTTTGGTGGAAGAGTTTATCATCCAATACAACCAACTTCTTTCTAGTCCATTTTTAAGGCACTAATTTCATCCATTTCTAGTCATCCTTCTCCCCTAACTACCCTCTCCAAATAAAAACCAGCAGCATAAATTTCAACCATTCACAAATTCAAGAAACATACAAGGAAAAGGCCTAGAGCAACAATAATACTAAAAGCTGATCAATACAGGCTACCCACCGTTGTAAGCAACTTTCATCTAGAAACTAATTTACTTCTCACAACAATCCTATGAAATAAGTACTATTTTTAAGATTTTTATTTATTTATTTGACAGCGAGAGATCACAAGTAGGCAGAGAGGCAGGTGGGGTGGCGGAGGGCAGGCTCCCCCCCAAGCAGAGAGCCCGATGTGGGCCTTAATCCCAGGACCCTGAGATCACGACCTGAGCCGAAGGCAGAGGCTTAACCCACTGAGCCACTCAGGTGCCCAAAATAAGTACTATTATTTATAAACAGAAAAATGGAAACAATGAGAGATTAAGTAATTTGCCCACCACATGGGCATTAAGTAGAGGGCCCAGATTTGAACCCAGGAAGTCGGACTATAGACTCTGCTCTTGACAACATGCTACTCACCTTCCAGACCAAAGTAAATTAGTTACATATTTTTAAAATGTTTAATATACCTTTAACCATTTGCTCCAGATTTTCCAAATAAAATTTATATTGGCTAACCAGGCCTTCTTCAAATTCTCTTAACTTCTGGGTTTCTTTGCGGATCTGAAAAAATCAGAAAGACCACTCATTTTTTTAAATCAAAATATCAAAATCCTTAAATTAGCACAAAATGTGAGTGCATAGTATATACCCAGTCCTACAAAAACAAACCAAAAACCCTACTATTTCTCCCATCCCTACCTCTCCAAAATGTTCAGCTTATTTTGTACAGTAATTGTTTTCTATCATTACCTTGGTAGATTTTTCTGCCTCTGTGAGGGGTCGTATTTTATATGAAGGAGTAATGTCTTTAAATAACTCCAACAGGGAAATTACCACCAGCTTTCGAACAGTAACAGCCACATCAGGATCCTGTTCCATCAGCATGGAACGCAGTTCTTTCAATTTTTTAATCTGTTAAAGAAATAAAGAACTTGGAAGGGCAGAGAAATGACTGCAAAACAATTATGAACAAAAGACAATAGCCTCACATCTGGCACAAGTGGAATCCATGCAGTGACTCACAGAGTTTAGTCATACACAACTCCAGCTACGACTCACATTACCAAAAGATAAATCATCAAAGCCAATCTTATCTTTGGTAAATAGAAGATACAGACTTTTCAAAAAGTTTAAATTTATTAATATACCTACTCTTTGAAATTTTTTTTACTGGGTTTTCTTAAAAGCATGTGCCTCTTAATTTTTTTTTTTTTGAAATTAAAATGTCATATACACCAAATATATTCATCACATATACAGAAGTTAATCAGGAATTTATAAGTAGAATGTATATACATTAGCCTCAACAAGACTCGTACAAAAATCATTTGTATGAAGTAATGCTGAAGTAAAAAACAGTTCAATGAATGTCCTTGCTTTGATGAACAATTGCCTGCTAGGTATCTTGAGAAGAAATCCTCTGGTTAGTCAGCAACATCTGCTGCAGCAGGGCTAGGATCAATATGCTCCCACCTATTCGCTAGCACTAACTCATGGGAGTATGAGGCTCCAGAGCTGGAAGACCCAGATTCTAATCCAGCAACTGTTGAAATCATAACAAATTTACTTGAATTTTTAGGGCTCAATTTTTCAGTAAGATCAACAGTTCTTGTCTTTATGGTTTTATAATGATTAAATGAGATGATAGAGGTGAGATATATTCCAAATTTCCCTCCCTAATTCTGCTCCAGACTTTCCCTTCGCTTTGTTAAGAAAGAACAAGTACCACTCCAAAACGTACCCAGATGCATTTTTTTCTACAAAAGTAAATAATACTGTTCAATAAACAAATAAACAAAGGTAAATAATACTGTTCAATAAACAGTATATTCACAGTAGGATGACAGGAACACCAACATTAACAGGAACAGTAGTACTACTTTACAAGACTTCATGTATATTTGATTATTTAACCCTTACAACAAAGTTTTAAAATAGGTACCATTCTCTTTTTAGATAAAGAAAATGAGTCTTGAGTAAAAGGACTTACCCAAAGTCTAACAGACAGTACTCCAGGTTTCTGAAGTCCACGTGTTCTAACCATGACCATCTTCACCACTGTTCCATGGCCCACTGATCATTATAATTCTGATCTATTTCACTTAACACATTTTGCACTTACAAGTACTCCTGAACTAATCCCACTGACTTTTGTGTAGCACGTTCCTTATTAAAAATCCCATCAGTCAAGCAAATTTGCAAGTAAGTTCCTTTTCCCTTGTCCAATTAATTTTTACACTTAGCACTTTCAGAGTTCTAACATTAAGTCAATATCCTCGTTTTAGCTTATTTATTTATTTATTTAAGAAAGAGAAAGAGAAGGGAGGTAATAGAGGGGGAGGGAGAGAGAGAGAATCTTATGTAGGCTCCACGCCCAGCGCAGAGCTAGATCCACGATCCTGTGCCATGACCTGAGCTAAAATCAAGAGTTCCACACTTAACTGACCAAGCCACACAGGAGCCCCTCAATACCTTCATTTAGAGAAGACGAAAATAAGACTCAAGAGAGTTTAAGTGACTTTTCTTAAGATTACAGAAAAAATTAAGTTCAGATGTAGGACTACGTTTAGGTTCTTTCTACTCTTTTTCTTTTTTTCCAAGATTTTATATATTTTACAGAGAGACCACAAGCAGAGGGTAAAGTAGGCAGAGAGAGGTAGAAGCAGGTTCTCCATGGAGCAGGGAGCCCTGACATGGGCCTCGATCCCAGGACCCTGAGATCATGACCTGAGCTGAAGGCAAATGTTTAACCAACTGAGCCACCCAGGTACCCCAAAGTTCTGTCTACTCTTATTCTACCTCAGTCACTGTATTTTATTGCTTTTCCTTTCTGTATATGCTTATAGGTAGTAAAGGAATCTTACAATATTAGACATTTGTACTATATCTAATATGAAAAGCTCAAAGAAATTAGTACTACTTACATTACTTTCTGGGTCTGATAATATGGCAGATGCCAAGGCTGCAATATGCATTTTCTTCTCCTGTAGTTTCTTCCTTCTCTCAATCAAATGTTCTTCTAATGTCAGTTCTCGAATGGGATCTTCAACGATTTCTGAAAGAGATTAGATATCCCCTCTTAAACATTTCTTTATTTACAAGTATCCAAGAACCTTTATCAATACAATATTTTCTATAGTGATAGATAATAATGATGGTAACTTTTACTGAGTACTTGTCACGGGTCAAGATTACTACATATGATCCTCTCAAAAATGCTATGACGCAGGTACAATCATATCCATTTCATACACAGAAAATGAGGCAAAGGGAGTGTAACTTGCTTATACTCATAAGTCTGGTAGAAATGGAATTCAAAACTCAGGTAGTCTGACTCGAGAGCTCATATTCTTAACTACTATGCTAATAAACTTATAATAACTGCCATGAATTGGGGCACCTGGGTGGCTCAGTGGGTTACAGTCTCTGCCTTCGGCTCAGGTCATGATCCCAGGGTCTATGAGCCCCGCATCGGGCTCTCTGCTTGGCAGGGAGCCTGCTTCCTCCTCTTTCTCTCTCTCTCTGCCTGCCTCTCTGCCTACTTGTAATCTCTGTCTGTCAAATAAATAAATAAAATCTTTAAATATATATATATATAATAATAATAATTGCCATGAATTACAGGAAAAAGCAAACTGATTTTGTTTTTTTTTAAAAGTACAGTACAGTCTCGGGGCGCCTGGGTGGCTCAGTGGGTTAAGCCACTGCCTTCGGCTCAGGTCGTGATCTCAGGGTCCTGGGATCGAGTCCCACATCGGGCTCTCTGCTCAGCAGGGAGCCTGCTTCCTTCTCTCTCTCTCTCTCTCTCTCTCTCTGCCTGCCTCTCAGTGTACTTGTAATTTCTCTCTGTCAAATAAATAAATAAAATCTTAAAAAAAAAAAAAAAGTACAGTACAGTCTCCCTTGCTTTCAACTCTCTGCAGTCCTTTGCACTTCAGAACATATGTCAATCTTAAGAAATTGATAGAGAACTAGATCTAATCAATACACAAGCATAATCTCTAATAAGCCTATGAAGGATGACTGAAAACAACTGGTTGACCTGTAATCTCATTTATACCATTAATGAGGTTTGCTAAGCTAAAGTAAAATTTAACTAGGTTGTTCTACGGCAAACTCCAAACAAATATAATGTCAAACCATATATTCTTTCAGTTTAACTTTGATTGCAACTGTCTTACCTATTAGAAACCCACCTTCAATTATCTAAGATAGACATACATAACTGCTCTAAGAAAGAAGTGAAATGATTTCATATCACAGAATCAATTTGTAATTTAAAGCTAAAAAGTTAATATTTATAAGTAGGTCCTTCCCTTAAAATTAAGAAGAATTCAAAATGGTAATAATTTACAAGACTCTTCATGCATGCCTAGACATTACAAACATAACTGCATAAAATTTTCCATAATAAAGAGCAACAAGGAATCAAATTCCACAAGGTAAGACTTTCAACATGTGGGAAAATGTTCAAAATGACCTTGAAATGACCAGTAATTTAAAATGCACATTTCAGACTTTATCTAAAATTAAGTTACATTTATTACTAGGCAAAAAAGGTAATTCTCAATTAACAATTTAGTAACTTCAAAAATGCATTCCATTACCTTCCTCAAGTTCCAGCTCTTCTTCTTCCTCTTCATCTTGCTTACTGTCTATAACTGTATGGAAAACACGTATATTTATAAAATCTGAGCGCTTGCTTCGGCAGCACATATACTAAAAACTCTGACAATATACTTAAGTGATAAAAATACAGAGAGAAAAGCAGGAAAGTGATTACCATAAAACTCTGGAAAGTAGTTAATTTTGTGAGGAGGAAGCAATTAATGATTGAGGGGATCAAAAAGGAAGTTTCTGGGTGCTGGCAGCATTTATATCTTGCCCAGATAGCAGTTTTATGGGTGTGTTTTTTGTGATAAACCACATAACTTTGCAAGGCAACTCTGATTTCTAGACTTTTGTGTATTTTACTTCACAAGAAAAAGATAAGAAAATGTAAGAAAAAAAGGTTAATAAAGGATAACTAATATTCTAATTATAGAAACAAGAGTATTTGGTGAAAAAAAACCTCTGAAAAGAAAATCACCTCAACATTGCAGCCTCAGCTATACTGACACAACAGATATGGGAGATAACCATCTGTATTTCTGGCCAAAATCATCAAGCTTGCTATATGACTAACTGCAGCGACCTCCTATTTTGTAGGTAAAAGCAAAAAATAAAATTAGATCTCGAGTGAAAAAAAAAAAAGTGATGATATTAGTAAAGAGCTACAATGTTTACTAATACAGAGGCTGACTGATTAGATTCACCTGGCTTCTCCCTGGTCTGTGGGATTATACCACTTTTATCCTTGATAGGAAGTAAGTGAATCAGTTCCTTTTCTGGTGCAGTTTGCAGAGTTCTTGGTATTTTTTCATATTTATCTATAACACGCTCATGCTTTCGTTTCTTGACGTGAACAGGTTCACTGCAGGAAAGAAAAATTCCAGTTTTAGTGTATTTACAAAGGAATCTAGAGATTATTTTAAAAGTATAGAAAAGTAAACTACTAGCCAAACCTCCAATAGGTATATAGAAAATAAAAAATAAAAAATAAAAAAATCAGTACATAGATACTAGCACCAGACCAGGCACATAGTAGGCACTCAAATTAACTAAATGAATAGAAGAATCGTACAGTCTCCCCCGAAGACTACAACTACCTTCAGATACAAAAGAGAAGTGAAAGCTACAGCAGATTCTTTTTGAAAACTATTCCACAAAGCTAAGGGTGACATCATGCTGTTTTACTTTCCCAAAAACCCTGAAACTATTGCATGGACTTCAGAGTTATTAAGATCTAGGTTTAAACTGCAGATCCACTAGTTGTGACTGCAGGAAGCATCGGTTTCCTCTGTAAATGGGAATAATATGTCCCCAACAGGGTAACAAGGACTGAAATCATAGCCATTAGGAACTCAGGACTGTTCTGTCGATTCCCCAGAGAACTACATTCTTCCCCCAGGACACTCTACTTCACTATTCAGACTCAAAAGATATACACTAAATAAAATCAGTTTGCTTTGGTCATGAACTTCCTTTATTTAGGAAATAAACTGAGTTACTCTCTTAGGCTCCGAGCTGAACATCTTGCACTACTACTACTAACCACCTAACTAAAATTCAGAATCAAGTTTTTAATACTGAAAGGATGTCAATGTTTATAATCTAAAGGAAGTATTACCTAGAAGAAAGATCTCTTGTTAGAAAAGATGCTCTTTGTCCTAAGTCTCTCATTAACTGCAAGTCATCTGCATCCATCATATCCAAAGGAAGGGCTTCCTCTTCTTCTTCCTCTTCCCTCTCAATCCTTTTACCTGTCCCAACAACAAAAACAAAGTCAGAAACTGGTATTTCAGGTATAGAACTCTGTGTTTTTGTGTTCATAAGAGGAAAGTTTATGCTTTTCTAGTACAGTCAGCCTGGTGTTTCTAAAGAGGAGCACTAAAGACATGCTGGGCCAGACAGCTCTTTGTTCTACCTGGATGTCTTAAGCTAGGCAAAATGCTAGCATCTCCAACCCCTGAAAACTAAATGTCAGGAGCCTTCGCAGGTCACTGTCGCAACCAAAAAATAAAATGCCTCCACACAGTCTGCAATGTCTTTCTGAGCATGTGAGAACCGATGACTAGCTGCTTCACTCCTTTTTTTTTTAAAGATTTTTTTTTTTTTTTTTAATCAGAGAAGAGAGAGGGAGAGAGAGCGAGCACAGGCAGACAGAATGGCAGGCAGAGGCAGAGGAAGAAGCAGGCTCCCTGCTGAGCAAGGAGCCCAATGTGGGACTCGATCCCAGGATGCCGGGATCATGACCCGAGCCGAAGGCAGCTGCTTAACCAACTGAGCCACCCAGGCGTACCTGCTTCACTCCTTCTGATCCCCGCTGACTTCCTTTCCACTTCAGCCACCCCCTCTGCAATCCGCATCCCAAACCTTGGTGCTCACCCCAGGCCTTGACCACAACAGTTTGTCCTTCTAGGTCTCATCTGGTTACTTCCATTGCATTTCTGTGACCCATATATAGGTCTTCTATCCTCTGACCACTCTACTTCTATCTTCCATTGTGTTCTACACTCCGAACTTCCACTGCATGGTTATCATTTCAACTGCCCTCTTGCCAATATCCTCAAACCCTTCTATGGTTTACGCACTTACATCTAACAAAACCCCAACCGATCACTCCATCTTCTGTCTGTCCCTCATTCTCTTTCTCTTTTTTAATATAAAAATGAATGTCGACTAAGTGCCAAGCAGTGCCTTAGCAGTTGGTAAGGATTCAACCATGAACAAGACAATCTTAGTTCCTTAACAGAACCTATAATTCTCCCTGACTCCTATAACACTAGTAAATATACAAAGGTACACACTGCATAGAAAAGAACCCCTACCTACTTTAAGTGAGCTTCCCATTTCTCAACAGTGACCAGCAGCTGGTTTATTTCGCTGATCAGCTTTCTCTCTTCCTTAGACTTCTCAAATCTTGTCTCTATCATCACACTTCTATCCCATCACCTGCCTCACTTCGTAATCCTCCGAGGATCTAGCTTTCTCTGTCACTGAGAAAAGAAAAGCCAGAAGCTAGAAACTCCTGCAATTTCCCACATTGAATTCAACAACATCGGCCTCCATCCCTTCTGTTTTCCTTCTCTTAACTCTGTAAGAATGCCCCTCCTCCTGGGCTCTGGATCTCAGAACTTCTTACCTTCTCTTATCTTATTCTATCATTTAAGCCCTCTCTCCCTTGTACCTTCAAACTGTCTAGTCCATTAAATTCTTTATATCAGCATTTTAAGACAGTCAAGTCATTCTCCAGTGGGCAATTTGTCAACCTTCGCTTCATAGATCATGTAGATCACACTGATGGACTATAGCTCTGTCAGTCTTAACAGCTGTATAGTATTCCACCATAAGCAACATTATGTCACTTAATATTTCCTGTTGATGAACATCTTATTTTCAATTTTTGATCATTATTAATAACGTTTTTTATTATTATTTTATTATTTTTTGTTATTATTAACATTGAAATGAGCATACTTGGAAATATATTCTTGGCAAATATTTTCAAATATAATCATAGACTGAATTCCTAACAGTAAGACTGTTAGGTCAAAGGAAAAGAATTATCTGAAAATCTTTTTGTGATACTGTATTTGAGTTTATATATATATTTTTATTCAAATGGTATAAGCAACTCATACATGTGGCAAAAGTCTATAATTTCAAGTGAGTGAAAGTATCAATACACACTACTTTTCACCTTTTTTTTTAAATTAACTATTTCGTAGACTATTTTATGTTGAGACAAAAAGAATTTCCTTCTTTCTTTAAACATCCTTCTGATTTCTAACACTGTACAGTTCTGGTTTTCTTCCTAATTCTCCGGCTCCTCCTCAAACCTCATTACATCACATTATTCTTCCACCCATTCCTTAAACGCTGGGTTCCTTAAAATTCTTTCTTGACTCTCTTGTTCTCACACTACACAGTCTTCACATTGACTTTACCAAGTCTAAAGCTTCAATTACCATCTACGTAAAGATAATTCCCAAAGCTGTTCTCTCTAACTCAGATACTCATACCTTACCGCCTGATAGACTTCATTTAGATGCTCAGCATATAAAAATAAGTATTTTACTTTTTATATATAATTATAACATATCACATTTTTAAAAATTCCACTGAAATTTAGATAGAAAAGATCTTAAAAAGCATGTAACTCAAGCAACATTTCTTTTTTAAACAGATTAAGTACCTGGAGATCAAGTGACCAACTAAGGCCTCTTTGCTAATAACAAAATTAAGGCAAAAACCCAAGTTTTCCCACTTCCAGTCCAACCACCTTTTTATACATCACAATAATATGTAGCCAAGAGATCAAACTAAATAGGTCAGACTTAAGAAAATGAGATATACATAGGAAGACTTAAGTCAGGTACGATCAAATATAAATACCCTGAAAGTACCAGAACATTGTAGAGGAACCGGTCTGACTCAAAATGGTCAGAATCCTTACCCGTTTTGAGTACTTGGGAGTTCTTCGATAGTTTTCCAAAAGATAACCCTGACAGTTACAGCTCAATTTCACTCCAAGTTTCCACATGAAAGCCGAAGCTGAGAAAACTAAGTGACCCTTGGCAACACTGTCAAGGATGCCCCAGAGAAAGGCTATGTTCTTACCTAAGCTGACTGCCAGTGAATGAGAAAGTGGCAGCTCTGGCTTGTTTCCCAACAGTTATTTACACATCTACTCTCACTCTGTTTTCCCAAGTATTCTATCTTCAGACCTGCTTTCTAAACAAACTAAAAGCAGAGACTCGCTCTCTCACAGTGAATACCATCCTGTAATGTTTTCTCACACGGACTGTGATAAAGCACATCGGACTACTACCCTTACTTACTCTTGGGAAGATCTGGAAACAAGACTGATTACTAGAAAGCAATGTTATTTCATGAACATTTTAGGACAAATCAAGAGAAACTACAGGACATGAATGCTTTCGCAATTACCTGGTCGTATTTTCTTTGGGTCCTCCAGTGGCATCGGTTTCTTAGACACAGCATCTTTTACAGCTTGTCTTAGTTTCCTCTGTTCTTTCCGGTACTTCTTGAGAGTGCTTTGTTGTTTAAATTGCTTATTTTTTAGCTTGTTTTCAAGTTTGACTTTACTAGTTTTTAGTAACTTCCGAAAGCTTGGGACCTGTTTTTTATTTCTTCTCTAGAAAACAACAAGAGTACAGCATACCAGAAATTTAAACTGCAAACCCAGAACAAAATGCTGTCTTTAAAGTAAGTGACATTCGGGGCGCCTGGGTGGCTCAGTGGATTAAAGCCTCTGCCTTCGGCTGGGGTCATGATCCCAGGGTCCTGCGATCGAACCTCACGTCGGGCTCTCTGCTCTGCAGGGAGCCTGCTTCCTGCTCTCTCTCTCTCTCTCTCTCTCTCTCTCTCTGCCTGCCTCTCTGCCTACTTGTGATCTCTGTCAAATAAATAAATAAAATCTTAAAAAAAAAATAAAGTAAGTGACATTCATATATCGTGTTACTGCTTGCTAAGTCCTCCAACATATTTGATTCCAACAGCCTCGTTAAGCAGTGATTGCTGCTACCTTCAAGTAACTGATGACAAAGCTAAGGCTGAGAGAGATTATATGACTTGTCAAAGACTCTTAAACTAAGGAGGGCAAACGGAATTAGGATCTGTGGGTTTCGACGCTTGCTGGTAACCTGTAATTGAGAAATTCAAATCCCAGCTCTTTTTCTTTGAGAAGCGGGGCAAATCACTTACTTTCTTATCCCCACACCCGTCAGGGGAAAAAAATGGACTCAACCTGCGTCCCATGACTCACATTATAAACTCGCTGGGAGCAGGACCCTGCCACATTTCTAAAATAAAGGATTCGAAAGATGGTCTCGAAGAACCCTTTCATGTCCGACACCCTACAGAGAGAAGACTCCGTGCTTGTATCATCGCGGCCTCCTGAAGCCGAGCGCGAGCACAGTAGGCGATCCCGATCTAAGTGCCGGGAGGCTGGCAGCGCACAGAAGGGAGGGAGCCCCGAATCCAAGCCACCGCCCCCTATACAAGGTCAAAAACTCGCCGAAAAGCTACACCAGGGGGCCTAAGCCGCGGAGATCGGGCTCCTCAAGACACTTACCGCTTTCATCCTTAAATATGATGAGTCCCAATCCTACAGCTTCCCCGGGGATAAATGTAATCCAGGGATCGCAAGGCTGTAACTAACACACGTGCCCAAAGCCCTAAACTGCGCCAGGCGGAAGCTACCTTTGGCCCCTCCCCATCCTCCGCCGCCGGAAATAGAAGTGGGACTTCCGCGCCCAGACTCGGCCGCGCGCCCTCTCGCGGCACCGAGCGGGTGGCGCGCCGGTGAACGCGCCTGTGAACGTGCGGTGTCCCTGAGCCGCGCTTGCCGAAGGCGGGTGGCCCCCGGGCAACTTCATAAGGTCTGTGATTCCTGTCCTGTCGCCCATCTTCCTTTAAAGTCCTGGGGAAGTCGGGCTCCACCTTTCAGGACGAAAGGGCTTGCTTTTTATCAGTCACCTCCCAGCACATCGTGCCTCTCCTCACGCAGCGTCTCTCATCTTTCTGTCAGAGATACTGACCTTTGCAGTTGGTTTTCTTCCGTCGAGGCTTGAGGGCAGGAAAGGCGTACTCCTTTTGTGTCATGCCTGCCCCCTCCACGGGCTCTCTGGGCGTGTTTGTGGAATGGCGAATGACTTCTCACGACCTTCCGGAACTCGAAAGTCTCTCAATTCTTTTTTTTTTTTTTTAAGATTTTATTTATTTATTTGACAGAGAGAGATCACAAGTAGGCAGTGAGGCAGGCAGAGAGAGAGGGAAGCAAACTCCCTGCTGAGCAGAGGGGCCTTTGCGGGACTGGATCCCAGGAGTCCAGGATCATGACCTCAGCCGAAGGCAGAGCCTTACCCCACTGAGGTACCCAGGCGCCCGTGGAAAGTATCTTAATTCTCAATATTTTATTCTGAAACGTTTCTTGTTGTCATTTCAACCATTGTCTGATAAAGAGGTATGTCGGTGAGACTCTGCATTTCAATATTTTGCAACTATTACCTGTGTGTAAATTTTTGTCTGATTAATTCCAGCAAAGTCATTAATTCCAACAGGAAGATGTAGGTACTGCAAAAATATAGTTTTCAAAATGTTTGTCCCTCAAGGACCTTTTTTTTTTTTTTCCTGAATAAGGATTTCACTCCAGTTTATTTTTTAAAGAAGTAAAGCCTGTGATTCTTGAGCACACCTCCCAACGGACTTAACGACCCCAGCAGCCCTAAGCCAGGTGGGAAAAGCTGGAGAGAGAGGCCCAGAAGTGTGAGCTTCCTGGTGGGTGTTAGTGTTAAATAGATTGGGAAGAAAACTGCCAGTTTCTGGGTTCCCCTTCAGAGACCAGGAATCCCATCCTATCTGGAATGATTTCCCTCCCTTCCAAGTTCACCAGTTTGGCCCGTTGTTCTCTGTCCTTCCACGTATACTCAGAAACAGCAGAGCCTGTCCCACCGGAGTATTACTTCATCAAACAAACTGAAAACATTACGCTGTGCTCTTCCCATGTGCCAAAATCCCTTACCAAACAGCAATTTATCTCTGGTCACTCCCATCCTTCCAGCCTTCCCTCCAGTCTCTCCACGGGTGAGGCATCCCCACTTCCATTCAAAACCAGTTTTTCTCCCAACTTTATCAGACTCCTGTACCACTAATTACCACTTCTCTGTTTTCCTTCTCCCTTGGATCCTTCCCCTCAACCCATTAGCACATTCAAATCTCTTCCATAACTTTCTTTCTAATGAAAATCTTTTTTTTTTATTTATTTACTTATTTGAGATAGAGAGAGAAGGAATGAGTAGAGGGGAAGGGCAGAAGGAGAGGGAGAAGCAGATGCCCCGCTGAGCAGAGAGTCTGATGCCAGACTCCATCCCAGGACCCTGGGATCATGACCTGAGCTGAAGGCAGACACAAGCAACTGAGTCACCCAGGCGCCCCTGACTCTATCTCCCTTTTAGTTACTGTTTCATTTTCCTCCTTTCCTGCTTCTCCTTATTTAAAAAACAAAAACAAAAAAACTGGTATTCCGATGTCTTCACTTCCTCTTTTCTGTTATCATAGCCCAAGTTTGGGCTAGCTTCTTGAGGAATTAAATCATATGTTTGGCCCTTTCAAGTTTATAATCAGCTTGAATCCCTAGATCATTTTGCAACAACTGTTGCCAATCTAAATCCCTCCCATCTTGAATTTGAGCAATTATTTGAACATAAACTTAAAAATGGAAGTTTACATGATTTCTACTAAACATGTTAAGCCTCTGCCTTTGGCTCCGCTCAGATCATGATCTCAGGGTCCTGGGATGGAGCCCCCTCATCAGGCTCTCTGCTCAGCAGGGAACCTGCTCCCCACCCTCTCTCTGCGTGCCTCTCTGCCTACTTGTGATCTCTCTATGTCAAATAAATAAATAAAATCTTTAATGGCTTCTCAATTCTATGTTCTCCAGCTTTGTGTCATTTCCCACTAGTTCAACCCACTGCTAAACTCAGGGTTTTGGGCCTTCTTGGATCCTCCAGAGCTTTCCTGAACATTTGGGCTAAGAGAGGTCACTGGGCTACCCCAAACTATCTTCACAAGTATTATGTGCAGAGATTCCTATGAGCCCTTTAGAGCAGTCTATTAAGAACCCATCTAGATCTGCCAACATTCCACTGTCACTCTCATTGGGGTCATTAAAAACCTCCAAATTGTTTTTCTAAGTATGCACTAAGCTATATCATTTCTTTTTACTCTTTTTTTTTTTTTAACCTCACTAGTTCTCTACTACATTTGATGCTACACATTTCTTCTTTCTCATATTACAGTGTCAGTGTCCTTAGCTTTCCTAACAACCTCTTCCCTGGGTTCTTGTCCTACCTCCATTCTTTCTTCCTCTTGCTTTTTCAGTGTAGGTGATTCTCAGGGTTCTGGCCTGGGCCCACTTTTCTACTTCTCATTCTACTTGCTCTTCCAGTGTGATCTCATTCATCTACATATTGCAAAAAGATTTCCAAGTCTTTTGTCCAGTCCATACCTCTCCCTCCAAGCTTCCTTGTCATAGCTACCTCCTTCTGGACATCCCCACATGGTTACCATGGAACTTCAAATCACCATGCTCAAAACCAAACTATTTTCTTCCCTGGGGCCTCTTCCAATATTCCCTATTTTATTCATTTACCCACAGCTAGAATTCCAATACTCCAGAGATCTTGGGATACAAGCTAGGGCTTTCTTGGCCATTCTCTATAATAAACTGATTTTTTGAATGTCACTAAATAGGCATAGAACAGTAAGACTTCTGGTGTTCCTGTCCCACAAGATAATTCATATAAGTTGTAACAAGGGACCTTGAAACTAAAAGCACAAAATGGCTCAAAAGAGATGTTGTATTTCCTAAAGAGGAATTACTTTATGGTGCCAAATTATAAATGTAAATCTCCAAAATTCAGACATCAAGAATTTAAAAATATATATGTCAGGGGGCGCCTGGGTGGCTCAGTGGGTTTAAGCCTCTGCCTTCGGCTCAGGTCGTGATCCCAGTGTCCTGAGATGGAGCCCCGCATCCGGTTCTCCGTTCAGTGGGAGCCTGCTTCCTCCTCTCTCTGCCTGCCTCTCTGCCCACTTGTGATCTGTCTGTCAAATAAATAAATAAAATCTTAAAAAAAAAAAACAAAGAAAATACATATGTCAGGACCTCTTCCTTTAGTAATGTCAAAATATAGTTGAAAAAAATGTATATATATAGTTGAGAAAGATAATTATGCATGACCAAACAGAGATTAATAGAAGAGTTTGTAGGGGCATCTGGGTGGCTCGGTCAGTTAAGCATCTGCCTTTGACTCAGGTCATAATCCAAGGGTCCTGGGATAGAGCCTCCGTAGCATCAGGCTCCCTGCTCAGCACTTTGCCTGCCACTATCCCTGCTTATGCTCTCAGTCAAATAAATAAAGAAATATTTTTTGAAAAGTAGAAGAGATTTATAGGTGCTAAAAGAAAAAAAAAAAGCTTGGGAAGAAATGACAGAGCACTGTATACTTAAATGGACACTTATAAAAAGGACAAAGTTCAGGGATGCCTGGGTGGCTCAGTTGGTTAAGCAGCTGCCTTCGGCTCAGGTCATGATCCCAGCGTCCTGGGATGGAGTCCCATATCGGGCTCCTTGCTCGGCAGGGAGCCTGCTTCTCCCTCTGCCTCTGCCTGCCTCTCTGTCTGCCTGTGCTCACTCTCTCTCTCTCTCTCTATCTCTGACAAATAAATAAATAAAATCTTTTAAAAAAAAAAAAAAAGGACAAAGTTCATATAGAAGGGATAATGCTTTCTGAGGAAGATCACACAGGTAATGCAAATAATTTTCATTGTGGCCCATCAGGAAATGAAGTTAAAATAGCTAATAGCAATAATTACAGCTAATGATTAATTATGGAATTAAAATTCTAAACAAAAGACTGATGCCAAAAAAATAATAATCTAGCAAGTTTTGTTGGTGTCCCGTCAACATCCTCTCAGCACTTACTTCACACATGCAGAAAAACGTCCTCTTTAAGTGTTTACAATTTTTAACCTAAAGACTTTTTCATGAACCCTGCAAAATAGGTCAGAAGTGCCAAAGAATTTTGACTCCTGAGAGCAGTCTTCAACCAGTGATAAATTGAAGTTGAAGGATAAATTGTGGAAGGCTGAAAAATGTCCTCCAAAATATTTGGCCCTAAGCCCTAAAGCCTGTGAATATTACCTCATATGGCCAAAGGTGTGAATAAGGATCTTGAGATGGGGAGATTATCCTGGACTATCCAGGTAGGCTCCAAATGGAATTACATGTGTCTGTATATAAGCTTGGAGGAGAGAGATTAGAAGAGGAAAAGGCATTGTGACTACAGAGCAGAGATTGTAGTAATGTAGCCACAAATCAAGTAATGCCCCAGCACCAGAAAGGGCAAGAGGCAAGAGACAGATCCTCCCCGAGATCCTCTGGAGGGAACACAACCCTGCTGACAGCTTGATATCAGTGATAATGATTTCTGATTTCTGATCTCAACTGGTGAGAGAGAGTTTTGTAGGCACCTGACTGGTTCAGTCGGTAGAACCTGAGACTCTGGATCTCAGAGTTGTAGGCTTGAGCCTCACATTGCCTCACATTGGGTGTAGAGATTCCTTTAAAAAAAATAAAAAATAAAAAATAACTTAAAAAAACTTCTGTTGTCTTCAACCACCAAATCTGTGACAATTTGTCACAACAGCCATCAAAAACTAATACACTAGTATTTACACTAATCAGCATGCTAATGTTCTCATTCCACAGAAGTAGGATGTCTCTGAGGCATCTTCCACATTGTCTCCCAGAGATCCACGGAAGGAATGAGCTCCACCTACAAAGCTGACCTACTCATCAGCCTACTCTTTCATAGTCCTTTTCTTCCCCATCTCACTTCCCCACCCCTCTATCAGTGGTCTCTGGACTCTTCTTTAAAATAAACCACTTATACTTAAATCCTTGTGTATTAGTTTTCTGGGGATGCCATAACAAAGTACCATAATTTGCATGACCATAACAAATTTATTCTCTCACAGTCTGGCGGCTGAAAGTTAGAAATAAAGGTGTTGGCACACAGTTGTTTCCTTTTTAGGGATCTGAGGGAGAATCTCTTCAGTGCTTCCCTCCTAGCTTCTGGTGACAGCTAAAAGCCCTAGGAATTCTTCAGCTTGTGAGTACAAGACTCTAGTCTCTGCCTCCATTCTTACATAGCATCCCCTTGTGTCTATGTCTTCACATGGCTGTCTTCCCCTCAGATTGGATTAAGGGCTCACGCTAATGACCTCATCTCAACCTAATTACATCTGCACAACCCCTGTTTCCAAATAAGATCACATCCATAAATACTGAAGGTTAAGATTTTATCATATTTTGGAGAGCAAACTATTCAACCCGTAAGACCTTGACTCAGGGTCAAATTCGGGGACCCCAACCTAAGACTTATCACTTATTAAACACTTTTTATGGTTCTCTAAGTATAAATTGTTTCATTTTATCCTCAATAATTTTATAAGATAAATATTAGCTCCATTTTAAAGTTAATGAATCTGAGGCTTAGATATGCTGTGACAAAGTCTGCATTTTACCAGGTGGGAAATGTAATAAAATGCTAGTTCCACCAGTGGGAGTACTTTTTCAGCAAAAGGGATCAAATGCCTTAAACTCTTTTTCTAATCTGCCATATTATAAAACAGGAAAAATTAAAGAGGATCTTCTTAGAGTTCTTTTCTTACTTAAGATTTTTGTTGATAAATTAAACTGATAACACATGACTTTCCTCTTGCTTGAATTAGTTGTTCAGAGCCAGTATTTATTCATTGCTTTCCAAAATGTCTAGGGAAGGGGAAGTAGATTCTGTGCACAATGTCGTGTATAGTTTCTAATAGTCCCTTTGGCAGCAACAGTTCCTCGCTCCCCGCCCCCCGCCCCCGTACCAGACTCTGCTAGGAGCTCTCTATGAAAGAATGTTTGTAAAACAAGGGCACTGTGTCTCTAGATCTCTATTCTAAAGCTGCTGGGAAGTATAGCTGAGCACGAAGGGACTATAGAGTAAAACTAATATCTAAAGTAACATGTAAGTCATCTCACACCTCCCACAACATACCCCTGCTTAATTGTAATATTCTCTATCACCCCTCTCACCAAAGTTCAAGTCCTCCCTCTGCTTGGAAATACCTCATTCGTGTACTTACCACATACACACAGAAGGAAGGCCTGCTTACGTGGCATTTTCCAAGTTGCTGCTGCACTCCGAGTGACAACTGTCACTCCAGAAAGAAGATAACAATCTGCCCCTAAGGACTCTCTTTCTTGGGCCCATTAGGGCAAAAGAGACTTTTTAATGTTCTATTTAGGACCTCTTAACACCCAGAAAAAAGGAAATTTGTGGCTCCTGGAGGTAGCAAAAATGGGAAGTGAAGGAGGGGAAGGATGTAACTGGAAGGGACAGGCTCCAAAATAGCTAGTTTTTAAAGATAATTTAAGGATGTATGCGTATATCATAGTAGAATTATAGTTTTAGTAATCGTATGAGTTGCCTATCTCTCCTTAATAAATTACTCTAAAACTTAGCAACTCAAAACAATAAACATTTATTATTTCACACAGTTTCTGTGGGTCTGCAATTTAAGAGTGGCTTAGCAAAATGTTTCTTGTTCTGGAAGTTGAAGTCTAAGTGTTGGTTAAGGCTGCACTCATCTGAAGACTTTAGTGAGACTCCAGGATTAACTTCTAAGATGGCTCACTTGAATGGCTCTTGGCAAAAGGCCTCAGTTCCTTATTGTCTGTTGGCAGGAAGCTTCAGTTTTTCATTGTGTGGCCATCTCCTTAGAGAACTGCTTCAGTATCTTCATGACAAAGCAGCTGGCTTCCCCCAAAGCAAGTTATCCAAGAGAGAGCAAGGGGAAAGCTCTAATGCCTTTTAAGATCTAGTCATATAGTGGTGTTTAAACCTAGTTACAGGTTTAAGTCACCCAGGAACTTTGGAAACGAAGAACACCCCATCCCACATAAACAAAATCAAATCTCTGAGGGTGATGCCTAAGCATTGGTGTTTTTTACTCTTTTTAAGCTACCCAGGTGACTCTAATACAGGCATGTTTGAGAATCCTGCGTGGGGCACTGATGCTCAGATGTAACTGCACGTTGGAATCACTTGGGGCGGGAATTGAAAACACCGATTCTATAGTCCTTTTATAGGGTAAATTTTGCTCCCCAATTCATATATTGAAATTCTACCCATAGAACCTCAGAATGTGACTATACTTGGAGATGGGTTCTTTTAGGAGGTCAAGTGAGGTCATTAGGGTAGGCCCTGGTCCTTATGAGGAGATCAGGATACAGGTTCAGAGATAAGACCATGTGAAGGAACGAGGAGGGAAAAACCACCCTCTACAAAGCCAAGAAGAGAAGCTTCAGAAGAAACCAACCTTGCAGGCGCCTTGATCTTTGATTTCTAGTCTTCAGAATCCTGAGAAAATAAATTGAAAAGAATAAATAAATAATCAGGAGCCACCCAGGCTCTGATACTTTGTTATGGCAGCCCTAGTGAACTAATACAGAATCCATCCTCAGAATTCTGATTTCATAGGCATGAATATGACTGGGGATCAGAACATTTTTAATGTTCTCAGGTGATTTAATGTGTGTCAGGGTTAAGAGTCCCTGCTTTAGGTATCCTGATGTTTTGACTTCACCTGTTTTTTTTTTTTTTTTTGAAGATTTTATTTATTTGTCAGAGAGAGAGAGAGAGTGAGCACAGGCAGACAGAGTGGCAGGCAGAGGGAGAAGCAGGCTTCCTGCTGAGCAAGGAGCCCAATGTGGGACTCGATCCCAGGATGCTGGGATCAGCCGCCCAACCAACTGAGCCACCCAGGCATCCCTGACTTCACCTGTTTAAAAAAAAAAAAAAAAGATCCGTTCTTGGAAGTCATCACCTCCGCTATTCAATTTGTTAGAAGTGAGTCACTTAATTCAGACCACATTCAATGATAGGGGAATGAGAGTTCACTTTTTGAAGGGAGAAGTATAAAAAAAAATTGTGGACACATTTAAAAATAATCAATGTTAATGGAGCACCAGATGACTCAGTTGGTTGATTTCAGCTCAAGTCATGATCTCAGGGTCCTGGGATTGAGCCCTGGGTGGGGCTTCATGCTCAGTGGGGAGTCTGCTTAAGGATTCTCTCTCTTTCTCTCTCTCCTACCTTCCCTCTCTCCCTCACCCTCTGCCTCTTCCCCGACTCACACTCTTTTTCTCTCTCTCAAATAAATAAGTAAATCGTTTTTTAAAAAATGAGTATTGGGTCCAATGAACATTTATTGAGCATTTTTACTAGGACCTGAGTGGGGCACTTGAATTAAAAAACAAATTATTTCCCTGCCACTCAGGAAATTGGAATTCAGCCTAAATTCAGCCTAAAGAAATTGGAATTTTTGTATAGGTAGGTAAGAGGCAATTTTTTGAACACAGGGCATTACAAGACTATAATAGTTTAAAGCTGAATGTTCATGAGGTGAGATGTAAATTGCAGACAATATGAGGGGCTGGTTTTCTTCTGAGCAGAGAAGAGAGGGTTATTTTGTAACCATGTGACTGCCCATTCTTGAAACTTTATAGGATCTGAACTGAGAAATGAGGAAGTACAGAAATGGTGATTCATTCCATCTTGTAATCCTTGACACCTGGGTCATTATTTTTTATCTACAAATAATATTTACTTGTTTGTTGAATTAAAAATTTTTAAAAGATATTATTTATTTGACACAGAGAGAGAGAGAGAGAGAGAGTGATCACAAGTAGGCAGAGAGGCAGGCAGAGGGAGTGGGGGAAGTAGGTTCCCTGCTGAGTAGAGAGCCCTATGTGGGGCTCAATCCCAGGACCCTGAGATCATGACCTGAGCTGAAGGCAGAGGCTTTAACCCACTGAGCCACCTGGGCGCCCCTGTTGAATTAAATTTATCTGATGAATTAAGATGAGTCCTAAGTATAGACTCAGGTACCCCATTTGATTTTTGTAAATTTTGATTGCTATGGTTTAGAATAATGTTTTCTATTAATTTACTTTTAACATGGTCAACTCTTTTCTCTAGAATTTAGAGCAATCACAGAGGCACAAACTCTTTGAGGCCCATGACCCATACTCTGCCAGTGGAATTATTGTGTTTGGTTAAAACAGTGTGGCGTGTGTGTGTGTGTGTGTGTGTGTGTGTGTGTGTGAGAGAGAGAGAGAGAGAGAGAGATTTTAAATTGATTTTTTAATGCTTTTAGGTGGAAGAAACAGTCAGTATGCATTCCCTTGTTCCTTACTACTTCCTGTTGTCTAATACCCATCAGCCATACTGGTCCCTAAAGGCTTCAGTGTGAGACCCAGGCACATAGATTTAAAATTTCAGGATTACAATACATAATAGTATTCTAGCCTATTTTTTAAATAAAATTTTATATTCATTTATTTCAGAGAAGAAAGTGATAAAGGTAGAGGGGTAGAAGAGGAAGGGGGAAGGAAGAGGGAGAGCAAATCTCAAGCAGAGTCCACACCCAGCGCAGAGCCTGATAAAGGGCTGCATGCGGTGCTTGATCCCATGACCTATGATCACGACCTGCACTGAAACCAAGAGTCAGATACCCAACCGACTGAGCCGCCCAGGCAACCCTATTTTGGCTTACTCTTACTCTCCATCCCAAGGGTGACCTGTTTCCAGGAGATGACTTTTGGTTTTAGGTCAAAAGTATTGTTTCAGCGGTTATTGCTTTTTGTGCATTCTGCTAAACACTTGGTTTCTCTGTCTCTTCTTTCCCTTCCCTCCTAGTCAGCGTTTGTGGTGAATATTCTCATTTCCTACAATTTTCAATCCACATCCTCAATGATACATGGAAAAAAGCACACACATGGAGGTCAGACAGACTTTGTTTTTACTAATTTTTAAAACACAGGTAACAATGCCTGTGAGTGAAATAATGTATATATAGCATTTGGCGTGGAAAAGGTGTGGTGAACTTAAGAAACATTCCCTCCAGGGGTGCCTGGGTGGCTCATTGGGTTAAGCCTCTGACTTCGGCTCAGGTCATGGTCTCAGGGTCCTGGAATCAAGCCCCCTTATCAGGCTTTCTGCTCAGCAGGGAGCCTGCTTCCCCCTCTCTCTGCCTGCCTCTCTGCCTACTTGTGATCTCTCTCCCTCTCTGTGTCTCAAATAAATAAATAAAATATTTTTTTAAAAATTTTTAAAAATTTACAGGTGGTGGATATTATAGAGTGCATGGATTGCATGGAGCACTGGGTGTGGTGCAAAAATAATGAATACTGTTATGCTGAAAATAAAAAATAAATTAAAGGGACACCTGGGTGGCTCAGTTGGTTAAGCAGCTGCCTTTGGCTCAGGTCATGATCCCAGCATCCTGGGATCGAGTCCCACATCAGGCTCCTTGCTCTGCAGGGAGCCTGCTTCTCCCTCTGACTCTGCCTTCCACTCTGTCTGCTTGTGCTCGCTCTCACTCTCTCTTTGACAAATAAATAAATAAAATCTTAAAAAAAAAAAATAAATAAATTAAAAAAAATTTTTTTTTAATTTAGAAAAGAAACATTCCCTCCTTCTTATTGGCAAATACTTTCAAGAACTTCCGTGAGGCTTCCTGCACAGGCCTTCCACTTTTGACTCTCTTTTCCTAGCTTGATTCTTTTCAGTTCATTCATTTATCCTTTTATTAATTCACTTATCCAACAAATATTAATTGGCCACTTGTTCTATATCAACCACTAAGTCAGGGCCTGAGGAAAAGAAAATGATATTATCCCTGCTGTAATTGAGCTTGTGTTCTGTTAGCAGAAAGCAGGTATTAAAGAATCACACTAATCAATGTGAAGTTTTCAAATTCTATAATTTTAGTTGTAATTAGTGCCAAAGTATTAAGTGTTAGGACCTATCACAACAGCAGGATGTGGCCTTGTTAGGGAGGTCATTCTAGGCTTTTACTGAAGGAATGATAACTTGAGATCTCAAGAAAACAGGTAATTCTGGTAGGGGGTGTGGGGAGTGATTATAATTTCTAGCAGATGGAACAGCATGTGCAAAGCCCCAATAAGCACAGGCTTATTACAGGTCAGTTTCCTGCTTGCTTGCTTTTTCCCTCTTTCTTTCTTCCTTCCTTATTCCTTTTCTTTCTTTCTCCTTAAGTGCAGAGGATCATTAACAACTTCCTCAGTTCTTAAAACATTATCATCATTTATTCATGCAAAGACTATCAGATACATTTTTTTTAAAGATTTTATTTATTTATTTGACAGATCACAAGTAGGCAGAGAGGCAGCAGAGAGAGAGGAAGAAGCAGGCTCCCCACTGAGCAGAGAGCCCTACTCGGGCTCTGAGATCATGACCTGAAGTGAAGGCAGAGGCTTTAACCCACTGAGCCACCCAGGCGCCCCTATCAGATGCATTTTTTATTTAGTACTATATTCAGTTTTATTTCCTTTCAGCAATTCCTTTCTCTTCTCTTCCATAGACAACTATTTTAACACGTTTAACATAGATGAAGAATAGTTTAAAAATACCTAAGAAAATTTTTTTCTATATTCTTTTCTATTACTTTGGTAATAAAAATAAAGACATCATTGAGATATAAAGGGAAATATTTAATCTACTCCAGGTCTAGCCCCAAACATTTCTGAAAATACTAACACTTGATAAATTTAGTCCTCCTTATGCCAAATTTATGTAAAAATTCTCATTTGATTATAGCAGTAGCAGCTATTTGCAGAACTTGTCCCTGTTTTTGCAAGTCTGTCAATAGCTTTTTTTTTTAAATATTTTTATCTCTTTATGAGGGGGCGAGAGAGGAGGGACAGAGGGAATCTCAAGCGGAATCTTAAGCGGAACTTCAGGCATACTCCCTGCTGATGCGGGGCTTGATCTCATGCCCTTGAGATCATGACTGGAGGAGAAATCATGAGTCCCACACCTAACTGACTGAACCACCCAGGCACCCTTCAATAGATACTGATGAATGCTTTTTCTTTCAGATGTAACTGAATGCCCTCTTGCAGCATAAAAAATATTTTCAGCTCTCGTTTTGTCACAACACATAGCTATGGCATGTATATGGAAATAATTTCAAGAGCATTCTTGTAGAGGGTTACCATTGAATCAATTTTTAAAATTTTCATAAAAAGGAAGAGTATAAAAAATTCAAAAACCTCCATTAGTCTTCTTTCTTGTCTATCCTTTGTGGCCTTATCAAGCTAGTCATGCAGTTTTATGCATCATTGTCATTATAATATGTGATTGTATATCTCTACCTTTTATTTAATATTACTTTGTAAAATTTCTCCATATTTCTGCATTTTTATCATTTTAATCATCTGCCTATGTCACTGATATACTAGATTTTCCTATACTTCCTGTATTATTGACAGTATCAGTAATTTTTCTTTAAAGATTTTATTTATTTGAGAGAGAGAGAGCAAGAGAGAGAGAGCACAAGCAGGGCGAGTGGCAGAGGGAGATGGAGAAGCAGGCTTCCCACTGAGCAGAGAGCCTGACATGGGCCTCAATCCCAGGACTCTGAGACCATGACGGGGGCCCAAGGCAGACACTTTGCTGACTGAGCCACCCAGGCACCCCCACAATTTCAGTAATGTTAAGCCAAAACCTTGCCATAAGCATCTTTGTATAGCTTTTATTTTATTCTTTTGAATGATTTCCTTATGGCAGATTCCCAGGAGTAGGATTACAGTGCCTCTTAATACATGGCATTGGTTTGGTTCTCCAAAAGATCAGTGTGCATTTCTAAAGCATTTCATCTGTCTCTTGGTTTGTGGCTGTCCCTCTGTGGCTTACCCAACAGCAGCAGCTTTGTGATTTTACTATCATTTATTTCCCACACATATCTTATCCAGCTGAGTTACTCTGTAATACACATCCTTTCAATACTTGTTATCTAGCTATAATCCACAATCTTAGTCTTACTCACCCACTCTTACCAGGAAGGGTCTTTGCCAAGCATGCATGGAATTTAAACCATTTGTGGACATTGAAGATGATTTCAGTACCAATCCAAGTCACATGGTCCCACAGAAGGTTGCTTATTCCCATTGCTTTACAGAACTTTCTTGTGGATTTTGATATCAAATTTATTCTGAGTCTTGTCAACTGATTTCCAGATGGATGTGTTGACCACATTTTTGTTTAATCAGTTTATCATCAAACCTCATAAGCTCATCAAAGCTTTCAGATCAGCATATAGTGAGGATAACCTATGGTTATATTAGGTCTCACTAGTGCCTACTCAAGTCACTTGAGCTACTACTAGTGCAGCTCAAGTCATCTTTAGGTTAGGCATTTATCCATGGAAGATGAAATTGTGTGCATTCAAGAGTATAAATAGGAATCACCTTCAGGCAGTTTCTGAAATGGCTTTGAGGATTATAGATAGGCTTAATCTATTGAGTTGGGAATTTCCTGGGTGCTAGATATGTATTTTTTTAAAAGACTGTATTTATTTGAGACAGAAAGAGAGAGAGAGAGAGAGAGAGAGAGAGTGTGTGTGTGTGCATGAGATGGGGGAGGGGTAGAAGGAGAGAGACAAACAGACTCTCTGCTGAGCTGGGAGCCGGACTTGCGGCTTGATCCTAGGACCCTGAGATCATGACCTGAGCTGAAGTCACACACTTAACTGACTAAGCCACCCAGGTGCCCCTAGATATGTATTTTGATGGTAGTTTTATTCATCTATTAACTCATGTATTCATTTAGTAAATGTTTATTGAACAGCTACTCTGTCCTTGGCACTGTGCTAGTTATTATTGCTAAGAAAGTGAACAAAACAAACACAGAGCTTGCAGTGTAGAGTCCAGTCCAAAATGCTATGAGATTGGAGCTATGACAGTGGCTATAAAAAAAAAAGAGTGCTTTGAAAGCATATAACTGGAGTCTACTCAATTAGAGGGGAAGTCAAAGAAGAGTTATCAAGAAGGTATCATTAAAACTAAGTCCTTGGGGCACTTGGGTGGCTCAGTGGGTTAAGCCTCTGCCTTTAGCTCAGGTCATGATCCCAGGACCCTGGGATCGAGCCCCATACCAGGCTCTCTGCAAAGCGGGGAGCCTGCTTCCCCCTCTCTCTCTCTGCCTGCCTCTCGGCCTACTTGTGATCTCTCTCTGTTGAATAAACAAATAAAATCTTTCAAAAACTAAAACTGAGTCCTGGGGTGGGGGTGAGGGGGGGCGGGGAGTAGGCACCTGGGTGGCTCAGTTGTTAAGCCTCTGCCTTTGGCTCCTCTCTTGATCCCAGGGTCCTGGGATCAAGCTCCACGTTGGGCTTCCTGCTCAGGGTGGAGTCTGCTTCTCCTTCTCCTGCTTACCCTGCTTGTGTTCTGTCTCTCACTTTCTCTCTGTGTGAAATAAATAAATAAAATCTAAAGCAAAACAAAAACAAAACAAACAAACAAACAAAAAAACAACAACTAAGTCCTGGGGGATCCTGGGTGTCTCAGTAAGTTAAGCAGCCAGCTCTTGATCTCAGGGTCCTGAGTTCAGGCCCCACACTGGGCTCATGCTGGGCATGGAACCTACTTAAAAAATAATAAACAAACAAACAAGCAAACTGAGTCCTGAAGAAAGAGGAGTTAGCCCAGGTCAACAAGGTGGGGCTGAGTCCTCTAGGCAAGGAGACCAACATACATAAAGACCCTTAGGGAGAATGGGCTTTGCACATAATTTCAGAAACAGAGATAAGGATGATGTGCCTGAAACATGATGAGTAGGGAGAAGAGAACTGAGAAATGAGGCCGGAGAGACAGATACAAGTTAGTATAGCAAAAATCCCAGATCATTATGCAGAACATGCTAGATATAAGAGCTTGCAGAAGGAGTTTCATAGTAGCTGGAATGAAAAGAAGATAATTATGACTAAAGTCCAGGGATTCTGGGGAGAAGAGGGAGTGGAGACTAGATAGGTACATAGACTGTGAAGAGCTTTGTAGGTCATGAGAAAATATTTTGTTTTAGGAAGCCATTACATTTATTTATTTATTTATTTATTTATTTTTTAAGATTTTATTTATTTGACAGACAGAGATCACAAGCAGGCAGACAGGCAGGCAGAGAGAGAGAGAGGAGGAAGCAGGCTCCCCGCAGAGCAGAGAGCCCCACGCGGGACTCGATCCCAGGACCCCAAGACCACGACCCGAGCCAAAGGCAGCGGCTTAACCCACTGAGCCACCCAGGCGCCCCAAGCCATTACATTTAGATTAAGGAAGAAGAACCCTCCCCAAGTATCCTCAGAAAAATATAGCCTAAAAATGTAGGAGAAAAAAAAATGGAGAAAATAGGGCAATGAAAACTGAGGAAGAAATGTTTCTTTTCAAAGGTTAAAAGGTTATTATCATGATGATGACTAAAAAAGTAGGGCAGTGACAATATCAGTTTTGTGCTCATAAAAAAGTACTTTGGCTGCAGCCATGGAGAATGATTTGTGTGTGCCCCCAGCTGGAGGTTAATTCTGTCACCCAGGAAAAGATGATGGCAATTTAGTCTGGGTGGGTGGATATAGTGTGAAGTGAATAAATTTAAAAGATATTTACATTTGATCCTCAGACTTTATTCATATTATAGCTAAAAGTATATAAGGATTTTTCAGCTATCCAATTTCAGAGGCTTTAATGTAAACCATGATGACTATAGTTGATAACACCATATTATATTTTTATAAAGAACAGTAAAAATATTTTATCTAAAAAATACAAGACATGTAGAAGGTAAAAAAAGACAGACTTTAGTAACTTCTTTGTCTATTAGCTTCCTAGGGCTGCAATAACAAAATACCAAAACCTAAGTAGCTTTAAAAAACAGAAATTTATTCTGTCACAGTTCTGCAGACCAGAAATATGAAATCAAGGTGTTGGCAGGGTTGATTTCTTGTGAAGGTTCTGAGGGATAATTTACTTCATACTTCTCTCCTAGCTTGTGGTGGCTGTTAGCAATTATTTTGTTTTAAGATTTATTTATTTATTTATTTATTTATTTGTTAGAGAGAGCGCACACACACAGTAGGGAGGGGAAGAGAGAATCTCAAGCAGACTCCCTGCTGATCATGGTGCCTGATGCAGGGCTTAATCCCATGATCTTGAGATCATGACCTGAGCCAAAATCTAGAATTGGACACTCAACCAACTGAACTACCCAGGTGCCCCTAGAGTGATTCTTTGTGTTCCTTGGCTGGTAGACATATCCTTCCAGTCTCTGCCTTCTCCTTCACTTTCACTTTCCCATGTCTCTATGTGTCGTTTTTTTTTTCCTGTCTTTTTAAAGGACACCCATTACACCTTTTTATTAGCTCTATGAAGAGAGGGAGGCCTAATTCAGGATGATCTCATGTTAAGAGTGTCTGCAAATATCCTTTTCTAAATAGTCACATTCACAGGTACTAGAGGTTAGGACCTGGTCATATCTCTTGGGAGGTCATACCTCTTGAGAGTATAGTGAGCGCTATACTTGGCTAAGGGGATAAGGAAGAGATAAGTATCAAGGATTATTCTTGGGGCGCCTGGGTGGCTCAGTGGGTTAAGTCTCTGCCTTCGGCTCAGGTCATGATCCCGGGGTCCTGGGATCAAGCCCTGCATCGGGCTCTCTGATCGGCAGGGAGCCTGCTTCCCTTCCTCTCTCCCTTCCTCTCTCTCTGCCTGCCTCTCGGCCTACTTGTGATCTCTCTCTGTCAAATAAATAAATAAAAATCTTTAAAAAAAAGAAAAGGATTACTCTTGGGTTATAGGTTTGTACAATTAGACATACAGTGTTGTTATTCAGTAAGATATAGAATATTATAGTAAGAATAGATTTCAAGAAGGCAATTATGAATTTAAACTTGTATATACTAGATTTTAAATGGCTTTGATACCAGCAAGCAGAAATGTTGGGTAGACAGTTGGCCTGTCCGATCTGGAGTGATTGAGTGGATGGTGGTGGTGGATATTAAGATAGAAAACAATGGAAGAAAACCAGGAGAGACTCATTTTAGTCTTATTATGTTTATGATACCTAGATATATCTGTATGAGAATGTCATATAGTTGGATTATAACGTAGGAGTGGTAGGTTAAATTCTAGTCATCAGTTTATAGATGATCATCAAAATCTTGAGAATTAATGAGATTGCCTGGAGTACCGAGGGTTGAGTGAGAGAGAAGAGGCTTTAGACTTAGAGGAAGAAATCCTGTCTTCCAAGGAAGAAACAGAAGAGGTGGCCAAAGAGGGAAGAGGAAAACCAGGAGACTATGGCAACAATAGAGTAATGAAAACTAAGGAAAAAGAGTATTTCTTTCAAAAAGTTAACAGCTAGGGAAAGAAGTGTTTCAATATGGAAGGCGTAATCAACAGCATAAATGCTGTTGAAAGATCAAGCAACATGGAGATTGAAAACTTTCTATGGGATCAAGAATAAGAAAGTCATTAATGAGAGTAAAGAATAGTGTACGGAGGCTAGAACAGATTAAATGGGAGATGAGGAAATGCAGACATCTTTAAAACATTTTTTTGGAAATAACCTCAAACTTAGAAAAAGTTGCAAACATAAGGGGCACCTGAGTGGCTCAGTTAAGCATCTGCCTTCAGCTCAGCTCATGATCTCGGGGTCCAGGACTGAGCCCCTGCATCCGGATCCCTACTCAGTGGGAAGTCTGTTTCACCCTTTCCTTCTACCCGCCCCCCCCCACTTTCTCTCTCTCTCTTTCTCTCTCTCTCTCGCCTACTCTCTCAAATAAATAAAATCTTTTCTTTAAAAAAGAAAAAGTTGGAAGCATAAAAATAGCATGAAGAATACTCATATATCTTTCCCAGATTTTTCTACTGCTAACATTTTATCCAGTTCCACTTTGTCATGAGCTGTGTGTGTGTGTGTGTGTGTGTGTACGAATAGTTTTTTTTTCCCCTGAATTGTTTGAGGGTAAATTACATATATCATGACCCTTATCCTAAATACTCCACTGTATATTTCCTAAGAATAGAAGTATTTTCTTATAGATCTGATACAGCAATTATAAATTATAAATATCAATTATAATGATAACTATCAATATTTACATTGACACCTTTATTTAACCCACTGTGCATATGACAATTGTGTTGGTTGGTGTAATAGTATCCTTCATAGACTGTTTTCTTTTTCTCTACAGAGTACAAAATCAAGTTTAGGGGCAGGTATTACATCTAATTACTATTTTGTTTTAATCTTCTTTCATCTCAACTATGTCCACAGCTTTTCTTTGTCTTTCATGATAATGGCATTTTTTGAAGAATGAGAATCCCCCATTTTATTTTCTAAATAGAATTTTCCTCCTTTTGAATTTGATTATTTTGAGGTTATATTATTATTATATGATTTTGAGGTTATTTTGATTAGATTGAGGTTATACATTCTCGGCCACACTGTGTCTTTTTCACAGTATCGCATCTAAGTGTGCACAATGTGTAAACAGCTTTTTTTTTTTCAAGATTTTTATGCATTTATTTGGCAGATGGAGATCACAAGTAGGCAGAGAGGCAGGCAGGGAGAGAGGGGGAAGCAGGCTCCCCACCAAGCAGAGAGGCCGATGTGGGGCTCGATCCCAAGACCTTGGGATCATGACCCAAGCCAAAGGCAGAGGCTTTAACTCACTGAGCCACCCAGGTGCCCCTGTAAACAGCTTTTTAAAGAAGCTTGCTTGCTCAGCAAAGAAGAGAGATAAATTTGTAGCTATAAGCCAGTATTTCTCAACGTTGGTTGTAAATTAGAATTACTTGAATAGCTTTTAATATCAATGCAGGGCTCCTCTTCTAGAGATATTGACTTAATTGGCCTTGGGTGGTGTCCAGACATTAAGCATTTTTAAAACTTCCTAAATGTTATTAATTTGCAGGTGAGTTTGAGAAACATTGCTCTAAGAGTATGTGGGTGGTGACAGAGGTGATTTAACATGATAGAAGTTAAAGCACGTTTGAAAGATTTTTGGAAATCCTAGTACATAAGAAAAAGATTGAGGATTAAAGAAGGATATGAAGGGTTTTGACACCTTTTGTTTGAGGCCTTTGTACTCTCCTTGAGTACAGTTGTAGCAAAATTATATTATGGGATAAGGGACCATATTTACCAGTACGAGGATCGTACTGGTAGAATATGACAAATTGTATGTGTATTGAGATTTTCCGTGAAAGTCAAGTTTTCTTAGAAAACGAAAGAATCCAAAGTATACTTGCGGTTTTCCATATTTTAACTGTTAATTAATATTTTGTCACAGAGATTAAAAATAGCCTTTCTCAGGGGAACCCTCTTACACTGTTGGTGGGAATGCAAACTGGTGCATCCACTCTGGAAAACAGTATGGAGATTCCTCAAAAAGTTGAAAATAGAACTACCCTATAAACCAGCAATTGCCCTACTGGGTATTTACCCAAGAGATACAAATGTAGTGATCCAAAGGGGCACATGCACCCCAGCGTTTATAGCAGCAATGTCCACAATACCCAAACTATGGAAAGAGCCCAGATGTCTATCAACAAACAGATGAATGAATAAAGAAAAAGTGGTGTGTGTATATATACACAATGAAATATTACTCAGCCATCAAAAAAAGAAATCTTGCCATTTGCAATGACATTGATGGAAATAGAAGTTTTTATGCTAAGTGAAATAAGTCAAAGAGAGAAAGACAATTACCATAGTATTTCACTCATGTGAAATTAAGAGACAAAAAAGAGGATCATAGGGGAAAGGAGGGAAAACTAAAACAAGATGAAATCAGAGAGGGAGACAAACCATAAAAGACTCTCGATCATAGGAAACAAAGTGAGGATTGCTGAAGGGGAATGGTGGGGGGGACAGGGTAAATGGGTGATGGACATTAAGGAGGGGATATAATGTAGTAAGCACTGAATGTTATATAAGACTGATGAATGAGAGTGCCTTAGTGGCTCAGCTGGTTAAGCATCCGCCCAGGTCATGATCTCAGGATCCTGAGATAGAGCCCTGCATATGACTCCCTGCTCCGTGGGGAGTCTGCTTTTCCCTTCCCTTCTGATATTCCCCCAACTTGTGTGTGCTCTCTCTCTCTCTCTCTCAAATAAATACATAAAACTTAAAAAAAAAAAAATAGACTGACGAATCACTGAACTCTATCTCTAAAACTAAAAAATTTTTTAAAAAATCCTTTCTCATAATAGTTTCACCTTATTTATAGGAATGTGCCAGGATATTTTATTTATGCCTAAAGTTGTAGTAATATAATATGGTATCAAAGGTTTTTAATATGGGGGGACCTGGCTGGGTCAGTTGGAAGAACACATGACTCTTGATCTTGGAGTAATAGATCAAGCCCCAGGTAGGGTGTAGAGATTACTTAAATAAGTAAAACAAAAAAAAAAGTTTTTAATGTCAAACTCTTAAGGACCACAAAAAGAATATGCTACACCTTGAAAGTAGACTTCTTAAAAATTTGTAAGATGGTATGTATTACTTACCAGATAAGACAGAATCTTTTACTGTTGAAAGTAGAAAATATAACCACTAATGCCTAAGAAGAATGACTGAAATACTTTATTATGAAATACATATTATTGTAGAAAAAGCTACAAAATGTGAATGTGCTTCAGTTTTGAAATCTTTACTGAGAAAACAGTCGTATTGTATGGGCTATTATAATTCATAAAACTTTCATTGGTATTGACCAGGGGAAAGAGATGAACTAAATAAACCATTTAGAGAAATTGGTAGTTTAAAATACTGTAGTATATTTCATAGAGGGAGAAATAGAGCTAGAAAGGAGTATGTCAACAAGTTAGTTAGAAAAGGTTTGAAAGGGGCACCTTGGGTGGCTCAGTAGGTTAAGCAGTTGCCTTCAGCTCAGGCCATGATCCCAGAACCCTGGGACGGAGTCCTGCATTGCACTCCCTGCTTATTGGGGAACCGACCTTTCTCTCTCTGCTCCTTCAGCTTTTGCTCTCTCGCTCATGCTCTCTTTCGCAAGCAAATAAAAACTTAAGAAAAAAAAAAAAAGAAAAGATTTGAAAAATTTAGAAGTTAAGAAAGTTAGAAAAGAAAAAAGTTGAAACAAGATTGTGATTAGAGGGGCCCCTGGGTGGCTCAGTGGGTTAAGTCTCTGCCTTTAGCTCAGGTCATGATCCCAGGGTCCTGGAATCAAGCCCTGAATCAGGCTCTCTGCTCAGCGGGGAGCCTGCTTCCTTCTCTCTCTCTGCTTGCCTCTCTGCCTACTTGTGATTTCTGTCAAACAAACAAACAAATAAATAAATAAATAAATAAAGATTGTGATTAGACTCTTTCAGTTATCCTCATCTTTACCATCATATAACTATACTTATGTATAGGTAGCTTCTAAATTAATTTAAATTTCTTTTATTGAGGTGAAAATTTATATAAAATACAGCTACTTAAACATGTACAATTAAAAAAGTGTACAATTCAGTGCTATTTAGTGCATTTGTCATGTCATGCAAACACCACCTATATCTAGTTGGAAAACATTTTCAACACCCCGTATCCATCAGGTAGTCTGTCCCTATTTCTACCCCTCACCCCAGTCATTGGCAATCACCAATTTGTTTTCTTTCTCAATGGATTTACCTATTCTGGATAGTTCATACAAATGAAATTATACAATGTGGACCTTTTGTGTCTGGTTTCTTTAACTTAGCATAGTTTTTGAAATTCATCTACTTTCTATCATATATCCATACTTCGTTTCTTTTTATGGCTGAATAATAGTCTATTGTATAAATGTCACATTCTGTTTATTCATTCCTCTGTTGATGAACATTTGGGTTGTCTCTATATTTTGGTTTCTAATTTTGCTGCTGTGAATATTCAAGTGTAAGTTTTTGTGTGAAAATCTGTTATCAGTTCTTTTGGGTACAGATCTAGGAGTGGAATTGCCAGGTCATATGGCAATTCAGTATTTAACTTCATTGAGGAACCACCAAACATTTTCCATAGCAGCCATGCCATTTACATTTCTACTAGCAATGTTTGAGGATTATACTTTTTCCACATCCTCTTTCCACTTTTTTGAATATAGCTATTCTAGTCAATTTGAGTACCATGTCATTTGGTTTTGATTTACATTTCCCTCTTGACTAATGATATTGAGCATTATTTTATATGCTTACTAATAGCTATTATCATATATTCTTTTGAGAAATATCTGTTCAAGTATTTACCCACTTTAAAATCGGGTTGTCTTGTTAAGTTGTAAGAGTTCTTTATATATTCTGGATACTAACTCTTATCAGATATATGATTTACAAATATTTCCTCTCTTCCTATATTGGTTTTTCCACCTGTGTCCTGGAAGTCATTTCTTCTTCTGAAAAATCTTGGCAATAAATATATTGCTAACTGTGCCTCTGCCACTTAGTCCTTCCTAAGGCCTTCAGATATGCTCATTATAAAAGACACTTGTTTCTTAAAGTGGGTGCTGAGTACATAAGTGCTCATTTTATTTACATATTTTACTGTTACTCATATATAGGTTATATTCCTTCTTGTATATAGAAGAAAAAAAATATAAAGGCTTGGCAATGGGCTTCCTCTCATTACTACCCCATTCTCCTATTTCTTTCCTCTCTTTTCATTGATATACTTCTAGAATGAGTGGCCAATATTTCCCCCTTCATTTTATCTACAGCTAATTCCTCTTTAATCCTTTGCAGTACAACTTCTTTGCCCATCTTGAAATAATAACACCTCTGATTCTCTGCCCCACCTCCGTCTTTATTCCTTCTTCCCAGGGTAAGTCACTAATGACTCACTTTGTTGCAATATGTTCATGACTCTTCGAGTCTCCAAAGAGAAGCCCTAACCTAAATTTTAGAACTCTTTTTTTTTTTTTAAAGATTTTATTTATTTATTAGACAGAGAGAGATCATAAGTAGGCAGAGAGGCAAGCAGAGAGAGAGAGGAGGAAGCAGGCTCCCCGCTGCGCAGAGAGCCCGACGCGGGGCTTGATCCCAGGCCCCTGAGATCATGACCTGAGCCGAAGGCAGCGGCCCAACCCACTGAGCCACCCAGGCGCCCCCGTAAATTTTAGAACTCTTAACTATATCCTGGACAGTCCCAGTCTTTCACTTTACCGGATATATTTCCCCTATTAATCAAGGGTTTTTTGTTTGTTTGTTTGTTTTCTAATCCAAATCCCATTTCTTCAAACCACATTAGTTTCAGTCGCATGAGTTTTGTAGTAATTGCTGGTTCCTCCCTCTTCAGTCGCTCCTTAAATCAGTTATCACGTCTTGTGATTTCTACTTTAAATGCCTTTCATTTCCACTCAGTGACTATCACCCCATTTCAATCCATTATCATGGGGTGCTGGAATTATTTCAACAGTCCCTCTCCGTCTGATTCCACTTCCTTTCCCTCCTTAAGTGATAATGGAAATTTTTAAGAAAAATTATGTTATGAAACGTGGGTCTAGGTAAGAAAGATTCCTTTGGTAGTATCGTGGAAGATGAAGTGGAGAAGGGAGGGTGTTGACATGAAGCAAAGACTCCCTGAATTATGGCAATGGCAGTATGGAAGATGTATGAAAAAGCGTAAAGTCCACTGGTGACCCATTGAAGCTGGAAGGACGTATATCTAATATCCTGTATTCCACTTCTATAAATTAAGTACGTCAAGTGAATTTTGCTCACGGAGGCAAACCGGTGCCTGTTAAGTATTGTCTCGCTCGGAGTGAGCCAACCAGCCTCCATCATCCAGATGGCGGATCCCAGATTGGCCGCCCGAGTGTCAGGGAGCGGCCTCTCTAGCTACTATCTCTATGGTTCGCGGAATCTCCAGGTCGCGGTTTGACCGGGCCGGCGTTTGCGCGTGCGCGAGCTCCGGCGCGTGCCCGCCCTCCCGCAACTGCCCAAAGCCCCGGGTGGGAGGGGTGGGTCTGGGAACGTTGCGGCGGTAGCCGCCGCGTCCCCAACCCCTAGGGTTATTCCGGGGCCGAGCCTGTGCCAGGGGCTCTTCCGTCGCCCCCTCGGGCGGCACTCACCCGGCCCTAGATGGTGGGTCCGGACGATGCCGGAACCTGCTCGGGAAGAAACCCCAAGTTGCTCCCGGTGCCGGCGCCGGAGCCCGCGGGCCAGGACGGGAAGATGATCCGGGCCACCGGCGGCTTTGGCGGAGGCGTCGGCGCTGTGGAGCGGCCGGCGGAGGAGGAGGGGGAGGAAGAGGAGGAGACGACGCCTCAGCAGCTCCTTCGGCGCTACCTCGCGGCGGCCGGGGGACAGCTGGAGCCGGGGCTGTGCTACTGTCCACTCCCCGCTGGCCAGCCCCGCGCCCCCCCGTCCCCGGCAGCTCCGCGCTCGGACGCCTGCCCGCGGGACCCGGGCTCCAAGCATCTGGGCGCAGAGGTGGCGGATGCCCGCACGCCGCGGCATAGAGGCATGACCAACGGGGACTCGGGCTTTCTGCCGGGCCAGGACTGTCGGGACCTGGAGGAGGCTCGCGGGCTGGCCCGCGCGGGCGGTCGGGATCCGCGCCACCGCCGTCTCCGCCTTGAGGGGCCTGGCGACGAGGACGCGGACGGCGCGGACAGCCCGTCCGACTGGGCCGCGCCGCTCGAAGACCCGCTGCGGAGCTGCTGCCTTGCAGCGGCGGACCCTGACAAACCGCAGGGCGCGGGCGGCGGCTCGGAGGGCGGCCGCGCCAGCGACGGCGGCAGCAGCAGTGAAGACGTGGAGCGGCCGGGAGCAGGCGCTGAGGGTCCCGACGAGGGCGCGTCCGCCGCCGCCTCGGCCGAGAGGACTAGCGGGGGCGCCGGCGTAGAGCCGCGCCCCGGCGTCTCGGACGTTCACGTGAACTCTCGGAACACGTTCGAGGTGAGCCGCGACCACCTGCCCCCCGCCGGGCCGCCGGTGCCCGCGCCCGCCGCGGAGCAGGGCGCCGCGGGGCCTTCGGCCCGGGCTCGACGGAGCGGCGGTTTCGCCGACTTCTTCGCCAGGTACAGCGCAGGTTGCGCCGGGGCTCGGGGCGGGCTCGGGGCCGGGGCGGAGGTCGAGGCCGGGAGTTGGCCGAGAGAGGCGTGGAGACCGCCTCCGTCCGGGCTCTTTGCTGGCGTCAGTACTTAGCTTTGATTTGTCACCGGGAGAAGAGGAACTGGGTCTGCACTGTGTTGCCTGTCAGAGAAGTTGCCAACTTTCTGGGGAGCGAATCTTTCTGTTCCTCTGTAGGTTGGAGGCTCTACCTGCGCTTCACACCTGGTTTCCGTGTATTCAGGTCCTGGCAGTGTGCTAATGCCACCGCTGCAGTTTTGCCTCCTGCGGAAAAGCAGACAGCCTACTACGAGGATTAGGGGTGGTGTGTGGGGTTGGAGGTGGGCGCGGCGGTAATGTGTGTACCGGGTGTGGTTGTGGAAGAGAAAGGGAAGTCATTTTGCAGACATGACTATTTGTGTGGAGTCTAAAACCCATTCAAGTGACTTGGGAATTCTTGAAATTAGAACTGATCGTGTTTCATAGTGTTTAACTGTTTCAGTGGCTTTTATTAAAATGCAGTCAGTCTCGGGTTTAGAATTTGATTCCGGCCCTTAAAGCCAAGTTACTATGGCGCTTTATCTCCAAAATCCCTTTTCTGTACTTCTGCCAAATAGGCCTACGCTTTTTTCAGCAACTTTTAAATTTTTGATGCCATTGTATTTGTTTTGACCTGCTATTCTTGAAATTAAGTAATGGTGCTGGACATTGCAGATTTCGGAATAGGGTTTGATAGGGATAAATTACTCATCCTAATGCACATTAATGAAATGCCAATTTTCCTGGACTCTTCTTGCTTGATACGCTTTTTTTCTTTTAATCTCTAAGCAAATTTCCCAACTTGTAAACTCTCCCCTTCAGAGTTCTCCTGTGCTTTTGCTTCCTTTTCAGGGATCTTGATAGAAATGAAGCAAATTCTACAGCTCCAGTTTTAGAGGATTATACAATCTGTGTGCATTTTTGTAGACACACAATTTTCTGATTGTAATTTTTTTCTATTTTATTATCATTTATTTTCCCTTGTATGGATTTATAAACTTGTTTACATGAAGATCGGGAAATCCTAATTTTGTCTTACTTGTAGGACAAAATATATAGTAGTGAGATCTGTATTTGTGCCTATAGTTGCAAAAATATACAAAAATATACTTAAAGCTTATAGTGGTAGTATTTTAAAAGTTTGCAAGGTGAGCTAAGCTTATACATTTGTGAACTTTGGGTATTTTTTGGTCATGTTTTGATGTCAGGTGTCAGGCAGTTTTAGACCTGGAAGGGGCTTTGGAGATCGCTAATTCAATCACAGAATGCCTGCTCTGTGCCCCCATTGGGAACAGAGATGATTTGCACAGTAGAGTGCAGACTAGTAGGTATTAAGTTAGAAGACAGATTGGTATATATGCATTGTAAATTATGAGCAATAACAAGGCAAATCTATTATAAAAGGTTTTTCATATTAACAGTAGGATGGAATTTTGATTTTTTTTCTTTAATCTGTAGACAAATAGGATTTCAGTTAATATAAGTAGCGACATTTATATAGCCCTATTAAGCAAGTGTATCAGAGCACTGGATTTGAAGTCAGAAAACAGGTACCATGAAGTTAATTTCTCTAAGCCTCATTTTTCTTAATCGACATTTGAATGTCAAGATTCTAGATGTCAATTGCTTCTTTGTATAAGATACTTGGAAAGGGACACAGTCAAGAGGCACAATTTTTCTTTTAGCATTTAACCGAAACCCTACTTGGTTTTGGAACACCTTAAAGACAGAGACTATGATATTCGTCTCTGAGTCTACAGTACCTAGCAGTGATATTGAAAACCTTGCTCAGTTTGTGTTGGATTGGCAACTTTCATAGATTCTTCCTCTTCACCATTCTCTAGGTTGTGTAATTTTATTTTTTGTTAGTAAGTCAACTTGGGGCTTGAGCTCCTGACTCTGAGCTGAAGACCTGAGCTGAGATCAAGAGATCTACTGACTGAGCCATCCAGGTGCCCAGAGTAATTTTGAAGAAGCCTCCCATCCCTGGGTAGAATAATTAGAAATTTCCTTTGTCTTGACAACCTGTGAGTTTTTTTTTGTCATTGTTGTTGTTGTTTTCCCTTCATGTGTACAATTGTCATTTTTTTTTAAAGATTTTATTTATTTATTTGATAGATATCACAAGTAGGCAGGGAGGCAGGCAGAGATAGAGAGGAAGGTAAGCAGGCTCCCTGCTGAGCAGAGAGTCTGATGTGGGGCTTGATCCAAGGACTCTGGGATCATTACTTGAGCCAAAGGCAGAGGCTTTGACCCACTGATCCCCCCAGGTGTCCCTACAGTTGTCATTCTTAAGCCTGGAGCTCCAGATGTGGGATCCCTATGGGGATATCTTGTTCTAGGACATGTTCTTGGGAGCAATCCCTCCCTTCAGCCACTTCATTTTTTAATGAGGAAGTTCACTATCTACATAAGGTATTTTAGGTAGCTAATGGCAGAGCTGGAATTAGAAACCAGGATTCCTGATTTTCAGACCAGGTTAACATTTGATCACAATTTGCATTCACCCATGGCTTTTTTCTCTCCCACCTGATTATCCTCCATCTTTCTTCTCTTTCTACTTTCTTCTCTTTGTCTTTCTTCTCTTTCTTACTATATATATCTTACTATTATAGATCTATAATAGAAATACTTTTAAGGAATAGATTCATGTTTGTTTTAACTTAAGTAGAGAGAGGGGAACATATTACAACGGTTTATCTATTACTACAAAGTTATCTTCAGTTGAGACACATCATTGACAGAAGCTTCATTGAGTAGGGTAGAAGTTCTGTAGGAGCTAAAGGAGTTTTGTCGAGGATGGGACTGCCCTCCATCTCCTACTTTACTTCTTTTTCAGATGCAGTGAGCTCTTGTTCTGTCCTGGTTGGGGCCTTGCCTCAGCTTCACATGGGCATCCCTCTGTGAATAAATGGTGACTTGACTATGGGAGCCCCAGAACTAATATTCCCTCAGATCCTTGGTCTTTTCCTGTCCATAAATGTTTAAAATGTTAGGTTAGGGAGCACCTGGGATGGCTCAGTCATTTGAGCTTGGACTCTTGGTTCTGCTCATGATCTCAGGGTTGTGAGATCCAGTATGGCATCCAGCTCCATGCTCATTGGGGAGTCTGCTTGAGATTCTCTCCCTCCCCCTGCCTCTCCACTGCTTGTGGATGCTCACTTGCTCTCTCTTTCTCCCCTTCTCTCTCTCTCAAATAAGTAAGTCTTAAAAAAAAAATAAAATGCTAGGTGGATCTACTACTGTCACCCACTTAGCAGTAAGGAGGAGTTGAAAACTTAAAAAAATATATATCTTATGTTTCCAGGCTAGCTTTCATTCTTTAAGGATCTGTTTATTACTCTTTCTTTCTTTCTTTTTTAAGATTTTATTTATTTATTTGAGAGAGAGAAAGTGAAAGAGAGCACAAGACAGGGGAGGGTCAGAGGGAGAAGCACACTCCCTGAGCCCGATGTGGGATTCAATTATGTGACTCCAGGATCATAACCTGAGCCAGTGTCAGCTGTTTAACCCAACTGAGCCACCTAGGCACCCCTGTTTATTACTCTTTCAAAGATAAAATAAATTTAAATTATTTAAATGCATCCTTCAAGCAAATTCATGTCTTAATTTTTTTCAATCTAGAAAGATTTATTTTTTAGATAAGGTACACCTTTTATAGGTATTTTTTATAGGTATATTTTTAAAGCTGTTTAACACTTTTGAGTTTTGTTCAGATTGTACTGGCACAGTTACTGTTATTTAGAAACACACAAGTATCTGTTGCCAGGTAGTGCCGATATTTTTTTCTTACAAAGTCTTCATGTGAATCATGAGAATTGGGTGGCCTTAAAAGGCATAGCTCAGGTAGAGAAGAAAGTATTGAAGATTTTTTCCTTACTTTTAAAAAGGAGAATTGACATTGTAGATTATGAAACATACAGATCCATGTAGCTTTTCCAGTAATTATTGACTTCTGAAACTTACTTAATGCTGTGGTAAAAGATTATTTTCACAGAACACATATTAAAGTTAGACTGAACATGGAAGACTAAAGGCTCGTTTAGTGATTTCTTTTCCTTTTTAAAAAATTTTTATTAAGAAGGCTCCACACCCAGGATGGGGCTTGAACTCCCCACCCTGAGATCAAGGTCTAAGATCAAGGCCTGAGCTGAGATCAAGAGTCAGACACTTAACCAACTGAGCCACTCAGATGTCCCATGTAATTTTTCTTTATTTAAGGTTCTCAGAAACAACAAAATCAACCACATTTCTTTTTCCACCTAGAATTTGTGCTGGTTGGCAAGATCATAATTCACCTGACCGAACTATCGGAGACTTCTGTCAGATCGGGCTCCCTTATTTGCTGCACAGCATGTATTCCTCCCAACCAACTAAAATAAAAGCCTGTTTCACAAAAAAATTCCTTTTTCAGCATTTCAATAAAGAAGAGGCAAAATATCACATTTCTGATAAGTTTTAAAAGATTTTTAGAGTTACCCAAATCAGGGGTACAGTATAATTATTTGTAAGGGGAATGAAGGAATATCTTGATTTAAATATTAAATTAAAATATATATTAAGTTTTTGTTACTGCAAGAGATTACAAAAAATGTAGAAGTATTCTTTTCTATATCACTAGTGAAACACATTTGACATTACATTTTTAGGAAAGCTGAAAATAATGTATAATCCATTGCTCTAGAATAAAAGTAAGACCCTTTAAAATTTTAGTATATGTGCTGCCGAAGCGAGCACAAGACCCACCCTTTAAAATTTTAGAATGTTGTGAAGCTACCCATTATATTAGATTAAGGAGCTGATGGCTCAAGAGCCTTTTGTATTATTTGTTCCCTGTATCTGATATTCACTACCCCCATTCCCCCCACCCCACCATTGAGTGCTTTCTTAAGGCACAAAACACTAAATTACTGGAAATACAGCTCTGGTTCAAGGACATTACGTAGAAATTTGTGGTTTTAGGGTGATTGGTTAGAAATGTAATAATCTAAATATAAGTCAGGTAGAAAATATTGGAAAACTCCCAATTTTTCTGAAACTAAGATAATTTTAATATAATGGAGGGGAGGGGCTAAGGGAGAAGGAAAGAGAATCTTAAATAGGTGCCAGGAGCAGCGCAAAGCTGACATGGGCCTCGGTCTCACAATCCTGAGATCATGACCTGAGCTGAAATCAGGAGTCAGACATTAACAGAGCAGTAACAAAGCAGACTCTTACTCCAGTATTAACTTGGAGTTACTCATTTGGTAGAAATTTTTTGAGCCATTAAAAATGGGCATAGAGGGCGCCTGGGTGGCTCAGTGAGTGGGTTAGGCCACTGCCTTCCGCTCAGGTCATGATCTCAGGGTCCTGGGATCGAGTCCCACATCAGGCTCTCTGCTCAGGAAGGGGCCTGCTTCCCTTCCTCTCTATCTGCCTTCTTCTCTGCCTACTTGTGATCTCTGTCTGTCAAATAAATAAAATCTTAAAAAAAAATAGGCATAGAGATTTACTCTATTTTTAAAGTACTTTTTATTTTAAGATAGTTTCAGATTTACAGAAAAGTTGCAGAGATAGAGAGTTCTGGTATACTCCTCACCCAGTTCCCCTATTGTTAATATCACATTACTGTGGTACATTTTCAACAACTGAGAAACCAGCATTTGTACGTTGCTATTAATTAAACTTCACACTTTATTCAGCATAGCGATATTGACTAAAAGATTTTTATTTGGGGAGCAGTTGTGTTTTACTGTACAATAAAAAAATGTTTAAAGTAGAAGGAACTTTAAGGATCACTTTATTCATCATTTAATATCCTATGGAAAATCAGCAGTGTTGTTAATCAGAGAAATCTCATTAATATCACCTAGTAGGGTGGTATTAATTAACATTGGAAGTAAGTTAGACATGGTCATTAATTGTTCTTCAGGTGGACCAAGGGCATTGATTTCCAAGGCTTTGCAGTTCACACTGTTCAGGACAGTATTTAACAATCATTGTTTACCTGTTTGCCTCTAGAAAAAATTATGAAAGCATATTTTAATTCTATATAACTTCATATTTTTCCAAAGTTATATTGATATGTGTTTTCTAATTCTGGAAATATTCCCTGTGACCTGTTAAGGGTGGGATTTATTTTTATTTTACAATTATTTGCTTATGGTCAGATAGTGAATGTGTAAAAGAATCAGAACTTGAGCAAGATCTGATTCCTAGGACTTGAAGCTTATATACTAATTTCTACAAATTCTGAAAAGTTTATGAACAAAAACTTAATTTTTGGTGTAGTAAAAATACTGTGGGCTTGAGAGATAAGAAATTTGGTTTTTGTCCTGAGTAAGCTTATTCTGCTGTTAAATAATTGTGGACAAATTAACTAAATTTAGTTAGTTTCCTCATCTGTGAAATTAGGAGATTCAGAGTCCCTTCCAGCTCCAATATACTGTGATATTATATGATTTTCTTGCAATACTTTTATAGGCCTCAAAATTTTACCAGCTAAATATTGCAAATGTGAACTGAGTTAAAGATGGTGCTTTAAAAAACAGGATGTTTGTTGCATCTGTAAAATGAGAAAGTTGAAATATCTCCAACTCTAAATTCTGCCCTGCAGCTCTTTCCACCATCTTTCCGTGTCTCCATAATGGTGCATGTGAATGTCCTGGCAGATGCTCTCGAGAGTGTTAACAATGCTGAAAAGAGAGGCAAATGCCAGGTTCTTACAGGCCATGCTCCAAGTCGTCATCCATAACTGTGTTGATGCAGCATCGTTATACTGAGAGTAAAAATTTTTTTTTAAAGAGATTATTTATTTATTTATTTGACAGAGATCACAAGTAGGCAGAGAGAGAGGCAGAGAGAGAGGAAGGGAAGCAGGCTCTCTGCCGATCAGAAAGCCCAATGCGGGCCTCATTCCCAGGACCCTGGGATCATGACTTGAGCGGAAGGCAGAGGCTTTAACCCACTGAGCCACCCAGGTGCCCCCTGACAGTCAAATTTGAAATCATTGATGATCACAGAGCAGGGAAAATTGTTGTGAACCTCATGGGCAGGTTAAACAAGTGAGGAATAATCAGCCCCAGATTTGATGTACAACTCAAAGATCTAGAAAAATGGCAGAATCATGGGCTCCAGTTCTCCCAGTTTGGTTTCACTGTACTGACAACCTCAGCTCGCATCAGGGACCATGAGGAAGAAAATCGAAATAACATAGGAGGGAAAATCCTGGGATTCTTTTACTAGGGATGTAGTACAAATAAATAAAATGTGCAAATAAAATGCATTCATGGAAAAAATAAATTCTACATTGCATATTTCCTTTAGTAAAGGTCTAACTCTGCCCCAGAATAATGCTGAACATCAATAATCTTTTAGTTTCTTTCATATGGGTAGTATAGACCAGCAGCTCTAATTAGAAAATTCTGGATTTTTTTCCTTTTAATTTCTTTGGAGTAGGAGAGAAAATAAGATAAGTAAATTCTAGTTAATCAGTGTAGTGGAATTTGAGACCTTAACTTCTGGACCATGAGTTCTATCTCAGAGTTTGCCAGTGTTCCACTTTGGTGAACTAATAGCCTAGTACAGTAATTCCAAGCTTTCATTATACTTCACAATCACCTAAAAGCACATTTTAAAAAATGAGATTCTCCAGAATCCACAACTCCTACCTTGTTAGATTCAGGGGACTTGCTTTTGGCAGATGGCATATTCAAAATACAGGATAGTTTGGTGTTAAAAGTGCTGGCCCTGGAGTTAGACTGCTTTGGTTTGAATTAGCTTATCTTGCTGTATAATTCTGCACAAGTTACTTGACCCATCTAGTTCTTGGGCAGCTCATCCATAAAGTAAGGATAATGGTGATACCCACCTCATGAGACCATCCATGAGATAATGGTCTAAGTGTGTTGCCTTTCTTATTTGACATACAGCGAAGGTTCAGATGTTCTTATTCAGACTTCAGTATGACAGCTATAGTCCCTTCCCCGGGTTCATCACTGACATCCATTGGTTTAAAGAAAAGAAGAGATGAATGGATTTTTTTGTATACTACCTGAAGAAACATTTCACAATTTGTGCAGTAGACTTTTAAACACAATTGGTGTTTGGGATTGTATGGGAATTAAAATCGACTGTAACATTATGATCTAAAATTTCCAGAAGTCTTTAAACTTTGACTAAAAAGCAAATCTGAGAAGGACCTGAAAGGGGGGAATGTTGAGATGGATTAAAATATTTGTATCTTTTATTGTTTTAAGGAACTTTACAGAATGGCAAAGCCAGATTTTTAGTTTAAGTTCATGAAATGTTTAACTTGGCTCACTCATACATTTCAAAGTTAGTATGTTGTTGTGGGAAAGCTTTGGGAAGAGTGGAAACATTTGGAGATTTTGAGGTGACACATCTGTTACCCATCTCCAAGCATATTGGGAAGGGAAAAGTCAGTCCTTTTTGAGGCAGATTATTTTCCTAGGAACTCTGCTATCTACCCTGAGTTGTCCCCAGGTAGTTCCTACTACAATAATTCTTAAACTTTAGTGTTTAAAATTACCTGGAGGGAGGAGATTGTCAAGAATGGGGATTTCTTGAGCTCCCCCACTCTGTTTTTGATTCACTAGATCTTGGGTGGGGCCCAGCAGGAAACCAAGTATTTATTTAACAGGGACTCCCTAGTGATTCTGATGCAGGTGGTTCTTGGACTGTAATTACTGAAATTATTGTTGATAGGTTTCCTCAGATAATAACTGGAAGAAGGTACAACATGCATTTACAACTCATATTACCTTATTGATTTAAAATTGGGTCATATCAATTATCATCTGATCTCTCTGATATAAGGAATTTGAGAAGCAGGGCAGGAGGTCCTGGCGGGTAGGGAGGGGGAAAAAATGAAACAAGATGGGACTTGGGAGGGAGACAAACCATAAGAGACTCTTAATCTCAGAAAACAAACTGAGGGTTGTTGGGGAGGGTATGTGCTATGTTAAGTGCTGTGAATTGTATAAGACTGATGACTCACAGACCAGTACCCCTGAAGCAAATAATACATTATATGTTAATAAAATAAAATAAAGTTGGGTTATAAGTAAGTCCTGTAACTGGTGAGTATAAGTACAGGTATGGTAAAGATCAGGGGTAAATACAAATGTGTAAGTATTTTGCTAACTTTAACTAGATTGAGAAGTTATCTCTGCCTGATTAAATCGTAGCTTCCTTTTTTTTAGTGGGAAGGGTCTTTTTTTTTTTTTTTTTTTAATTTATTTGCAGAGATCACAAGTAGGTAGAGAGGCAGGCGGAGAGAGAGAGAGGAGGAGCAAGCAGGCTCTCCGGGAGCAGAGAGCCCGACTTGGGGCTCGATTCCGGGCTCGTTCCCAGGACCCTGGGATCATGACCCAAGCTGAAGGCAGAGGCTTTAACCCACTGAGCCACCCAGGTGCCCTGTGGGAAGGGTCTTTTACTTTCATTTTATGCTGTGTAGATAGCCATGCTTGCCTGTTCTGTGAAAAGTTTTAACTTTCAAAATCTTACTCAGATCTCTTTAACATGGAGACGTAACTGTCCATATTTATAGCTTATCAAAGAAGGTGTTAATTTTGCTTCCTTCTCCTGCTAGTTGTAACTCTTTTCCGTGCCTTTAAGAAAAAATCCTGCAGATTTCACATGGCTTATTCCCCTGTAGAATTTGCTGCTTCAGCCTTTCTTGGACTTCTTATTTCTGTGGCCAAAAGAAGAAAGGGAAACTCATGTGACTGTCTGGGTTTTCTGCAGGCTCTTTCCTGCAATTAAGAGAAGTTTACCTTAGGAAACCAAGCTACAAGTCATGCTCCTAGTTAGAGCTAGTTTGAGAGTGAACTTAGTAATGTGTTTAAATTTACCCTTGAATTTGGCTTTTCACTTTCTTTTTAATTTGAATTTTATTTTGGGATATATTATTGGCTAGAAAATATTTCCATCTGCCTGTTTCTAACCCCACAGAGATTAAAACATTCTGAGTTTGGAACTGAACATGATCGTTTTGAAATCAAATTATGTGCTATTTTCTCGTATTTTCCCAAATACCGTAATGTATAACTACCCATCATACATTGGGAATTATTTACAGTTTCCAAATCTGGTTTTCATCTAGACTGTAGTCCTCTTCTAGTCAAGTAGGGGAAGTACTTTTATTGCTCTAAGAAAAAGGTATTCAGAGACTATAAATTTAAAAATTTTTTTTATAAGAAGAACAGAAAATGCTCATCTTTTTTTGGCTTAAAAAATAGAAATTTATTATCTGATAGCTCTGTAGGTCAGAAGTCTAACAGTACATGTCTCAATGGGCTAAAATCATGGTATGAGCAGGGCTAGAGGCTTGAGGGGAGGGTCCATTTCCTTGTCTTTAGAAAATGCTCTTATTATTTGCTTTTGGAAAAGCAAGACAGGAAATATAAAACTACTAAGGATAGTAGTTGTTTCCATACTATTCCAGTTAGGTGGTAAGGAAAAAGTTAAATTTAGAGAGTGTGAAGTTACAGTTACAGACAGGAAAAGCTGTTAAGAGAATGAGTTTGAAGACATTTCTACAGAGAAAAATTGCTGAGGAGAATACATGTTAGTTGGAAGTTAGCTCTGTACTTTGGCTCTAGGCTTCAGAGTATTGCTACAGATAATAAGTACAGATTAAGTACAGATTATCTGCATATTTATTTTTCTGCCCTCAGTACCCTTGTAGAGGTTTCTGGCAACTTGTTGCCTCCTTAAATATGTCTGCTATGCCTCCCTCTTAACTTCCCTAATGTCCCCAGCCTCTCATGGCCTCTTCAGAAGTCATATTGTACAGCAGAAATATTTTTTAATGACAGATATGTATGTGTGTGTATATATGTATGTATGTGTGTGCATGTATATATATGTATCCTGTAATATATATAATATACAGTAGGTTAATATTTATGGTGTATATATGATGTAATGTATAATGTAAAGTAACCTCTATATATATGGTTTAATTTAGGATCTAAAAATTTAGGTGCTAGTATGATAGATACAGATATTAAAAAGGAGTGTTTTATGCAGTGTGTTCTTCCTTGAGAATTCAGTATTAAAAGGAAAGTTTTTTATAAGCACCATGGTGAACCTAGCAAACAATTAAAATCCCTCTCACCCGTAAGGAGAAAATTAATTGCTCATTACCAGGAAGATATGTTGTGTAGTTTTAAATTTAAGTTCTGAAATAAACTAATGAAATTTTAAGTCAGTGAAAGGTCTCAACTTAAGAGTGATAAAATGTATGTTTTTAAAACGTAAGTGGTAAAATGTAATGCCTTTTTTTTTTTTTTTCCTTACATGGCTCTTGACAACCCTGTTGGACTGACTTTTTAACCTCATGGTACTACCTAGGATTGAAGAGATTGAAATCCTGGGTGTTGTTTGGAAGACAGATTTGTTGTGATTCAGAACTGGGTGTTGGGAAACAAAATTTGTTATCAAAGACTAATAACTTTTTTTTTTTAAGATTTTATTTATTTGTTTGACAGGCAGAGATTACAAGTAGGCAGAGAGAGAGGAGGAAGCAGGCTCCCTGCTGAGCAGAGAGCCCCAATATGGGGCTCGATCCCAGGACCCTGGGATCATGACCTGAGCCGAAGGCAGAGGTTTAACCCACCGAGCCATCCAGGCACCCCGACTAATAATATTTTTGATAAATAATTTTTATATAAAGGTAACCAATACAATAATTGAACATATAACCAGAGAATAATGGCCATCTTTGTGATATACTCCCAGAAATGCATTAATACTGTTAAGAATACCTAGGACAGAAATTAAGTTTCAAAATGGGGCATACAAATAACTGAGAATTGGGGGCACCTGGGTGGCTCAGTGGGTTAAGCCTCTGCCTTCAGCTCTGGTCATGATCTCAGGGTTCTGGGATGGAGCCTGCATCTTGCTCTCTGCTCAGCAGGGAGCCTGCTTCCCCCTCTCTCTCTGCCCGCCTCTCTGCCTACTTGTGATCTCTCTCTCTCTCTGTCAAGTAAATAAAATCTTAAAAAACAACAACAACAACAACAACACTGAGAACAATTTTAGAAGATAACCACTATTATATTTTCCCAAATAAAATAATAACTGTATATTTAATGAAGAGATAAGATTGTTTTGTTCTAAGAGACCACCAAAATACAATCTTGATTTAGTTGTCTATTTAATGGAAATATCACAACACCTTGATCACTAGAGGGATTTCAAATATGCTACTGCAAGATAAGTTCTATCGTGCATGCCATCAGTTCAAGAAGTACTTCTAGCTCAGGCCTGAGCAAAAGGTCAACAAAACAAACCAGTAACAACAAGCACCACCATAGAGCTAAGTGTGTTTGCCTCTTTATTCTTAGAGAGTTTGGGCACCTGATGGATATTGTTTAGCCTCTGCTTGAGTTCTTTTTCTAACAGAGAGGTCAATTTCCTCAAGGCAGCCTATTGAGGAAATAATTGTTAGAAGTTTCTTTATGTGGAAAACAGTGTATCTCTTTGTAATGTTTCTGGTCCTAATTTGCCCTTTAGAGCCACAAAGAATAAGTTAGGTGTTTTTTTTTTTTTTTTTAACATAATCACGCTTCAGAAATTTAAAGATTGCTTCTGAGCCTCTTTTTGGTTTTGGGCCTTCTGACCTAAGCACACTCTTATTGAGTTAGTTTGCAATTTTCTTTACCATCTCTTTATTCGACAAATGCTTTTGAGCCCTATTATGTATATGAGGCACTAAGGAAATTAAATATTATTAAACAGTAAGAAAATTAAATAGCATTAAACTTTGGATGGGGGAGTCACATGAATCAGTATTTTTACTATATTACTTGATTAGTGTTATAAAAGATTTTACCAATGAGAACAGTTGGGATAGAAATGAGGCTCACTGACCAGAGTACCTGGTGGCTCACTGGTTAACCATCGGCCTTATGCTCAGTTCCTGGGATTGAACCTGGTATTGTGCTCCGTGCTCTGCAGTGAGGCTGACTGAAGACCATACAGGCATACAATAGTATGTGCAGAAAATATGCATGAAAATAGCACAGCACTTGGGACTGCAGAATAACTGACCTTGGGTGAGGCAGGGTGTCAAAAATGTTGAAGTTAAATTGTGAGGGAGTTTGCTTGACAGAACTAAGCAATTTTAAACTGATTCCATCCACGACGTTTGATGGTTTTTTTTTTTTTTTCTTTAAAGATACGACTTATTAGAGTGAGCACAAGCCAGGGGGTGAGGGGGCGGGGAAGCTGACTCCCTGAACCTCAGGCTGCGCTGGATCCCAGGAATCTGGGATCATGACCTGAGCTAAAGGCAGACACTTAACTGATCGAGCCCCCCCACCCAGGTTCCCTAGATGGGCTCTGAAAACAAGGGAAGCATGCTCAGAATTGCTTTTATTTAGTTATTTCTTAAAATTTAGGTAGGCTTCACACCCAGGATGAAGCCCAATGTGGGACATGAGCTCATGACCCCGAGATCAAGACTTGAGCTTAGATCAAGGGTCTGATGCCTAACTGACTGAGCCACCCAGGCACCCCGCAGAATTGTATTTCAGAATAATGACTCTTGTGGCAGATTGTTTTGGAACTTGTGAAACCAGGGTTTGGATGCACTGTGGTAGTTTATACGTGCTTGTCAGTCTCTTTATTAAAGTATGATATCTGGTAGTTGATGTAAATAACATTAAATTCAATCCTTGTTAGAAGGCATCCCTAACAAATTGAGTGATTTATGCTTATATTAGATGTCTTTCTGTGAAGCTTTGGTGGAAGAAAACCTTGAATCTGATTTTTGTTTTGAGGGAAGTGGGATGACATGAAAATGGAGAGTCATGTGAAAAATTATGTCTACCATGTTCTTGTAAGGAATTTGATGGGGGGGGGGGGAAGAGCCAGAATAGCTGTTAGGCTGGTTGTTTTGCTCTCATGAATCAGAAAGAAAACAACCTCTGGATAAACCCTTAGAGTGTTAAGTTATTGTACAATCAAGTCTTTACATTCAATGCACATGTTCTGTACATTGCTTCATAAAAGTGGATGCTGGCAGTATACTCTCAGCCATTTCAGGGATTGTTTGAGGTAAAGACAAAGTATCGAGACTTCCAAACTCCCTGGAGATAAAGAACATGTCTATTTTGTCTCTGCATAGAGGCGTAGGTCCTTATATGTAATAGGAAAACAAAGATTGATTGGGTTACAGCTTTAAAAAGGTACAAGAATGTAATATAGCTAAATGTCTGGAACCTTTGAAATGGTCACTTTGGGAGGCTCTCCACTTTTTACTTTAATAGTATCATTTCTCAAAGTATTTTGGTACCTGTCTTTGGGGAGATGTTTCTGTAGAAGAGAAATCCTTTGGGCCAGTGTAAGGACTAAAAAACTGAATGTTGGAGGAGATCAAAGCTGAAACACATTGGGAAGCCAACTAAACAAGTTCAGTTGTACATTAACTCTAATAAGTACTTTAAATAATATCTTAGGTATAATAGATTTATCCCCAGGCAAGTAGTTAGACATAATATATAAATAGCTGTGGTTTGTACAAACGGGCATAAATGATTTCACCTTCATATTCTTTTAAAGGATTAAATAAGGTCAGAGACTTGGTGTCTGCCACCCTTAAATTTGGTCATCTTGGATAGATCTGGCTATATTAGTTTAATTTTGGTAGAGCTTAAAACTCTTCTTACTTACCACTGTGTTTGCAAAAACAGTCCATGTTTAAAGGACTTTTTTTTTTTTTAAGATGTATTTATTTAGAGAAAGAGTGCATGCACATGAGCATGCAAGCAGAAGGGGCAGAGGGAGAAGGAAAAAGAATCCCATGCAGACTCCAAGCTCAGCGCTGAGTCCAACACAGGGCTAGATCTCATCACCCTGAGATCACGAGCCAAAACCAAGAGTCAGTAACTTGACAGACTGCACTACCCAGGCACTCCTAAAGGACTAACTTTCGTATAGCTAATAGGAGAATCTATAATATAGCATCTGTAACTGGCAGTGTTATAATGTAAAAAATGTTGAACTCTGTATAGTAAATGTTGCCTTAATGATGTAAGTTTTGAAATATCCTTTATGCTTTTTCCGCTTGGAAAATAAGTAGTTTTCTTTAACTTTTCTTTTTTTTTTTTGAGAGAGAGAGGGAGAGAGGATGTGTGCATGTGCACTTGGAGGGGAGGGCAGAGGGACAGGGCTCCATAGGTGCCCCTTCTTCAGCTTACCTGATTAGCAAACAAATTATTTTCAATTTCAGTAGAAGTAGATGTATCTGGCTTTTTCTTACACTCCGTATTATATTTTTGATCCTTTATTAATAGCAAACACATTCATCTTTTGTCATTTTGTACATTCTTACTCATTCTTACAAATCTATACTAAATAACACTTATTTGCCATCACCAAAGTTTTTAATAATTTTAAATATTAGCCTTCATTTTAGATTTGATAACACTTAAAAACACTGCTCATATAGAATAAACAGCTTCTGATATAAAGTCATTTTTTTTTAAAGATTTTATTTATTTATCAGGGTGGGGGGAGAGCGAGCGAGCACAGGCAGACAGAATGGCAGGCAGAGGCAGAGGGAGAAGCAGGCTCCTTGCCGAGCAAGGAGCCCGATGTGGGACTCGATCCCAGGACGCTGGGATCATGACCTGAGCCGAAGGGAGCTGCTCAACCAACTGAGCCACCCAGGCGTCCCTAAAGTCATTTTTGTATATTGTTTTAAAAGCCTTAACCAGTGGGATTTAGTTTTCTGTGTAATATATTTAGTTCCAAACACTGCCAGGAAAAAAAAAAAGTGAATTATCTTCACAAAGATGTGTGGTTTAGATATGGTTTTTGGTTTGGCAGACTTATTACTACATAAAGATGTAGGTCTAGTCTTAAACCGGTGACTATATTTTTAAAAATTGATAATTGGAAGTTCACTTTTAGAAACCTGTTAACATTTTTTTTTTAAAGATTTTATTTATTTATTTGACAGAGAGAAATCACAAGTAGGCAGAGAGGCAGGCAGAGAGAGAGAGGAAGGGAAGCAGGCCCCCTGCTGAGCAGAGAGCCCGATGTGGGACTCGATCCCAGGACCCTGGAATCATGACCTGAGCCGAAGGCAGCGGCTTAACCCACTGAGCCACCCAGGCGTCCCTTAACATTTTTTATTATGTTAAAATACATATAAAATTTACCGTTAGTGACATTTACTGCATTCTTTGTGTTAATAGTCATCACCACTGTCTAGTTCCAAGACATTTCATTACTCCAAAAGGAACCTCCATTCCCATTAGCAGTCATTGCACTCCACTCTCCCTCCAAGACCCTGACAATCACTATCTGTGTCCTGTTTCGGAGGGTTTGCATAGTCTGGATATTTTGTGTAAATGAAATCATACAATACATGGACTTTTGTGTCTTCTTTCACTTGGCATGATGTTTTCAAGGTTCATCCATGTCGTGGCATATACCAGTATTGTTCTGCTTTTGATGGCTAAATAGTATTCCATTGTGTGAATATAGCACATTTTTTAATCCACTTATCCATTGACAGGCATTTATTTGTGTTGTTTTCACCTTTTGGATTTTATGAATACTGCTATGAATGTTTGTGTACAAGTTTGGTTTTTTTTTTTTAATGCTCCTCAAGTTATTTTGGGTGTTATGTCTAGGAGTGGTATTATTAGATCACATGATAATGTTTAACTTCTTAAGGAACCACCAGTTATTTTCCACAGTACTTGCACCATTTTACATTCCCCCCAGCAATGTACAAAGATTATACTTTTTGTACATCCACTTCAACACCTCTAGTTTTTCCCTTTTTATCCCCCCTACCTATAGCTATCCTAGTGGGTATGGAGTAGTAGCTCACTGTGGTCTTAATTTGAGTTTACCTAATGTCTAATGATGTTGAATATCATGTGCTTGTTAGATATTTGTTTATCCTTTTTGGAGAAATGTTTATTCATATCTTTTGTCCATTTTTAATTGGGCTGTTTATAGCTTTGTGTGTGTGTGTGGTTTGTTTTTTTTTTTAAGATTTTATTTATTTGACAGAGAGACAGCAAGAGAGGAAACACAAGCAGGGGGAATGGGAGAGGGAGCAGCAGGCTTCCCACTGAGCAGGGAGCCCCATGTGAGACTCGATCCCAGGACCCTGGGATCATGACCTGAGCCTAAGGCAGACGCTTAATACCTGAGCCACCCAGGCACCCTTTGTTTGTATCTTTGTTGAGTTATAGGAGTTCTTTATATATTCTGAATACTGGCCCTTTATCAGTTATATGATTTGGAAATAGGTTCTCCTATTCTGTGGCTTATCTTTATACTTCTTGGTAGTATCATTTGATGGACAAAAGTAGGATCTTTTTAGATTGGCTATATTTGGGGTGCCTGGGTGGCTCAGTCAGTTAAGCATCTGATTCTTGATTTTGGCTCAGGTCATGATTTCAGGGTCATGAGATTGAGTCCTACGTGGTGCTCCCAGGCTCAGTGTGGACTCTACTTGAGATTCTGTCTCTTTTCCCTCTCCCTCTGCCCCTCCCCCCTGCTTGTAGGTGCACACACTCTCTCTCTCAAATAAGTAAAATCTTTAGATTGGCTATATCACAGTTCTAACCATGTGTTACCAACTTAGTTTATATTTTAAGAGGGGGAAATAAAATGTGTATGTAGAGCATAGAGGTAGGAAAGTACAGAATGTGTGGAAAGGTTATAAAGTTTGGCAAATACTATGTTAGGGTTAGTGTCCATAACTGTAAGGAACAGAAGCCCACCTAAGCTACCTTAGAGGAAGGAAGGTGTATTGTAGGCATGTAAGAGGCATCTTATAGATTTTTTTTAAAAGATTTTATTTATTTATTTGACAGAGAGAGAGACCACAAGTAGGCAGAGAGGCAGGCAGATAGAGAGGAGGAAGCAGGCTCCCCACTGAGCAGAGAGCCTGATGTGGGGCTAGATCCCAGGACCTTGAGATCATGACCTGAGCCAAAGGCAGAGGCTTAACGCACTGAGCCACCCAGGCACCTAGATATTTTGAAAATAGAGAATGAAATATACCTGGGCTGTAGAGTGCCTGGAACAGTTCTCCACTTTTCAAGAGATGGTTTTTCTCATCTTTCTGTCTTCTGATTGTTCAGTGCATGGTTTCCACCTGCAGAAGCCCTATAAAGCTGTCCTAGCTCTACCTGATTTATCAGTTCAAGCATCTACTAGCTTTCAACTGATTCAGTCTCCAAGTTTCCTATTTAAAAATCTTGGGACCAAAAAAAAAAAAAAAGTGGGGGACAACCCCTTTGGTTGTCTTTGGGAGCTTTGTACTGTCACTTTGCTAGTACCCAATAAACCTTGCTTTGCCGTCCACCAAAAAAGAAAAAAAAAAAAATCCTGGGAACCTGATTGTTTTAGCCTATGAATTAATTTGTTCCAAAGGCAAGGCCATAAGATATAAATGCAGCCACATTGGGCTGCTGCTTCAGTAGGAATTGGAAAAAATGGACAAAGAAGTGGGAGTGGGTTGCAGGTATGCTGAAGTCACGTATATTTCTCTTGAGTTGTGGCAAGAGTAGTAGGAACTAATGTTGGACAGATTATTTGGGTTCAAGTTGTGAAGAGCTTTTTTTTTTTTTTTAAAGATTTTATTTATTTATTTGACAGAGAGAGATCACAAGTAGGCAGAGAGGCAGGCAGAGAGAGAGAGAGAGGAGGAAGCAGGCTCCCTGCCAAGCAGAGAGCCCAATGCGGGACTCGATCCCAGGACCCTGAGATCATGACCTGAGCCGAAGTAACCCGCTGAGCCACCCAGGTGCCCATGAAGAGCTTTTAATACTAGGTTAAAGAATTAAAAATTTTCCTTAAGGATTAGGGACTATTGAGGGTTTGAGGACAAGGAAATGAAATGATCTATTCTCTCTTCGTACTTTGTAGTTTATTCTACTCAGAATGAGTTGTTTGATATTCTCCTAATTTCAGTTTGTCTGGACCACCCCCCTTGTTTATTCAGCAAGCATATTTGAACACACAGCTGTATTCCAAGGAAGTAACTAGAATAAAGCCTTTCTGGTGAATTCAGCAATGATGACATTGCAGACATAAATTGAAATGCTATGATGTGATACTAGCAGGCAGCAAGAGATGGTGTGGGGGGCAAAATTTACTTCTCTGGCACTGAGACTGGCTTGTAAGTTTATCTTCAGGTTTATTCCAGTGCTTTACAGGAGTTAGGGGAGAGGGTGATTACAAAGAGATAACATGATGGATTTTCTGGGGGTGATGGAACTGTTGTATACCTCAGTTGTGGTCGTTATGCAGGTCTGTACATGGGATAAAACTTGTAGAACTGTACATCAAAAGAAAAACAGCCAATTTTCATTTCGTGTTAGTTTAAAAAATATTTACTGAGTGTTTACATAGCTTATATGCAGGGCATTGTTAATGTTCTGCAGTCCTGTTCACAGTGCATTTATAGCTGAAAAGTTGCATTCAGATCAGTATTATAAGATAGAAAGTGAGAAGTATTAGAAGAGAATGATGCAAGAAGAAGAGGCTCTTAGAGAGGATTCATAGAAATAATGGCTCACTAGACTGTGCTGTTCCATTAGACTAATGCTGTAGGACTGAATCTTTGTCATGTACTCCTCCATCATATGTTGGAAACCTAATCTCCAGTGTGATAATATTTGGAGTTGGAGACTTTGGGAGGTCCTTGGGTCAAGTGAAGCCCATCCACATGAATGGGATTAATGCCCTTCTGAAAGAGGGCTTGGAAAGCTCTCTCATCCCTTCCACCATGGGAGGATAAAATCAAAAGTCTATGAACAGGGAGGAGACTCTGACCAGACACTAAAACGGCCAGTGCCTTGATCTTTGACTTCCCAACTTCCAGAACTGTGGGAAATAAGCTTCTGTTGTTTATAAGCCACCAAATCTATAGTATTTTGTTATAGCTTCCTAAATGGACTAATACAACTAGGAATAGAAGTGATTTTTTTTTTCTCTGTTGCTCCCCAAATGAGTAAACTTTCATTCATGTGTGTAAGTGCAGCACTAAGGATACAAGGGTGAACACAGAGCTCACAGTCCAATACAGTGATAACATCATAGAGCTTATATTCAAATGCAGAAGATAACTAAATAAATGTTCAGAATCATGTTGGCCATTTTACTTCCTTTGCCTTTTCATATAAATTTTAGAAATAGCTTGTCTGTATCTACAGATCATCTTTATTAACTTGGGAAGAATTGACATTTTTAGTATGTTTAATTTTCTATTCCTTGAATACAGTAGGTGTCTCCATTTATTTTGGTCTTGTTTGATTTCCTTCATCAGTATTTTGTATTTTTCAGCATATGTGTTCTGCTCATGTTCTATGTTTATATGCGAATACTTAATATTGGAGATACTGTAAATGATACACTTTAAAAAATTTTAGTTTCCAGTTATTAATTGCTGGTATATAGAAATATGATGGATGTTTGCCTTATATTTTGCAATCTAACTAAATGTCTTTATTAGTTCTAGGAGATTTTTTTATGGATCCCATGGGATTGTTTATATAGATGATAATGGTTTATACAAATAGGGAAACTTTTTTTTTTTTAGATTTTATTTATTTATTTGACAGAGAGAAATTACAAGTACACTGAGAGGCAGGCAGAGAGAGAGAGAAGGAAGCAGGCTCCCTGCTGAGCAGAGAGCCCGATGCGGGACTCGATCCCAGGACCCTGAGATCATGACCTGAGCCGAAGGCAGCGGCTTAACCCACTGAGCCACCCAGGCGCCCCACAAATAGGGAAACTTTTATTTCTTTTTCCTTGTCAGTCTGCAAGACTGACTTATTTTATTGCACTGGCTAGGACTTTCAGTATGATTTGAGTGAGAGCGATGAGAGTGGATATTTTTATTTTGTTCTAATCTCCAAAATATTTAATCTTTCACAGTTTAGTATGATGTTAATATTAGGGTATGTGTGTGTGTGTTTGTGGTTTTTTTTTTTTTAAGATTTTATTTATTTATTTGACAGAGAGAGAGATCACAAGTAGGCAGAGGCAGGCAGAGATCGGGGGGGAGGAAGGCTCCCTGCCGAACAGAGAGCCCGATGCGGGGCTCGATCCCAGGACCCTGGGATCATGACCCGAGCTAAAGGCAGAGGTTTTAACCCACTGAGCCACCCAGGTGCCCCTGTGTGTTTGTGTTTTAAGAGGCCCTTAATCAGACTAAGAAACTTCCATTCTATTCCTAATTTCTTGTGTTTTTTTTTTTTTTTTTTTTTTTTTTTTTGTCAAGAATGGACTTAGGATATTGTCAGTGTATCAGTTGATATGATCATGTGGTTTTTCTTTAGGCTGCTAATATGGTAAATAACATTGATTGACTTTCAAGTACTGAATAAGCCTTGTATTCCTGGGATCAGGTTTGAACATATTTATCACTTCAAAAAGAAACCCTGTGTCCATTATTGAAGATTAAATATATATGAATATATTTTTATTTTATTTTATTTTATTTTATTTTATTTTTATTTTACTTTTATTATAAAGAAAAACACTAACATAATTTCTTTTTTTTAATGCAAGAGGCATAAATAGAAATGTATTCACAAATGTGATTAGCTTTACTTATCATCAGCAGTCATTATCTTGCGTTTCTTTCCTAAATTTCTTTTAGGTTAAAAGATAGCTTACCTCCTGGTGAAATACCTTTCTCATATTTTGCTAATGTGTTGTTCCTTGTTACTGTTTATGTTCTCTTTCCAAAAGTTCTTTCTTCTATTCTTCCTCTTTTCTTCTTCTGGTGGTTTCTATCTTTCTTCTGAATGTGTTAAGTACAACATAGGGTATAGAGAGATGGAGATTTTCTTCATGAAGCATTCACGATGTGTAATTAGTATGTAGCACACAAGCAAATATATTTTTTAATTTTTTCTTTCCCCCTTAATTGTATTCTGTTATGTTCTGCCTGTGCAACAAAAGAATTAAAAAATCTCTCTTTGTAAGATACTGCCCAAAACCTATTATGGCTGGCTCAGTTGGTAGAGCATGCCACTCTTGATCTTGGGGTCATGTGTTTGAGCCCCATGTTGGGTGTACAGATTACTTAATAAAAATAAATATTTGCTTAAAACAAGAAATAAGATGTACCATAAGGTGACTTATTGACATGAACATAGGAGGAAGAAAAAAATAATGTGTATTTTTAAAAAGCATTTTGGCAATATGTAGAATGAAAGGGAATAGGAATAGTTAAAAAGCTCTGTCTGACATGTTAATCGTTCTGTGAAGGACATGAACAAATTAAGTGTGTTTGGAAGGAAGAGGAGCTAGCTGTTCAAGAGACCTGACTCAGGTCTCTAGTGATGTGACTTTGGCAAGTATAGGTTTTCCCGATGTGGTGGCAGGTACACATTGAATACTTTGAGAATTTGTTGGAAGCTATAGACAACTGCCCCCCCAAAATTTCTTTAAGCACATCATTTACTTCAAATTTGCATGTAGTTTGAGGAGGCTTGTGGACCTCCTTTAGCTCATTCATGTAGGTTCATTGATTCATGATGAAGAACCTTTGACTGGTTACCCTCTGTAGTTTTTGGCAACTCTAAAATGTTTAACAATAACCCCCCAAAATTATAACCTTCACTTTCTTTTTAAAAAGTTTTTATTTATTTTTTTAAATTTCTTTTCAGTGTTCCAGAATTCATTGTTTATGTACCACACCCAGTGCTCCATGCAATCCGTACCCTCCATAATACCCACCACCAGGCTCACGCAACCTCACTCCTCCCTCCCCTCCAAAACCCTCGGTTTGTTTGGTTCCTCTCCTCCTCCAGTTTCTCCCAACTCACTTTTCCTCCATCTCCCCATGTCCTCCGTATAACCTTTACTTTCAGCCTTGAAATCGTGGGTTGTTTTTTCTTGACAGAGTAAATGATATGAATTCTGTCCTTTTTTAGATAGCTCCAATCTCTGAGAATAGGTAGGTTAGTTTAGCAGTGTATATTAAATAAAAATTACATATTTTTTTTATTTTTACAATTTTTACAATAACAATAAAGAGATACAGAAAAAGCCTGAAAAAGAAAATTCTTGGAATTAAAAAAAGCCTTAGTTATCTGGCAGAAAAAGTACTTTTTTTTGCATATAGTCAGCTGAAAGTCTTTTTCAAGTGAAAAATGATTGAGGTTTGGAAAGAATGTAAGTAATCTTCATGCCAGATCTTTAATCCAAAATACTCAAGGGTAGCCAAAGTACTGAATTTTAAAGAGACAGTACTTCTACTTCTTTGAATTAATTATGTAGTCAACTGTGGCATTCCATGATCACTAGATAATGTTTTCTTTTTGGCTTTCTATTATGCTTCAGGGAAACTTAAGTACAAAGTCCAGGAAGTTCATGTGTTTTCAGCAGTCCAGTTTCTACTGAGATGGAGTTCTAAGATCAGGTCATGATTTCAAGTTTTGTTTTGTTTTTTAACTGATTTTACTTTTGATTGAAGTTGGATTCTTAACTGTTTGGAAAAGCCTTCTAACACCTTTTTATGTATTTCAGTGATGATTAGAATTTAATCTAAAAAATTAAAATAATCATATAGGTATAAATGTTAGGCAAAAAGAATGATTTCTTCCCCCACACCCCTCCCGGAGTTGACGTTATTGACAGAAGATTGAAAATTTAGGTAGTTCCAGTTTTCTGTGTCAAATTCCATAGTCTGAGAAACTATGGAATTTACATAGTTTTGTCTCAGAATTTACATGGTTTTGTCATGTTTATGGGTTTGCCAGTTCTTGAAGACTGAAGCCCTGGAGTTTCTGCTACTTTAGGAATCATGGTGTAAGTGTTGCCCCTTTTTGGTTAGCTTTATCCTTTAATATGGTGTAGCAGGCAAGTGGTCTGATTGTTTTATCATATGTAACGCTTTTTGCGTGGTAAAAGAAATGAAATCTTAGAAAAATGAAACGAACACAGATACACAGATATGTGAAGCAAATATTAGTACTAATAAGCAAAAATCATTCACCAACCTTTATTATAAAAGCCACTGAGAAGAAGGGCTAGGCCCTTTTTTTTTCTCTTCTAACCCCCACATCATTTTTTTCTTGGTGTGCCTCTTTTGTGTGTGTGTGTTTTCAGTGATGTGGAAACATTGAACTGCTACTTCTCACCTAGTGCTGTTTCTTAGCTGGTACAATAGATTTTCTCATTTCTTTTTGCTAAAAAGACCAGACACAGATTAGAGGAGAGAATGGAAGATGGTGTGTTTATGTCTCTGTGTGTGTAGATAGCTGTGTGTGTGAGCACAGTGTTGATTGGGGATAGAGAATGAACTTAGTGGAGAGAAGATGGATTGCCACTACCATTTCCTATTCTCTAGACAAGATGTTGTCACAGAATGGAAAAAAACAAAACCCCAAACACTCAAACTAGAAAAATAGTTTTTAATATCTCCAGTGTATCTGAGGTAATAAGATGCTTTCAACTTCTAAAAACTTGACTTTCGGAGTTTGGGGAGAACCAGTAAATAATACTTCTTTATCAACCCATCTGAGTTTGGAATCAGTAGGAAAAAAAAATAGGACACAGACGAATGGGGCCTGAAAACATCAACTTTATGCTGATGACATCTGGATTGAAAGACATGCCTTTGGCTGCAGCGTGACTTCTAAAACTTCCCTATATACCTAGCTAGTTACCAGCATAGCAGGTCTTTTTTTAGGGGGTCGGAGGCAGAGGGGTACAGAGGAAACCTAACCTTGTATTATTAGGGAAGCAGAGCAAACTATATCTTCTCTGCTGTTAGGCAGCATGTTTGTCTGCCAAAATTTAACCGCTCAGTAGAGGAGATGAATAAGGGAGCAGGAAGAAACCAGGAGTGACCTTTTCTTCCTAACACTGCCATATAATTCTCATTCATACGGTCAAGCTCTACCTCTGAAATCCGGAGAGGAAGAACTGCCTCCTCTTTTTTGTGTATGGGCACTTGAACATGTTTGGTTGGTTTTGCTAAGAACCTTTAGTGTGGACTTAAAAAAAATTTAAAGGGGATGTTTAAGGGGGACAGGAAAAAGGGAACTGTGTGTGTGTGTGTGTGTGTGTGTGTATGTGTTCACTTTGAAAAGGTGGCGAGGAAAAAAAAGAAACGAAAAGGTGGTGTGGAGGAATCTAGTCCCATGAATTTATTTGCACTGAGACCTTCATTTCACCAGTCCTCTGATAGTGTATTAGGGGACAAGGGATGGGGAAGAATGACAGCATATGACATATTTTCAAACTATTTTTTTTTTAAAGATTTTATTTATTTATTTGACAGAGAGACATCACAAGTAGGCAGAGAGGCAGGCAGAGAGAGAGGAAGGGAAGCAGGCTCCCTGCTGAGCAGAGAGCCTGATGCGGGACTCGATCCCAGCACCCTGAGATCATGACCTGAGCCGGAGGCAGCGGCTTAACCCACCAAGCCACCCAGGCGCCCCTCAAACTATTAATGTACCTTTTTTGTTATGTTTTCCCTTAAGACTTAATAGAGTGGTACTCTTCCTAGACTGACTAGTAGGACTCATTTGATTTGTATTATTTTAATACAATTTCATATATTTATAATAATATCTTAAAATTACTTTTTGTTGCAGATGTATGCCTTTTAGTTGCATTATATACAGTTTCTGTGGCAGGGGATAACTTGAAAACCTAATCCAAAATTTCTTAGTGGCATAAGAAATTAATGTGAAACATTATCTGGTGGCCTTTTTTAGCAATTGGATACCTGTTGGCTCATATTTCTTTTATGGAAATGTCTTGAAGTAACCAAAGTTTATTGGGTATGTAAGCTTAAGGTATTTGGTTTTGACTTGTTTTAATGATTTAATTAAAATTTAAACTTTATGCTGAACTTATTATCATTGTGATATTATACTACAAAAATGTTGAAACCAGACTTTCTCTATTGTGGAGGTTATGCATTTATTTTGCTTTTTTCCTTTCCAGTCATATCAAGATTCTTCAGAAACTACATCCATAGAAAGGCTTAGTATTGTTTGGTTTAAGATGTTAGTATTCCTTGACATTAATTTTGGAAGTCTAAAATATCCTCATAAATTAATTTCAGATGTAAACCCACATCTTAACAGTCCTTTTATGATGCAGGATAATTTTCAATGGTCTTTGTGAAAAGATCCATGTTTATTCGGCATTTTGATTGTGGTTTATAAAGAGTTCTGTAACTTACAGGTGGCCCGATGCACAGTAATACTATGTATAGCTGCTCGTTTTTCATATGAGAATGTATTTGGTAGTGATTACAATACCTTGATCATAGGTAAAAATCATAGATTACAATGACCCCCACCCCCGGCCCAAGAGCTCTCTGTAATGCTCTTAACCTGGAGATTTTTCTGATCTGTGATTATTACTCTCACTAGGTATAACTGCATCTTATGCTTGTGGTCTCCTCTTTGTGCTTCTATGTCTGTATTCTCCACCATGTCACATTATTTGAAACTATATTTCACTGTGTTTGAAAAACCTGCATAACCTCTTCTATTTTGTGTTAGCCTGCTTTAATTATATACATAATTCTATATTTCTCAGATAGAGAATGAAATGCTATTTTTTTCCCTTCGTAAAAGTACCTTGTTTATACATGGTGAGGGGCAAGGAATTTATGGGGTTCTTAGATTTGAGTGAAAGATCTGATTCTGGTCAATGATTAGAATTGGTGGTAGTTGTAAAAATCAAACTTACTGTTCATTGTACACTTCTTTCTCCTCCCCCGCCAAGAGCTAATTGTTAGCATGAAGTCTTCTGACCCAGTAACAACCTCAGTTTGATGATTGAGACAAATTGATATAGAGATGTGAATTAACCATAGGAGGAATACTTAAAATCTGGAATGTCTGTCAACTTTGGCTCAAATAAGTATACCTAAGCTTGTGGCAAAAGTGGATATCCATCATTATGTAGGAAAAGGCTAACTTTATAGCTCCCCAGTGGTAGATTCAGAATATGCAATCCTTTATGTATATCATGCTCTCCAGTTATAAGGGAGTTCCAGTTGGGAAGTTAAGTTTACATAACAATAAAAACTAATATTTTTTGGACACATACAGAAGAAAATCTGTAACAGATACATGAATTATGAGGCATAGTATACATTGGTGAACCCTTTGCCCAGTCTCAGAAATAGAACATTATCAATACTATTGAAATTATACCTATGAGTGTCATACTGTCCTTTCCACCCCTAAGAGGTAGCAACTAACCTCAATTCATTTAATGATTTAAGCAATACTTTGGCCAGAATGTTTTTCTTATTATTTTATATTATTTTAGAGCTTTGTATAAATAGTATACTGTGTGTACTTTTCTGCATCTTTTTTTTTTTTTAAGATTTTATTTATTTATTTGTCATAGAGAAGCGAGAGCAAGCACAGGCAGAGGCAGAGGGAGAAGCAGGCTCCCTGCCAAGCAAGGAGCCCAATTGTGAGACTCAATCCCAGGATGCTGGGATCATGACCTGAGCTGAAGGCAGCCGCTTCACCAACTGAGCCACCCAGGCGTCCCTGCATCTTTCATTTTTGTTTGTTTTTAAAACTCGGCATTTTTTTTAAAGATTTTTTTTCATTTTACAGAGAAAGAGGGAGATCACAAGTAGGCAGAGAGGCAGGCAGAAAGAGGGGGGGAAACAGGCTCCCCACTGAGCAGAGAGCCCGATGTCGGGCTCGATCCCAGGACTCTGAGATCAGGGCCAGAGCTGAAGGCAGAGGCTTAATTCACTGAGCCACCCAGGCGCCCCTCAGCATTGTTTTTAAGATTCATCCATATTGATGGTTGTAGCTTTGATTTGTGTTCATTGAGGAACAATATTATATTCAGTAACATGCCACAATTTAAGTTTTCTATTCTTCTGCCAGTGGATTATTAGACTGTTCAGGATTTTTGCTCTTCTGAATAGTGTTCCTTGAATGTTCTTAAATGTGTCTTCTAATGCATATGTCCAGAATTTTCTCTAGAGTATGTGGCTAAAAGTATAATCACAAGATGCAAATGTTCAGCTTCATGAGCTAGAAACTGATGTGTGATCACACTATTGTCAATTCCTAGCAGCTGTCTTCTCCCTCTAAATCTGGTGTCATCAGATTTCTTTTTTACCAATCCTGTGTAAATAAAATGTTATTCTGCTTTTAGTTTGTGGGTTCACTAATTATGAATGAGGATAAATATCTTCTGATAGATTTCTTTATTTGACATTTGTTTGGCTTCTTTGTGCAATATATTTTTTTAAGATTTTATTTTTTGACAGTGAGAGAGGGGACACTAGTAGGGGGAGTGGGAGAGGAGCTCCCCATGGAGCAGGAAGCCTGATGCAGGGCTCCATCCCAGGACTCTGGGATCATGATCCAAGCCGAAGGCAAACACTTAATGACTGAGCAACCCAGACGCCCCTGTGCAATACTTTTTAATAGTTTTTATTGTTTTCATTGTTTGTCACTTATGAAAATGATCGTTGGAGTTCTTTATATTTTCTATATGCCAATCTTTTGTCATTTACTTGTGTTGTAGTTTCTGTTCCAAATTTGTGTGTGTGTGTTTTTTAAGATTTTATTTATTTATTTATTTGAGAGAGTGTGCATACAAGCAGGGGGAAGGGGCAGACGGAGAGGGAGAAGGAGACTCCCTGCTGAGATAGGAGGCCAGTGTGGTACTCCATCCCAGGACCCTGGGATCATAACCAGCCTAAGGTGGTCACTTAACAGACTGAACCACCCAGGCACCCCAGATTTGTGTCTTTTTACTTTCTTTTTCTATACTGCCCCTTGTAAACTAGTAGTTAATTTTAATGTTGTGATTTAATTAAGTTTAAAAAATGATAGTGCTTCTAGGTATTGTTTTTAGATTCTTCACTGCTATGAACTTATTTAAAAATTCTCTTGTATTTCTTTCTAAAACTTTGGAAGTTTATTATTCAGATCTAACTATTTAATGCACTGGGAGCTGACTGTTACATATGGTAGGGATCCAGTTTCATTTCCCCTGCATTGATAGCCAAAGGTCCCAGCATCATTTTTTTTTTATACTTAAAAAAAAAAAAAAAAGTTAGATCTGTGCCCATTGTGGAGCCCAGTGCAGGGCTCAAACTCAAGACCTGAGATCAAAACCTGAGCTGAGGTCAAGAGTTGGACACTCAACCAACTGAGAGACTCAGGAGCCCCCTAGCATCACTTTTTTAATGATCTGTCTCTTGTCATTGATTGCAGTGCCACCTCTGTTTCCATTTATGCTTTTGTGTGCTTCTAAGTTGTGCATTGTTTCTCTAATGATCAATTTTTTCATCCCTGGGCCATTACCATGCTGTCTTAAAAACAGTGGTTTTGGGGGCGCCTGGGTGGCTCCGTTGGTTAAGCATTTGACTTCAGCTTGGATTATGATCTCCAGGTCCTGGTATCGGGCTCAGCTTTGGGTTCTGTGCTCTGCGGGGAGCCTACTTCTTCTCCCGCTGCCTCTCCGCCTGGTATTGCTCTCTCTCTCTCTCTCTCTCTCAAATAAATAAATAAATAAAATCCTAAAAAAACCCAAAAAACAAAAAACTGGTTGTAGTAAATTTGCTTATCTTTGGTAGGGGGACTCAGCTTTACTTTTTTTTTTCTTTAAAATATTTTATTTATTTGACAGATGGAGATCACAAGTAGGCGGGAGGTGGGGGGAAGCTGGCTCCCTGCTGAGCAGAGAGCCCGATGTGGGGCTCGATTCCAAGACCCTGGGATCATGACCTGAGCGGAAGGCAGAGGCTTTAACCCACTGAGCAACCCAGGCTCCCCTATGCCCGGTTCATATTGGCCTTACATCTATGATTAAGGATTATAGAATAGTTTATACAATATTAGTGCAATCTGGATCCCGAAAAATTTGGTAGAACTCTCATGTAAAACTAACATGTGATGGGGCGGCTGGGTGGCTCAGTTATTAAGCATCTGCCTTTGGCTCAGGTCATGATCCCAGGGTCCTGAAATTGAGCCCTGCATTAGGCTCCATGCTCAGCAGGAAGCCTGCTTATTCCCCTCCCTCTGCCTGCTGCTCCTCCTTCTTGCACTCTCTCTCTCTCTGTCAAATAAATAAATAAGATCTTAAAAAGAAACAAAACTAACATGCCTGACTTTCTGGGGGAGAAATTTTAACTCTTATTTCAGTTTTTAAAATGATTTTTTGGACTGTTGATATTTTATATTTCTTAAAAGTCTGTTTTTTTTTTTTTTTTAAAGATTTTATTTATTTATTTGACAGACAGAGATCACAAGTAGGCAGAGAGGCAGGCAGAGAGAGAGAGAAGCAGGCTTCCTGCGGAGCAGGGAGCCCGATGCGGGGCTCGATCCCAGGACCCTGAGATCATGACCCGAGCCGAGGGCAGCAACCCAAACCACTGAGCCACCCAGGCGCCCCACAAGTCTGTTTTGATAAATTGTATTTTTACAAAGTTCTGTCCATTTTGAGAAATACCCTTTTTTTAAAGGTTTATTATTTATTTATTTGACAGAGCACACACACAAGGAGGCAGAACAGCAGGCAGAGGGAGAGGGAGAAGCAGGCTTGGCACCCTGGTGAAAAGAGAACCTGACTTAGGGCTTGATCCCAGGACCCTGAGATCATGACCTGAGCCAAAGGCAGATTCTTAACCCACTGAGACACCCAGACACCTCTTGAGAAATACTTTAAATTATTGGCTTGGAGTTGTTTATAAATTCTCTTCCCTTTAAAAATTTTGTTGCATCTGATTTTATGTTTTTCTCTTTACTCCTAATTTATTTATTTCTATTTTTTGCATAAATCCCACTGGAAGTTTTATCTATTTTACTAAACTTGATGAAAGACCAACTTTTGGCAGTGTCAGCCTTCATATTTGATCGTTAGTTTAAATAATCTCTTTTAATTAACAGCTTAATTGAGGTATAGTTAACATTCTATAAAAGTCATCCACTTTAAAAGCACAATTCAATGATATTAAATTTATTTAGCTGTACAGCCTGAAATCTAGTTGCAGAGCATTTCTGCCACACCGTAGATCATTTGTACCCATTTGTAGTCAATACTCAATTCTACCCCCAGGAGTAGCCTTTTTTGCACAGTTCATATAAACAGAATTACACATGTGGTCTTACACATCTGACTTCTTTCATTGGGCATATTTTGAGTTCATCCATGTTGTAGCATATATCAATTGCCTCATTCCTCTTTACTGCTGAATAGGATTTCATTGCATGAATATATATTTTATTTATACATTCAGTAGTTGCTGGATATTTAGCTTGTCTTTACATTTTGGCTATTATGAATAATACTGCTATATGAACAGGGGTGCCTGGGTGGCTCAGTGGGTTAAACCTCTGCCTTCAGCTCAGGTCATGATCTTAGGGTCCTGGGATCAAGCCCCACATTGGGCGTTCTGCTCAGCAGGGAGCCTGCTTCCCCCTCTATCTCTGCCTGACTCTCTGCCTCCTTGTGATCTCTCTCTGTCAAATAAATAAAATCTTTAAAAAAAATACTGCTATGAACATTTCTGTTTAAGCCTTCATGTAGACCTATGTTTTCATTTCTCTTGGGTAGACATCTAGAAGTGGAATTGTTGGGTTGTATGGTTACTTTATGTTTTACTTATAAAAGAAACTGCCAAATTAGTAGGTGGCTGTACCACCTAACATTCCTACCAGCAGTGTTTCCCAAGCTGTTTCACCATTTTACATGCCCACTGTTCCAGGTTTTCCACATCCGTGCAAACTTGTTATTTTGTTGTTGTTGTTGTTTTATAAATAATAGTCATCCTTAGTGGGTGTGGTTGGTACCTAATTGTCATTTATGATTTGCTTTTTCCTAACACTAGACTATGAACAGTTGTTTATTTATGGTATTCACACATACTCCTTTTTATTGGTAATAATGTCCCTCTTTTTTTTTTTTTAAAGATTTATTTATTTGACAGAGATCACAAGTAGGCAGAGAGGCAGACAGAGAGAGAGGAGGAAGCAGGCTCCCCACTGAGCAGAGAGCCCAATGTGGGGCTTGATCCCAGGACCCTGGGATCGTGACCTGAGCCGAAAGCAGAGGCTTTAACCCACTGAGCCACCCAGGCGCCCCAATGTCCCTCTTTTATTTTTGCTTTTAGTGATTTGAATCTTCCTTTTTTTTTAGTCATCTAGCTAAATGTTTGTCAATTTTGTTGATCTTCTTTAAATAACCAGCTTTTAATTTTTTTTCTCTATTTTTCTATTCTCTATTTCATTCGTACCCACTCTAATTTTTTTTCTTTCTTTCCTTATGCCAGCTTTTGGTTTACTTCTCTCTTTTTTTAAAAAGATTATTTATTTATTTATTTATTTATTTGAGAGAGAGAGCCTGAGAAGGGAGAAAGTCATAGGGAGATGGAGACTCCCCATGGAGCTGGGAGCCTGATGTGGGACTCGATCCTGGTACCCCAGGATCTTGACCTGAGCCGAAGACAGTGACTTAACCAACTGAGCCACCCAGGTGCCCTACTTTGCTCTTTTTCTGGTTTCTTCATGTGTGCCATTAAGTAATTGATGAGATGGTTCATTTTTAACGGTTACAACTATGAATTTCCCCCTTAGCTGTATCTCAAGAGTTTTGGTACGTTGTGTTTGTTTAAATTCATCTCAGGGTATTTTCTTTTCTTCTTTTCCCCGCGAAGGTGTTTTCTAAATAACCTTGTGATTTTTTTTTCTTTGACCAACTAGTCATTTAAGACTATTTTGTTTAATTTCCACATGTTAGTGAATTTTCCAATTTTTTCCTGTTACTGAGTTCTAGTCTCATTTTACTGTGGTTGAAAAAGGTACTTTGCATGATTTCAATCTTTTTAAGCTTATCAAAACTTGTTTTGTGGGTTAACATGTAGTCCATTCTAGAAGATGTCCTCTGTGCCCTTGAGAATGTGTATTTTTACTTTTGGGTTGAGTGTGCTGTGTATGTCTGTTGGGTCTAATTGACTTACAGTGTTTTAGTGTTTTCCTTTTTGATCTGCTTGTTCCATGTATTAGTGAGAGTAGGCTGTGGTTATCTCCAGTTATTATTGTAGAACTGTCTATTTCTCCCTTCAATATTGTCAATTTTGTTTCACATATTTTAGGGCTCTTGTTGTTAGGTGCATATATGTTTTTAAATGGTTATATCCTGTATCCTGTAGTGGATTAACTTTTTTTCGACATATAATGTTGTCTTTGTGTCTTATAACCTTCTTTGACTTAATGACTACTTTGCCTGACAAAAGTGCAGACACTCCAGGTCTCTTTTGGTTTTTATGTATTTTCGATATAATTTTCCATTCTCTTATTTTCAACTTCTTTGTATCTTTTTATCTAACGTAAGTCTCTTGGGGCACCTGGGTGTTAGACACTTAGACTTAAGTGTCCAACTCTTGATTTCAGCTTAGGTCATGATCTCAGGGTTGTGAGATCGAGCCCCTCATAGTGCCGCATAAAGAGGCATGAAGCCTGTTTTAAGATTTTCTCCCTCTTTTCCTTCTCCTCCCTGCCTCTACTCTCTTTTCCTCTCTAAAAAAAAAATAATAATAAAATGGGTCTCTTATTGTCAGCTATACTTTGATAAAAAAAAAAAAAAGAATCTCTTGAAGACAGCATATAGACAGTTTTTAATTCAGTCTGCCAATATGTCTTGTGTGGAGAGTTAAATCGATTTATATTTAAGCCAATTGTTGGTGAGGAAGGATTTACTTCTCCTTTTCAGCTATTAGTTTTCAGTATGTCTTTTATGATTTTTGTTCACCAGTTCCTCCATTACCACTTTTTTGGTACTTAGTTCAATGTTTGTAGTGGATCATTTTGATTCCCTTCTTTGCTTTTCTGGATATTTTTAAGCTGTTAGCGGTAACTTTAAGGATTACAAGTAACATCTTAAACTTACAGCAACCTATTTTGAATAATACCAAGTCAGTTTCATTAGTATACACATTGCCACACATCTCTGTCCCTCCTACTCTATATTGTTGTCAGAGATAATATGTTTGTACATTGTGTGTCCATTAGCATATATTTATAAATATTGTTTTATACATTTGCCTTTTGAGTCATATAGAAAAAAAGGTTACAAACCAAAAGTGCAATAATACTGGCTTTGACATTTACCTATATAGTTAATTTTACTGATGTTAGTTATTTCTTCTCATGGCTTTGAGTTACTCTTTGGTTACTTCTCATTTCAGCCCGAGGAGCTCCTTTTAGCATTTCTTATAGCTCAGGTCTGTTGGTAATGAACTCTTTCAACTTTTATCTAGAAATGTCTTCATTTCTCTTTCATTCTTGAATGATATATTTGCCACATATCACATTTTTAGTTTTTTCTCTTTTCGACCATTAAATAATGTTATCCTGCTACCTTCTGGCCTCCATGATTCTGATGAAAAATCAGTTGTTAATCTTGTTTGTGGTATTTGCTTCTCTGTTTTCTAAATTTTCCTATCCTTGTTTTTTTTTTTTTTTAAAGGTTTTATTTACTTAATTTGTCAGAGAGAGAGAGCGAGCACAGGGAGAGCGGCAGGGAGAGAGAGAAGCAGGTTCCCTACTGAGCAAGGAACCGTATATGGGACTTGATTCCAGGACTCTGGGATCATGACCTAAGTGAAGGCAGACACTTAACCGACCAAGCCACCCTGGTGTCCCCAAATAAAATCTTTTTAAAAAAAAAATTCATTTTAGTTATGCTAGCTTTCAGCCCTAGAATTTGCTTGGCTCCTTTTTGTAATACTTTTCTCTTAGCGATATTCTTATTTTGTTCATGCATTCTCCACTCCCCATTTCTTTGTCTGTAGTTTCCTTTAGTTTATTTAGGAATATTTGAGACAGTTAATTTAACATCTTTGAGTAGTAGTTCCACCGTCTGAACTTCCTCAGGGATGTTTTTGTCAAATCTTGTTCCTGTGAATGGTTCATACTCTGTTCTTTCTTTGTGTGTATTTTAATTTTTTGTTGAGACATGGACATTCTGATTACTATGATGTGGCATTCTGTAAATCTGTTAACTCTTCAGTGTTTGGTGATTTTTGTTTATTGAGTTCTAGAGTCATCCATTTGTGATGTTTACCAAACTATTTGGTGAAGTATATCATTTTTGTGTGATGTCACAAGTTTCTGTTATTTCTGCAGTCAGCTGGTAGCCTGAAAAAGATTTTTTTCCTTAAACTTCTGGCTCAAAAAGAGAAACAAAAGAGTTCTTTGGTTTTTTTTTTGTTTGTTTGTTTGTTTCAAAGATTTTATTTATTTATTCGACAGAGAGAGATCACAAGTAGGCAGAGAGGAAGGCAGAGAGAGAGGAGGAAGTAGGCTCCCCGCTGAACAGAGAGCCCGATGCCGGACTTGATCCCAGGACCCTGAGATCATGACCTGAGCTGAAGGCAGCGGCTTAACCCACTGAGCCACCCAGGCGCCCCTGTTTTTTTTTTTTTTTTTTTAAAGATTTTATTTATTTGTCAGAGAGAGCACAAGCAGGAGGGAGCCACAGGCAAAGAGAAAAGCCGGCTCCCAGCTGAGCAAGGAGCCTAATGCAGGACTTGATCTCAGGACCCCAGGATCATGACGTGAGCCAAAGGCAGGTGCTTAACCAACTGAGCCACCCAGGCACCCAAGAGTTTTATCTTTTTTAATGTTTCAGTAGACACCACCAGTAGAAGCCATTGCTGCAAGATGACTGAACTGATACAGGTGTCTGTGCTGGTACCTCAGGTCACTGCCAGACCAACAAAATTCATAACTCCAAATTTTAGAAAGACATGAACCCAGCTATCCTTCCTGATTCTCAACCACTTCAGAAACATGAGCTCATAATCGCCACTTCTTTGGGAGGGAACAACTAAGGAATTGAGGGAAGGCGGTTTGTTGACACATGTTGTAGATTTAGGAAGGATCGGCACCCTCTTCCTTCATGTACTTGTCTGTTTGTTACAAATGTTTGATAAGTTTCTAGAGTTCTGAAATGGTTGATTACAAGTGCTCTTTCCAGCTCAGTTTTTACTTTGGGGAAGGAACTGACATCTAGAGCTTCATATTCTTCCATTTTGCATGAGTGATGCTTTTGAACTGCAAATTTGATTTAAATTTGTTTTAAATTTGATTAAGGCCAGTTTTTTTTTTCTAAGATTTTATTTATTTGTCAGAAAGAGAGCAAAAACAGCGGGAATAGCAGGCAGAGGGAGAAGCAGGTTCCCCCCTGAGCAAGGAGCCCAGTGCGGGACTCGATCCCAGGACGCTGGGATCATCACTTGAGCCAGAGGCAGATGCCCAGCCAAGTCACCCACATGTCCCTAAGGCCATTTTTCAATTTTTATTTTCAACCAGGGGGCCCTGGTTGGCTCAGTCAGTTAATCATCTGCCTTCACCTCAGGTCATGATCCCAGAATCCCAGGATTGAGCCCCACATCAGGCTCCTTGCTGAGCATGATGTCTTTTTCTCCTTCTCCCTCTGTTCTCCCCCTACCTGTGCACACATGCACTCTTTCTCTCAAATAACTAAAATATTATTAAAAATTAAAAGTTTTTACTTTATGGATCATGACTTTGATGTCATATTCAGTAATTTTTTGAATAAACCATGGTGACAAAAATTTTTCTCCTGTGTTTAGCATGGCTGGATGGCAAACCTTTGGAGTATAGACAAGCCTTGTGGGGCTTATTGAGGGAATTGTTATTTCACTGCCAGCAGGAGGCCTTTGGGGTACTAGTTTCCATATTAGGAGGGGTGGAGAAGCCATCTCCAGGCCGAGTTTGCCAGTGCTGAAAATTCGCTGAACATGTCCTGGGCACGTGACTGAGTGGAGTTCTACTACCTACTTGGCAGCTGCTGAAAACCATAGGAGAGTTCCTTTCTCCTTCAGTGTCTTTTTCAGTGCCCTCTATTAAGAAAATTTAACAGTTTCATGTTCATTTCAAAGGAGAAATGCTCATAGAAATTCTATTATTACACACAAGATGTCAAATATTATTTAAATTAATAGGCCCTCGTTTGAAGCTTGAAATTGTATGTTGTAAATATACCAGTCCTCAGTATAATCATTAAAAACCTCCAATCTACAGATCGTATTAAGTAGAGAATTGAGTCGCTATGTATAATCTCTGAGATGAAACTCCTAGAGTATCCGAAGTAGAACTTATATTGTCATCAGTTCACTTCCATTGCACACCCAAGGAAATGGGAGTGTCTCTTTGATTTATTATGAATTAGCCCACATTCTTTTGTAGGAGTCCATTGATCCCTTCCTAAACTCAAAGAATGGCTTTAACATTATGCTTTAAAAACATAACTCCTTTTTTATCACAATAATGTACTTTTAAGAACAGATACATGATATTTTGAATGTAGATAAACCAAGTTATTTAGGACTTCAAATAATTTGTAGCAATGTGCAAATTAAAAATTTTCATAATAATCACATATCACAGCTTATAAGAAGGGCTCCTATAGGGACGCCTGGGTGGCTCAGTGGGTTAAGCCGCTGCCTTCGGCTCAGGTCATGATCTCAGGGTCCTGGGATCGAGTCCCGCATCGGGCTCTCTGCTCAGCAGGGAGCCTGCTTTCCTCTCTCTCTCTCTGCCTGCCTCTCCATCTACTTGTGATTTCTCTCTGTCAAATAAATAAATAAAATCTTTAAAAAAAAAAAAAAAAAAAAAAAGAAGGGCTCCTATTTGGTTGGATTCATCCAGACTTTTCTGAGAGTGCCTTTATCATGCTTTATTGGTGGATACATATTCTGAGAATCATTCCTGCTTATATCTGCTATAGATACTTTATTTGGTTGGTAAGGGCCTAGAGATAAAGTAAAATCCTTGGTCCTTGGGGGCATCTGGGTGGTTTGATCAGTTAAGCAACTGGTTTCAACTAAAGTTATGATCCCAGGGTCCTGGATGGAGCCCTGTGTTGGGCTCCCTGCTCAGCTCCCTGCTCTGACCTTCCCCTTTGCTTGTGTTCTCATGTGCTTTCTAGCTCTCTCTCCCTCTCTCAAATGAATAAACAGTCTTTTAAAAAAATCTTTGATTATTATGCAGGTTTCCTTTAGATTTGTGAGGAATACTTTCTTTTTTTCCTTTAAAAATTTTTTTAAAGATTTATTTATTTATTTTAGAGAGAGAACAAGAGCAGGAGGAGTAGAGGGAGAGGGAGAGAGAATCCCAAGTAGAGTTCACATTGAGCATGGAGCCCGATGTGGGGCTTGACCATGACCCCTGAGATTAGAACCTGAGGTGAAACCAAGAGTCAGACGTTCAACTGATTGAGCCACCCAGGTTCCCCAAAAGATACTTTCTTCCTAGGCTATTTATTGGCCTCAGGGTTGTGAGTTAAAGTCCTGTGTTGGGTATAGAGAGTACTTACAAATTAAAAAGATAGAATTTAATTTAAAAGTATTTGTATTTGTCTTGGGTACAAACATACTTTAAAAATTATTAAATAGTGTTCTGGTTACCAAAAACACAATTCATGTAACTTTTCTGTGTTTCAGAAACCTTTTTCCAAAAAGGACTAAGGAACTCAAATCAGTTGTCCATAGTGCTCCTGGCTGGAAATTATTTGGTAAAGTCCCTCCCAGAGAGAATCTTCAGAAAACTTCTAAAATCATTCAACAGGTAAGTATTAATATAGCTACATGGTTTGTCTTAGCTTTTCAAATTTTTTTTCTTGATAATGAATCATATTCCACTTTCATTTGTCCTTTTTCTACATATAAAATTTGGGGATTATTAGATACTTACAGTAACCTTAAATTTTTTTTTTAAAACACACACATGTTTTCAATTATCATTTATGGTTGTAAAAATTCTCTAAAGTAATGGAACATTGAGTTTTTTTCCTAGTTACTCCTAGTTACTCCTTGAAGAGCTTTTTGGTTCTTTTGTTTTTCTTCTTAGCTAAGCAGTCTTATCACGTACATTGACTTGTAATTGAATATGGTAGTGTTTGCCAGTGGCACAGATTTTATGGATGCAAGGAGTTACTAATCGGTGAAACAGTAGAAAGCAAAAACTGAGTAAGTTTTGAGGTTGAACACCTTCTTTGGTCACTTTTCTAGTGTTCTACCTTAACCAAGGACTTTGTGAAATAGGTGGATGTATAATCTGTTTCTAGTAATTTTGGAGTCAGTTCTTCTAATATCTGTATTAATGTCCATATTCTGAAGCTCTTAAGAATTTCAGATCTTACTTGACTCCTAAAATTGGGCTCTATCAGTACCAGGAAATTGGTGAGACTGGATGAGTTTGCAGGCATTTCTAAGTTCTGAGAAATTGTTTCTCAGAAGGAAGAGATATATATGTAATACATTTTCTATTTCTCTCCTTCCCAATTGTAGTTTTTCAGATTCAATGCAATCATTGTGTATAAAAATAATCACATTAAGACAATAATCACCATTCCAATTAGAGAAAACGTCTTCCAATAAGGATTTAATAGTATTCCTTTTATTGCTTAAAGAAAAACTCATTTCCCAGGTAATACAAGAAAATTTATAAATCTTTAAAAACATATGTTTTAGTTAATTTTATCTTCAATTAAAACACTGACTAGTTTATATAGCTGCTGGGACTTGAAACTGCAGTGTTGTGTTTTCCAACCTGTGGGCCTGGGTATTCCATGTGCTGCAGCCTACACACAGGGGAACAGAGGCTGCCTCAGTGATAGTCCATGTCTGGTAGATACAGTGCAGACTGTTAGCTTGAGATTATACACAGTTTTGACATTAAGTGACACTGTTTTTTTCCTGTGGCATCATATCTTTGTTAATCTGGTTTTCTGAGGTTTCTGTGATGAAAATCAGATACTGTGCAAAGATTAGTGTTCAATGGGAAATGAGCGTGATCGTGTCCAATCTGATTTTGAGATTTGTCAAATTATACAGTGCACGATAAGCATACATGCCTAATTAGTAATTGTGGTTATTTAAGAATGAAAACCCTTTCCCCTTCAATTTATGTGTATTATTTTTTTTCAATGTTAGGGCATAAATCCTTATTAAATTGTTGAGCAAAACTACTTATTAAACAATACTTTGGTATTTCTATTGGTTCAGGGGGAGCCATGAAAAAATTAATGGTACACCAAGGACACTGTTCACCAAAAAAGTTTGGGAATTTTTGCTATCTCGACATCTTAATTTTAACTTTTTTTGGTAAAGTCTGAAAGTAACTTCTCTTGTCTAGAGTTTTCCAGAAGACCAAGTTCGCCCTCTAGAGGCAAAACAGTGGTCTTGCTATTGAAGGTTTGTATTCTTTATGATAGTTTATGTTAAATATGCATGTGCATACTTTTATATTTTTATGTAAACTAACATTCTGCGACAAGCCTCTAAGTAAATTACTGATTGGAGAATTATATGTTTACTTATATGCTGTATGCTTTTAATTAGCTATTTTATTTTGGAAAGCTAAGAGGTCACATTCTCTCTTTTTCATATATATATATATTGTGTGAAAGTTTGGTGAGGGGTTAGGGAAAGAACAACTCTTATTTTCATGTGGGAAGAGGGAGTGGAGTTGCTCTCCTCTGTAGTCCTTTGTCTGGCCTTTTACAGATGCTGATATCTCCTACTTGCTACTTTTATTTTTGAACTCTCCAGCGATTTGTAGGTACTAGTGTCTGTTTTGGTGCCTTTTCCATGGTTGTTTGTTTTCTGGGAGGTGTGGTAGATAGTGAAGTCTTTGTTCTTCTGATCCTTTCCACCCTCAAAATATGTATCTCCTCATGTATGGAACCTGTTTCTGCCTCTCGCTTTCTGCTTTCTTTTCCCCCTGTTTCTGTGTATGTTCTCTCCTCCCCATTTGTCTGACTTTGCTCTCCTCTTCCCTGCAGATGTCATTTTCAAGGTGGGCATGATTTTCTTTTATTAGTAACAGCAAATTTATAACTTTGTGTCTCTGTTCCCACTTGAAAACATGTTTTCACAGCCCTGACTTTTAAACTCTGTAAAACTGTTATGAATACGAAGTATGATTGAGATCTTTTACCATGTACTCCTTTTAAATGAATACTGTATGTTCAGAGTCCGAAATAAAAAAGGAAGGTATTATCATAAAGACGTGAAGAATGTTAGGGCCCATCTTTTATTCTTTCTTTCTTTCTTTCTTTTTTTAAGGTTTAATTTATTTGAGAGGGAGTGCACGAGTAGGGTGAGGGGAGGTGGGGGAAGGAGTAAAGGGAGAAGGAGAAGCAGACTCTGTACTGGGCTTGGAGCCTGATGCAGTGCTTGACCAGAGCAGAAGGCAGATGCTTAACCGACTGAGCCACCCAGGCACCCCAGGGCACATCTTTCATGTTTTAGGGCAAGGCCTTCTGCTATTCAGCCTGTAGAAAATGAAGGGATCTAGTAATTCCAGTGTAAAAATGCTTGAAAAAGTGAGGTAGTGCTAAAAATACAGAAGGAAAGTGCATTCTGCTGGGCTTTCTAAGGTTTCCTTACTTGCTTTTTGAGTGGCAAAATAGATTTATTGAGAGATTATAGAGGATGAGGAGTATTTCCTAAGATAATTTTTTTTTAAAGTTTTATTTATTTATTTGACAGAGAGAGATCACAAGTAGGCAGAGAGGCAGGCAGAGAGAGAGGAGGAAGCAGGCTACCTGCCGAGCAGAGAGCCCGATCGGGGCTCCATCCCAGGACCCTGAGACCATGACCAGAGCTGAGGTTTTAACCCACTGAGCCACCCAGGCACCCCTCATAAGATAATTTTTTAAAGTAGAAAGCAAATATTTAGAAAGGAGTTGATATATTCTTAAGTATGAATATATTATTGGGCCAGAATTTTCTTTTCAGTGAAAAGACATCTATAAGATTATAAAGTAACTATATAGAAAAGTAAGGTTTTATTTTTAAATGTTTTTCTTTCTTAATTATTAATTACACAATTAACACATGATTATATTCTCTATAAAATGTAAAACATTATAGGAAGGTATGTCTCATTTCACTTTCACATTTTTGGGCCTTTTAAAATTCATTTCTTTGTGTAGAAGCACATATAATTATGTGTATATTTGTACATATATGATATTATATATATATTTTGACTCATTTCAAGAACAGAATATTATATATATATATTTTTTGCGTTATTTATCTTTACATGTTTTGCACCCATAGCTTTTTAGAGATCTATGAAGTTCATAAGTGAAAGATATTTGTAGGTTAAATATTTTTTTAATTTTATTATAGTAAATTTTATTAAAGATCTGATTAGTTTAAGTGCTTCTCATGTTAACATAAAGCAACATAAAATCATTTTAGGGTGATAGCAAAGTCAAACTAACTCACGTTTGGCATTTAATTTGAGTCACTTCCCAAATCACATGAATATTCATAATATTATTTTATGAGGATTATCACATGTGTTCTCTTGCAGGTGTGAAATTCCTGCTTGTGGCCTTTTGAACCAGTTGGTGAGCCATGTTAAAAGTTGCATCTATTAATAGTAAATAGTATTTCAGTTACACTGTAATTCGATTGACCTAAGTTTTTGGTTTTTCGAAATTAATTGGCCAAAGTTGGAATGTAGCTACATTGTCTTCTGACCTTCAGACTGCAAGTAAGAATGATTACAAATGAGCCATGTTACGTATAATTTTAACATGATTGCATACTAGATTGAATATACCCTATTTATGTCAAACTGACGTATCTTTTTTTTGCTTGATACTGTTTTTATATTGACATCTTAAAATAAGAAAATGAGATTATAGTACTTAGATGACGTTTCCAGTTTTTCTTCACTCATGTCTTTTTCTGAGTGAACCTTCAGTTGAGAGTTCGAAACACTTTCACATAACTTTCCATAGGTAAGGGAAAAAACTTTTAAGACACTACATGACTTCTTAATCTGAACGCTTGAAAATGTCTTAAAAATCTAAAAGAATATGTCACTCTCCTCAGTTAGGCCATTTCTTTGAAATGTTTTACTGCAGAAACAATGACATGAAAGGGACTAGATAGAATATGTGTACTTTGTGAGTAGTACTCAAATCTATAACATTGTGAAAGTGTTAGAGCTTAATATTCTGGTTAATAACTTGATTGGTATGTGCACCATTAGAATATTTGAAAACAATTTGTTGGCTTTAATTATGTTTAAGTATAGATACCTTTGGTGTAAAATTTGAGCAGTACAAAAAGTACCCATTTCATTATTTGTGGTTAAATTGTGGAGGGGCTGGACTGTGTCAGAATTTATTTTTGAAAAATCCTTAAAATTGTTAACACCCTTAACTGTTGTTAACAACAGTTAAGACTGTTTTGTTTTTTTCACCTTTGTTTACCTAGTATAATGTCACCTTGAGAAGCAAGTCAGTAATTACCTTTCTGGCTGTATGTGTGTTCTTTATTTTATAGTTAATGATAAATTATTGTCTTTCCCATGTATGAATAAATTGATTTCATAAAAGTTAATATATATGGTCTGAAGGTTGAGAGAGGAATTCATAATAGCTCAGCCAGCCTCTTCTTGGAGAGGAGAAAAGTATAAGCCTTAAGAAAAAACTTACTTTGGCTAAAGAAAACTAAAAGAATAAAAGCAGTAAGTGCTCAGAAATTGAACTGGGTGGGATTTGGAGGAAAGTTTTTTGCTATCATCAGAGACAGAGACTTGGAAAAGGGTTGCTACGTATTATTTGATTCTGTAAATACAGTTTATGTCAGAGTTTTATTAAAAGTTGTATTCATTCTGGGTTCACCTGGGTGGCTCAGTGGGTTAAGCCGCTGCCTTCAGCTCAGGTCATGATCTCAGGGTCCTGGGATTGAGTCCCACATCGGGCTCTCTGCTCAGCAGGGAGACTGTTTCCCTTCCCCTTTCTCTGTCTGCCTCTGCCTACTTGTGATCTTTCTCTGTCAAATAAATAAATAAAATCTTTAAAAAAAGATTAAAAAAAAGTTGTATTCATTCTGTCTTTATGTCAGACTTGTATATTATGTTAGGCATCAGATTAGACTGAACAAACAAAATTGTGCTAATAACTTTACCAAAATGAAGTTTACTAAGGCTTTCCTGTTTGCCAAAGGGCAATTAAATGTTTTGCACCAAGGTTTCATTAAGGTTGAGTTATGAAATGGATTTTATTTGGCCTACTTCACAGATTCTGGGATAAAATTTATAATCAGTAAAGGCATCATAATTGCCTTTATCCTCTCTACTCCAAGCCTGATGGTATCCCTGGCTCTTGGATCAAGTCGTGTCAAGAGAGCCCTTTATCTTGGGCAAGCATGGTCTTGAGGTGGTAGGTCCACATGGGGAGTTAACTTCCATTTCCAACACATTATTCTGGCTGTCTGTAAACTATTCACAGCATATAGAAATATGATTGGTGCCGGTTTAACATTAACTCCTTTAGAAGGGGTATTCTCACTGTCTACTAGAACTCCACATCAGTTTATGTGTCAGACTGTTTTGGTTTTCATGTTGTCTTTGGAAGAGAAGTTCCTATTTTATTCTTTCCTCTTACCAGTTCTAGTATTTTACTTCTTTAAGAAGCTATTCAAAGTCTCTGGCCACCCTGCCTTTGAACCTATAGAAATCTTTTCTCACATTTCCCTCCTAGTCACCTTTTTTCTGGTAGGTACCTTTAGTTACAGAGCCCAAAGCGTCAGAGTGTGGCAGACTACCATTCTGCTCCTAGTTTACCATGGGACCTCATGTTAACAAACTCTAAGCTTTTTCTCTAGCAGAAATTGAAGGACAAAAATCTTTTTTTTTTTTAAAGATTTTTATTTATTTAACACAAAGGGATCACAGAGGCAGAGAGGCAGGCAGAGAGAGAGGGGAAGCAAGCTCCCTGCTGAGCAGAGAGCCCAATGTGGGGATGTAGGGCTCAATCCCAGGACCCCGAGACCATGACCTGAACTGAATGCAGAGGTTTAACCCTCTGAGCCACCCAGGTGCCCAGAAGGAGAAAAATCTTGAAGTGATTCTAGATTCTTCTCTAGCTTTTATTTCAATGAATGCATAATTCAGCATACATTGACTGTAATATATAATAGGTATGGTTCAGGTTCTTAGACTATAAATCAATAGGGGTCCTAGCCTTTGAATTATTCCAGTATAACTGAGGGGAGGCATAGCTTCATATATAATCTTAATGATTCTGAGTGCTGTAGTAGAGTTGTGAACAAAGTATGAAGAGTACATGTGAAAGAATAGTTAATTCTGTTCAGGGAGGACATATGAGTTGTGTTCTAATGTATACTAACTGGTAGGAGTTTATGAGGTAGAGATGGGGGAAGCCATTCCAGAAAGAGGAAATTGAATGAGCAAGCAGGAATGCACAAGCCTTGTTTAATTAGTAGGCCAGTATATCAGTGATATAGGATAGATGGTGAAAGGTCATTAGTCACAAGATTAGAGGGTTGGGTTTTATGCAAAATACCTTTTTTTAAAAAAAAGTCTTATTTTATTTTTATTTTTAAAATAAAAATTGTTTTATTTTATTTGTTTGCCAGAGAGAGGGAGAGAACACACAGAGGAAGTAGCAGAAGGAGAAGCAGGCTCCCTGCTGAGCAAGGAACCCAGTGCAGGACTTGATTCCAGGACTCTGGGATCATGACCTGAGCCAAAGGCAGACACTAACCAACTGAGCCACCCAGGCGTCCCCCAGAATACTTTTAAATAAGGTACTGAGACATCAAATTCATATGTTAGAAGTGAGACATCAAATTCTGGAGGCATTATAGAAGCTAAAAATGTGGGTTGGCAAACAAGGACATTTAGACTTATTGTAATAGCCCACGATTCTGGTTTCTAAATATAGTGGATTACTAATCCTACAGAATATGTTAAAAATACAGCCCCAGACATTGAGTTCCTATTATCAGATTTGTGTTTTTCAATTCCTATGTTTCTAGCTGGTTCTTTTTCAAATCTGCTATATCACTTTTTACAGTTTACAATTCCCTGCTGAAATTTCAAGCTTGGCCTTTTTTCCCCTTAACATAGTAAGTATAGTTGTTTCAAGGCCCTGTCTGATAACTCCACTGTCTGCAAATTCTTTTTTTTTTTTTTTTTTTTTGAGATTTTATTTATTTACTTGACAGACAGATCACAAGTAGGTAGAGAGGCAGGCAGAGAGAGAGAGGAGAAAGCAGCCTCCCCGCAGAGCAGAGAGCCCGACAGGAGGCTCAATCCCAGGACCCTGGGATCATGACTCGAGCTGAAGGCAGAGGCTTTAACCCACTGAACCACCCAGGCACCCCGTGTCTGCAAATTCTATAGGTCTGTTTATATTGAAAATAATTTTTGCTAGTTTTAAAAAAGATTTATTTATTTATTTTTTTGAGAGAGAGAGAGAGAAAGACCGTGCAAGCAGAAATAGGGGCAGAGGCAAAAGGAGAGAGAATATCAAGCAGATTCCCTGGTGAGTGTAGAGTCCCACGTGAGACTTGATCTGATGACCCCAAGATCATGGCCTGGACCAAAATCAAGAGTTGGGTTGGATGCCTATCTGACTGAGCGACCCAGGTGCCCCTCTACTAGTTTTTGTTAGATGCTGTTTTATCTCTGTGCATGCCTACTTACCTTTGCTGGGGTACTAGATACAATATTTGGAATATCCATATCTAGAAAACAATTTGAAGGCTAAGATTATATCATCCTTTAGAGATTTTAATTTGTGTTTCTTGGGTACCTGATGGTGCTGTCTAATTTTTTCATCCATTAAAATGAAGCAAAGGTCAGATGCAATCTGTTTTGGCCATTTTTTTATTAACTTGAAAACATTTTTTGATTGTTAAATCATCTTTTCATTCCTGGGATAAACTCCAGTTAGTCAAAGTTATTATCCATTTTGTATGTTGCTGGATTTGGTTTGCATATATATTTTCTTAATTGATAAACTTTTTTAGAATAGTTTTGGATTCATAGCAAAATTGAGCAGAAAGTACAGAGAGTTTCTATATACCTCCTGTCCCCACCCCCACATACAACCTCCCCCACTGACATTCTGCACCACCATATGATACATTTGTTACAATCCGTGAATCTACATTGAGACATCATAATTACCCTAAGTCCATAGTTTATATTAGGGTGTACTCTTGGGGTTGTATATTCTTAGAGTTTGGACAAATGTGTAATGACATAGTATGATATGGAATAATTTTACTTTATTCATTAATGAGTAAAGCTACTATAAACATCCACAGGCAGGTTTTTTTTTTTTTTTAAATGGATATAAATTTCCATTTCATTTGGGTAAATGCCAAAGATTCTGATTGTTGGATCATACGGTAAGGGCATGTTTAGTTTTATAATAAACATCACATTATCTTCCAAACTTTGTATACCATTTTGCATTCCCATCAGCAGTGAATGAGAGCTCCTATTGCTCCACATCCTCATCAGCATTTGTTACTGTCAGTGTTTCAGATTTTGAGCATTCTAATAGGTACATAATAATATCTTACTGTTGTTTTAACTTGCAATTCCCTATTAACATATGAGGGGGAACATGTTATGTTTACTTGTTGTCTGTATATCTTCTTTAGTGAGATGTCTCTTGGGTTGTTCATTTCAAAACTGTAAGAACAGGGCACCTGGGTGGCTCAGTCAATTAAGTGTCCAACTCTGGATTTTGGCTCAAGTCATGATCTCAAGTCGTGAAATTGAGTCTTCTATCAGGCTCTGTGCTAAGTAGGGAGGGAGACTGCTGGAGATTCTCTCCGTCTCCACCTGCCCCCCCCCCCACCACTTGCTCGCTCATGCTCTCACTCTTTCTCTAAAAATAAGCAAATTATATACATAACAATAAGAACAGAACTCAGTAGACTTTTATGAGGTTTTTATATTTTTTTTTCTGACAGTTTTTTATCAGATGTATCTTCTGCAAGTATTTCCGGCCAGTTTGTGACTTGTCTTCTCATTTTCTTACAGTATCTCTCACAGAGCAGAAGTTTTTCATTTAAATAAAGTTCTGCTTCTCAATTATTTCTTTCATGGCTTGTTTTGGTATTACAGCAAAATAAAATCATTACCATGACCATGGTTATTTAGGTTTTCTCCTGTCTTCTAGGAATTTTACAGTTGGGTTGTTTTGTTTTGTTTTTACATTTATGTCTGTTGAATTAATTTTGTGAATGGTGTAAAGTCTATGTTCATGATTTTTTTGCAAGTGGATGTCCAGTTATTCACCATTTGTTGACAAGACTATCTTCATTTGATTCTGTTTCCTTTGCTCCTTTGTGGAAAATCAGTTGACTGTATTTATATGGATCTATTTTTTTTTTTCTTTCTTTTTTTTTTAAAGATTTTATTTTATTTATTTGACAGAGAGAGATCACAAGTAGGCAGAGAGGCAGAGAGAGAGAGAGAGGAGGAAGCAGGCTCCCTGCTGAGCAGAGAGCCCGATGCGGGACTCGATCCCAGGACCCCAAGATCATGACCTGAGCCGAAGGCAGTGGCTTAACCCACTGAGCCACCCAGGCGCCCCAATATATGGATCTATTTCTAAACTGTGTGTTCTGTCCCATTGATATATTTGTCTTTTGTCAGTACCACACTATCTTGATTGTTGTAGTTTTATAGTAAGTCTTGAAGATAGGTAGTAGCAGTCTTCCAACTTAATTTTTCTCTTTCAATATTGAGTTTGTTATTCTGGAATTTTTTCCGCTACATATAAACTTCAAGAGTCACTTTGTTAACATCCTCAAAATAACTTGCCAGGATTTTGATTGGGATTGTCTTCAATCCATACATTTGGAAAGAACTGACCTCTTAACAATACTGACTCTTCCTTGTTATATACATGGTGTAACTCCCCATTTATTTAGGTTTTTTTTATATCTTTCATCAGAGTTTTGTAGTTTTCCTCATGTAGATCTTGTACATATCTTGTTAGGTTTATACCTAAGTATTTCCTTCCTTTGGGTGCTAATATGTAAGTGTGTTTTAAATTTCACATTCCAGGGGCACCTGGGTGGCTCAGTGGATTAAAGCCTCTGCCTTTCGTTCAGGGTTGTGATCCCCGGTCCTGGGATGGAGCCCCTCATCATCTGGCTCTCTGCTCAGCAGGAGCCTGCTTCCCCCTCTCTTTCTGCCTGCCTCTCTGCCTACTTGTGATCTCTTGTCTTTGAAATAAATAAATAAAAATCTTTTTAAAATAAATTAATTAATTTCACATTCCATTTGTCCTTGTATCTTGCAACCTTGCTATAGTCTCTAATTAGTTCCAGAAGTTTGTCTGTTCTTTCAGATTTTCTACAGTGATAATCTTGGCATCTGCAAACAAAGACCATTTTTAATTGTTCCTTCCCTAATAGTATACCTTTTATTTACTTTTCTTGTCTCATTGCATAAGCTAGGACTTCCTGTGTAATGTTGACATCAATAGTGGTGGGAGGGAACATCCTTGTGCTGTTCTTGATCTTAGCAGCAAAACTTTGAGTTACTTACCATCAGATATGATATTAGGTACAGATTTTTTTTTATTATAAAAAAATTGTGTGTGTGGTATGTATGTGTATCCCATGATATCTCTGGTAATTTCTTTAGGATACATTTGTCTTTTGTCAGTACCACAAAGTCTTTAGGATAAGTTGGTTTTTTTAAACAGTTTATCTGTTTCAAGGATACAGGTCTGTGATTCATCAGGCTTACACAGTACACAGCACTCACAACAACACATACAATCCCCAATGTCTTTGTCTAGGATCCAAATCCTATAAAGAACTTACCAAACTCAACACCCAAATAATCCATTCAAGAAATGGGCAGAAGACATAAACAGGCATTTCTCCAAAGAAGACATCCAGATGGCCAGTAGACACATGAAAAATGCTCAGCATCACTGCGCATCAGGGAAATACAGACCAAAACCACATTGAAATACCACCTCACACCAGTCAGAATGGCTAAAATTAACAAGTCAGGAAATGATGCATTGGCAAGACTGTGGAGAAAGAGGAACCCTCGTACACCATTGGGGGAATGCAGGCTGGTGCAGCCACTCTGGAAGACAGTATAGAGGTTCCTCAGAAAGTTGAAAATAGGGGTGCCTGGGTGGCTCAGTAGGTTAAAGCTGCTGCCTTCGGCTCAGGTCATGATCCCAGGGTCCTGGGATCGAGCCCCACATCGGGCGCTCTGCTCAGCAGGGAGACTGCTTCTTCCTCTCTCTCTGCCTGCCTCTCTGCCTACATGTGATCTTTCTCTGTCAAATAAATAAATAAAATCTTTAAAAAAAAAAAGTTGAAAATAGAACTATTACCCTATGATCCAGCAATTGCACTACTGGGGATTTACCCCAAAGATACAAAGGTAGTGATCCAAAGGGGCACCTGCACCCCAGTGTTCATAGCAGCAATGTCCACAATAGCCAAACTGTGAAAGAGCCCAGAGTCCATTGACAGTAAATGGATAAAGAAGTGATCTATATATACAATGGAATACTACTCAGCCATCAAAAAAATTGAAATTGTGCCATTTACAAGGATGTGGGGGGAACTAGAAGGTATTACTCTAAGGAAAATAAGGCAAACAGAAAGACAATTATAATGATTTTACTCATATGTGGAATTTAAGAAACAAAACAGAGGATCATCGGGAAAGGAAGGAAAATTAAGACATGAAATCAGAGAGGGAGACAAACCATAAGAGACTCTTAACTTTAGAAACAAACAGGGTTGCTGGGGGAGAGGTAGGGTAACTGGGTGATGGACATTAAGGAGGACACGTGATGTCATAAGCCCTGGGTATTACATAAGACTGATGAATCATTGAACTCTACCTCTGAAACTAATAATACACCCTATGTTAATTGAATTTAAATTAAAAAAAAAAAAAAGTTCTTTTCTCCTCCTAGCACTAGAAGCATGAGGGGATTTTTCTCTAATATTCACTCTAGACCTGGTAGAGTTACTGAGGTAAAACTCAACAGAAGTATGTGGGACTGGGTCCTCCTGTAGTTTTAGCTCTTAGACCTGTCCACATTGTGCCTCCAGTAATTTTTCAATAATAGAATTATAGTTCATGTTTTCCTACCCTAGCATTTATTCCCGCAGAGGTTTGTGCTCACAGCTTTCTGCTATGTTTCTTTATATCCACCTATCTGTCTCCATTTTGGGAGGCACAGTTCACCCTGTGACTTTACTTCTCTGATAGCTCCAAGAGAAGTTACTAATTTTTTTTAGTTTATTTGACTTTTTTAGGATGGAATGGTAATTTCTAAGTTTCTTCTGTGTTAGACCATAAACAAGAAGTCAGTTTGCTATTATTTTGTTAAAAATTTTCATTCAAGGGGCGCCTAGGTGGCTCAGTGGTTTAAAGCCTCTGCTTTCGGCTCAGGTCATGATCTCAGGGTCCTGGGATCGAGTTCCGCATCGGGCTCTCTGCTCAGCAGGGAGCCTCCTTCCCCCCCCACCCTGCTTGCCTCTCTGCCTACCTGTGATCTCTGTCTGTCAAATAAATAAATAAAATCAAGAATTTTCATTCAAGATACTGGTCTGTAATTTCCTTTTATTTTTTATTTATTTTTTTAAGATTTTTTTTTTTATTTGTATGCCAGAGATAGAGAGAGAGAGTATACACAAGCAGGCAGAGAGGCAGGCAGAGGCAGCGGGAGAAGCAGGCTCCCTGCTGAGCAAGGAGTCCGATGCAGAACTCCATCCCAGGACCCTGGGATCATGACCCGAGCCTAAGGCAGCGGCCCAACCCACTGAGCCACCCAGGCGTCCCCTGTAATTTCCTTTTAATATCTTGATTTGATTTTGGTATTGATAATGCTGGCATCATTGAATGCGTTGAGAATGATTTCTTCCCCCTCTATTCTGAAAGAATTTGTGTAGAATTAATATTATTTCTTCCTTAAATGTTTGGTAGAACTTGTTAGTGTTATCAGAGACAAAATTTCTCAACCTCAATGCTATTGACATTTTAGGTCTTGTAATTATTGTTGCAGGAGACTTTCCTCTGCAAGGTAGCATATTTATCCGCATCCCTACCAATTAGATACCAGTAGCCACACTCTACCCCTACCCGGAGTTGTGGCAACCAGAAATGTTTCTAGATAGTGCTAGATGTTCCTTGGGGGCTAGAGCTGACCCCAGTTGAGAAGTACTGACATAAACCAAACATGAAGGTTTGTTGTTTTTGAGTAAATTGTTAAATATAAATTTATTATTTTAATTGACATAGGACCATGAAGTTTTGTTTCTTTTTGAGTCCATTTTGGTAGCATTCTTTTCAGGAGTTTTTTATATTTCTTTCTGTTGTTGGATTTATTGGAATAAATTGTTCTTAATATTCTTTTATTATCCTTTTATGTCTGTTGGATATGTGATATGGATAGAGGTCATCTCTCTTACATTTCTGATTTTAGTAATTTGTGTCCTCTTTCTTGACCAGTTTTACCAGAAGTTTATGAATTGTACAGATTTTTTTAAAAACATACCTTTGGTTTCACTGATTTTTACCTCCTCTCTGTTTCCTATTTTATTTTTGCTTTTTATTGTTTACTTATTTCCTCTTACTTTGAGTTTGTTTTTGCTTTTTTTCTAGGCTTTTTTTTTAAGGTGGATCACTGATTTTAGGCCTTTCATCCTTTTAATATAAGTATATTAAGGTTCCCTCTAACCATGCTTTAGTTGTATTCCACAAGTTTCAGTGTTTTCCTTTTTTGCTCCATTTCAAATTGTTTTTTTCTTTTTCTTTGTTATTTCTTTTACTAATATTTATTTGGAAGTGTGTCATTTTAACTTTCAAATATTTCAGAATTTGCCAGATAAGTTTCTGTAAATAATTTCCAATTTAATTTTGTTACAGTCATATATGGTCATATATAATTATATATGACATAATATAATTATACAGTCATATAATATGCATTATACAATTTCAGTCTTTTTCAATTTGAGATTTATTTTCTGTGTCAGACATAGCTTGTCTTAGTGAATATTCCTTGTGCACTTGAAAAGATTGTGCATTCTATAGATGTTGAGGAAGAGTTATATAAATATCAATTAGGTCTTATTAGAAGATAGTGTTGTTCGAGTCCTGTATAATTTTGCTGATTTCCTGTTTATTCTATGAATTACTAAAAGAGGAATAATGAAATCTGCACCACAATCTATTTGGGTGTTTCTCCTTTTCCTACATGTGTTTTGAAGCTTGTTTTCTTGTCTTCTTGGTGAATCAGCCTATGAAGTTATTGTCTGACTTAAATTTAGCCACTGTACCTTGCTTTCAGTTACTGGTTGCATGATAATTTGTTTTTCTATTCTTTTCCTTTTTATTCATCTTTATATTTAAAGTGGGCTTCTTAATAACATATATTTGAATCTTCTGTATGCCATCTGATATGATGAGCTTTTTATAAATGAGTGTCATTTAATGTCATTATTGATGTGACTTGTTTTAAATTTACCATCTTGCTATTTCTTTTCAAATTGTCCCATCTGGTCTTTGTTTCTTTTTTTTCTCTTTTCCTGCCTTCTTTTGGAATAAGTGAGTATTTTTAGTACTCCATTTTATTTCCATTATTAGCCTATTAGGTATACCTTTGTTTTAGCTTTTCAGTGGTTGACTTGACCAACACTTCTCTTGAAGAAGAACCAACAGTTCTCAAGTGTTTTAGTTTCACAACTCTTGGATTTGTAGTTATTAATGACTTCAGAGACTTTTTGCTTAAGGTGATGATCAGTGATTACTATACCCAGAGTTAAAACTGAAATATTGAGGTGTTTATTAATTCATTTTTTTAAAGTTTTTTGTTTTTTTTTTTAAAGATTTTATTTATTTATTTGACAGAGATCACAGTAGGCAGAGAGGCAGGCAGAGAGAGGGGGGGGAAGCAGACTCCCTGCTGAGCAGAGAGCCCCATGCGGGGCTTGATCCCAGGACGCTGGGATCATGACCCGAGCCGAAGGCAGAGGCTCTAGCCCACTGAGCCACCCAGGTGCCCCTATTAATTCATTTTAAAATAATGGTAGTCAAGTCATTGAATGTTAACATAAATAACATTTATGTTACTATTTTAAAAAGTATTTTTAAAAAACTGGTAGAAAGAGTGGCATTGTTTTACTTTTTATCTCTTTGAAGTCTGGCTTAATAAAAGAAGGCTAGATTATATCTCTACTTCTGCTTTCAGTTTCTTGCTATATGTTGTTTTGGTGTACATCTGTGAAGAAAATCTGGCTTCAAACAGATATGTAGACATTATTTGAAAACAAAATTCATCCAAGTGAATGTGAAGATCTAATTGGCTTTTTTAGAGATTTATGAATTGCGCAGTACCCCATTCAGCAAGCAGAGGGAAGCTCTGAGGTGCTATACAAAATGGAAGTTTTTTATAGGAAGGAAGGTGGGTCAAGAAATTACTAGCAAAAGAAAAGAAGGGATGGTTTCAGGCAAAGTTGCCCTTTTTTAGGGAAGACCCTTTAAAGGTGTCTTATGATGCATATTACTTCGTCTGCCTTTGTGGAGCGGGGGGGGGGGGGGGGGGGGGGGGGGGGGGATGGAGAGGGCCCACGTGACAGATTACCTCATTGGTGCCGAGCAGAAAATTCCTGACTGACTGATTAATAAGATCGCATTTCTGGGGCAGGTTGAAGCTGAAGTTAGATTAGGTATCAAGCCTTTGTGTGGTTTAAGTGACTCCATTTTGGGCCTGTGGTTTTCTTTTTAACAATTGTAAAGGGAAGAGCATTTTAATAGTCTTTTCAGATATTTGTGGCTATTCTTCTTGTTACACTCAAACTCATCAAGTGGTAGTTTTTCTTAAAGGTAAGTCATATTGTGGAATCTGAAAATAAATAACTGTGTTATATTAAAATCCAGCGGTCTCTCTTGCACTTTGGGTGGATGTTTTTACCCCTGTGTGGTTTCATATTATACATTGATCATTTGGAAAATACTGGTTTACCATATTGCAGATCATTTAAATGTTATAATGTTTTATTATAGACTACGTTAAAATTGCAGTAATATCACCATTGGTTTCTTCTGAAAAATTCATTGGAAACTCTTAAACCTGTGGCATTTATAAGTTTCGCAGCATTTCAATTTCACTTGAAAGGTTGACTTTTATTATTGACAATAATTACCTTCAATTGCTTTCCTTGAAATCACTAGTTCACTTCATCCTTTTTATTTTAATAAACCTTATATTCAAATAACTTTGGATTTATAGAAGGGTTGAGAACAATGTATAATTCCTGTATAATCTTTCATTTTTTTTTTCATTAATGCTGATATTACCTGCATTATTCTAGACTTCTGTCAAAACTAAGAAGTTTACAGTTGACACCGGTACATTGATTTTAACTAAACCCCAGACTTCATTTGGATTTCACCAGTTTTTCCAGTTACGTCCTTTTACTGTTCCAGGGTCCAATCCACAGTACCACATTGTAGTATCATGTTTTTTTTTCTCTATGGCCTTTGACAGTTTCTTAATCTTTCCTTGTTTTTATGACCTTGACAATTTTGAGTAGTACTGCTCAGGTATTTTCCGGCATGTTCTTTAAAAAAAAAAAAAAAAAAAACCCAAACATACTATTTTCTCTCTATCCTCAGAATTTCTGACACCAACTATGTAGGGTTCCCCTCCCCACCCCAGTCGGGTGTCCTACAATTGAATTCAGTTTTGACACTGTTTACGTGGAGTCAGTGTCAGATTCCACAGCTTAAGAACTCAGTTCTACAAGACCACCCCCCACTTCAGAAGCCAAGTCCAGGTCCAGGCTTCTAGTGCTTCTGACCATCCATCTATAAATTGGAGATTCCCATGATTCCTTCCCTGGGTTTGATAATTTGCTAGAATGAATCACAGAACTCAGGAAAATGGTTTACTTATTAGATTTAGATTGCCAATTTGTCAAAGGTCAATCATGAACAATCAGATGAAAGATTTACATAGAGCAAAGTACATGGAAGGGGCATAGAGTGTCAATGACTTCTCCATGTGCATCACCCTCCTTCACCTCCATTTGTTCACCAAACCAAAAGCCCTCTGAATTGTTCATTAGGGTTTTTTATGGAGGCTTCATTATATAGGCATAAGTGATTGAATCTCTGGTCATTAGTGATTAACTCAACTGCCAGCACCTCTCACCTCTCCAGAAGTCAGGGGATTGGGCTGAAAGTTCCAACCCTCTCATTACACCATTCATTCCCCTGACAACCAGCCCCTATCCTGAGGATATCCAGGAGACTTCAGCTACCCATCATCTCATTAGCGTACCAAAAAACTACTTAATTCAGAGAATTCAAGGGTTTTAGGGTCTGTGCCAGGAAACAGACCAAATATATATACTTATTATGTCAGTTCTTCAGTTTGGGTTTGTTTGATGATTTCCTCATGACGTGACTGGGGTTATATTGTTTTTGGAGGAATACCATGGAGATGAAGTACCTACTTTCTACAAATTTGAGAAAATAACCTGCCAGATACTCAAGTCTGAATAAGTATAGTTTGCTATTATTTTTTTTAATTAAAAAATGGTGCCCATAATAAAAAAGATTCATCCTGTTACCACTCAAATAATTGCACAAGTGCTTTTTCTCTAGACAACTATTGTACTTTGGTGTGCAGCAGAAGCTCCTTATGTATACATTTCCTTTTACCACATAAAATATTTTTTATTTATTTGAGAGACAGTGAGAGAGAACATGAATGAGGAGAAGGTCAGAGAGAGAAGCAGACTCCCTGCGGAGCTGGGAGCCCGATGCGGGACTCGATCCCAGG